>NC_088413.1:18436962-19124019 GCF_034236695.1 Oncorhynchus nerka | reverse complement strand
GAGGACTCACTGTCTCAGTCAGGATTAAAGGTTGAGAAGGGACTGGGGTCTATACTAAACAGGAGGACTCACTGTCTCAGTCAGGATTAAAGGTTGAGAAGGGACTGGGGTCGATACTAAACAGGAGGACTCACTGTCTCAGTCAGGATTAAAGGTTGAGAAGGGACTGGGGTCGATACTAAACAGGAGGACTCACTGTCTCAGTCAGGATTAAAGGTTGAGAAGGGACTGGGGTCGATACTAAACAGGAGGACTCACTGTCTCAGTCAGGATTAAAGGTTGAGAAGGGACAGGGTCGATACTAAACAGGAGGACTCACTGTCTCAGTCAGGATTAAAGGTTGAGAAGGGACTGGGGTCGATACTAAACAGGAGGACTCACTGTCTCAGTCAGGATTAAAGGTTGAGAAGGGACAGGGGTCGATACTAAACAGGAGGACTCACTGTCTCAGTCAGGATTAAAGGTTGAGAAGGGACAGGGGTCGATACTAAACAGGAGGACTCACTGTCTCAGTCAGGATTAAAGGTTGAGAAGGGACTAGGGTCGATACTAAACAGGAGGACTCACTGTCTCAGTCAGGATTAAAGGTTGAGAAGTGACTGGGGACTCTGTCTCAGGTACTAAACAGGAGGACTCACTGTCTCAGTCAGGATTAAAGGTTGAGAAGGGACTAGGTCGATACTAAACAGGAGGACCCACTGTCTCAGTCAGGATTAAAGGTTGAGAAGGGACTAGGGTCGATACTAAACAGGAGGACTCACTGTCTCAGTCAGGATTAAAGGTTGAGAAGTGACTGGGGTCGATACTAAACAGGAGGACTCACTGTCTCAGTCAGGATTAAAGGTTGAGAAGGGACTAGGGTCGATACTAAACAGGAGGACCCACTGTCTCAGTCAGGATTAAAGGTTGAGAAGGGACTAGGGTCAATACTAAATAGGAGGACTCACTGTCTCAGTCAGGATTAAAGGTTGAGAAGTGACTGGGGTCGATACTAAACAGGAGGACTCACTGTCTCAGTCAGGATTAAAGGTGGAGACATGGACAGGGGTTCGATACTAAACAGGAGGACTCACTGTCTCAATCAGTATTAAAGGTTGAGAAGGGACAGGGGTCGATACTAAACAGGAGAACTCACTGTCTCAGTCAGGATTAAAGGTTGAGAAGGGACTGGGGTCGATACTAAACAGGAGGACTCACTGTCTCAGTCAGGATTAAAGGTTGAGAAGGAACAGGGGTCGATACTAAACAGGAGAACTCACTGTCTCAGTCAGGATTAAAGGTTGAGAAGGGACTGGGGTCGATACTAAACAGGAGGACTCACTGTCTCAGTCAGGATTAAAGGTTGAGAAGGGACAGGGGTCGATACTAAACAGGAGGACTCACTGTCTCAGTCAGGATTAAAGGTTGAGAAGGGACTAGGGTCGATACTAAACAGGAGGACCCACTGTCTCAGTCAGGATTAAAGGTTGAGAAGGGACTAGGGTCGATACTAAACAGGAGGACTCACTGTCTCAGTCAGGATTAAAGGTTGAGAAGTGACTGGGGTCGATACTAAACAGGAGGACTCACTGTCTCAGTCAGGATTAAAGGTTGAGAAGGGACTAGGGTCGATACTAAACAGGAGGACCCACTGTCTCAGTCAGGATTAAAGGTTGAGAAGGGACTAGGGTCAATACTAAATAGGAGGACTCACTGTCTCAGTCAGGATTAAAGGTTGAGAAGTGACTGGGGTCGATACTAAACAGGAGGACTCACTGTCTCAGTCAGGATTAAAGGTGGAGACATGGACAGGGGTTCGATACTAAACAGGAGGACTCACTGTCTCAATCAGTATTAAAGGTTGAGAAGGGACAGGGGTCGATACTAAACAGGAGAACTCACTGTCTCAGTCAGGATTAAAGGTTGAGAAGGGACAGGGGTCGATACTAAACAGGAGGACTCACTGTCTCAGTCAGGATTAAAGGTTGAGAAGGGACAGGGGTCGATACTAAACAGGAGAACTCACTGTCTCAGTCAGGATTAAAGGTTGAGAAGGGACTGGGGTCGATACTAAACAGGAGGACTCACTGTCTCAGTCAGGATTAAAGGTTGAGAAGGGACAGGGGTCGATACTAAACAGGAGGACTCACTGTCTCAGTCAGGATTAAAGGTTGAGAAGGGACAGGGGTCGATACTAAACAGGAGGACTCACTGTCTCAGTCAGGATTAAAGGTTGAGAAGGGACAGGGTCGATACTAAACAGGAGGACTCACTGTCTCAGTCAGGATTAAAGGTTGAGAAGGGACATGGGTCGATACTAAACAGGAGGACTCACTGTCTCAGTCAGGATTAAAGGTTGAGAAGGGACAGGGGTCGATACTAAACAGGAGAACTCACTGTCTCAGTCAGGATTAAAGGTTGAGAAGGGACAGGGGTCGATACTAAACAGGAGGACCCACTGTCTCAGTCAGGATTAAAGGTTGAGAAGGGACTAGGGTCGATACTAAACAGGAGGACTCACTGTCTCAGTCAGGATTAAAGGTTGAGAAGGGACTAGGGGTCGATACTAAACAGGAGGACTCACTGTCTCAGTCAGGATTAAAGGTTGAGAAGGGACTAGGGTCGATACTAAACAGGAGGACTCACTGTCTCAAACAAAGGAGGGGACTAGGGTCACTAAACAGGAGGACTCACTGTCTCAGTCAGGATTAAAGGTTGAGAAGGGACTAGGGTCGATACTAAACAGGAGGACCCACTGTCTCAGTCAGGATTAAAGGTTGAGAAGGGACTAGGGTCGATACTAAACAGGAGGACTCACTGTCTCAGTCAGGATTAAAGGTTGAGAAGTGACTGGGGTCGATACTAAACAGGAGACTCACTGTCTCAGTCAGGATTAAAGGTTGAGAAGGGACTCGATACTAAACAGGAGGACTCACTGTCTCAGTCAGGATTAAAGGTTGAGAAGGGACAGGGGTCGATACTAAACAGGAGGACTCACTGTCTCAGTCAGGATTAAAGGTTGAGAAGGGACAGGGGTCGATACTAAACAGGAGGACTCACTGTCTCAGTCAGGATTAAAGGTTGAGAAGGGACAGGGGTCGATACTAAACAGGAGAACTCACTGTCTCAGTCAGGATTAAAGGTTGAGAAGGGACAGGGGTCGATACTAAACAGGAGGACTCACTGTCTCAGTCAGGATTAAAGGTTGAGAAGGGACAGGGGTCGATACTAAACAGGAGGACCCACTGTCTCAGTCAGGATTAAAGGTTGAGAAGGGACTAGGGTCGATACTAAACAGGAGGACTCACTGTCTCAGTCAGGATTAAAGGTTGAGAAGGGACTGGGTCGATACTAAACAGGAGGACTCACTGTCTCAGTCAGGATTAAAGGTTGAGAAGGGACTAGGGGTCGATACTAAACAGGAGGACCCACTGTCTCAGTCAGGATTAAAGGTTGAGAAGGGACTAGGGTCGATACTAAACAGGAGGACTCACTGTCTCAGTCAGGATTAAAGGTTGAGAAGGGACTGGGGTCGATACTAAACAGGAGGACTCACTGTCTCAGTCAGGATTAAAGGTTGAGAAGGGACAGGGTCGATACTAAACAGGAGAACTCACTGTCTCAGTCAGGATTAAAGGTTGAGAAGGGACAGGGGTCGATACTAAACAGGAGACTCACTGTCTCAGTCAGGATTAAAGGTTGAGAAGGGACAGGGGTCGATACTAAACAGGAGGACTCACTGTCTCAGTCAGGATTAAAGGTTGAGAAGGGACTAGGGTCGATACTAAACAGGAGGACTCACTGTCTCAGTCAGGATTAAAGGTTGAGAAGGGACTGGGTCGATACTAAACAGGAGGACTCACTGTCTCAGTCAGGATTAAAGGTTGAGAAGGGACTAGGGTCGATACTAAACAGGAGGACTCACTGTCTCAGTCAGGATTAAAGGTTGAGAAGGGACTAGGGTCGATACTAAACAGGAGGACTCACTGTCTCAGTCAGGATTAAAGGTTGAGAAGGGACTAGGATACTAAACAGGAGAACTCACTGTCTCAGTCAGGATTAAAGGTTGAGAAGGGACAGGGTCGATACTAAACAGGAGAACTCACTGTCTCAGTCAGGATTAAAGGTTGAGAAGGGACAGGGGTCGATACTAAACAGGAGGACCCACTGTCTCAGTCAGGATTAAAGGTTGAGAAGGGACTAGGGTCGATACTAAACAGGAGGACTCACTGTCTCAGTCAGGATTAAAGGTTGAGAAGGGACTAGGGTCGATACTAAACAGGAGGACCCACTGTCTCAGTCAGGATTAAAGGTTGAGAAGGGACTAGGGTCGATACTAAACAGGAGGACTCACTGTCTCAGTCAGGATTAAAGGTTGAGAAGTGACTGGGGTCGATACTAAACAGGAGGACTCACTGTCTCAGTCAGGATTAAAGGTTGAGAAGGGACTAGGGTCGATACTAAACAGGAGGACCCACTGTCTCAGTCAGGATTAAAGGTTGAGAAGGGACTAGGGTCGATACTAAACAGGAGGACTCACTGTCTCAGTCAGGATTAAAGGTTGAGAAGTGACTGGGGTCGATACTAAACAGGAGGACTCACTGTCTCAGTCTCAATCAGGATTAAAGGTTGAGAAGGGACAGGGGATCGAAACAGGAGAACTCACTAAACAGGAGGACTCACTGTCTCAGTCAGGATTAAAGGTTGAGAAGGGACTAGGTCGATACTAAACAGGAGAACTCACTGTCTCAGTCAGGATTAAAGGTTGAGAAGGGACTGGGTCGATACTAAACAGGAGGACTCACTGTCTCAGTCAGGATTAAAGGTTGACAAGGACAGGGGTCGACTCACTCACTGTCTCAGTCAGGATTAAAGGTTGAGAAGGGACTAGGGTCCATGATCTCGATACTAAACAGGAGGACTCACTGTCTCAGTCAGGATTAAAGGTTGAGAAGGGACAGGGGTCGATACTAAACAGGAGGACTCACTGTCTCAGTCAGGATTAAAGGTTGAGAAGGACATGGGTCGATACTAAACAGGAGGACTCACTGTCTCAGTCAGGATTAAAGGTTGAGAAGGGACTAGGGGTCGATACTAAACAGGAGGACTCACTGTCTCAGTCAGGATTAAAGGTTGAGAAGGGACAGGGGTCGATACTAAACAGGAGGACTCACTGTCTCAGTCAGGATTAAAGGTTGAGAAGGGACTAGGGTCGATACTAAACAGGAGGACTCACTGTCTCAGTCAGGATTAAAGGTTGAGAAGGGACTGGGGTCGATACTAAACAGGAGGACTCACTGTCTCAGTCAGGATTAAAGGTTGAGAAGGGACTAGGGTCGATACTAAACAGGAGGACTCACTGTCTCAGTCAGGATTAAAGGTTGAGAAGGGACTAGGGGTCGATACTAAACAGGAGGACTCACTGTCTCAGTCAGGATTAAAGGTTGAGAAGGGACTAGGGTCGATACTAAACAGGAGGACTCACTGTCTCAGTCAGGATTAAAGGTTGAGAAGGGACTAGGGTCGATACTAAACAGGAGGACTCACTGTCTCAGTCAGGATTAAAGGTTGAGAAGGGACAGGGGTCGATACTAAACAGGAGAACTCACTGTCTCAGTCAGGATTAAAGGTTGAGAAGGGACAGGGTCGATACTAAACAGGAGGACTCACTGTCTCAGTCAGGATTAAAGGTTGAGAAGGGACAGGGGTCGATACTAAACAGGAGGACTCACTGTCTCAGTCAGGATTAAAGGTTGAGAAGGGACTAGGGTCGATACTAAACAGGAGGACTCACTGTCTCAGTCAGGATTAAAGGTTGAGAAGGGACTAGGGTCGATACTAAACAGGAGGACTCACTGTCTCAGTCAGGATTAAAGGTTGAGAAGGGACTAGGGTCGATACTAAACAGGAGGACTCACTGTCTCAGTCAGGATTAAAGGTTGAGAAGGGACTAGGGTCGATACTAAACAGGAGGACCCACTGTCTCAGTCAGGATTAAAGGTTGAGAAGGGACTAGGGTCGATACTAAACAGGAGGACTCACTGTCTCAGTCAGGATTAAAGGTTGAGAAGTGACTGGGGTCGATACTAAACAGGAGGACTCACTGTCTCAGTCAGGATTAAAGGTTGAGAAGGGACTAGGGTCGATACTAAACAGGAGGACCCACTGTCTCAGTCAGGATTAAAGGTTGAGAAGGGACTAGGGTCGATACTAAACAGGAGGACTCACTGTCTCAGTCAGGATTAAAGGTTGAGAAGTGACTGGGGTCGATACTAAACAGGAGGACTCACTGTCTCAGTCAGGATTAAAGGTGGAGACATGGACAGGGGTTCGATACTAAACAGGAGGACTCACTGTCTCAATCAGTATTAAAGGTTGAGAAGGGACAGGGGTCGATACTAAACAGGAGAACTCACTGTCTCAGTCAGGATTAAAGGTTGAGAAGGGACAGGGGTCGATACTAAACAGGAGGACTCACTGTCTCAGTCAGGATTAAAGGTTGAGAAGGGACAGGGGTCGATACTAAACAGGAGAACTCACTGTCTCAGTCAGGATTAAAGGTTGAGAAGGGACTGGGGTCGATACTAAACAGGAGGACTCACTGTCTCAGTCAGGATTAAAGGTTGAGAAGGGACAGGGTCGATACTAAACAGGAGGACTCACTGTCTCAGTCAGGATTAAAGGTTGAGAAGGGACTAGGGTCGATACTAAACAGGAGGACTCACTGTCTCAGTCAGGATTAAAGGTTGAGAAGGGACAGGGGTCGATACTAAACAGGAGGACTCACTGTCTCAGTCAGGATTAAAGGTTGAGAAGGGACATGGGTCGATACTAAACAGGAGAACTCACTGTCTCAGTCAGGATTAAAGGTTGAGAAGGGACAGGGGTCGATACTAAACAGGAGGACTCACTGTCTCAGTCAGGATTAAAGGTTGAGAAGGGACAGGGGTCGATACTAAACAGGAGGACTCACTGTCTCAGTCAGGATTAAAGGTTGAGAAGGGACTAGGGGTCGATACTAAACAGGAGGACTCACTGTCTCAGTCAGGATTAAAGGTTGAGAAGGGACTAGGGTCGATACTAAACAGGAGGACTCACTGTCTCAGTCAGGATTAAAGGTTGAGAAGGGACTAGGGTCGATACTAAACAGGAGGACCCACTGTCTCAGTCAGGATTAAAGGTTGAGAAGGGACTAGGGTCGATACTAAACAGGAGGACTCACTGTCTCAGTCAGGATTAAAGGTTGAGAAGGACTGGGGTCGATACTAAACAGGAGGACTCACTGTCTCAGTCAGGATTAAAGGTTGAGAAGGGACTAGGGTCGATACTAAACAGGAGGACTCACTGTCTCAGTCAGGATTAAAGGTTGAGAAGTGACTGGGGTCGATACTAAACAGGAGGACTCACTGTCTCAGTCAGGATTAAAGGTTGAGAAGTGACTGGGGTCGATACTAAACAGGAGGACTCACTGTCTCAGTCAGGATTAAAGGTGAGACATGGACAGGGGTTCGATACTAAACAGGAGGACTCACTGTCTCAATCAGTATTAAAGGTTGAGAAGGGACAGGGGTCGATACTAAACAGGAGAACTCACTGTCTCAGTCAGGATTAAAGGTTGAGAAGGGACAGGGTCGATACTAAACAGGAGGACTCACTGTCTCAGTCAGGATTAAAGGTTGAGAAGGGACTAGGGTCGATACTAAACAGGAGGACCCACTGTCTCAGTCAGGATTAAAGGTTGAGAAGGGACTAGGGTCGATACTAAACAGGAGGACTCACTGTCTCAGTCAGGATTAAAGGTTGAGAAGGACTGGGGGTCGATACTAAACAGGAGGACTCACTGTCTCAGTCAGGATTAAAGGTTGAGAAGGGACTAGGGTCGATACTAAACAGGAGGACCCACTGTCTCAGTCAGGATTAAAGGTTGAGAAGGGACTAGGGGTCGATACTAAACAGGAGGACTCACTGTCTCAGTCAGGATTAAAGGTTGAGAAGTGACTGGGGTCGATACTAAACAGGAGGACTCACTGTCTCAGTCAGGATTAAAGGTGAGAATGGACAGGGGTTCGATACTAAACAGGAGGACTCACTGTCTCAATCAGTATTAAAGGTTGAGAAGGGACAGGGGTCGATACTAAACAGGAGAACTCACTGTCTCAGTCAGGATTAAAGGTTGAGAAGGGACAGGGGTCGATACTAAACAGGAGGACTCACTGTCTCAGTCAGGATTAAAGGTTGAGAAGGGACAGGGGTCGATACTAAACAGGAGGACTCACTGTCTCAGTCAGGATTAAAGGTTGAGAAGGGACTAGGGTCGATACTAAACAGGAGGACTCACTGTCTCAGTCAGGATTAAAGGTTGAGAAGGGACTGGGGTCGATACTAAACAGGAGGACTCACTGTCTCAGTCAGGATTAAAGGTTGAGAAGGGACAGGGGTCGATACTAAACAGGAGGACTCACTGTCTCAGTCAGGATTAAAGGTTGAGAAGGGACTAGGGTCGATACTAAACAGGAGGACTCACTGTCTCAGTCAGGATTAAAGGTTGAGAAGGGACAGGGGTCGATACTAAACAGGAGGACTCACTGTCTCAGTCAGGATTAAAGGTTGAGAAGGGACAGGGTCGATACTAAACAGGAGAACTCACTGTCTCAGTCAGGATTAAAGGTTGAGAAGGGACAGGGGTCGATACTAAACAGGAGAACTCACTGTCTCAGTCAGGATTAAAGGTTGAGAAGGGACAGGGGTCGATACTAAACAGGAGGACCCACTGTCTCAGTCAGGATTAAAGGTTGAGAAGGGACTAGAGTCGATACTAAACAGGAGGACTCACTGTCTCAGTCAGGATTAAAGGTTGAGAAGGGACTAGGGTCGATACTAAACAGGAGGACTCACTGTCTCAGTCAGGATTAAAGGTTGAGAAGGGACTAGGGTCGATACTAAACAGGAGGACTCACTGTCTCAGTCAGGATTAAAGGTTGAGAAGGGACTAGGGTCGATACTAAACAGGAGGACCCACTGTCTCAGTCAGGATTAAAGGTTGAGAAGGGACTAGGGTCGATACTAAACAGGAGGACTCACTGTCTCAGTCAGGATTAAAGGTTGAGAAGTGACTGGGGTCGATACTAAACAGGAGGACTCACTGTCTCAGTCAGGATTAAAGGTTGAGAAGGGACTAGGGTCGATACTAAACAGGAGGACCCACTGTCTCAGTCAGGATTAAAGGTTGAGAAGGGACTAGGGTCGATACTAAACAGGAGGACTCACTGTCTCAGTCAGGATTAAAGGTTGAGAAGTGACTGGGGTCGATACTAAACAGGAGGACTCACTGTCTCAGTCAGGATTAAAGGTGGAGACATGGACAGGGGTTCGATACTAAACAGGAGGACTCACTGTCTCAATCAGTATTAAAGGTTGAGAAGGGACAGGGGTCGATACTAAACAGGAGAACTCACTGTCTCAGTCAGGATTAAAGGTTGAGAAGGGACAGGGGTCGATACTAAACAGGAGGACTCACTGTCTCAGTCAGGATTAAAGGTTGAGAAGGGACAGGGGTCGATACTAAACAGGAGAACTCACTGTCTCAGTCAGGATTAAAGGTTGAGAAGGGACTGGGGTCGATACTAAACAGGAGGACTCACTGTCTCAGTCAGGATTAAAGGTTGAGAAGGGACAGGGGTCGATACTAAACAGGAGGACTCACTGTCTCAGTCAGGATTAAAGGTTGAGAAGGGACTAGGGTCGATACTAAACAGGAGGACTCACTGTCTCAGTCAGGATTAAAGGTTGAGAAGGGACAGGGTCGATACTAAACAGGAGGACTCACTGTCTCAGTCAGGATTAAATGTTGAGAAGGGACATGGGGTCGATACTAAACAGGAGAACTCACTGTCTCAGTCAGGATTAAAGGTTGAGAAGGGACAGGGGTCGATACTAAACAGGAGAACTCACTGTCTCAGTCAGGATTAAAGGTTGAGAAGGGACAGGGTCGATACTAAACAGGAGAACTCACTGTCTCAGTCAGGATTAAAGGTTGAGAAGGGACAGGGGTCGATACTAAACAGGAGGACTCACTGTCTCAGTCAGGATTAAAGGTTGAGAAGGGACAGGGGTCGATACTAAACAGGAGAACTCACTGTCTCAGTCAGGATTAAAGGTTGAGAAGGGACTGGGGTCGATAC
Source organism: Oncorhynchus nerka (assembly GCF_034236695.1). NCBI lineage: Eukaryota > Metazoa > Chordata > Actinopteri > Salmoniformes > Salmonidae > Oncorhynchus > Oncorhynchus nerka. The sequence goes on along the minus strand of NC_088413.1, from coordinate 19,113,859 downwards.
TAAACAGGAGGACTCACTGTCTCAGTCAGGATTAAAGGTTGAGAAGGGACTAGGGTCGATACTAAACAGGAGGACCCACTGTCTCAGTCAGGATTAAAGGTTGAGAAGGGACTAGGGTCGATACTAAACAGGAGGACTCACTGTCTCAGTCAGGATTAAAGGTTGAGAAGGGACTAGGGTCGATACTAAACAGGAGGACTCACTGTCTCAGTCAGGATTAAAGGTTGAGAAGGGACTAGGGTCGATACTAAACAGGAGGACTCACTGTCTCAGTCAGGATTAAAGGTTGAGAAGTGACTGGGGTCGATACTAAACAGGAGGACTCACTGTCTCAGTCAGGATTAAAGGTTGAGAAGGGACTAGGGTCGATACTAAACAGGAGGACTCACTGTCTCAGTCAGGATTAAAGGTTGAGAAGGGACTAGGGTCGATACTAAACAGGAGGACTCACTGTCTCAGTCAGGATTAAAGGTTGAGAAGGGACTGGGGTCGATACTAAACAGGAGGACTCACTGTCTCAGTCAGGATTAAAGGTTGAGAAGGGACTGGGGTCGATACTAAACAGGAGACTCACTGTCTCAGTCAGGATTAAAGGTTGAGAAGGGACTGGGGTCGATACTAAACAGGAGGACTCACTGTCTCAGTCAGGATTAAAGGTTGAGAAGGGACAGGGGTCGATACTAAACAGGAGGACTCACTGTCTCAGTCAGGATTAAAGGTTGAGAAGGGACTAGGGTCGATACTAAACAGGAGGACTCACTGTCTCAGTCAGGATTAAAGGTTGAGAAGGGACAGGGGTCGATACTAAACAGGAGGACTCACTGTCTCAGTCAGGATTAAATGTTGAGAAGGGACATGGGTCGATACTAAACAGGAGAACTCACTGTCTCAGTCAGGATTAAAGGTTGAGAAGGGACAGGGGTCGATACTAAACAGGAGACTCACTGTCTCAGTCAGGATTAAAGGTTGAGAAGGGACAGGGGTCGATACTAAACAGGAGGACTCACTGTCTCAGTCAGGATTAAAGGTTGAGAAGGGACTAGGGTCGATACTAAACAGGAGGACTCACTGTCTCAGTCAGGATTAAAGGTTGAGAAGGGACTAGGGTCGATACTAAACAGGAGGACTCACTGTCTCAGTCAGGATTAAAGGTTGAGAAGGGACTAGGGTCGATACTAAACAGGAGGACCCACTGTCTCAGTCAGGATTAAAGGTTGAGAAGGGACTAGGGTCGATACTAAACAGGAGGACTCACTGTCTCAGTCAGGATTAAAGGTTGAGAAGTGACTGGGGTCGATACTAAACAGGAGGACTCACTGTCTCAGTCAGGATTAAAGGTTGAGAAGGGACTAGGGTCGATACTAAACAGGAGGACCCACTGTCTCAGTCAGGATTAAAGGTTGAGAAGGGACTAGGGTCGATACTAAACAGGAGGACTCACTGTCTCAGTCAGGATTAAAGGTTGAGAAGTGACTGGGGTCGATACTAAACAGGAGGACTCACTGTCTCAGTCAGGATTAAAGGTGGAGACATGGACAGGGGTTCGATACTAAACAGGAGGACTCACTGTCTCAATCAGTATTAAAGGTTGAGAAGGGACAGGGGTCGATACTAAACAGGAGAACTCACTGTCTCAGTCAGGATTAAAGGTTGAGAAGGGACAGGGGTCGATACTAAACAGGAGGACTCACTGTCTCAGTCAGGATTAAAGGTTGAGAAGGGACAGGGGTCGATACTAAACAGGAGAACTCACTGTCTCAGTCAGGATTAAAGGTTGAGAAGGGACTGGGGTCGATACTAAACAGGAGGACTCACTGTCTCAGTCAGGATTAAAGGTTGAGAAGGGACAGGGGTCGATACTAAACAGGAGGACTCACTGTCTCAGTCAGGATTAAAGGTTGAGAAGGGACTAGGGTCGATACTAAACAGGAGGACTCACTGTCTCAGTCAGGATTAAAGGTTGAGAAGGGACAGGGGTCGATACTAAACAGGAGGACTCACTGTCTCAGTCAGGATTAAATGTTGAGAAGGGACATGGGTCGATACTAAACAGGAGAACTCACTGTCTCAGTCAGGATTAAAGGTTGAGAAGGGACAGGGTCGATACTAAACAGGAGAACTCACTGTCTCAGTCAGGATTAAAGGTTGAGAAGGGACAGGGGTCGATACTAAACAGGAGGACCCACTGTCTCAGTCAGGATTAAAGGTTGAGAAGGGACTAGGGTCGATACTAAACAGGAGGACTCACTGTCTCAGTCAGGATTAAAGGTTGAGAAGGGACTAGGGTCGATACTAAACAGGAGGACTCACTGTCTCAGTCAGGATTAAAGGTTGAGAAGGGACTAGGGTCGATACTAAACAGGAGGACTCACTGTCTCAGTCAGGATTAAAGGTTGAGAAGGGACTAGGGTCGATACTAAACAGGAGGACCCACTGTCTCAGTCAGGATTAAAGGTTGAGAAGGGACTAGGGTCGATACTAAACAGGAGGACTCACTGTCTCAGTCAGGATTAAAGGTTGAGAAGGGACTGGGGTCGATACTAAACAGGAGGACTCACTGTCTCAGTCAGGATTAAAGGTTGAGAAGGGACTAGGGTCGATACTAAACAGGAGGACCCACTGTCTCAGTCAGGATTAAAGGTTGAGAAGGGACTAGGGTCGATACTAAACAGGAGGACTCACTGTCTCAGTCAGGATTAAAGGTTGAGAAGTGACTGGGGTCGATACTAAACAGGAGGACTCACTGTCTCAGTCAGGATTAAAGGTGGAGACATGGACAGGGGTTCGATACTAAACAGGAGGACTCACTGTCTCAATCAGTATTAAAGGTTGAGAAGGGACAGGGGTCGATACTAAACAGGAGAACTCACTGTCTCAGTCAGGATTAAAGGTTGAGAAGGGACAGGGGTCGATACTAAACAGGAGGACTCACTGTCTCAGTCAGGATTAAAGGTTGAGAAGGGACAGGGGTCGATACTAAACAGGAGAACTCACTGTCTCAGTCAGGATTAAAGGTTGAGAAGGGACTGGGGTCGATACTAAACAGGAGGACTCACTGTCTCAGTCAGGATTAAAGGTTGAGAAGGGACAGGGTCGATACTAAACAGGAGGACTCACTGTCTCAGTCAGGATTAAAGGTTGAGAAGGGACTAGGGTCGATACTAAACAGGAGGACTCACTGTCTCAGTCAGGATTAAAGGTTGAGAAGGGACAGGGGTCGATACTAAACAGGAGGACTCACTGTCTCAGTCAGGATTAAATGTTGAGAAGGGACATGGGTCGATACTAAACAGGAGAACTCACTGTCTCAGTCAGGATTAAAGGTTGAGAAGGGACAGGGGTCGATACTAAACAGGAGAACTCACTGTCTCAGTCAGGATTAAAGGTTGAGAAGGGACAGGGGTCGATACTAAACAGGAGAACTCACTGTCTCAGTCAGGATTAAAGGTTGAGAAGGGACAGGGGTCGATACTAAACAGGAGGACTCACTGTCTCAGTCAGGATTAAAGGTTGAGAAGGGACAGGGGTCGATACTAAACAGGAGAACTCACTGTCTCAGTCAGGATTAAAGGTTGAGAAGGGACAGGGGTCGGAACTAAACAGGAGGACTCACTGTCTCAGTCAGGATTAAAGGTTGAGAAGGGACTAGGGTCGATACTAAACAGGAGGACCCACTGTCTCAGTCAGGATTAAAGGTTGAGAAGGGACTAGGGTCGATACTAAACAGGAGGACTCACTGTCTCAGTCAGGATTAAAGGTTGAGAAGGGACTAGGGTCGATACTAAACAGGAGGACTCACTGTCTCAGTCAGGATTAAAGGTTGAGAAGGGACAGGGGTCGATACTAAACAGGAGGACTCACTGTCTCAGTCAGGATTAAAGGTTGAGAAGGGACTGGGGTCGATACTAAACAGGAGGACTCACTGTCTCAGTCAGGATTAAAGGTTGAGAAGGGACTAGGGTCGATACTAAACAGGAGGACTCACTGTCTCAGTCAGGATTAAAGGTTGAGAAGGGACTAGGGTCGATACTAAACAGGAGGACTCACTGTCTCAGTCAGGATTAAAGGTTGAGAAGGGACTCGATACTAAACAGGAGGACTCACTGTCTCAGTCAGGATTAAAGGTTGAGAAGGGACTAGGGGTCGATACTAAACAGGAGGACTCACTGTCTCAGTCAGGATTAAAGGTTGAGAAGGGACTAGGGTCGATACTAAACAGGAGGACCCACTGTCTCAGTCAGGATTAAAGGTTGAGAAGGGACTAGGGTCGATACTAAACAGGAGGACTCACTGTCTCAGTCAGGATTAAAGGTTGAGAAGTGACTGGGGTCGATACTAAACAGGAGGACTCACTGTCTCAGTCAGGATTAAAGGTTGAGAAGGGACTAGGGTCGATACTAAACAGGAGGACCCACTGTCTCAGTCAGGATTAAAGGTTGAGAAGGGACTAGGGTCGATACTAAACAGGAGGACTCACTGTCTCAGTCAGGATTAAAGGTTGAGAAGTGACTGGGGTCGATACTAAACAGGAGGACTCACTGTCTCAGTCAGGATTAAAGGTGGAGACATGGACAGGGTTCGATACTAAACAGGAGGACTCACTGTCTCAATCAGTATTAAAGGTTGAGAAGGGACAGGGGTCGATACTAAACAGGAGAACTCACTGTCTCAGTCAGGATTAAAGGTTGAGAAGGGACAGGGGTCGATACTAAACAGGAGGACTCACTGTCTCAGTCAGGATTAAAGGTTGAGAAGGGACTGGGGTCGATACTAAACAGGAGGACTCACTGTCTCAGTCAGGATTAAAGGTTGAGAAGTGACTGGGGTCGATACTAAACAGGAGGACTCACTGTCTCAGTCAGGATTAAAGGTTGAGAAGGGACTAGGGTCGAAACTAAACAGGAGGACTCACTGTCTCAGTCAGGATTAAAGGTTGAGAAGGGACAGGGGTCGATACTAAACAGGAGGACTCACTGTCTCAGTCAGGATTAAATGTTGAGAAGGGACATGGGTCGATACTAAACAGGAGAACTCACTGTCTCAGTCAGGATTAAAGGTTGAGAAGGGACAGGGGTCGATACTAAACAGGAGAACTCACTGTCTCAGTCAGGATTAAAGGTTGAGAAGGGACAGGGGTCGATACTAAACAGGAGGACTCACTGTCTCAGTCAGGATTAAAGGTTGAGAAGGGACAGGGTCGATACTAAACAGGAGGACTCACTGTCTCAGTCAGGATTAAAGGTTGAGAAGGGACAGGGGTCGATACTAAACAGGAGGACTCACTGTCTCAGTCAGGATTAAAGGTTGAGAAGGGACAGGGGTCGATACTAAACAGGAGGACTCACTGTCTCAGTCAGGATTAAAGGTTGAGAAGGGACTAGGTCGATACTAAACAGGAGGACTCACTGTCTCAGTCAGGATTAAAGGTTGAGAAGGGACTAGGGTCGATACTAAACAGGAGGACTCACTGTCTCAGTCAGGATTAAAGGTTGAGAAGGGACTAGGGTCGATACTAAACAGGAGGACTCACTGTCTCAGTCAGGATTAAAGGTTGAGAAGGGACAGGGGTCGATACTAAACAGGAGGACTCACTGTCTCAGTCAGGATTAAAGGTTGAGAAGGGACTGGGGTCGATACTAAACAGGAGGACTCACTGTCTCAGTCAGGATTAAAGGTTGAGAAGGGACTAGGGTCGATACTAAACAGGAGGACTCACTGTCTCAGTCAGGATTAAAGGTTGAGAAGTGACTGGGGTCGATACTAAACAGGAGGACTCACTGTCTCAGTCAGGATTAAAGGTGGAGACATGGACAGGGTTCGATACTAAACAGGAGGACTCACTGTCTCAATCAGTATTAAAGGTTGAGAAGGGACAGGGGTCGATACTAAACAGGAGAACTCACTGTCTCAGTCAGGATTAAAGGTTGAGAAGGGACAGGGGTCGATACTAAACAGGAGGACTCACTGTCTCAGTCAGGATTAAAGGTTGAGAAGGGACAGGGGTCGATACTAAACAGGAGAACTCACTGTCTCAGTCAGGATTAAAGGTTGAGAAGGGACTGGGGTCGATACTAAACAGGAGGACTCACTGTCTCAGTCAGGATTAAAGGTTGAGAAGGGACAGGGGTCGATACTAAACAGGAGGACTCACTGTCTCAGTCAGGATTAAAGGTTGGAGAAGGGACAGGGGTTCGATACTAAACAGGAGGACTCACTGTCTCAATCAGTATTAAAGGTTGAGAAGGGACAGGGGTCGATACTAAACAGGAGAACTCACTGTCTCAGTCAGGATTAAAGGTTGAGAAGGGACAGGGGTCGATACTAAACAGGAGGACTCACTGTCTCAGTCAGGATTAAAGGTTGAGAAGGGACAGGGGTCGATACTAAACAGGAGAACTCACTGTCTCAGTCAGGATTAAAGGTTGAGAAGGGACTAGGGTCGATACTAAACAGGAGGACTCACTGTCTCAGTCAGGATTAAAGGTTGAGAAGGGACAGGGGTCGAACTAAACAGGAGGACTCACTGTCTCAGTCAGGATTAAAGGTTGAGAAGGGACTAGGGTCGATACTAAACAGGAGGACCACTGTCTCAGTCAGGATTAAAGGTTGAGAAGGGACTAGGGTCGATACTAAACAGGAGGACTCACTGTCTCAGTCAGGATTAAAGGTTGAGAAGGGACTAGGGTCGATACTAAACAGGAGGACCCACTGTCTCAGTCAGGATTAAAGGTTGAGAAGGGACTAGGGTCGATACTAAACAGGAGGACTCACTGTCTCAGTCAGGATTAAAGGTTGAGAAGTGACTGGGGTCGATACTAAACAGGAGGACTCACTGTCTCAGTCAGGATTAAAGGTTGAGAAGGGACTAGGGTCGATACTAAACAGGAGGACTCACTGTCTCAGTCAGGATTAAAGGTTGAGAAGGGACTAGGGTCGATACTAAACAGGAGGACTCACTGTCTCAGTCAGGATTAAAGGTTGAGAAGTGACTGGGGTCGATACTAAACAGGAGGACTCACTGTCTCAGTCAGGATTAAAGGTGGAGACATGGACAGGGGTTCGATACTAAACAGGAGGACTCACTGTCTCAATCAGTATTAAAGGTTGAGAAGGGACAGGGGTCGATACTAAACAGGAGAACTCACTGTCTCAGTCAGGATTAAAGGTTGAGAAGGGACAGGGGTCGATACTAAACAGGAGGACTCACTGTCTCAGTCAGGATTAAAGGTTGAGAAGGGACAGGGGTCGATACTAAACAGGAGAACTCACTGTCTCAGTCAGGATTAAAGGTTGAGAAGGGACTGGGGTCGATACTAAACAGGAGGACTCACTGTCTCAGTCAGGATTAAAGGTTGAGAAGGGACAGGGGTCGATACTAAACAGGAGGACTCACTGTCTCAGTCAGGATTAAAGGTTGAGAAGGGACTAGGGTCGATACTAAACAGGAGGACTCACTGTCTCAGTCAGGATTAAAGGTTGAGAAGGGACAGGGGTCGATACTAAACAGGAGGACTCACTGTCTCAGTCAGGATTAAAGGTTGAGAAGGGACATGGGTCGATACTAAACAGGAGAACTCACTGTCTCAGTCAGGATTAAAGGTTGAGAAGGGACAGGGTCGATACTAAACAGGAGGACTCACTGTCTCAGTCAGGATTAAAGGTTGAGAAGGGACTAGGGTCGATACTAAACAGGAGGACCCACTGTCTCAGTCAGGATTAAAGGTTGAGAAGGGACTAGGGTCGATACTAAACAGGAGGACTCACTGTCTCAGTCAGGATTAAAGGTTGAGAAGGGACTAGGGTCGATACTAAACAGGAGGACCCACTGTCTCAGTCAGGATTAAAGGTTGAGAAGGGACTAGGGTCGATACTAAACAGGAGGACTCACTGTCTCAGTCAGGATTAAAGGTTGAGAAGGGACTAGGGTCGATACTAAACAGGAGGACTCACTGTCTCAGTCAGGATTAAAGGTTGAGAAGGGACTAGGGTCGATACTAAACAGGAGGACCCACTGTCTCAGTCAGGATTAAAGGTTGAGAAGGGACTAGGGTCGATACTAAACAGGAGGACTCACTGTCTCAGTCAGGATTAAAGGTTGAGAAGTGACTGGGGTCGATACTAAACAGGAGGACTCACTGTCTCAGTCAGGATTAAAGGTGGAGACATGGACAGGGGTTCGATACTAAACAGGAGGACTCACTGTCTCAATCAGTATTAAAGGTTGAGAAGAAGGGACAGGGGTCGATACTAAACAGGAGAACTCACTGTCTCAGTCAGGATTAAAGGTTGAGAAGGGACAGGGGTCGATACTAAACAGGAGGACTCACTGTCTCAGTCAGGATTAAAGGTTGAGAAGGGACAGGGTCGATACTAAACAGGAGGACTCACTGTCTCAGTCAGGATTAAAGGTTGAGAAGGGACAGGGGTCGATACTAAACAGGAGGACTCACTGTCTCAGTCAGGATTAAAGGTTGAGAAGGGACTAGGGTCGATACTAAACAGGAGGACTCACTGTCTCAGTCAGGATTAAAGGTTGAGAAGGGACTAGGGTCGATACTAAACAGGAGGACTCACTGTCTCAGTCAGGATTAAAGGTTGAGAAGGGACAGGGGTCGATACTAAACAGGAGGACTCACTGTCTCAGTCAGGATTAAAGGTGGAGACATGGACAGGGGTTCGATACTAAACAGGAGGACTCACTGTCTCAATCAGTATTAAAGGTTGAGAAGGGACAGGGTCGATACTAAACAGGAGAACTCACTGTCTCAGTCAGGATTAAAGGTTGAGAAGGGACAGGGTCGATACTAAACAGGAGGACTCACTGTCTCAGTCAGGATTAAAGGTTGAGAAGGGACAGGGGTCGATACTAAACAGGAGAACTCACTGTCTCAGTCAGGATTAAAGGTTGAGAAGGGACTGGGGTCGATACTAAACAGGAGGACTCACTGTCTCAGTCAGGATTAAAGGTTGAGAAGGGACAGGGGTCGATACTAAACAGGAGGACTCACTGTCTCAGTCAGGATTAAAGGTTGAGAAGGGACTAGGGTCGATACTAAACAGGAGGACTCACTGTCTCAGTCAGGATTAAAGGTTGAGAAGGGACAGGGGTCGATACTAAACAGGAGGACTCACTGTCTCAGTCAGGATTAAAGGTTGAGAAGGGACAGGGGTCGATACTAAACAGGAGGACTCACTGTCTCAGTCAGGATTAAAGGTTGAGAAGGGACAGGGGTCGATACTAAACAGGAGGACTCACTGTCTCAGTCAGGATTAAAGGTTGAGAAGGGACTAGGGTCGATACTAAACAGGAGGACCCACTGTCTCAGTCAGGATTAAAGGTTGAGAAGGGACTACGGTCGATACTAAACAGGAGGACTCACTGTCTCAGTCAGGATTAAAGGTTGAGAAGGGACTAGGGTCGATACTAAACAGGAGGACTCACTGTCTCAGTCAGGATTAAAGGTTGAGAAGGGACTAGGGTCGATACTAAACAGGAGGACTCACTGTCTCAGTCAGGATTAAAGGTTGAGAAGGGACTAGGGTCGATACTAAACAGGAGGACTCACTGTCTCAGTCAGGATTAAAGGTTGAGAAGGGACTAGGGTCGATACTAAACAGGAGGACCCACTGTCTCAGTCAGGATTAAAGGTTGAGAAGGGACTAGGGTCGATACTAAACAGGAGGACTCACTGTCTCAGTCAGGATTAAAGGTTGAGAAGGACTGGGGTCGATACTAAACAGGAGGACTCACTGTCTCAGTCAGGATTAAAGGTGAGACATGGACAGGGGTTCGATACTAAACAGGAGGACTCACTGTCTCAATCAGGATTAAAGGTTGAGAAGGGACAGGGGTCGATACTAAACAGGAGAACTCACTGTCTCAGTCAGGATTAAAGGTTGAGAAGGGACAGGGGTCGATACTAAACAGGAGGACTCACTGTCTCAGTCAGGATTAAAGGTTGAGAAGGGACAGGGGTCGATACTAAACAGGAGGACTCACTGTCTCAGTCAGGATTAAAGGTTGAGAAGGGACTGGGTCGATACTAAACAGGAGGACTCACTGTCTCAGTCAGGATTAAAGGTTGAGAAGGGACTAGGGGTCGATACTAAACAGGAGGACTCACTGTCTCAGTCAGGATTAAAGGTTGAGAAGGGACTAGGGTCGATACTAAACAGGAGGACTCACTGTCTCAGTCAGGATTAAAGGTTGAGAAGGGACTAGGGGTCGATACTAAACAGGAGGACTCACTGTCTCAGTCAGGATTAAAGGTTGAGAAGGGACTGGGTCGATACTAAACAGGAGGACTCACTGTCTCAGTCAGGATTAAAGGTTGAGAAGGGACTAGGGTCGATACTAAACAGGAGAACTCACTGTCTCAGTCAGGATTAAAGGTTGAGAAGGGACTAGGGTCGATACTAAACAGGAGGACTCACTGTCTCAGTCAGGATTAAAGGTTGAGAAGGACTGGGTCGATACTAAACAGGAGGACTCACTGTCTCAGTCAGGATTAAAGGTTGAGAGAAGGGACTAGGGTCGATACTAAACAGGAGGACTCACTGTCTCAGTCAGGATTAAAGGTTGAGAAGGGACTAGGGTCGATACTAAACAGGAGAACTCACTGTCTCAGTCAGGATTAAAGGTTGAGAAGGGACAGGGGTCGATACTAAACAGGAGGACTCACTGTCTCAGTCAGGATTAAAGGTTGAGAAGGGACAGGGGTCGATACTAAACAGGAGAACTCACTGTCTCAGTCAGGATTAAAGGTTGAGAAGGGACTGGGGTCGATACTAAACAGGAGGACTCACTGTCTCAGTCAGGATTAAAGGTTGAGAAGGGACAGGGGTCGGAACTAAACAGGAGGACTCACTGTCTCAGTCAGGATTAAAGGTTGAGAAGGGACTAGGGTCGATACTAAACAGGAGGACCCACTGTCTCAGTCAGGATTAAAGGTTGAGAAGGGACTAGGGTCGATACTAAACAGGAGGACTCACTGTCTCAGTCAGGATTAAAGGTTGAGAAGGGACTAGGGTCGATACTAAACAGGAGGACTCACTGTCTCAGTCAGGATTAAAGGTTGAGAAGGGACAGGGGTCGATACTAAATAGGAGGACTCACTGTCTCAGTCAGGATTAAAGGTTGAGAAGTGACTGGGGTCGATACTAAACAGGAGGACTCACTGTCTCAGTCAGGATTAAAGGTTGAGAAGGGACTAGGGTCGATACTAAACAGGAGGACTCACTGTCTCAGTCAGGATTAAAGGTTGAGAAGGGACTAGGGTTGATACTAAACAGGAGGACTCACTGTCTCAGTCAGGATTAAAGGTTGAGAAGTGACTGGGGTCGATACTAAACAGGAGGACTCACTGTCTCAGTCAGGATTAAAGGTGGAGACATGGACAGGGGTTCGATACTAAACAGGAGGACTCACTGTCTCAATCAGTATTAAAGGTTGAGAAGGGACAGGGGTCGATACTAAACAGGAGAACTCACTGTCTCAGTCAGGATTAAAGGTTGAGAAGGGACAGGGGTCGATACTAAACAGGAGGACTCACTGTCTCAGTCAGGATTAAAGGTTGAGAAGGGACAGGGGTCGATACTAAACAGGAGAACTCACTGTCTCAGTCAGGATTAAAGGTTGAGAAGGGACTGGGGTCGATACTAAACAGGAGGACTCACTGTCTCAGTCAGGATTAAAGGTTGAGAAGGGACAGGGGTCGATACTAAACAGGAGGACTCACTGTCTCAGTCAGGATTAAAGGTTGAGAAGGGACTAGGGGTTCGATACTAAACAGGAGGACTCACTGTCTCAGTCAGGATTAAAGGTTGAGAAGGGACAGGGGTCGATACTAAACAGGAGAACTCACTGTCTCAGTCAGGATTAAAGGTTGAGAAGGGACATGGGTCGATACTAAACAGGAGAACTCACTGTCTCAGTCAGGATTAAAGGTTGAGAAGGGACAGGGGTCGATACTAAACAGGAGAACTCACTGTCTCAGTCAGGATTAAAGGTTGAGAAGGGACAGGGGTCGATACTAAACAGGAGGACTCACTGTCTCAGTCAGGATTAAAGGTTGAGAAGGGACTAGGGTCGATACTAAACAGGAGGACTCACTGTCTCAGTCAGGATTAAAGGTTGAGAAGGGACTAGGGTCGATACTAAACAGGAGGACCCACTGTCTCAGTCAGGATTAAAGGTTGAGAAGGGACTAGGGGTCGATACTAAACAGGAGGACTCACTGTCTCAGTCAGGATTAAAGGTTGAGAAGGGACTAGGGTCGATACTAAACAGGAGGACTCACTGTCTCAGTCAGGATTAAAGGTTGAGAAGGGACTAGGGTCGATACTAAACAGGAGGACTCACTGTCTCAGTCAGGATTAAAGGTTGAGAAGGGACTAGGGTCGATACTAAACAGGAGGACTCACTGTCTCAGTCAGGATTAAAGGTTGAGAAGTGACTGGGGTCGATACTAAACAGGAGGACTCACTGTCTCAGTCAGGATTAAAGGTTGAGACATGGACAGGGGTTCGATACTAAACAGGAGGACTCACTGTCTCAATCAGGATTAAAGGTTGAGAAGGGACAGGGTCGATACTAAACAGGAGAACTCACTGTCTCAGTCAGGATTAAAGGTTGAGAAGGGACAGGGTCGATACTAAACAGGAGGACTCACTGTCTCAGTCAGGATTAAAGGTTGAGAAGGGACAGGGGTCGATACTAAACAGGAGGACTCACTGTCTCAGTCAGGATTAAAGGTTGAGAAGGGACTGGGGTCGATACTAAACAGGAGGACTCACTGTCTCAGTCAGGATTAAAGGTTGAGAAGGGACAGGGGTCGATACTAAACAGGAGGACTCACTGTCTCAGTCAGGATTAAAGGTTGAGAAGGGACTAGGGTCGATACTAAACAGGAGGACTCACTGTCTCAGTCAGGATTAAAGGTTGAGAAGGGACAGGGGTCGATACTAAACAGGAGGACTCACTGTCTCAGTCAGGATTAAATGTTGAGAAGGGACATGGGTCGATACTAAACAGGAGAACTCACTGTCTCAGTCAGGATTAAAGGTTGAGAAGGGACAGGGGTCGATACTAAACAGGAGAACTCACTGTCTCAGTCAGGATTAAAGGTTGAGAAGGGACAGGGGTCGATACTAAACAGGAGGACCCACTGTCTCAGTCAGGATTAAAGGTTGAGAAGGGACTAGGGTCGATACTAAACAGGAGGACTCACTGTCTCAGTCAGGATTAAAGGTTGAGAAGGGACTAGGGTCGATACTAAACAGGAGGACTCACTGTCTCAGTCAGGATTAAAGGTTGAGAAGGGACTAGGGTCGATACTAAACAGGAGGACTCACTGTCTCAGTCAGGATTAAAGGTTGAGAAGGGACTAGGGTCGATACTAAACAGGAGGACTCACTGTCTCAGTCAGGATTAAAGGTTGAGAAGGGACTGCGGTCGATACTAAACAGGAGGACTCACTGTCTCAGTCAGGATTAAAGGTTGAGAAGGGACTAGGGTCGATACTAAACAGGAGGACCCACTGTCTCAGTCAGGATTAAAGGTTGAGAAGGGACTAGGGTCGATACTAAACAGGAGGACTCACTGTCTCAGTCAGGATTAAAGGTTGAGAAGGGACTAGGGTCGATACTAAACAGGAGGACTCACTGTCTCAGTCAGGATTAAAGGTGGAGACATGGACAGGGGGTCGATACTAAACAGGAGGACTCACTGTCTCAATCAGTATTAAAGGTTGAGAAGGGACAGGGGTCGATACTAAACAGGAGAACTCACTGTCTCAGTCAGGATTAAAGGTTGAGAAGGGACAGGGGTCGATACTAAACAGGAGGACTCACTGTCTCAGTCAGGATTAAAGGTTGAGAAGGGACTAGGGTCGATACTAAACAGGAGGACTCACTGTCTCAGTCAGGATTAAAGGTTGAGAAGGGACTGGGGTCGATACTAAACAGGAGGACTCACTGTCTCAGTCAGGATTAAAGGTTGAGAAGGGACTAGGGTCGATACTAAACAGGAGGACCCACTGTCTCAGTCAGGATTAAAGGTTGAGAAGGGACTAGGGTCGATACTAAACAGGAGGACTCACTGTCTCAGTCAGGATTAAAGGTTGAGAAGTGACTGGGGTCGATACTAAACAGGAGGACTCACTGTCTCAGTCAGGATTAAAGGTGGAGACATGGACAGGGGTTCGATACTAAACAGGAGGACTCACTGTCTCAATCAGTATTAAAGGTTGAGAAGGGACAGGGGTCGATACTAAACAGGAGAACTCACTGTCTCAGTCAGGATTAAAGGTTGAGAAGGGACAGGGGTCGATACTAAACAGGAGGACTCACTGTCTCAGTCAGGATTAAAGGTTGAGAAGGGACTGGGGTCGATACTAAACAGGAGGACTCACTGTCTCAGTCAGGATTAAAGGTTGAGAAGGGACAGGGGTCGATACTAAACAGGAGGACTCACTGTCTCAGTCAGGATTAAAGGTTGAGAAGGGACTAGGGTCGATACTAAACAGGAGGACTCACTGTCTCAGTCAGGATTAAAGGTTGAGAAGGGACAGGGGTCGATACTAAATAGGAGAACTCACTGTCTCAGTCAGGATTAAAGGTTGAGAAGGGACAGGGTCGATACTAAACAGGAGAACTCACTGTCTCAGTCAGGATTAAAGGTTGAGAAGGGACAGGGTCGATACTAAACAGGAGGACTCACTGTCTCAGTCAGGATTAAAGGTTGAGAAGGGACAGGGGTCGATACTAAACAGGAGGACTCACTGTCTCAGTCAGGATTAAAGGTTGAGAAGGGACAGGGGTCGATACTAAACAGGAGAACTCACTGTCTCAGTCAGGATTAAAGGTTGAGAAGGGACAGGGGTCGGAACTAAACAGGAGGACTCACTGTCTCAGTCAGGATTAAAGGTTGAGAAGGGACTAGGGTCGATACTAAACAGGAGGACCCACTGTCTCAGTCAGGATTAAAGGTTGAGAAGGGACTAGGGTCGATACTAAACAGGAGGACTCACTGTCTCAGTCAGGATTAAAGGTTGAGAAGGGACTAGGGTCGATACTAAACAGGAGGACCCACTGTCTCAGTCAGGATTAAAGGTTGAGAAGGGACAGGGGTCGATACTAAATAGGAGGACTCACTGTCTCAGTCAGGAGTGTTTCTTATAGGACAAGTCCAGGTTGTCCCTCCCTTATTCAGTCCATTCACTTCCAATTGGCACCTAATGAACATGACCCTGATCTGCCCTTTATTCTGAGGTAGCTTGCCTATGCCTTGCCACAAGGGGGTAAAAATACAACAGGCAAGCCAGCTCTTAGGTAGAATAGTGCTTGAGATATGGTAGCCAGCCCACTGCAGATGCATAGTAGTAGTTGATAAGTGGTCAATGATTGGTAACCTGGTTTACATAGATTAGTAGTTGTGGTCATTGTAGATGGGTGGTTGTGGTTAGAGAACCAGTTGTATCTAGATAAGATGAAGATATAGTAACCAGTAGATGACTAGATGTTAAACTGTGGTAGAGGAGAACTCAAAAAATCTAATGGTGGTACATTCTTAGAAAAAAAAGAAGAACTTTGAATCTCCGCGAACGTAGAACCATAGGGGAACCCTTTTTGGTGATGGGTAGAACCCTCTGTGTAAGGTTCTTCAAATAACCCCCCTTCAAAAAACTGGTTTTGCTTTGTCATTATTTTGTATAGATTGATGAGAAGACGAAAAAAATGATGATTTTTAGAATAAGGCTGTAACGTAACAAAATGTGGAAAAAGTGAAGGGGTCTGAATACTTTCCGAATGCACTGTATAAGAAAAATCAGGAAAGTATTTTTATCATAGTGTAAGAAAAATGTTTAAACCCCCTAGAGTCGATTTCCGTGGCAAACGAAAATCTAATCTAATAGACTAAATCTATTTTAATTTTTAATCCCTTTCAAAATCTTAAACTAGAGTTATCTGTTTGTTTTTTTTACTATCTGTTGAATTGTTTTAAGAAGGCCATAGCAAGGATCATTTAGCTATTTGATTTGGAATTTTAAGAAGTAATTGAAAAATCTATTCAATTATTTGATGAAACATTGAATTTGTCCTTACTGTCATTAACTGGTACAGAGGGACCTTCAGAGGAGTCTAATGAGGCGGTGGATGACCTAGAGCAAAACAACCAACATGTACGTGTTCATGAGAGACTTACCTTTCCACATATTAGTGTGTAGCCCAAACTGTTCGGATGCTACAGACAGAAGTTGGCAGATCGGATGTACCGACTTTAGACGAGTCCCACTTGTTTGGGGGTCGTAAAGCAAAACAGAGAACACCATTGTGTTCGTGAGAGTCCCATCTTTTCATAGAGGGGTCAATATTTTTGAGGCCAAACCGTTCTGACGCTATAGATTCTATTTTCTCATGGTCAAACAAACACAGCTCTAGCTCTACCACCTTTCACCGCAGATGCAGAAGAACGACATCAATGGATTGAGAGCCATACAATGCAACAACCAAAAACAGATTTCTCCATTTTAAACTGACGGATTGTGATGGGGATTGTTTTATCATGCTAATTAGATTTCCACGGGGCCACAGGGAATTGACTCTAGGGGGTAACAGAAAAATCTTGCACTACGATTTTTTACATTCAAAGCAACTGGGAAAAACCCATGGAAGGCATTAATGTCACCTTAGCTTGCTACATAACATTTGAGTGATAGGAAGCACGAGCACCAATCAGCCTACACCACGGTGCACACACCGTCATCACTATGACAACTAGAGTAGACATGTCAACACATGACTGCTGTCTGACCACACACAAATACGATTTGGTCACTAGTAACTTACTGTTTGGACAGACAGTATTCCAAAACTGATTTGAAAAACAATACTGATTTGAGAATTAAGGCCTGAAGTGTGAACAACGATTCACAAAACCTCCTCAATCAATCATAGACTGTGTATGGCCATTAGGTCCTGACAAACACAATCATTTGCATAGGTGTAATGACCTGCTGCACCTGTTAGTGACTCACAGGTGTTCAAGCTGGGACTAATAGACCTGACTTGTGTTCAGGACACACCACATGGAAAACGGGTTAAAAAACTAAGATGATCATTGTTATTGGATAAGGGTAGGAAGTCCCTTCTCCAATTCCATCAGTTTTGCCCCTGTTATCTTGTGTCTGTTATGTATGACTCATCATTCAGTTCTTGATGGACACAGACTTTCCAGGAGAGACAAGAGCTCCATCAGTCAAGGTTTGAAATTGTTATTTTTCCTTTTCAAAATCAGAATTGTTATTGTAGAAAAAGTATTAAGTTCACTTCTGAGGTTTTTCCTTTAGTTTTCAGTACAAGTTCTGGAATTCAACAATGTTTCATAGCAGAAGAAAATCTGATATGGCATAATTTATCCATTTTTGTTATGAAAATCTTACACGAATTTGTATTTTCAGTTTGTATTGAGGAAACACCTTAAAAGGCTATTTAAATGTGCTTTTTATTGTATGATCTGGTGTTGATAGTTAATTTAATGCATTTATCCCTCTCTCTCTCTCTGTCTCTTTCACTCTCTCTCTCTCTTTCACTCTCTCTCTCACATTCACTCTCTTTCTTCCTTCCACAGTGATGTTGGGACATCAATGCTGGTACTTCCAAACTGAGCTTTGTAAAAAAAAAAAACTATTTCAACCATTCCTCTGTCCTCTCTGGCTATGTAGAATACGCTTCCTCTATCAGCACTGCAATGCAGTCAACCTCATCCTCAATCGTCCCACGTCCTGTGGCTGAAGCGAGTGGACGATGGCCTCAGAGATCTTCTCTCTCAACCTGGCTGTATCTGAGATCCTCTACTGCCTGTGTTCTGTCTTCTTTGTCTACATACACCTCCCTATTCCCTCTCTCCTAGTCTCTCCTCTGATTGGACCCTGTTCCAGTGCTGTATATGTTTTGAACGCTACCTGGCGGTGGTCCACCCTGTGGTCTTCCTGAAGTACAAACTCCTCAGATACATGTTGTGGGTTAGTCTGGTTGGTTGTAATCATGTTCTGTAAAAGGGCCTAAATGTTATATATTATGCGCCTGTGGGTGAAATACTGGTCTTATTTTAATGTATGTTATTCTGCTGCCTCTGTTTTCAGGGCCGCCCTGCATGGCACAAGAAATCAGGTGAGAAGCACTTTTATATTAGAACAGTTCAATGCACAACGAACCATTGGACACGGGGAGGAGAGGAGACAACAGAGAATGGTACAACACCAGACACAAACATACAATTTTGCTGTATTCCCAAAAACCATATTGAACCATCAGAAGTCTCCCTCCTGCATCGTGGTCTGTCTTTTGTTCCAATTAATGACTTTCAGAAATATCAGATTACGGGAGTGATGGTTTGACTTCCCTTCCTGTAGATTTTGTTTTGTTCATTTTTATTATTGAGATCTAGGTCTCATTTTCAAATGTGCCCTGGGAATAATACAGAAATGTAAACACAAAAAGATATTATATTAACAATCAAATAAAACAAACACATGTATCAATGTACAAATCCCTTGACTTTCTCCTAAACTGACCCAGAGACAACAACACATTGGAGATTATTCCACATGACAGGGGCCTGGTAGGAACATGCAGATTTACACAACTCTGTGGATACACGTGGCGTCTCCATCATTAACCAACCCTGTCATTGTTGTAATCAGAGTTTATATATTTCAACAATGATGTTAAGTTGAGTAAATTGGTAGTTTATTGAATAAGGCTTTATAAACAAAAACAGAATAATGAAGTGACCTACAGTTGAAGTTGGATGTTTACATACACCTTAGCCAAAAACATTTAAACTCAGTTTTTCACAATTCCTGACATTTCATTCTAGTAAAGATTCCCTGTCTTGGTTCAATTAGTGTCACCACTTTATTTTAAGAATGTGACATGTCAGAATAATAGTAGAGAGAATGAATTATTTCAGCTTGTATTTCTTTCATCACATTCCCGGTGGGTCAGAAGTTTACATACACTCAATTAGTATTTGGTAGCATTGCCTTTAAATTGTTTAACTTGGGTCAAACGGTTTGGGTAGCCTTCCACAAGCTTCCCACAATAAGTTGGGTGAATGTTGGCCCATTCCTCCTGACAGAGCTGGTGTAAATTAGTCAGGTTTGTAGGCCTCCTTGCTTTGTCAGTTCTGCCCACACATTTTCTGTAGGCTTGAGGTCAGGGCTTTGTGATGGCCACTCCAATATCTTGACTTTGTTGTCCATTTTGCCACAACTTTGGAAGTATGCTTGGGGATATTGTCCATTTGGAAGACCCACTTGCGACCAAGCTATAACTTCCTGACTGATGTCTTGAGATGTTGCTTTAATATATCCACAAATTTTCCTTTCCTCGTGATGCCATCTATTTTGTGAAGTGCACCAGTCGCTCCTGCAGCAAAGCACCCCACAACATGATGCTGCCACCTCCGTGCTTCACGGTTGGGATGGTGTTCTTCCGCTTGCAAGCCTCCCCCTTTTTCCTCCAAACATAATGATGGTCATTATGGCCAAACAGTTCTATTTTTGTTTCATCAGACCAGAGGACATTTCTCCAAACATACGATCTTTGTCCCCATGTGCAGTTGCAAACTGTAGTCTGGCTTTTTTATGGCGGTTTTGGAGCAGTGGTTTCTTCCTTGCTGAGAGGCCTTTCAGGTTATGTCGATATAGGACTCGTTTTTACTGTGGATATAGATACTTTTGTACCTGTTTCCTCCAGCATCTTCACAAGGTCCTTTGCTGTTGTTCTGGTATTGATTTGTACTTTTCCTACCAAAGTACGTTCATCTCTAGGAGACAGGACGTGTCTCCTTCCTGAGCGGTATGACGACGGCGTGGTCCCATGGTGTTTATACTTGCGTACTATTGTTTGTACAGATGAACGTGGTACCTTCAGGCGTTTGTAAATTTCTCCTAAGGATGAACCAGACTTGTGGAGGTGTACATTTTTTTCTGATGTCTTGACTGATTTCTTTTGATTTTCCCATGATGTCAAGCAAAGAGGCACTGAGTTTGAAGGTAGGACTTGAAATACAGCCAAAGATACACCTCCAATTGACTCAAATTATGTCAATTAGCCTATCAGAAGCTTCTAAAGGCATTTGATAATTTTCTCGAATTTTCCAAGCTATTTAAAGGCACAGTCAACTTAGTGTATGTAAACTTCTGACCCACTGGAATTGTGATACAGTGAATTATAAGTGAAATAGTCTGTCTGTAAACAATTGTTGGAATAATTACTTGTATCATGCCAAAGTGGATGTCCTAAACGACTTGCCAAAACTACAGTTTGTTAACAAGAAATTTGTGGAGTCGTTGAATAAAAAGTTTTAATGACTCCAACCCAACTTCTGACTTCAACTGTACATGTTTATAGCGAGGTCCAACCAGTTTGATGATAAAGGATGCAGTGGTGAGTGTCTGTCAGATGTTTTACCTTGAAGTGCACTATTATTAATTGTGTCCAAGGGCTTCATAACCCTGTTTGCTGCATTCATGTTTATAATATCACCATCATCTATAACAGGAATGAATGAAGACTGAATGATCTGTTTTCTACTATTTAATGAAAGGCAAGCCCTATTCCTACAGGAGAAGCCCAACTTAACTCTTCATTTCTTGACTAACTCGTCAACATGCTTTTTAAAAGATACCTTTTCATCAATCCAGATGACCAGATATTTATAGGCGGGGACACGATCAATAAGGGCACCATCTGAGGTACTTATGCACAAATCATCAGTTACATTATTACATGATTAGGAAAATAACATGTACTTGGATTTACCAGCGTCTTGTACCAACTTCAAGTCAACTAAGGCTTTCTGCAAGGTAGTAAAGAAGACTGAAGAGTCAGAGCCTGAGCTGCCGTAGGGGCAGTAGCATATACAACAGTGTCAACAGTGTTAATATTGGGTCTGCAGGTTATGTACACAGAGAGTGTAAACCAGCCAAATAGCTTCTCAAATTGTCCATATTTTGCAAGAAAATTGTGGTATAGGCCGGGACTCAAACAAATGGCGCTTGTAGACAATGCAGCTTTTAAAGGTAATGGTACCACGTTCGTGGAGATGGTATTCAAGGGAAATGCTGCACATGTCGGCTCAATTTGAAATGACCTTTAAAATGTCAAGCATGGTAACGCATTTAACATATTGAATCCCGTTCATAATGTACTTGTTGTAAATAGACCTACTGTCATTCTGTTTAAACTTTAGCATGACATTTTATTGGCAGAGAGACCGGCAATTTAGCTGGTTAATACCGAAATAGACTGGCGCCAAACATTTACATGTGTTTCTCTTGAAATGATGAATGATTCATTTGCTTGAAATTTACAGTGTGGATATTGTTGGGTTGATGAGATTAAATATATACTTAATTATGATCTCCCTGTCAGTCTGTCTTCTTTAAAGAGGATAATTGAAGGATATGTCTGTATATTTCTAAAAAAAAAAAATAACTATAATAACAAATACAATTATATATATTATATTTTTCCATTAAATCAATGGTCAGTTCCAGCTATAATGGTGTCATGACATTTACATTGAATTCTTCTGCCTTGACCACCATGTTGTGTAACTAGGACCTGGAGTTTATCCTGACTTTTTGACCTGACCTGGTTTGGAGAAACTCAGGGCCCTATCCATCCATCCATAACACATTCTACACAGCACAGAATATTCTCTTCAACCATACTACACATCACTTAGTGTTGTCATAACCAGTGGAAAACATTTGCATGTCAGGTGTGGTCCATCTAGTGAGATGATGGTCAGCATCAGTTTGCAGACCGGCGAAATACAGGTGTCTGAGTGGGGATGGCTGAGGGTGTGGTTGTAGGTGAAGGAGGGAGGGAGGGCAGGAGGGAGCAAAAGAGAGAGAGAGACACACACACGTGTTCTCTCTGTTTGGAGGGAGGTTAAGGTTAAGTTATGGTTCAAGCTCTCATTCTGAATGGTTGTGAGAGTTAAAGTTTGAGATAGGGTTCAAATAAAAAAATAGAAAAACCAGTGTCCCCGACTGATCACGAGTCATGGGATTACTCTCATAACCCCCAACCAAAGCGTACTTGTTGGTAATTGTTGCCCCTAGTGGCCTGTTTAAAAGGCATTTCCCACATCCTCAAGACATGGATAGGCATCCAATCCCCCTGTGGACACTGGACTGTATCGGGTGTATCAGGTGTCTCTGAGGAAGAGGTGACTGAGTCCTCCAAGAATAGATTTTCTTTCGGGTAATGTAATTTTGTAAAAATGTATCATTTCTTTCACCTCATTAGAACATTCCAAAATATGGAACACAGTTTTTTTCGAATCTCCAGAGAAAAATGACTTTTAACGGTGACAATTAAAGTAACAGTGTTGACCTATGAATGCAAGCTTAAAAAATATATTTGTACTTGTTATTTTCCTACAATCTGACATTCCTCGTCAGAGCTCTGGTCGACTTCTAAAATGGCAACCTATACCCTATATTTATTTATTTTATTTTAGTTCAACTTTATTTAGCTAGGGCTCTAGTCAAAAGTAGTGCACTGTATAAGGAATAGGGTACCATTGTAGATACACTGTGGTCTACATCAGCAGGTTGAGATGACACGACAAGCAGGTGTGGCAGGGCAGGGCAGAGATTTGGATATTTAGTGTGAGGTCATCAGTTCCAGCACCTGTGACAGACACAACCCACCACACCTCAGAGGACAGAGACGCTGAATCAATAGGCTACAGGTGAGTTAAATAGTTTCATTTGTATTTTTAAATGATAGTTTTTCATTTAGAATTTAATTTATCTCAAATGATATCGATTGATGTAGCTTGTGAGCAAAACTATTGTAATATTAGCAATTTATACAAATATATCGACATATTTTGATATTTCGTCATGTTTACAAAGTGATCATCTCTATTGATTGTATGATCTACAAAGGCTGGTAAGAGAGTATCTTTATTAATTTAGCTTCATTAGGTTTTGTGTGTGTTTCATTGTGATTTTGGCACAGCTGCACACCTAGTTGATGGTACTCAGTGTTTTTAATACATTTTTCAACCAATGTAAAAAAGAATCTGTCATTACCAGAATAATACTGTATCAACAGCCTATTGCCTTGGGTACAGAATGATTATATGTGCATATATAAGATGAGTAAAGACTGCAATTATAGCACGTTATAAATAGTTTACATGATACTTTTGCTTGTAAAAATGTCCTCCCCTGTTTCTGTACCCCTCTCTCTCCCTTTCTATCCCTCCCTTTCCCTCTCTCTCCCTTTCTATCCCTCCCTTTCCCTCTCTCTCCCTTTCTATCCCTCCCTTTTCCTCTCTTTCCCTTTCTATCCCCCCTTTCCCTCTCTCTCCCTTTCTCCCTCCCTTTCCCTCTCTCTCCCTTTCTATCCCTCCCTTTCCCTCTCTCTCCCTTTCTATCCCTCCCTTTCCCTCTCTCTCCCTTTCTATCCCTCCCTTTTCCTCTCTTTCCCTTTCTATCCCTCCCTTTCCCTCTCTCTCCCTTTCTATCCCTCCCTTTCCCTCTCTCTCCCTTTCTATCCCTCCCTTTCCCTCTCTCTCCCTTTCTATCCCTCCCTTTCCTCTCTCCCCTTTCTATCCCTCCCTTTTCCTCTCTCCCTTTCTATCCCTCCCTTTCCCTCTCTCTCCCTTTCTATCCCTCCCTTTTCCTCTCTCTCCCTTTCTATCCCTCCCTTTCCCTCTCTCTCCCCCTCTTCCCTCCCTTTCCCTCTCTCTCCTTTCTATCCCTCCCTTTCCCTCTCTCTCCCCCCTATCCCTCCCTTTCCCTCTCTCTCTCTATCCCTCCCTTTCCCTCTCTCTTCCTCTTTCATTCCCTCCTTCCCCCCATTTTGCACTATTTTTTGGTGTGCTTTCTTGTGGTTCTAACTAGGCTGCACACCTAGTTGACAGGATTCAGCGATTCACATATGTTTTTCAAACAGGGTAAAAAAAAAAGTGTCTTTACCAAACACCCTATTAGACTGGTAACAGAATGATTGTATGTACAAATATAATATGAATAAAGACTGGTATTATAGCGAGAGAAATACTTTGCATGAACCTGTTGTTTATATAACAATCCTCCTCTCCCTCACTCTCTCCTCTCTCTCTCTCTCTTCTCTCTCCCCATCTCCCTCCCGCTCACTCCTTCTCTCTCTCTCTCTCTCTCTCTCTCTCCCCATCTCCCTCCCGCTCACTCCTCCCTCCCTCTCTCTCTCTCTCTCTCTCTCTCTCTCTCTTCTCTCTCCCCATCTCCCTCCCGCTCACTCACTCCCTCCCTCTCTCTCTCTCTCTCTCTCTCTCTCTCTCTCTCTCCATCTCCCATCTCCTCCCGCTCACTCCCTCCCTCTCTCAATCTCTCTCTCTCTCTCCATCTCTCTCTCTCTCTCTCTCTCTTTAGCTCTTTCCTTTACAGATCTCAAGAACTTTCACACATTACAGTTCCATACATCGTTGAGATGAACTTAACTAAAGTCAATGATACGTTCACATCTCCTCCTGTCTCGCTCATTGATCCGGAAGAAAAGGCTTTCCTTGTGGCATACTTATTCCCCTTTCTTACTGCTTCCTTTTCAATCAACATCATCCTGGGTCTCCCCACCAATATCTACATCCTGTGGCTGATACTGACTGGAGCTGGAGGGACGATGGCCTCAGAGTTCTTCTCTCTCAACCTGACCGTGTCTGAGATCATCTTCAGCCTCTTTAATACCATCAGCATGGCTGAACTCTACACCCAGTCTGAATTTATTGCAAAAGTTGCTATTTTTTCCTATGGGTTTGTTTTCACTGGCCGTCCCCTGTTCCTGTCCTGTATCTGTGTAGAGCGCTATCTGGCGGTGGTCCACCCTGTGGTCTTCCTGAAGTACAAACCCCTGAGATACAGGGTGGGGTGTTGTAGTGTTGTCTGGCTGATGGTTCTTGTGTCCTGCTGTTTATCTTTGTTTGCTAACTATTTACCAGTGTTCTTCTACTCTATATTTGCCCAGTCAATGATCTATTTTTCTCTGATGTCATTCTGCTGCCTCTCAGTTCTCTGGGCTCTGAAACGTCCAGGGCCGGGGGATGGGGACAGGGAGGGGACAAACAGCATTAAGATGAAGGCCTTTAAGATCATTTTGATTATCCTGGTGTATGCTGTGGTGTCTCAACTCCCAATGGCATTGATGGCACAGACTAAAAGTTACATTCACTACATTAACTTTTTTACAGGCATGTCTATTTGTTTGTGCATTGTTATAATCTCTGGGTTTGTACAGCCCTTCCTCTACCTCCACAGGGTTGGGAAACTACCCTGCATCAGAAGTCTCTAAAACATGAAGTTCAATCTCTTCAACCATTAGTGCTTTAGAAAATGTACAATATGTCATTATATTTCTGCCTTATGTTTTAATTTTAATTTTAATTGTGATTGTTTTCCAATTCATGATGATTGAATCTATTTCCAAAGTAATCAGTAGACTAGAAAGTGATGGTTTGATTCCCCGCCCTGTCGATTTTGTTTGGTAATATTGGGTCTGCAGTTTATATACCCGCATAATGTGTAAACCAGCCTAAGCACTTCTCAAGTCTTCCATATTTAGCAAGAAAATGTGGATATACAGGCCGGGATTCAATCCAATCGCACTTATAGACAACGTCGCTTTTAAGGTCAACAGTACTGCATTCGCAGACATGAGATTGAAAGTAAATGCTGCACGTCGGCTCAATTTGAAATGACCTTAAAATATCAAGTTTGATATTAGCGTGGTTTTGTTTTGAATCCCGGCTATAATGTACTTGTTTGTAAATAGACCTCCTGTCATTCTGTTTCAACTTTAGTGTGAGACTTTATTGGAAGAGAGACAGACAATTCAGTTGACTAAGGCAGAAACAGACTGGCACCAAACATTTACATGTGTTTTCTCTTGAAATGATAGGTGATGGTGCTTGAAAGTTACAATGTAGATATTGTTGTGGATGATCTGATTCAATAAATAATTATTAAGGAGCTGTCTGTCTGTCTGTCTGTGTTATGCAGGTGAGTGAGGACCCAAAAGCGGTTTAACAGAAACAGAGTCTTTTAATGTCCAAACACAGGGAAGACATAAATCCTCTTCAGATGTATCGGTTGACAAAATAGACAACCCGCAGAGAGGGCGACAAATAAATCATAAAGTCCTCTGATCTTTACAGGAGAGTCCCCTTCTAGCAGCAGAGGAGAATAGCAGGGTTAGCGGCAACAGACTGCTGGTCTCTCCGGGTAGGCGCGGGTTGTAGAGGACAGAGGTACCTGATCACACGTAGCATCTGATGAAGAGGCAGATTACGACAGAACGGGACAAGGGTGAAGCAAATGAGAATCTGACAAAGACAGAAGCAGAAACAGAGAGAGAAATAGAGACCTAATCAGAGGGAAAAAAGGGAACAGGTGGGAGAGAGTAAACGAGGTAGTTAGAGGAGATGAGGAACAGCTGGGGGAAGGAAAGGGAGAGAAGGTAACCTAATACGACCAGCAGGGGGAAACGAAGTGAAGAGAAAGAACAGGAACAAGACATAACATGACAATACATGACAGTCTGTCTTCTTTAACGATGATACATAAAGGATGTCTGTATATTTATATAAAAAATAACTAATTATAATATCAAACAAGGTAACAGTAAACATGTTATCCCCCACGAATGATGCAGCGCCCCCAATTAGTGACAACAATTCAAGATCAAACGAGACAGGATATCCTTGTTAAAAATGTTTGATTTCAGTTGATTACTATATCGTCCCCCTTGGAGTAACGGATCTCGTCCTCCTCTTCTGAGGAGGAGTAGCGAGAAGGATCGGAGGACCAATGCGCAGCGTGGTAAGTGTCCATAATGTTTCATCAAAACACAACAGACCACTGGAACAAAACAATAAATGTGAATAAACGAAACAGTCCCAAAACCCCCAACTTAAAAGTGAAACCAGGCTACCTAAGTATGATTCTCAATCAGGGACAACGATTGACAGCTGCCTCTGATTGAGAACCATACTAGGCCGAACACAGAAATCCCAAATAATAGAAAAACGAACATAGACAACCCACCCAACTCACGCTCTGACCATACTAAAACAAAGACATAACAAAGGAACTAAGGTCAGAACGTGACACTTGGGCCTATCAGTTTAAGTAAATGATGGATCTCTATAGCAAGACGCATCTTTTAGCCAGTTTTCATAGAAATCGCGCCAGTGCTGACTGAGATATCGCGTGTGACTGACGGGCGGATGGAATGTGACCGATCCATAGTCTCCTCCCTGATTTAATTGTGGGGGACAATACTATAATCATGTTTCTATATATTTATCCTTGAAATCAGTGGGCAGTTCCAGCTATAATGCACTAATCACCATATTGTGTAACTAGGTCCTCGAGATTTCCTGGCCTTTTGACTTGACCTGGTCTGGAAAAACTCTGGGCCCTATCCATCCATAACACATTCTACACTGCACGGCATATTCTCTTCAACCATACTAAACATCACTTAGTGTTGTCATAACCAGTGGAAAACATTTGCATGTCAGGTGTGGTCCATTAAGTGAGGTGATGGGTGGCATCAGTTTACGAACAGGAGAAACACAGGTTACTTGGTGAGGGTGCATGAAGGTGTAGCTGTTGGGGAGGGAGGGATGTGTCTTCTGGTTGGCCAATAAAATGACCTTATTGGATGCAGTAGTTTCACCTTTACCTCCATGTTTTTATCATGCCCAGAGTCAGTCATTCCAATCCAGTACTTATCATCATAGCAGCAAACTAGAACACAATAAATCTGCCAGGAACCAGCAGCTTCCATCACTCTGTTACACTCTTCAAAAGCCTCATAGGTGCAAAGAGAGTTTGCAGTGACACAGATGATGCCATTAAGTTTGACTTGGTCCTCGGGAAACCCATAGATCTGATTTTGATCTGATTTTCTATTGTCTAATTTGCTGCTATGATGATGAGTGCTGGATTGGAAATGCCGATGCTGTGGATGATAAAAACATGGACCTGAAGTTGAAATGAATCCGTCCAAGTTATCCAGCAAGATCCTTTTCTTGGCCAAACAAAGAGGACACATGTTGTTTACCAAAAACAAGCATCATCTGCACCATCAAGGAACTAACCACTTCAACTGGTCACCAATATGATTTGGGATGTAGCAACATCACCACAATAGAAGATGCAATGAAGAAAGAAAGTGAAAGAATGAAATGAAGAATGAGTAGCCCTCAAAGCAGTTTTTAGTTTTCCTTGGGCAAATACATTGTTCTAATTTGAACTATTCACTCTGCATTTATAAATGATTATCATTTGAAGGTTCAGCCTTGAATTAACATTGAGTGGGGGTTCTTCACACCTTTTTCCACTAATAGTAGGAACAGCACCAGAACATGGTAATATTAGGAACAGCACCAGAACATGGTAATATTAGGAACAGAACCAGAACATGGTAATATTAGGAACAGAACCAGAACATGGTAATATTAGGAACAGAACCAGAACATGGTAATATTAGGAACAGCACCAGAACATGGTAATATTAGGAACAGCACCAGAACATGGTAATATTAGGAACAGCACCAGAACATGGTAATATTAGGAACAGAACCAGAACATGGTAACATTAGGAACAGAACCAGAACATGGTAATATTAGGAACAGCACCAGAACATGGTAATATTAGGAACAGAACCAGAACATGGTAATATTAGGAACAGCACCAGAACATGGTAATATTAGGAACAGCACCAGAACATGGTAATATTAGGAACAGCACCAGAACATGGTAATATTAGGAACAGAACCAGAACATGGTAATATTAGGTTGTATGATGGCACATACACTTCGATGACTGATTTCTCTGAACAGGTGAAAATAACCATCACCAAATTCACAGAGGATGCATGAAATAGTATGAAGACACAATACTACTAGCCACAGCTTTGTACTACTTGTCAGACATAGAGAATGAATCAGGTATACTGGCCGTTGGGGTGGGCTTGGTGTGGGGTTTAGGGGGTTACGTGGGTGGCTTTTTACCGTTAATTTGGATTCCTCACATTTTAATCATTGTTAAGAAGAGGTTTGGTCCAAATCTGATGTAGGGTACTATATTTATTGAATATTATAGGTATCCTATAAATGTAAATGGCCAATTTGGGTGCAATCAATTCACTTAACAAAACAATGTTGCAGGAATGCTTATCTTATCTGTTTATAACTACAGCAACTACAGTGCTGTGAACAAGTCTTCACCATCCTGATTTCTTATTTTTTGCACATTTGTCACACTTAAATGTTTCAGATCATCAAACTAAATGAAATATTACACAAAGATAACCCAAGTAAACACAACATGCAGTTTTCAATTGATCATTGTATTTATTAAGGGAAAAAAGTGAAGTAAGGCCAAAAGAACTCAAAAAGCAAGACATCGTGCCGCGATCCAAAGAAATTCAGGAACAGATGAGAAACAAAGTAATTGACATCTATCAGTCTAGAAAGGGTTACAAAGCCATTTCTAAAGCTTTGGGACTCCAGTGAACCACGGTGAGAGACATTATCCCAAATGGAGAAAGTGTTGAACAGTTGTGAACCTTCTCAGGAGTGGCCGGCCTACCAAAATTACCCCAAGAGCGCAGCGATGACTCATCCAAGAGGTCACAAAAGAACCCACAACAACATCTAAAGAACTGCAGGCCTCACTTGCCTCAGTTAAGGTCAGTGTTCATGACTCAACCATAAGAGACTGGGAAAAAATGGCATCCATGGCAAAAAGAACATAAAGGCTTGTCTCACTTTTGGCAAAAAAAACATCTTGATGATCCCCAAGACTTTTGGGGAAATATTCTGTGGACTGATGAGACAAAGTTGAACTTTTTGGAAGGTGTGCGTCCCGTTACATCTGGTGTAAAAGTAACACAGCATTTCAGAAAAAGAACATCACACCAACAGTCAAATATGGTGGTGGTAGTGTGATGGTCTCGGGCTGCTTTATAACCTGGACAACTTGCTGTGATTGATGGAGCCATGAATTCTGCTCTCTCCCAAAAAATCCTGAAGGAGAATGTCTGGCCATCAGTTTGTGACCTCAAGCTGAAGAGCACTTGGGTTCTGCAGCAGGGCAATGATCTAACACACACCAGCAAGTCCTCCTCTGTAAACTGGTCATCTCTGTATACCCGTCACAAGACCCACTGGTTGATGGTTATTTATAAAACCCTCTTATGCCTCACTCCCCCCTATGTGAGATATCTACTGCAGCCCTCATCTTCTGTTCAGAACACCTGTTCTGCCAGTCACATTCTGTTAAAGGTCCCCAAAGCACACACATCCCTGGGTCGCTGCTCTTTTCAGTTCACTGCAGGTAACGACTGGAACGAACTGCAAAAAAACACTCAACCTGGACAGTTTAATCTCAATCTCTTCATTCAAAGACTCAATCATGGACACTCTTACTGACAGTTGTGGCTGCTTTGTGTGATATATTGTTGTCTCTACCTTCTTGAACTTTGTGCTGTTGACTGTGCCCAATAATGTTTGTACCATGTTTTGTTGTGTGTCATGTGTTGCTGCCTTGCTATGTTGTCTTTAGGTCTCTCTTTGTGTAGTGTTGTATTGTCTCTCTTGTTGTGATGTGTGTTTTGACCTATATTAATATTGTATTTATTATTATTATTCAATCCCAGGCATCCCTGCCTTTTGGTGGGCAGTCATTGTAAATAAGAATTTGTTCTTAACTGACTTGCCTAGTTAAATAAAGGTTAAATAAAAAATAAATAAAAATAAAAATAATCGCATGCTAATGACATCAACCTCTCAGTTGATGCGCTGAGGTAGGTATATGACGACTGATATAGCGGGCTGGGGGAACTTAACGACGAAACGGAAGTCCCCCGTGAGCGTCTTGATGGAATGTAGTGAGTTGGCTAGCTTGATAGCAAATTAGCTGTAAAGTCGACGAATTGTCCTGTCAAACATTGAAGATATATCGAGTGGTCTTTAAATATTTATCCAACGATGCCAGGTAGATACGTTTTTGTTGCGCTACTGGCTGCTGTGCATTCCAGATACAATTTGACCTGAATCGTGTGTGCATATCACGCTGTTAGCCTTCGAGCTAAGTTTGATTTAGCTTGTTTCTACCACTACCAGCTGGCTACCTGCTAACAGTTTTATAGCTAGCTATAAAGACAATCCAAGGTAGTAAGAAGGCTTTGCTAGTTACAGGTGACATAACATTCAGTCTGTAGATCAAAAATAGCTTGCTAGCCAAGTTTGATCCAATATGCGTGTTTTTATATTTTCAAGTTAGTTAGCAAGCTCGCTAGCCAAGTAGCTTTCTTGCTCGCTAGTAACGTTAGTATGCCAAAGCCTTTTTCATAGGGTGATTGCACGATGTGTTAGTTATCTAATGAATGCTAACTTAAATAACTCGTTTCATCAGTGACTTGATGGCTACAGTAAATTTAGTCGAAACTACAACTCTTTTATATCACAAATTATTTTCAGGCTGCTTTAAGTTGGCTATCTAGTTAGCTAGTCCGTGCTAGTTTTCTGAGTTCGCTAGCTACGTAGTTAGCTAACGTTGTGTACCAACTAGCAAACTACCCAACGTTGTTTACCAACTAGTAAGCTAGCTACTGTAACTAGCTCACTAGCAAACTGCCAATACTCAAAATATGATTTGTGCTGCGATGAACGGTAATGTTAGCTGTAACTAACGTTACTCCAGTTAGCTAATTTTCTGGCTGGCTTGTTGCAGCTGTGACACGCAGGTAGGCCTCGCTCCATGTGGGGTTTGTCATCACTTTTTTTTCTCGTGACATGTGCATCCTTCAATGCTGACGATACAGGTAACGCGTTAGCTAGGTATTGTTGAGTTATAACGGTAGGAACTGGCTAGCTAGTAATTGTATCCACGTCAGCTGTACGCGCAGCCACTGACTCGCTACTCTTGGTCTACTTTAACTAGTATGACACTAGCAAGTAGTAAGTAAAATAATGTAGTATTGACTTTATTTTACTTTTTGGCAATATACATTTGTTCATGTGTGGGTAGATAACGGTTTAACTTTCTACTCTTATGTTTTAGCTACGTTTTTTGACCTTAATGTTTATTAAACACGTAATTTATTCAGTTTACCCAAGCTGAGCTTTACTCTCAATTTGAAAGCCATTTGCCTCATTTTAAAGTGGGTTGCCATTTATGCATGTGTGAAACTGTTAACCCTACAGAGCCTGCGGAGATGAACAGTCCTGAGATGGCGAAAACACCAGGCGGTAGCAGTGCTCCCGGGAAAGAGAATGTGGCCAATGGGCACAAGGAGGGAGAGGTGGGCAACAACAACAACCCCTTCGCTGACTACATGTGGATGGAGAACGAGGAGGATTACAACAGACAGGTCAGTGATTTTTAGGACCACTCTTTATGTACATACACATGTACGTATGCACACAGGTGCACACACAGACTCGGTGATAGACAGAGGGACACCCACACAGATGTACAGACCACACACACACTAAAAGGTGAGTAATGTTGCCCTGGATAGATATTGCCTGGCATTGTCCACAGATCTAGGATCAGGTTACTCTACTCTCAGGATCAAGGGGCATGTTCACTCTTCCTTGCAGGTTTTCTCAAGCTCTGTTAAGTTAGTTGGGGAGCGGCAGCCAAAGAGTTAAACATTTTCCCATCAGACCACAGAATTGTTTGCCTTGTGCTCGGTCTTTCACATGCCTTTTTGCAAACTCCAGCCATGCTGTCATGTGCCACTCTCCCATAAAGCCCAACTTGGTGAAGTGCTGTAGAGACTGTTGTCCTTCTGGCAGGTTCTCCCTTCTTGCCCGGTTGTTCAGTTTGGTCGAACGGCCAGCTCTAGGCAGAGTGGGTAGTTCCATATTCCCTTCCCCAGATATATGCCTCATCACAATTTTATCTTGGAGATCTACGGACAGTTCCTTGGACTTCATGCCCGACTGATCTAAAGAACCAACTGGCGCCTGTCAGTTTTCTTAATAATTTCAGTAATAAAAAAATATAACTCAGCAAAAATAAGACGCGTCCCTTTTTCAGGACAATGTCTTTCAAAGATCATTTGTAAAAATCCAAATAACTTCACAGATCTTCATTGTAAAGGGTTTAAACACTGTTTCCCATGCTTGTTCAATGAACCATAAAACATTTATGAACATGCACCTGTGGAACGGTCGCTAAGACACTAACAGCTTAGACGGTAGGCAATTAAGGTCACAGT
The DNA here is from genome assembly GCF_034236695.1 of Oncorhynchus nerka. Classification (NCBI taxonomy): domain Eukaryota; kingdom Metazoa; phylum Chordata; class Actinopteri; order Salmoniformes; family Salmonidae; genus Oncorhynchus; species Oncorhynchus nerka. The sequence goes on along the minus strand of NC_088413.1, from coordinate 19,080,551 downwards.
TATGAAAACTTAGGACACTAAAGAGGCTTTTCTACTGACTGAAAAAATCGCCCAAAAGAAAGATGCCCAGGGTCCCTGCTCATCTGCGTGGACGTGCCTTAGGCATGCTGCAAGGAGGCATGAGGACTGCAGATGTGGCCAGGGCAATAAATTGCAATGTCCGTACTGTGAGACACCTAAGACAGCGTTACAGGGAGACAGGACGAACAGCTGATTGTCTTCGCAGTGGCAGACCACGTGTAACAACACCTGCACAGGATCGGTACATCTGAACATCACACCTGCGGGACAGGTACAGGATAGCAACAACTGCCCTAGTTACACCAGGAACGCACAATCCCCCCAATCAGTGCTCGGACTGTCCGCAACAGGCTGAGAGAGGCTGGACTGAGGGCTTGTAGGCCTGTTGTAAGGCAGGTCCTCACCAGACATCACCGGCAACAACGTTGCCTATGGGTACAAACCCACCATTGCTGGACCAGACAGGACTGGCAAAAAGTGCTCTTCACTGACAAGTCGCGGTTTTGTCTCACCAGGGGTGACAGTCAGTTTTGCGTTTATCGTTGCACCGAGGCCTGTACTCTGGAGCGGGATTGATTTGGGGGTGGAGGGTCCATCATGGTCTGGGGCGGTGTGTCACAGCATTATCAGACCTAGCTTGTTGTCATTGCAGACAATCAACGCTGTGCGTTACAGGGAAGACATCCTCCCTCGTGTGGTACCCTTCCTGCAGGCTCATCCTGACATGACCCTCCAGCATGACAATGCCACCAACTACACTGCTTGTTCTGTGCATGATTTCCTGTAAGACAGGAATGTCAGTGTTCTGCCTTGGCCAGCGAAGAGCCCGGATCTCAATCCCATTGAGCACGTCTGGGACCTGTTTAACTGGAGGGTGAGGGCTAGGGCTATTCCCCCCAGACATGTCTGGGAACTTGCAGGTGCCTTGGTGGAAGTGGGGTAACATCTCACAGCAAGAACTGGCAAATCTGGTGCAGTCCATGAGGAGGAGATGTACTTAATGCAGCTGGTGGCCACACCAGATAGTGACTGTTGATTTTGACCCCCCCTTTGTTCTGGGACACATTATTCCATTTCTGTTAGTCACATGTCTATGGAACTTGTTCAGTTTTTGTCAAATCTTATGTTCATACAAATATTTACACATGTCAAGTTTGCTGAAAATAACCGCAGTTGACAGTGAGAGGACAGTTTTCTTTTTTTAATCTCAAATAGTTTGTCTTCGCGGTCCTTATATGCGACGGGTCCGATAATGTTCATATCAGCTCTGATCAGCAAGCCGCATGGCCCACATCCCCTTCCAGACGTCACTCACCTGCTTCTCTTCGTCCGCTCTTCCTGCACATCTATTTTTTTCCATCCATTTTTAAAATATAATTTAGCAGGCGATCAGGGATGTAGACCCTTATCAGTCTTCTGTTACATTGGAGCAGCCCGCAGAGTGAGCAAAGTTGATACATTGTCTCTTCATCCCTGCTGTAACCAGCAGCATAGGCCAATCTGAGTAGGCTTTGCAAGTTGTCACTCAGCAGTGCCAGAGAGGGAAAACAAATTTCTGACAGTCATGCTTTCAGCTTTAAAGCAAAGAAAAGGCTTGTCTCTAGCTCAAATGGTGTAAAATTAAATAGAACCCATATTACGTTGGAGCATTGTGGTCCACATGGGCCTGCATACCTGTGGAACGCCTTGGACACCTTGTAAAGCCCCTGCCCCGGCAAATTAATGCTGTTCTTAATGTTTTGTACACTCGCCTCGAACCTGGGCTGCCCTCCAGTGCTTTGAGAAGGAGGCAAGGATAGAGGACATGAGGAAAGACATATTAAGAAATAATCATCTACTGCTGATTGTAATCCAGCCCTATTCTTCCCCTATTGTGTGGTCATCCCAGGTGGAGGAGGAGCTTCTGGAACAGGAGTTCTTAGAACGCTGTTTCCAGGAAATGCTGGAAGAGGAGGATCAGGATTGGTTCATCCCCGCCAGAGACCTTGCCCCTGGGGTGGGGCAGATTCAGCAACAGCTCAACGGGCTATCTGTCTCCAACGGCAACGCAGATGAACTCGCGGTAAGTCCTGTCAGAATGTTTGTCCGTCAGAATGTGTCACAATCTGTCTCTCTACACGAGCAGCATGTCTGAGCGTCGTCGACCAAAACGTCACTATATTTATAGGGCCAGTTTCCCAGACACAAAGTTGACTCCTGGACTAAAAAGCATGTTCAACGGAGATTCTTTATTCAGTCCAGGACAAGGATTCATATTTTGTCCCTTAGAGTTAACTTGAGAGTTAAAAGCCTGACAAGTATTTGCTGTGGAGCGTTATCCACATTCAGTACCTAGATACCGTAGGTAGCCCATCTTCTCCAGTTGTTATCCACATTCAGTACCTAGATACCGTAGGTAGCCCATCTTCTCCAGTGTTATCCACATTCAGTACCTAGATTTAATTTTTTTTAATTTTACCTTTATTTAACCAGGCAAGTCAGTTAAGAACACATTCTTATTTTCAATGACGGCCTGGGAACAGTGGGTTAACTGCCTGTTCAGGGGCAGAACGACAGATTTGTACCTTGTCAGCTCGGGGGTTTGAACTCGCAACCTTCCGGTTACTAGTCCAACGCTCTAACCACTAGGCTACACTGCCGCCCCATACCGTAGGTAGCCCATCTTCTCCAGTGTTATCCACATTCAGTACCTAGATACCGTAGGTAGCCCATCTTCTCCAGTTGTTATCCACATTCAGTACCTAGATACCGTAGGTAGCCCATCTTCTCCAGTGTTATCCACATTCAGTACCTAGATACCGTAGGTAGCCCATCTTCTCCAGTTGTTATCCACATTCAGTACCTAGATACCGTAGGTAGCCCATCTTCTCCAGTGTTATCCACATTCAGTACCTCCAGATACCGTTCAGGTAGCCCATCTTCTCCAGTGTTATCCACATTCAGTACCTAGATACCGTAGGTAGCCCATCTTCTCCAGTTGTTATCCACATTCAGTACCTAGATACCGTAGGTACCCATCTTCTCCAGTGTTATCCACATTCAGTACCTAGATACCGTTTTAGGTAGCCCATCTTCTCCAGTGTTATCCACTTATTCAGTACCTAGATACCGTAGGTAGCCCATCTTCTCAGTTGTTATCCACATTCAGTACCTAGATACCGTAGGTAGCCCATCTTCTCCAGTGTTATCCACATTCAGTACCTAGATACCGTAGGTAGCCCATCTTCTCCAGTTGTTATCCACATTCAGTACCTAGATACCGTAGGTAGCCCATCTTCTCCAGTTGTTATCCACATTCAGTACCTAGATACCGTAGGTAGCCCATCTTCTCCAGTGTTATCCACATTCAGTACCTAGATACCGTAGGTAGCCCATCTTCTCCAGTTGTTATCCACATTCAGTACCTAGATACCGTAGGTAGCCCATCTTCTCCAGTGTTATCCACATTCAGTACCTAGATACCGTAGGTAGCCCATCTTCTCCAGTGTTATCCACATTCAGTACCTAGATACCGTAGGTAGCCCATCTTCTCCAGTTGTTATCCACATTCAGTACCTAGATACCGTAGGTAGCCCATCTTCTCCAGTGTTATCCACATTCAGTACCTAGATACCGTAGGTAGCCCATCTTCTCCAGTGTTATCCACATTCAGTACCTAGATACCGTAGGTAGCCCATCTTCTCCAGTGTTATCCACATTCAGTACCTAGATACCGTAGGTAGCCCATCTTCTCCAGTGTTATCCACATTCAGTACCTAGATACCGTAGGTAGCCCATCTTCTCCAGTGTTATCCACATTCAGTACCTAGATACCGTAGGTAGCCCATCTTCTCCAGTGTTATCCACATTCAGTACCTAGATACCGTAGGTAGCCCATCTTCTCCAGTGTTATCCACATTCAGTACCTAGATACCGTAGGTAGCCCATCTTCTCCAGTGTTATCCACATTCAGTACCTAGATACCGTAGGTAGCCCATCTTCTCCAGTGTTATCCACATTCAGTACCTGGATACCGTAGGTAGCCCATCTTCTCAGGGTTATCCACATTCAGTACCTAGATACCGTAGGTAGCCCATCTTCTCCAGTTGTTTGAGCACAGACACGATACCGCTCCTACTCTTTGGCCCAGTTTTCCCAAAAAAATATTAAGCCTAGTCCTAGACTAAAGACCATGCTGAAAGGAAATTCTCCATTAAAATAGGTTTTTAGTCTGGGACTAGGGTTAATCTGGCGGAGAACCGACCATCAGCTGGAGAAACTATCCTGTGGTGCGTGTTACAATCTGAACCGTCTCCTCTTGTCCGTTTTTTATGTTGAGGCCCTGTTATTTTGACCTGTTCATACAGGTCTGGGTCCTTTATTGTATGCTCCTATACTAAATCTCTCCTCTCTTTTTACAGCGCAAGAGCAGCTTGAACCCAGAGGCGAAGGAGTTTGTTCCGGGAATGAAATACTAGGGTCCTCCCGCCAGTAGGGGGAACCCTCATAAAGACTCTTTGTGACTGCTGGCTTTCCAGCAGACACCCTTGCACTCGCCTGCTTTTGGGCTGTGTGGGGTACATGGGGTGGGGTTGGAGGGTGGGCTGGGGTATACTCTTCAATAAGCTTTTGGTTGCATTCCTCTGCTCAGACGTTGCATGCATCAACCTATGGTTACGTGCCAAGTCATCTACTGTGCCGTCGGGCACCAGATTGCTATGACATGTGGTTAGGGTTATAAATAAAATGCCTATTAAATAAAATACCTATTCAGGAGTTGTAAGATCTGGAATGCGTCAGCACCGTCTGAGTAGGGGAACGCAGCCTTTTATTTCCGTTTTGTTCCTATGTGGTTAACTAGGCAGGGGGCAGTGATGGGAGAAGGGTGGGCAGGGGCCATATCAGTATAAAATAATCCTATTGGACAGAATGGGAGGGGCCATCAGTATAAGATGTTCTTATTGGACAGACGGCAGAACTGGAGGTCAGATCTGCGTAGAAAGTTTGGTGTTTTATTTTTGTTCTTTCTCCTCAATCTCAAGTGCAGCCGTGTGAGTCTGTGATCGTGGCTGGAGATTTGTCTCTCCCCTGATCATTGTTGCAGTTTCCTTTTTTTGTCTTCTCTTTTCTGGATGTTTTTCTTTTCCTCGGAGGCTGGTTTTAGGGTAGGTAGTGTGTAGGGCAAAGTAGGCTTGGCGAAAGATGGACAGACTGCAGTGTACAGAAGGATTGGATGGGATTTGGCTGCGGGCGTAGCTGACCTGCGAGGGATTTCCATGGCAACAATTTCCTTTTTTCGTTTGGTTGATATGTAAAAACTTGAGTTGAAATCCTGTCACAGTGTGCGACTTGCATTAACAAACGAGGACAAAGTATGATGGAATAAAGATCAGGTACCCTCTGGGACTTTGGTGTCTTGTTCATTGTTTTATATACAGGTTTGATTTGTTATTACATGTCCAGTAACCTGTCATTACCGTAGCTAAAGGACCCCTCAAAAGATCACGCTGTGGGTTTGATAATGTCGACACAAACAAGTATCTCTGAATTGTCAAAATACATTTCAAATGTTTTTTTATTAACCTTTGTCAGGTTGAACATCGAATAGAGACCATGCAGGTCTAATTCTGAAGATGGTTTAGGTCAGTTGTCTCTGTTCTGTCTGTACGCAGGGCTGGTCTTGGGTCTGGACAGGCCAGGGTAGTTCTGCAGCAAAACCAGAGGAACAACATAATGAATTGTATTGTCTTTCCTCCTTTTGCTCAACTGTCTCTGTAAATGATTGAAGTTATCAGTTGTTCATTGTTGGGCTGGGTTTATACTGCAAGTGTAACCTGATCCCAGATCTGTTTGTCATCTTGTCAACACCAGTGCTGTCATTGTGAAGCTAAACGTGGTATGACGGTGGGGTTGCATGATGGTACAAAAAGACTGTCACTCGCACTACACCAAACCCCTATTCACATCGACGGGAACGCAGTGGAGAAGCTGAACAGCTTGAAGTTCACTGACAATCTGAAATAGTCCAACCACACAGTGTGGTGAAGGCGCACCAGTGCCTCTTCAAACTCAGGAGGCTGAAGAAATTTGGCTTGGCCCCTAAGACCATCACAAACTTTTGCAGATGTACAATTGAGAGCATCCAGTCGGGCTGTATCACCATCTGGTACGGCAACTGCATCGCCCACAACCGCAGGGCTCTCCTGGGGGGGGTCTGCCCAATGCATCACCGGGGGTACACTGCCAGCCCTCCAGGACACCTACAGCACCCAATGTCACAGGAACGCCAACAAAAAAATCAAGGACATCAACCACCTGAGCCACAGCCTGTTCACCCCGCTAAGGTGAGGTCACTACAGGTGCATCAAAGCTGGGCCCGAGAGACTGAAAAACAACTTCTAAGGCCATCAGACTGTTAAATGGCCATCACTAGCCAGCTACACCCCGGTTACTCAACCCTGCACCTTAGAGACTGCTGCTCTATAAACACAGACATGGAATCAATGGTCACTTTAATAATGGAACACTAGTCACTAATAATATTTACATACTGTTTTACTCATTTCATATGCATATAATGTATTTTAGTCATTGCCACTCCAACATTGCTCACCCTAATTTCTTAATTCCATTATTTTACTTTAAGATTTGTGTGTGTTGTGAATTGCTAGATACTACTGTGCTGTTGGAGCAAGGAAAGCAAGCATTTTGCTTTAAGATGTGTGTGTGTTGTGAATTGCTAGATACTACTGTGCTGTTGGAGCAAGGAAAGCAAGCATTTTTTAAGATGTGTGTGTGTTGTGAATTGCTTTAAGATGTTTAAGTTGTGAATGGCTAGATACTACTGTGCTGTTGGAGCAAGGAAAGCAAGCATTTTGCTTTAAGATGTGTTGTGAATGGCTAGATACTACTGTGCTGTTGGAGCAAGGAAAGCAAGCATTTTGCTTTAAGATGTGTGTGTGTTGTGAATTGCTAGATACTACTGTGCTGTTGGAGCAAGCATTTTGCTTTAAGATGTGTGTGTGTTGTGAATTGCTAGATACTACTGTGCTGTTGGAGCAAGGAAAGCAAGCATTTTGCTTTTAGATGTGTGTGTGTTGTGAATGGCTAGATACTACTGTGCTGTTGGAGCAAGGAAAGCAAGCATTTTGCTTTAAGATGTGTGTGTGTTGTGAATTGCTAGATACTACTGTGCTGTTGGAGCAAGGAAAGCATGCATTTTGCTACACCTGCAATAACATAAATATGTGTATGTGACCAATACGATTTGAAATGCCTAAGAGTGTCGTTAATGGGGTAGGGACGTCCCTTGGATTCCGGATAGCAATATTACCTTCTTAGTGAAGTGCCTCTGATACTCTGAGCAGATGTGTCCTCGGGTCTGGTCTGCTGTGTGGGCACCAGGCTGGTACTCTGCGGTGCAGGGCTCCTTCAGGCCACTAGGGGGCTTCCTCTGCCCAGGGACGTAGTGATCAGGGCCCTGGTACCTGTCCTGGTACTCTGACACCCAGGCCCTCCTGGATGGATGGTGAAGCATATTAAAGTCTGTCATAATTCGGCCCTAACCTAGGGGGTAGATAACCTAGCTATGTTTTTTTAGGGGATAGATAATCTAGCTATGTTTTTTTAGGGGGTAGATAATCTAGCTATGTTTTTTTAGGGGATAGATAATCTAGCTATGTTTTTTTAGGGGGTAGATAATCTAGCTATGTTTTTTTAGGGGGTAGATAATCTAGCTATGTTTTTTTAGGGGGTAGATAATCTAGCTATGTTTTTTTAGGGGGTAGATAATCTAGCTATGTTTTTTTAGGGGGTAGATAATCTAGCTATGTTTGCAGATCTGAAGGTCTGGAGGACAGGTATAAGCAGTAGCGGTGGAGCTGGTAAAATTCCACAATACTCCCCAACTGGGTTTATTGTGACATCACTTTTACCTCTGGCTATTACAGATGCCAGACTATCTGATGGACATAACCTCTGCAGCACCACTTGACTGTTAATGGGTTGCTGGGTGAAGGGATTGCTATGAATCACTGTATGTGTGAATCACTATGTAATCTGCTCTGTAGTAGTCTGCAGTTATTATCTACCGCAGTGAACAGATTGCAGGAGTTTGAGACAGATGCAAAGAAAACTAGCATGGGGTGGAACGAGCTGGAGGAGACTGTCCTGAACAGAGTGCAAAGGAGAGGAGTCATCCATGGCCTGTGAACCATGGCCTTAGGTAAGTAAGTATGAACAGATCCCTCCTTTCAATCCGTGTCGGTATGTGGATGTGATCTACTGTACCAGTTGAGTGTGGCTTCAGGCAGGATGCACTGCGGGCCTCTCAGTGTGGAGGGGTTGTCCCAGTGTGTGTAACTCTGGCTGTAGGTGGTCACACCGTTGAATGGCAGCCCTACACACACACATGTGGATGAGAGTTATCATGAATAATCCCATATACAGCTTCATACTGCACCTACGTCACAAATTTAACATGTTATTGCCAATGAGGTTTGGCCAACAGGCTCTCAACAAAGTAGGTGGCTCGGCCCGTATTAAAGTGTCTCAGAGTAGGGAGTGCTGATCAGGGTGGATGGTGGTAGCTCAGCCCGTATTAAAGTGTCTCAGAGTAGGGAGTGCTGATCTCAGGATTAAAGTGTCTCAGAGGGGGTGGATGGTGGTAGCTCAGCCCGTATTAAAGTGTCTCAGAGTAGGGAGTGCTGATCAGGGTGGATGGTGGTAGCTCAGCCCGGTGGTATTAAAGTGTCTCAGAGGTGGTAGCTCAGGGAGTGCTGATCAGGGTGGATGGTGGTAGCTCAGCCCGTATTAAAGTGTCTCAGAGTAGGGAGTGCTGATCAGGGTGGATGGTGGTAGCTCAGCCCGTATTAAAGTGTCTCAGAGTAGGGAGTGCTGATCAGGGTGGATGGTGGTAGCTCAGCCCGTATTAAAGTGTCTCAGAGTAGGGAGTGCTGATCAGGGTGGATGGTGGTAGCTCAGCCCGTATTAAAGTGTCTCAGAGTAGGGAGTGCTGATCAGGGTGGATGGTGGTAGCTCAGCCCGTATTAAAGTGTCTCAGAGTAGGGAGTGCTGATCAGGGTGGATGGTGGTAGCTCAGCCCGTGGATTAAAGTGTCTCAGAGTAGGGAGTGCTGATCAGGGTGGATGGTGGTAGCTCAGCCCGTATTAAAGTGTCTCAGAGTAGGGAGTGCTGATCAGGGTGGATGGTGGTAGCTCAGCCCGTATTAAAGTGTCTCAGAGTAGGGAGTGCTGATCAGGGTGGATGGTGGTAGCTCAGCCCGTATTAAAGTGTCTCAGAGTAGGGAGTGCTGATCAGGGTGGATGGTGGTGGCTCAGCCCGTATTAAAGTGTCTCAGAGTAGGGAGTGCTGATCAGGGTGGATGGTGGTAGCTCAGCCCGTATTAAAGTGTCTCAGAGTAGGGAGTGCTGATCAGGGTGGATGGTGGTAGCTCAGCCCGTATTAAAGTGTCTCAGAGTAGGGAGTGCTGATCAGGGTGGATGGTGGTAGCTCAGCCCGTATTAAAGTGTCTCAGAGTAGGGAGTGCTGATCAGGGTGGATGGTGGTAGCTCAGCCCGTATTAAAGTGTCTCAGAGAAGGGAGTGCTGATCAGGGTGGATGGTGGTAGCTCAGCCCGTATTAAAGTGTCTCAGAGTAGGGAGTGCTGATCAGGGTGGATGGTGGTAGCTCAGCCCGTATTAAAGTGTCTCAGAGTAGGGAGTGCTGATCAGGGTGGATGGTGGTAGCTCAGCCCGTATTAAAGTGTCTCAGAGTAGGGAGTGCTGATCAGGTGGATGGTGGTAGCTCAGCCCGGTGGATGCTGATCAGGGTGGATGGTGGTAGCTCAGCCCGTATTAAAGTGTCTCCTAGGATCAGGGTGGATGGTGGTAGCTACTGGTGTCTCCCTAGCTATGGGACCTACATAGGTGCATGCAGATTGTACATCCCAAATGGCACCCTATTCACAATATAGTGCACTACTTTTGGCCAAAGCCATATTCCCTATATAGTGCCTATAGGGTTCTGGTCAAAAGTAGGGAGTGCACTATATATATATATATATGCCTATATATATCAGGGTGGATATATAGAACACTAATGTATATATATGGTGGTACACACATTAGTGTTCTATTTGGGACATAAGGCTGGTGATAGAAAGCCTACCTAGGTGCATGAGGTTAGACTGGGTGGCTATGGGTATAGAACAGTGTTTAATATATTGTTATGTCTCTATAGGACCTACCTAGGTGCATGAGGTTAGACTGGGTGGCTATGGGTATAGAACAGTGTTTAATATATTGTTATGTCTCTATAGGACCTACCTAGGTGCATGAGGTTAGACTGGGTGGCTATGGGTATAGAACAGTGTTTAATGTATTGTTATGTCTCTATAGGACCTACCTAGGTGCATGAGGTTAGACTGGGTGGCTATGGGTATAGAACAGTGTTTAATATATTGTTATGTCTCTATAGGACCTACCTAGGTGCATGAGGTTAGACTGGGTGGCTATGCGCTGGTTGATCTGGCCTTCCAGCCTAGATGAGTGGGTCATGTCCCGACGGAACTGCTCCGCCCTTAACCGCTCCACCTGCAGCGGAAGCTCCCCATCACTTCCTGTGACAACAGGAACAGGTAGTACACACACATATGTTATTGGTGCTGATCTATCATCTTGCACTAAAGGAAACAAAAGCGGATAAACTGTGGAGTTATAAGGCCATTCAAAGCCTCAAATAAAAACATGTTGTCAATACAAAATGAACAGGGTATTCCCTCTCTCACCTTCTCCACTGCCGATGTGAGGCAGTTCCACCATGTCCTTGGGTGTCGTTGTGACCCCCTGTGTCGGGTCCCCTGTTGCATGTGTCCATGCCTCTTTCCTGGCAGGGCGGGACGGGAGGGAGTTATGGACTGAGGTTGAGGAGAGAGAGGGAGAGACCGACCTTCGTTCCCCAGAGTCGGAGCTCGAACGCTGTGGTGGTATCTGGCTCTGCCCCTTCTCTGGAGGAGCTGTCCTTTCTACTTGGATCTTACTGACATTCTCACTGTCCAACGTAGCTGCCCTCACTGTTCTCCCCTTCTGTAGAGAGACACAGAGAGAGAGGATGAGAGAGAGGGGCGATGGAGAGACAGAGAGAGAGGATGAGAGGTGGAGAGAGAGAGGGGAGAGAGGGAGATGGAGAGAAGAGAGAGAGGGGAGAGAAGTGAGACAGAGAGGGTGAGAGGTGGAGAGAGAGAGAGAGGAGGAGAGAGAGGGTGAGAGAGCGGGGAGAGAGAGGGGAGCGAAGAGAGACAGAGAGGGTGAGAGGTGGAGAGAGAGAGGGGAGAGAGGTGGAGAGAGAGAGACGGGAGAGAGCGAGGATGAGAGAGAGGGGAGAGACAGAGAGAGTGTGAGAGGGGGAGATAGGTGGAGAGAGACAGAGAGGGAGGGAAGAGAGGCAGAGAGGATGAGAGGTGGAGAGAGGAGGGGAGAGAGAGAGGTTTGAGACTGACTAAGATAATATCAATGCATCTACCATGAAATGCCCCTAAGGTATGCCAGTCAAGGGACAGGTAAGAAAAGTAAGTTAGTTCTTGTGTCTGAGGGACTCACCTGAGGGAAGGCAAAGGCGGGGTTCTGTGGGCCGTTGGTAATGGTCTGGAAACACTGTCTGTAGTACTGAGCCCACATATCCGCCAACTGACAAACAGACAGGCAGACAGACAGACACACAGATAGGAAGACAGATAGACAGACAGGCAGGCCAAATCAGGGCAGTGTGAATGTGTACAGTTTGTACACTCTAAAAATTAAGAGTTCAACAAAGGTTCTTCTACAATCCTCAAAGTTCTTCGAAGAACCGTAGGGTTCTTGGCACTGAAAATTGCCCCCAAAAGGTTCTTAGAAGAACCCCATAGCAGGTGGGGTTCATCGACGAACCACCTTAGTTCTTGGGGGTTCTTGCAGGAACCTAACTGCCCACCTGAAAAATGTGGATTTGAATTTGGAAGGACAGCAGGTGCAGGCACTTAACTGAAAAATGTAAAGATCTCCTCAATTTAAGTAAGGTTTGTCCCTTGTATCATCTAAATGTATATTGTTTTATGATGATACCATCTATCTTTTCATATTTGTGAAAATGTTTCTAAAACAGAAAATGTACAATTGAATGCATATAAAACCAACAAAGAGGTAAGAATATGTTGAAGGCTGGATGTATTGGGTGCAGATGACTGAACTGCTCACTTTGGTTTCTGTGACTGCAGGTATACAGAGGAAGAGGCATAAAAAGGTATGTCAATTAGTATTGGTATGTTATGCAGATCACATTTACCATCCTCTATCCTATAGGCCTTTACATTATGGACAAGGTATGTGTATGAAAACCATTATCAAAACAGTTTTTTCATTCCCATTCACCACATAAACCAAGGTATGAATACTGTCGTGGCATGTTCTGTTAATCATCTGTATAATGACTATTTGTTGGATTCACAGACTTCACCCTCCCTACACCTCTGTTGACAAGAACAGGCAACCTGTTCGGTCACCATGCACTGCAAAATCATTCTGCCTGTGGATACGGAGAACCTTAACAACGTAATTGAACATCAACTGGCCAGAGGATATACCCATGTGACTTGGAGCTCTGCTGGGAGTTTACCTCAGATTGAGATGAGTGAATTCTGCTTTGCTGCTAAAATCATAATAAACACTGACAATTAAAATATTGTGTTATTGTTATGCTGATGATGAATAATACATTTAAAAAATAGGGGGGCACACCAAAAGGTTCTTTGAGCATACTTTAAAAGGAGTTATTTGAAGAACCCTTTTAGAGGGTTCTTCAAAGAACTTGGGTTCCCCCACAGTTTCAATTTGAAGAATCCCTAAAGGATACTCCAGGAGCCCTTTCCTTTTAGAGCGTATAGCATTAGTATTAGTATACAAGTGGAAAGTGTTGGTGTGTGTGTGAGAGAGGGGGAGAGACAGAGCGAGTTAGTTGTACCTTCTGGTGTGTGGTGCAAGACGGCTCTGCATGCAGCCTGAACAGCCTGAGGTGCCGATCACTGGGGGGCTTGTAGTCAGCCCCATAGGTGCTTTGCTGCCCCACTCTGGCCTGAGGGCCCCGAGACTGGAGGAGAGAAGAGTGGAGAGATGGATGAACCCCCACCTTTAACCAACCAAGAGCATCAGTGAAAATTATTAATTCTAGTAAGCATTATGAGACAATCTCATGAATGACCTATTCTTACTAGTTGAATAGCCTAGTGTTTATGTTATGAAAATGATCAAATATGGCAATGATAAACCCGTACTAGACATACCTGAATTTGCCTTAAAGAGTGCATTAAATTGCTCTTGTTCCCTGATATTTAAGATGGTCATTCGTCAAGGATAAACCTGGGTCAACCCTAGCAAAACTAGAACAGGCTACGTGAGACAGTGGTTAAATGTGTGTTGGAAAACCCATAATAGTCTATGTTCCATAGAACGTTGGAACGTTTGAGTCAACATAATATACTTTTATTGATTCCTTAGTCACGCAGCGATATCATAAATAGGGCGATGTCACAGCGTTCCAAAATAAGTCTTCGTAGCCGTTCTAAAAACATTGGTCTTAAATGAAAGAACAATGAACAATACAAACATCGTAATAAAATCAACCATGAATGGGCGGTTTCACTTCCTTCAGTCTTCACAATACACGTCTTATTCACTGTATGGTTCTCTGTGTAGGCAATTGTTCATTGTATGACATCACAAGGGTTGGTCTTTGTCGATCCAGGTAGTTAGAGGAACGTGCATTAACGCCCTGGACCAGACGTAGTAGCCTGGGGCGGTGAGAAAAAGGTGTGGACGCGGTCATAATTTCACCGTAGGTTTAGCCTCTGACGTAACGAAAGAAAAGCACACCTACATTTGTCAGGGGGAGAGTATGACGGTACTGAAATCACAAGTGTAGGATTAGGATACCGTAAACTAACATATATCACAGTCAAATCCAAGTTATTGGTTAAAGTTCAGTTGAATGCCGAGAGACGCTTTGAACATAATGGACACTCATGTGAAAGCAGGACAAGTTTACCTTCAACACAGAAATGTAGAAAAGGTAAGCACGTAACTTTATTTAGCTCACTTAATTGTACACATCCTGGTACCTTATCTATCTTGTTTTTGTGGAATGACAATAAAAGTCAATAGGAACATATTGTATTTATTTATATTTTGAATGCAGCTTTATAACAGTATTGTAATGTACGTTTTTATTTAGTTTATTTCGACTGTTTTGATATGGGCTATTGCTGTTATCATGTAAACTGTCACCCCCTTGTTTACTCTATGTACTGTGTATGACAGCCATCTAACCCCTCTACCATTCCACTTATCATTTTAAAGTATATGATTGCAGTATACGAGGACATTTACTGTAGCCGACATGTTGAAGTCTTTTTTGCAGAGACAGGCTACGTTGGTAATGGTGTGTGTGTAAAGGTGTGAGGGGGGAACGGATCCTCACATGCGTGCCCAGACACAGTACTGCTCACAGTTTCCTCATGGCACATTCCAACACAATATGTCCCAAATGGCACCCTATTCCCTTTTCAGTGCACTACTTTTGACCAGGACTCACAGGATCTCTGGTCAAAACTAGTGCACTATGTAGGGGATAGGGTGCCATTTGGGATGTACATTTAAACATGGCTAGGCACACGTAAAACAACGCAGGTACTGTACCTGAGCACACATACCTCATCTACCACTGCACCTTTATTTAAAAATAGGCAGATGTGCTGGAGAAGGTGTGTGTGTGTGTGTGTGTGGGGTGTTGATATTCTGAATGTGTTGTGGGCGAAATGGGAACTAGATACTCACTTTTTTTTATTTTATTATTTTTCTCACCCACAAATTTTTCTCCCATTCTCTTTCTTGGCCTTTCTCTTTTTCTCCCCATTATTTCTGTCTTCCCTCTCTTCCCTCATCCCCTTTCTTCCCTCCCTCCGCCCTCCCTCCAGAAGTGGAAGCAGCATTGGCTGACTCTCTACCCCTCCAGCCGCTGCGGTGTAGCCAGGCTAGAGCGCCAGGAAGTGGGGGGAGGAGAGCGGGCCGGTCCCTCTGGGGTCTGGAAGCACCAGGACAAAGTTAAGGAGAAGAGGGTGATCCGCCTGTCAGAGGTCAACCTTACTGCTGTACTTGTCTTCCTTACTAGCACTGACTTTGATTAGCTGCATTATTGAGGATTTTTTGTTTTACTGGCGCTGACTGTGATACAGTATGTGGTTGTCTTACCTAACTTAGTTGAATGCACTATAATTGGCTCAGGATATGGACAAGCCTAAGGCCCTGCGAGAGACTAGCGTCCTGTCCAGAGGGCGTACTTTTACATCAAACTGGCTCATGCTACAGAAACAGGAGATAGGCCCCTGCTCCTATGAGCTGTTAGAGCTTGCACAAGCCTTACCCCGATCTATCTCTTTAATGCTGAGTGCCAAGCAGAGACGCACCAAGTCACATTTTTTACAGTCTCTGGATAAGAATCTCTGCTAATGGAGTAAAATGTAAATGTAGGTGATCAGGGTCCTGAAGCTGCCCCCACACGCTGAGGCCTGCCCCAAAGACAACATGGCCGCCTTCTGTGTGGAGACCGACGGCAGGAGGTACGTCTTCGCAGCGGATAAGGACGACTGCGTGGAGTGGGTGGAGAGGATGTGTGACCTCGCCTTCCAGGTGAGAATAGCAGCTTCTGTTGTTGTCTTGTGACTGTTATGGATCAGTTTCAATTCAACATTTTGACTGTTACAGATCGAAGTAGAATCATACTTTATTAGCATTCAACAACGCTGATAGGAATTTGTCTCGGTATTGGTACAAGGCTAACAGCAAACGCCATTATTCAACTGGTCTCTCTATCATTAAACTATTTTCATCACCAAACAGTTATTATATAGAGGATGTGTACACTCTTAGAAAATAGGTTGTAAAAGGGCTCTTCTGCTGACCCCATAGGAGAAACCTGTTTTGTTCCCTGTATAAACCTCTGTAGAAAGGGTTCTACATGGAAGCCAAAAGGGGTTCTCCTTTGGGGACAGCCGAAGAACCCTTTTAAGGTTCTAGATAGCACCTTTTTTTTCTAAGAGTGTAGATATCTGTGAGGACAGTTCTCACTGTCTAATGTAAATACATGTCTTGTCTCCCAGGGAGGCTCCACTGGTCAGCAGCCCCAAATTCAGATGGAGGACAACCAGATCTACGTCTCCAGGGAGGAAGGTGAGAAGCACATCAGATATCCTAGTGGCCACACAAACTATAACGAACAGCCATTCTTCTGTCTGTTTAATGTCTAATGGACGTATGATTACGGCTGTATTGGAACAGGTTCTTCTTTTCAAAGATATTACTACGATCAAAGGAAAGATAAACACAAAATATAAAACCAGAAATAGAAATGAACACCGTCCATAGTGCTTCGGTCATGACCGCCACTCTCCCTCCTCTCTCCCCTCAGTTAGTGAGTTCAGGGTGGGTGTGAAGCAGACAGATGTAGCGATGCGCTGCGGCCTCCAGGGGGAGTACTATTGGCTGCAAGTGGCCCAGGAGGGGCTGGTCCTTAAGGAGGCGGAGACCAGGAAGAGTTTGCAGGACTGGCCCTATCGGCTGATACGACGCTATGGCAGAGACAAGGTCAGTAGAACCATGGAATTTAGAATCTCATTGAGCCATAGAATTATATTCCTAATCTGTTACTAGTTTTAATCTAATGCTACTCTCTAGTGTCTAATTTCAAGGCCGTCACAGTACGGTACTATGCTGCTCTACAAAGGCAAAACGCAGTAACTACATCATTTTTTGGACTGCAAATTCTAACTTCAAAGTCTTTTTCTCTCTAAAAAGACAGCAATATCTGGTACTTCATGATATGTTCTGATCAACTGGGTTGTTCTTGTGTCAGGAAACAAAATCCCACACCAATCAGATAATATACCTGGCCATTACAACAGATCAAAGTTACTGTGTTTGGCCTTTTTAGGGCAGTGTGGCTCCAAAAAAGGATGTGTCTAAGGATCATTGTAGGGTCATCAGTGTCCAATCAAGAAGGTTGCAGGTTATAATACGTTTGGTGCCCACATTCAATTATGCAATTTTCCAGTGAACACCTGTGGGAATTTTCTCAAATCATTGTGTCCTCTTGGCTCTCCCACAGTTGACGTTCAACATCGAGGCGGGCCGGCGCTGTGACTCTGGACCCGGAACCTTCACCTTTGAGACGTGCCAAGCTGACGTCATCTTCAGCCTCATCGAGACCGCCATACGGGAACAGAAGGCCGTCGCCGGGGACGAATGTGAGGGCGACACTGTGGTTGCTAACCGTAGCCCTAATATGCCTCGTGCTCGTTCCCCACTGCCCAAACTACCAGATAGCGCAACCATTTTGGAGGGCAGCTACAGTTTTAAACCAGTATTTTCAAATGCTATTGGCTCAGAGCAGTGTTTGTACTCACAGCCGCCTAATTTGATTGGCTCTGAGGAGTGTCCGTACTCTGAGCCAGCAGACAGTATTAAACCCAAAGCCCCCAGCCTCAACTCCTATCTGACGCCCCCAACAGCCTCCACCCTCACCCCCTCAATCCCTCTACACCCCTGCAATCACCATGTCAACCGAACGGAACCAGTGTACGCCGACCCAGCAGACATCCTCTCACTCACACCCCGAGATCTACACCACCACCACCCCGCCCACTTCCTCTTCCTGTTCTTATCACCACGGCAACAAGCCAGAGCCGGTCTACTCCGAGGTGTACGACCGTGCGAGTCCTCTACCTGACAAGACTCAACAACAGAAACAGAGCCAGGACCAGCGGGGACAGGAACCTGGCAAAGAGGAACCCATCTATAGTGAGCCTTGTGTGGGGACCCCAGCCAAGGGCCCCAACACTGACCCGTTCGCCCACCTTTACAGCCAGGTCTGCAAGCCAGGCTCTTCATCACCATCTTCATCATCATCCCCCTCTTCCTCACTGGCCTCCTCTTCCTCCTCATCATCATCGTCGTTGACCGTTACCAGGACCTTGGCCACCAGGAGGCCCACTGCTGGACGCCAGTCACCAGAGGTCATCTATGAAAACATGGGGTTCATTTAGGATTCTCTGCTGCGTCTGAAATGGCACCCTATTGCCCTTTAAGGTGCACTACTTCTGATCAGCGAGATATTCAGACCAATACACACATTCACTCATTTCACAATGTTATTGTCTACTTACTTTATTTATTGAACTTGTTTTCACATACAGAATCATTGTTTTTTCTTATGATGTAATAACTTTTGTATAACGTGTTATGAATATCAATATTGCACACCAGTGTAATGGACATGGGAGAGGGAGAAAAGAGCCACAGAGATCTTCCAGAAGTCTGTCAGTGGTCGATGTAAATGTTTTCAAACAGTGTTAGCCGCAGCCTCCTCCCCAACAGAAACCAATGACTTCCGCTCAGTCTCACATCCTTTTCCTCATTTACTTTGTTTTACTGATGTGATTCAATAAAACAATAATGGGTGTGTATCCAGTAACTCTCCTTCCACTATTTGTTTTGTGCATTGATTGTTTTTTTTTGTGTTTTTTAAATTGTGCCCCTCAATAAATCAGACTACTGTTCAGTTCAATGCTGTTTACCTGGGAATATGTGAACGTTAATAGGCCTACTACTGTATATTTCAGGCTCCTCTGTGGTTGTGGGCGTGTATTGACGTTTGATTTAGAGAGATTTGAACGCTTCCTGGTTTAACACGTTGTAATAGTTATATTACATACTGTACTGTACCTCACCAGGAGGCTAAGTAGCCTATTATACCGTGTTAAAAATAGCACCAAATCGGACACCGAATAGGAACCCAACCCAGGTAGGTGAGAATAAAAAAATACGCCGTATTTTGATACACTTGAACCGTACTTTTTTGTTTTCTTGGTTTCTGTAGGCGCTTTGTTCCCCCCCTGTCCTCCACTTTGGACAGAACGCCCCGAGCGCACTTTTAATGATGTGTAACTGACGCGCGGTCATCAACGGACATTCTTCCTGATGTCACTTCTCAACATGCGGACCACCTGTTTTATGGCCGTGATCTTGTGGCTCACAACTGGTTCAACTCGTTGTCAAACACCAATTCCCAATGTTCACGGAGGTGAGTACAGTACAGTTGGACAAACGGCCTCTCTCTCTACATACAAAATGTATAGCAATTTTAAAATGTATCGCAATTCCTAATGGATACGGTAACGTTATGGAGGCTACAATCTAATTAGTCATAGCAATGCAAATGATGTTGCCTAGCAAACAAGTACATTTGTAAGAAGTCTATTATCAGCACCCAGTGTGGTATCGGTAGGCTAATTCATTCATCTGGGAATGGGGATGGTTAATGACTTAATTCAACATTTAACCAGATGGGAAGGTTTGAGGCATGGTCGAGAAATGCCCATTAAACAACACCTTTAAAATGAATGAAGACAGTCGTGTGATTTCACTGCTGTTTTCACTAAGTACCTGGAATAATGCAGAGTGAGTATAGACTGGGGTTACAGTGTTATCCTAGTTTTGCCTGTTTTCATGGATAGATAGGCCTAGGGCCTAGGCTATAGGTCTTCGATTGTAATACAGAGAATGTGGAGGATTAAGATGCCCCACTCTTTGTGGTGTGTGTGTGTGTGTGTGTGTGTTAACACACAAATGCAACAAGGAGCAGTTTACCGGACACATATTGAGCCTATGTCACGGACTAAACAGCAAACGCAAAGGAGAGTTTAGCCCCAAAATTGTCTACCTAAATTAGCATCGAGTGACTGGTGAGTAGGGGTTTATTTATTACGCTGATTCTGTTGCAAAACATTTCTTAAACGGAATGAAATGGGGAGGGACCTAACTGAATTTGTCCAATACATTTTTTTTGTTGTTTTTTGGACTAATTATTGCACCCCAGCTCTGGGTAGCAGCCGACAAACCACAAGAGTATTTCTCAGTAGAGGAAGTGACACAATTACTGATGCTTAGAAATGGTTCCGTAAAAGTCCCTGTAAGTCAGTCTCATCCTTCGCACATTCACTCAAAGGTCAAAGGCAAATAAATGGGGCGGAAGAGGGGAGTCTATATATTACGGAGCCCTGGTCCAAAGTAGTGCACTGTAGGAAATAGCCATTTGGGGCACATCCCTAATGTTATGTCCTGTTCTCCTCAGGGTTAGGTGCAGTTCTGGGGGTGTCCAATGCCAGCGTCCTCCTGCAAGACCCCAGCTCTGAGACACTCTACCTGGGAGCCAGAGGCTCCATCCTGGCCCTGCACACCTCCAACCTCACCTGGAAACACCCATCAGTGAGAGAGAAAGGGAGGGAGAGACAGAGATGGGGAGGGACAAGGGACAAGGACATAAGAGGACGGAGGGAGGGACAACGAGATAAGAGGGGGGAGAGGGAGGGACAGGGATATAAGAGGGACAGAGAGATAAGGAGGAGGGAGGGACAGGAGGGACAGGGAGATAAGAGATAAGAGGGGGAGGGAGGGACAGGGAGATGAGGGGAGGAGGGACAGGAAGAAGGAGGGACAGGGAGATAAGAGGGCGGAGATAAGGAGGGACAGGGAGATAAGAGGGGGAAAGAGGGAGGGACAGGGAGATAAGAGGGGGAGGGAGGGACAGGGAGATAAGAGGGGGAGGGAGGGACAGGGAGATAAGAGGGACAGGGAGGGAGGAACAGGGAGATAAGAGGGGAGGGACAGGGAGATGGGAGGGAGGGACAGAGAGATAAGAGGGGGAGGGAGGGACAGGGAGATAAGAGGGTGGAGGGAGGGACAGGGAGATAAGAGGGTGGAGAGAGGGAGGGACAGGGAGATAAGAGGGTGGAGGGAGGGACAGGGAGATAAGAGGGCGGAGGGAGGGACAGGGAGATAAGAGGGGGAGGGAGGGACAGGGGGTGAGGGGGGGAGGGACAGGGAGATGGGAGGGAGGGAAGGAGGGACAGGGAGATGAGAGGGAGATGGGAGGGAGGGAAGGAGGGACAGAGAGATAAGAGGGTAGAGGGAGGGACAGGGAGATAAGAGGGGGAGGTACAGAGAGATGGGAGGGACAGAGAGATGGGAGGGGGAGACTTCTTCACTTGACTGTCTGTGTGTGCACGGTTAACTGTGCATATTTCCACTCTTGATCTTAGCTAACTGGCAGTGAAACGAGTGTGTATATATTTCGGTGTTTTCATGATGGGAGTATTCCTGAACACAAAACCATAGAAAAACCTACGTCTTACCTGGGACAAACACACTATGCCAGACATTGATTAAGCCTAGTCCTGGACAACTTTCTCAATAGTGATTCTCCACTGACACTGCTTTTTAGTCCCAGTACTGGGCTTAACCTGATGTTTAACTTTGTGATGTAACTGTATGCGTTTGTGTGTCTCTCTTTGACTTCCGTCTCTGTCTCTGCAGATTAAGTGGGAGGCAACAGAAGAGGAGAGGAAGTCCTGTATGGGTAAAGGCAAGAGAGTGGTGAGCAACGTGGGGTGCTCTTGATCTGTGTTTGAAGTGGCAAGAAAACTATGTGTGTGTGTGTGTGTGTGTGTGTCTGTGTGCTGCTCTGTAGTGTATGTACGTGGTTAAAGGTGTCGGTGAGATGCCATGCTTCACACCCATCACCTTTGCCTTTTGTCATACTCATCTATGTCATGATGTATGATACCGTTACCATAACGACTGCTTTACTGACTCTTCAGCTACCTGTCAACAACACATCACATCCTGTATGTTTGGCTTTCAGATGACTTTTCACTTTGTATCTGGTCATCTTCAAAGACTGATAAACAGAAGCATGACTTACCTTAAATAGTCCGGGAGTTAGAGTTCTTCGCTACCGTTTATTCAATGGGAGTAATATGAAAACCAACCTTGGCCTGTACACATTGTGTTCCTGGCACCTGAGTTGAGAAACCCTGCATTGTACTTCTGATTATAACCATATTTTATTGATCTGTTTAGAGCCAGGTTCTCCTGATCTAGGATCATGCTATCTACCCCAAATCCTAACCTTAGCCATTATGGTGAGGAATGTAAACTGACCTGAGATCTGTGTCTAGAGGCAACTTTATCCTGCTCTGTTATGGCCCTGTGGTAAGAAGGAGTTGCCAAATGCGCTTCAGCCTAGCTTAAACTAAAAGGCAATCAGGGACTTGAAAATCACCAAAATATTCCTTATCCCAGGGCACTTGAACTGTTTCCGCATATCAACTCAAAATTATTTATATAGCCCTTCTTACATCAGCTGATATCTCAAAGTGCTGTACAGAAACCCAACCTAAAACCCCAAACAGCAAGCAATGCAGGTGTAGAAGCACAGTGGCTAGGAATACTCCCTAGAAAGGCCAAAACCAAGGATGACACCTAGAGAGGCTATGAGAGGTGGCCAGTCCTCTTCTAGCTGTGCCGGGTGGAGATTATAACAGAACATGGCCAAGATGTTCAAATGTTCATAAATGACCAGCATGGTCAAATAATAATAATCACAGTAGTTGTCGAAGGTGCAGCAAGTCAGCACATCAGGAGTAAATGTCAGTTGGCTTAAGAGTATCTCTACCACTCCTGCTGTCTCTAGAGAGTTGAAAACAGCAGGTCTGGGACAGGTAGCACGTCCAGTGAACAGGTCAGGGTTCCATAGCCGCAGGCAGAACAGTTGAAACTGGAGCAGCAGCACGGCCAGGTGGACTGGGGACAGCAAGGAGTCATCATGCCAGGTAGTCCTGAGGCATGGTCCTAGGGCTCAGGTCCTTAGAGAGTGAGAAAGAAAGAGAGAATTAGAGAGAGCATACTTAAATTCACACAGGACACCGGATAAGACAGGAGAAGTACTCCAGATATAACAGACTGACCCTAGCCCCCCGACACATAAACTACTGCAGCATAAATACTGGAGGCTGAGACAGGAGGGGTCAGGAGACACTGTGGCCCCATCCGATGATACCCCCGGACAGGGCCAAACAGGCAGGATATAACCCCACCCACTTTGCCAAAGCACAGCTCCCACACCACTAGAGGGATATCTTCAACCACCAACTTACCATTCTGAGACAAGGCCGAGTATAGCCCACAAAGATCTCCGCCACGGCACAACCCAAGGGGGGGCACCAACCCAGACAGGAAGATCACGTCAGTGACTCAACCCCCTCAAGTGATGCACCCCTCCTAGGGACGGCATGGAAGAGCACCAGTAAGTCAGTGACTCAGGCTCTGTAATAGGGTTTGAGGCAGAGAATCCCAGTGGAGAGAGGCGAACCAACCAGCCAGAGACAGCAAGGGCGGTTCTTTGCTCCATAGATCGTAAATAATTGTTTTTCGAGATACAAACAGGCTTACGTTTTCCCCATCTGCTAATGTTAAATGGCACCCTAGTCCCCTATTAAGTGCACCACTTTTGACCAGGGCCTATAGGGGAGAATAGGATGGTGTTTGAGACATGTTTCTTTGTCTCCCTCTACAGGATGACTGTTATAACTACATCTGTCTGCTGGAGGTTCTGAAGGATGGAAGGATCTACGTCTGTGGCTCCTACGCCTACAATCCCCAGTGTGCTTTCATAGTCAGTCACGTTGTCTCTCCTCTGTCTCTTCTCATACTCTACACCTATATTATCATTATTATTATACTCTACACCTATATTATTATTATTAGTATACTCTACACCTATATTATTATTATACTCTACACCTATATTATCATTATTATTATTATACTCTACACCTATATTATCATTATTATACTCTACACCTATATTATCATTATTATTATTATACTCTACACCTATATTATCATTATTAGTATACTCTACACCTATATTATCATTATTATTATTATACTCTACACCTATATTATCATTATTAGTATACTCTACACCTATATTATCATTATTATTATTATACTCTACACCTATATTATCATTATTATTATTATACTCTACACCTATATTATTATTATACTCTACACCTATATTATCATTATTATTATTATACTCTACACCTATATTATCATTATTAGTATACTCTACACCTATATTATCATTATTATTATTATACTCTACACCTATATTATCATTATTATTATTATACTCTACACCTATATTATTATTATACTCTACACCTATATTATCATTATTATTATTATACTCTACACCTATATTATCATTATTAGTATACTCTACACCTATATTATCATTATTATTATTATACTCTACACCTATATTATCATTATTATTATTATACTCTACACCTATATTATTATTATTATTATCATTATTATTATACTCTACACCTATATTATCATTATTATACTCTACACCTATATTATCATTATTATACTCTACACCTATATTATCATTATTATTATTATACTCTACACCTATATTATCATTATTATTATTATACTCTACACCTATATTATCATTATTATACTCTACACCTATATTATCATTATTATTATTATACTCTACACCTATATTATCATTATTATTATTATACTCTACACCTATATTATCATTATTATTATTATACTCTACACCTATATTATCATTATTATACTCTACACCTATATTATCATTATTATTATTATACTCTACACCTATATTATCATTATTATTAGTATACTCTACACCTATATTATCATTATTATTATTATACTCTACACCTATATTATCATTATTATACTCTACACCTATATTATCATTATTATACTCTACATCTATTATTATTATTATTATTATACTCTACACCTATATTATCATTATTATTATTATACTCTACACCTATATTATCATTATTATACTCTACACCTATATTATCATTATTATTATTATACTCTACACCTATATTATTATTATACTCTACACCTATATTATTATTATACTCTACATCTATTATTATTATTATTATTATACTCTACACCTATAATATTATTATTATACTCTACACCTATATTATTATTATTATTATACTCTACACCTATATTATTATTATACTCTACATCTATTATTATTATTATTATTATACTCTACACCTATATTATTATTAGTATACTCTACACCTATATTATCATTATTATTATTATACTCTACACCTATATTATCATTATTAGTATACTCTACACCTATATTATCATTATTATTATTATACTCTACACCTATATTATTATTATTATACTCTACACCTATATTATTATTAGTATACTCTACACCTATATTATTATTATTATACTCTACACCTATATTATCATTATTATACTCTACACCTATATTATCATTATTATTAGTATACTCTACACCTATATTATCATTATTATTATTATACTCTACACCTATATTATCATTATTATACTCTACACCTATATTATCATTATTATACTCTACATCTATTATTATTATTATTATTATACTCTACACCTATATTATCATTATTATTATTATACTCTACACCTATATTATCATTATTATACTCTACACCTATATTATCATTATTATTATTATACTATACACCTATATTATTATTATACTCTACACCTATATTATTATTATACTCTACACCTATATTATTATTATACTCTACATCTATTATTATTATTATTATTATACTCTACACCTATAATATTATTATTATACTCTACACCTATATTATTATTATTATTATACTCTACACCTATATTATTATTATACTCTACATCTATTATTATTATTATTATTATACTCTACACCTATATTATTATTAGTATACTCTACACCTATATTATCATTATTATTATTATACTCTACACCTATATTATCATTATTAGTATACTCTACACCTATATTATCATTATTATTATTATACTCTACACCTATATTATTATTATTATACTCTACACCTATATTATTATTAGTATACTCTACACCTATATTATTATTATTATACTCTACACCTATATTATCATTATTATACTCTACATCTATTATTATTATTATTATTATACTCTACACCTATATTATTATTATTATACTCTACACCTATATTATCATTATTATACTCTACATCTATTATTATTATTATTATTATACTCTACACCTATATTATTATTAGTATACTCTACACCTATATTATTATTATTATACTCTACACCTATATTATTATTATTATACTCTACATCTATTATTATTATTATTATACTCTACACCTATATTATCATTATTATACTCTACATCTATTATTATTATTATTATTATACTCTACACCTATATTATTATTAGTATACTCTACACCTATATTATTATTATTATACTCTACACCTATATTATCATTATTATACTCTACATCTATTATTATTATTATTATTATACTCTACACCTATATTATCATTATTATACTCTACATCTATTATTATTATTATTATTATACTCTACACCTATAATATTATTATTATACTCTACACCTATAATATTATTATTATTATGATACACCTGCTAGATGCTCTTTAACTGTTGTGGTGAAACACATGTTATTCATTCAGTTCATGTATTTAGTTGATAGGCTTACACACATGATGTTCACGTCACAGGATGTGGGACCTTAATTGGGGAGACGCGGCTCGTGGTAATGGCTGGAGAGGAATCAGTGGAACCATATCAAATACATCAAACACATGTTCTCCTTGTATTTAATGCTGTTCCATTGTCTCCGTTCCAACCATTATTATGAGCCGTCCTCCCCTCAGCAGCCTCCGCTGGTTCACATACACTACTAAATATAGACTGTGTGTGTGTGTATGTATGTGTGTGTGTGTGTGTGTTCAGGACCCAGTGACGTTTGTCCTAGTGAAGGAAGGTGGTGACAAAGTGAAGATGGAGAATGGGAAGGGGAAATGTCCTTATGATCCCAGACAACCTCACACTGCTGTTACTGCAGGTTAGACACACACACTGCTGTTACTGCAGGTTAGACACACACACTGCTGTTACTGCAGGTTAGACACACACTGCTGTTACTGCAGGTTAGACACACACTGCTGTTACTGCAGGTTAGACACACACACTGCTGTTACTGTAGGTTAGACACACACACTGCTGTTACTGCAGGTTAGACACACACTGCTGTTACTGTAGGTTAGACACACACTGCTGTTACTGTAGGTTAGACACACACACTGCTGTTACTGTAGGTTAGACACACACTGCTGTTACTGTAGGTTAGACACACACTGCTGTTACTGCAGGTTAGACACACACTGCTGTTACTGCAGGTTAGACACACACTGCTGTTACTGCAGGTTAGACACACACTGCTGTTACTGTAGGTTAGACACACACACTGCTGTTACTGCAGGTTAGACACACACTGCTGTTACTGTAGGTTAGACACACACACTGCTGTTACTGTTTAGACACTGTTACTGTAGGTTAGACACACACTGCTGTTACTGCAGGTTAGACACACACTGCTGTTACTGTAGGTTAGACACACACTGCTGTTACTGCAGGTTAGACACACACTGCTGTTACTGTAGGTTAGACACACACTGCTGTTACTGTAGGTTAGACACACACTGCTGTTACTGTAGGTTAGACACACACACTGGTGTTACTGCATGTTAGACACACACTGCTGTTACTGCAGGTTAGACACACACTGCTGTTACTGTAGGTTAGACACACACACTGCTGTTACTGCAGGTTAGACACACACTGCTGTTACTGCAGGTTAGACACACACTGCTGTTACTGTAGGTTAGACACACACACTGCTGTTACTGTAGGTTAGACACACACACTGCTGTTACTGTAGGTTAGACACACACTGCTGTTACTGTAGGTTAGACACACACTGCTGTTACTGCAGGTTAGACACACACTGCTGTTACTGCAGGTTAGACACACACTGCTGTTACTGTAGGTTAGACACACTCTGCTGTTACCGTAGGTTAGACACACACTGCTGTTACTGCAGGTTAGACACACACTGCTGTTACTGCAGGTTAGACACACACACTGCTGTTACTATAGGTTAGACACACACACACTGCTGTTACTGCAGGTTAGACACACACACTGCTGTTACTATAGGTTAGACACACACACTGCTGTTACTGCAGGTTAGACACACACACTGCTGTTACTGCAGGTTAGACACACACACTGCTGTTACTGTAGGTTAGACACACACACTGCTGTTACTGTAGGTTAGACACACACACTGCTGTTACTGCAGGTTAGACACACACACTGCTGTTACTGCAGGTTAGACACACACACTGCTGTTACTGTAGGTTAGACACACACACTGCTGTTACTGCAGGTTAGACACACACACTGCTGTTACTGTAGGTTAGACACACACTGCTGTTACTGTAGGTTAGACACACACTGCTGTTACTGTAGGTTAGACACACACTGCTGTTACTGTAGGTTAGACACACACTGCTGTTACTGTAGGTTAGACACACACTGCTGTTACTGTAGGTTAGACACACACTGCTGTTACTGCAGATTAGACACACACTGCTGTTACTGCAGGTTAGACACACACTGCTGTTACTGCAGGTTAGACACACACTGCTGTTACTGCAGGTTAGACACACACTGCTGTTACTGCAGGTTAGACACACACACTGCTGTTACTGTAGGTTAGACACACACACTGCTGTTACTGCAGGTTAGACACACACACTGCTGTTACTGCAGGTTAGACACACACTGCTGTTACTGTAGGTTAGACACACACTGCTGTTACTGTAGGTTAGACACACACTGCTGTTACTGTAGGTTAGACACACACACTGCTGTTACTGTAGGTTAGACACACACTGCTGTTACTGCAGGTTAGACACACACTGCTGTTACTGCAGGTTAGACACACACTGCTGTTACTGCAGGTTAGACACACACTGCTGTTACTGCAGGTTAGACACACACACTGCTGTTACTGCAGGTTAGACACACACTGCTGTTACTGTAGGTTAGACACACACTGCTGTTACTGTAGGTTAGACACACACTGCTGTTACTGTAGGTTAGACACACACTGCTGTTACTGTAGGTTAGACACACACTGCTGTTACTGTAGGTTAGACACACACTGCTGTTACTGTAGGTTAGACACACACTGCTGTTACTGCAGGTTAGACACACACTGCTGTTACTGCAGGTTAGACACACACTGCTGTTACTGTAGGTTAGACACACACACTGCTGTTACTGCAG
This sequence comes from Oncorhynchus nerka, assembly GCF_034236695.1. Classification (NCBI taxonomy): domain Eukaryota; kingdom Metazoa; phylum Chordata; class Actinopteri; order Salmoniformes; family Salmonidae; genus Oncorhynchus; species Oncorhynchus nerka. The sequence goes on along the minus strand of NC_088413.1, from coordinate 19,051,325 downwards.
GTTAGACACACACTGCTGTTACTGTAGGTTAGACACACACTGCTGTTACTGTAGGTTAGACACACACTGCTGTTACTGCAGGTTAGACACACACTGCTGTTACTGCAGGTTAGACACACACTGCTGTTACTGTAGGTTAGACACACACACTGCTGTTACTGACAGGTTAGACACACACTGCTGTTACTGCAGGTTAGACACACACTGCTGTTACTGTAGGTTAGTGCTGTTACTGTAGGTTAGACACACACACTGCTGTTACTGTAGGTTAGACACACACTGCTGTTACTGTAGGTTAGACACACACTGCTGTTACTGTAGGTTAGACACACACTGCTGTTACTGTAGGTTAGACACACACTGCTGTTACTGTAGTTACTGTAGGTTAGACACACACTGCTGTTACTGTAGGTTAGACACACACTGCTGTTACTGTAGGTTAGACACACACTGCTGTTACTGTAGGTTAGACACACACTGCTGTTACTGTAGGTTAGACACACACTGCTGTTACTGCAGGGTTAGACACACACTGCTGTTACTGTAGGTTAGACACACACACTGCTGTTACTGCAGGTTAGACACACACACTGCTGTTACTGCAGGTTAGACACACACACTGCTGTTACTGCAGGTTACTGTAGGTTAGACACACACTGCTGTTACTGTAGGTTAGACACACACTGCTGTTACTGCAGGTTAGACACACACTGCTGTTACTGGTTAGGTTACTGACACACACACTGCTGTTACTGGTTAGACACACACTGCTGTTACTGTTAGACACACACTGCTGTTACTGTTTAGACACACACTGCTGTTACTGGGTTAGACACACACTGCTGTTACTGCAGGTTAGACACACACTGCTGTTACTGCAGGTTAGACACACACTGCTGTTACTGCTGTTAGGTTAGACACACACACTGCTGTTACTGCAGGTTAGACACACACTGCTGTTACTGCAGGTTAGACACACACTGCTGTTACTGTAGGTTAGACACACACTGCTGTTACTGTAGGTTAGACACACACACTGCTGTTACTGTAGGTTAGACACACACTGCTGTTACTGTAGGTTAGACACACACTGCTGTTACTGTTACTGGGTTAGACACACACTGCACACACTGTTTACTGTTAGGTTTAGACACACACACTGCTGTTACTGCAGGTTAGACACACACTGCTGTTACTGTAGGTTAGACACACACTGCTGTTACTGTAGGTTAGACACACACTGCTGTTACTGTTAGGTTACTGACACACACTGCTGTTACTGCAGGTTAGACACACACTGCTGTTACTGCAGGTTAGACACACACTGCTGTTACTGCAGGTTAGACACACACTGCTGTTACTGCAGGTTAGACACACACACTGCTGTTACTGTAGGTTACACTGCTGTTACTGCAGGTTAGACACACACACACTGCTGTTACTGTAGGTTAGACACACACTGCTGTTACTGTAGGTTAGACACACACTGCTGTTACTGTAGGTTAGACACACACTGCTGTTACTGTAGGTTAGACAGCTGTTACTGCAGGTTAGACACACACTGCTGTTACTGTAGGTTAGACACACACTGCTGTTACTGCAGGTTAGACACACACACTGCTGTTACTGTAGGTTAGACACACACACTGCTGTTACTGTAGGTTAGACACACACACTGCTGTTACTGCAGGTTAGACACACACACTGCTGTTACTGCAGGTTAGACACACACTGCTGTTACTGTAGGTTAGACACACACACTGCTGTTACTGTAGGTTAGACACACACACTGCTGTTACTGCAGGTTAGACACACACACTGCTGTTACTGCAGGTTAGACACACACACTGCTGTTACTGTAGGTTAGACACACACACTGCTGTTACTGCAGGTTAGACACACACTGCTGTTACTGTAGGTTAGACACACACTGCTGTTACTGTAGGTTAGACACACACTGCTGTTACTGTAGGTTAGACACACACTGCTGTTACTGTAGGTTAAACACACACTGCTGTTACTGCAGGTTAGACACACACACACTGCTGTTACTGCAGGTTAGACACACACTGCTGTTACTGTAGGTTAGACACACACTGCTGTTACTGTAGGTTAGACACACACTGCTGTTACTGTAGGTTAGACACACACTGCTGTTACTGCAGGTTAGACACACACTGCTGTTACTGTAGGTTAGACACACACTGCTGTTACTGTAGGTTAGACACACACTGCTGTTACTGCAGGTTAGACACACACTGCTGTTACTGTAGGTTAGACACACACTGCTGTTACTGTAGGTTAGACACACACACTGCTGTTACTGCAGGTTAGACACACACTGCTGTTACTGTAGGTTAGACACACACTGCTGTTACTGCAGGTTAGACACACACTGCTGTTACTGCAGGTTAGACACACACTGCTGTTACTGTAGGTTAGACACACACTGCTGTTACTGTAGGTTAGACACACACTGCTGTTACTGTAGGTTAGACACACACTGCTGTTACTGTAGGTTAGACACACACTGCTGTTACTGTAGGTTAGACACACACTGCTGTTACTGCAGGTTAGACACACACTGCTGTTACTGCAGGTTAGACACACACTGCTGTTACTGTAGGTTAGACACACACACTGCTGTTACTGCAGGTTAGACACACACTGCTGTTACTGTAGGTTAGACACACACACTGCTGTTACTGCAGGTTAGACACACACTGTTGTTACTGCAGGTTAGACACACACTGCTGTTACTGCAGGTTAGACACACACTGCTGTTACTGTAGGTTAGACACACACACTGCTGTTACTGCAGGTTAGACACACACTGCTGTTACTGCAGGTTAGACACACACTGCTGTTACTGTAGGTTAGACACACACACTGCTGTTACTGTAGGTTAGACACACACACTGCTGTTACTGTAGGTTAGACACACACACTGCTGTTACTATAGGTTAGACACACACTGCTGTTACTGTAGGTTAGACACACACTGCTGTTACTGTAGGTTAGACACACACTGCTGTTACTGGGTTAGACACACACTGCTGTTACTGTAGGTTAGACACACACTGCTGTTACTGTAGGTTAGACACACTCTGCTCTTACCGTAGGTTAGACACACACTGCTGTTACTGCAGGTTAGACACACACTGCTGTTACTGCAGGTTAGACACACACACTGCTGTTACTATAGGTTAGACACACACACTGCTGTTACTGCAGGTTAGACACACACACTGCTGTTACTGCAGGTTAGACACACACTGCTGTTACTGTAGGTTAGACACACACTGCTGTTACTGTAGGTTAGACACACACTGCTGTTACTGCAGGTTAGACACACACTGCTGTTACTGTAGGTTAGACACACACACTGCTGTTACTGCAGGTTAGACACACACTGCTGTTACTGTAGGTTAGACACACACTGCTGTTACTGCAGGTTAGACACACACTGCTGTTACTGCAGGTTAGACACACACTGCTGGTTAGACACACACTGCTGTTACTGTAGGTTAGACACACACACTGCTGTTACTGTAGGTTAGACACACACTGCTGTTACTGCAGGTTAGACACACACTGCTGTTACTGTTACTGTTACTGGGTTAGACACACACTGCTGTTACACACTGCTGTTACTGTAGGTTAGGTTAGACACACACACTGCTGTTACTGTAGGTTAGACACACACACTGCTGTTACTGTAGGTTAGACACACACTGCTTACTGTTACTGTAGGTTAGACACACACTGCTGTTACTGTAGGTTAGACACACACTGCTGTTACTGTAGGTTAGACACACACACTGCTGTTACTGCAGGTTAGACACACACTGCTGTTACTGTAGGTTAGACACACACTGCTGTTACTGTAGGTTAGACACACTCTGCTCTTACCGTAGGTTAGACACACACTGCTGTTACTGCAGGTTAGACACACACTGCTGTTACTGCAGGTTAGACACACACACTGCTGTTACTGCAGGTTAGACACACACTGCTGTTACTGCAGGTTAGACACACACACTGCTGTTACTATAGGTTAGACACACACACTGCTGTTACTGCAGGTTAGACACACACACTGCTGTTACTGCAGGTTAGACACACACTGCTGTTACTGTAGGTTAGACACACACTGCTGTTACTGTAGGTTAGACACACTCTGCTGTTACCGTAGGTTAGACACACACTGCTGTTACTGCAGGTTAGACACACACTGCTGTTACTATAGGTTAGACACACACACAGCTGTTACTGCAGGTTAGACACACACACTGCTGTTACTGCAGGTTAGACACACACACTGCTGTTACTGTAGGTTAGACACACACACTGCTGCTGTTACTGCAGGTTAGACACACACACTGCTGTTACTGTAGGTTAGACACACACACTGCTGTTACTGTAGGTTAGACACACACACTGCTGTTACTGTAGGTTAGACACACACACTGCTGTTACTGCAGGTTAGACACACACACTGCTGTTACTGTAGGTTAGACACACACACTGCTGTTACTGTAGGTTAGACACACACACTGCTGTTACTGTAGGTTAGACACACACACTGCTGTTACTGTAGGTTAGACACACACTGCTGTTACTGTAGGTTAGACACACACACTGCTGTTACTGTAGGTTAAACACACACTGCTGTTACTGCAGGTTAGACACACACTGCTGTTACTGCAGGTTAGACACACACTGCTGTTACTGTAGGTTAGACACACACTGCTGTTACTGTAGGTTAGACACACACTGCTGTTACTGTAGGTTAGACACACACTGCTGTTACTGCAGATTAGACACACACTGCTGTTACTGTAGGTTAGACACACTCTGCTGTTACTGTAGGTTAGACACACACTGCTGTTACTGCAGATTAGACACACACTGCTGTTACTGTAGGTTAGACACACTCTGCTGTTACTGTAGGTTAGACACACACACTGCTGTTACTGCAGATTAGACACACACTGCTGTTACTGCAGGTTAGACACACTCTGCTGTTACTGTAGGTTAGACACACACTGCTGTTACTGCAGATTAGACACACACTGCTGTTACTGCAGATTAGACACACACTGCTGTTACTGTAGGTTAGACACACACACTGCTGTTACTGTAGGTTAGACACACACTGCTGTTACTGTAGGTTAGACACACACTGCTGTTACTGTAGGTTAGACACACACACTGCTGTTACTGTAGGTTAGACACACACTGCTGTTACTGTAGGTTAGACACACACTGCTGTTACTGCAGGTTAGACACACTCTGCTGTTACTGTAGGTTAGACACACACTGCTGTTACTGTAGGTTAGACACACTCTGCTGTTACTGTAGGTTAGACACACACACTGCTGTTACTGTAGGTTAGACACACACACTGCTGTTACTGCAGGTTAGACACATACTGCTGTTACTGTAGGTTAGACACACACTGCTGTTACTGTAGGTTAGACACACACTGCTGTTACTGCAGATTAGACACACACTGCTGTTACTGTAGGTTAGACACACACTGCTGTTACTGCAGGTTAGACACACACTGCTGTTACTGTAGGTTAGACACACTCTGCTGTTACTGCAGGTTAGACACACACTGCTGTTACTGTAGGTTAGACACACTCTGCTGTTACTGTAGGTTAGACACACACACTGCTGTTACTGTAGCTGTTACTGCAGTTAGACACACACACTGCTGTTACTGCAGGTTAGACACACACACTGCTGTTACTGTAGGTTAGACACACACTGCTGTTACTGTAGGTTAGACACACACTGCTGTTACTGTAGGTTAGACACACACTGCTGTTACTGTAGGTTAGACACACACTGCTGTTACTGTAGGTTAGACACACACTGCTGTTACTGTAGGTTAGACACACACTGCTGTTACTGTAGGTTAGACACACACTGCTGTTACTGTAGGTTAGACACACACTGCTGTTACTGTAGGTTACACACACACTGCTGTTACTGCAGGTTAGACACACACTGATGTTTACTGTAGGTTAGACACACACAAACACGCTCCCACTCTATCACATCCTGTCTATTTGTGTACTGTAGATGGAGTGCTGTACACCGCCTCCCCTTCTAACTTCCTGGGCACGATGTTTGACATCACCAAGGCAACAGGTCAAGAGGTGCACGTGCATCAGTCCATCAACTGGCTCAGTGGTGAGACCCATCTGTCAATCACACACACTCCCAATGCATGTTGGGAAAGATGATAAAATACTTCTACTGTCCAAACTTCTGTAACACCAAACAACAACAGAATGTGTCCAATGAAGAGTTTAACTCAGGATGTGGTTTAGCAGTGTGGTGTTACTTACCTAATGAGTTCTCTTTGATGGTGGTCTATATCTTTAACCATCCATGTGTTTTATGCCAGTAAAGTCATAACCGTATAAAATAAACATCACCACAGCTCTGATGGAAACAGGATGTTTTGGTATAATTTTATAAATTCCATCAGATAACTTTTTATTTTCGACATGGTGAGATCTTTTTGTGGCGGAAAAATGAAGGATGTGAGAAGTGGAGATGGAAACATCTTTATATGCTCGTATTGATGTAACAACCATCATATGGAAGTAAACTGGGAGTCATGCGATGACATGTTGTGTGGTCCTCCCACTACGACTCGGGAAGTCATGCAGTTTATTAGGCTACAGATGAAATAACTGAAAGTGCAAGGTGATTTTGACGCTCTTTTCCAATAAATATCGAGGGTCTTATTCTGGTGATGTTTTATTTTTTTTTTATTTTACTAGGCAAGTCAGTTAAGAACAAATTCTTATTTTCAATGACGGCCTAGGAACAGTGGGTTAACTGCCTGTTCAGGGGCAGAACGGCAGATTTTGTACCTTGTCAGCTCGGGGGTTTGAACTTGCAACCTTTCGGTTACTAGTCCAACGCTCTAACCACGAGGCTACCCTGTGATGATCGAGGCTTGACTGCAGTTTGACAAATACAAATATTCTTGCTCTTATTGATAGTAATCTCATCAGGTAGACTAGCCTTCCCACGCTGTATCTGTGAGCTGTTGGCTAGAGCGCTCGTGCCAAGACCAGAATATGCACATTTGCTATTTAACCTAACCTGGGATATAACTATCGGTACAGTTGAAAATGGAAACACATTGAACTTAAAATTTTTATTCGGTACATGAAAACTTAAGCGAAAAATGTTTTGTGTGTCTACGTCATCACACATTGATTTTTATCCGCAAAAAGACAGTTTAGTGGAAACACCACTGATGAGAAAATGTGCAAGTTTGTCTGGGGCTACAAGGAAAATGTGCATGTTTGTCTGGGGCTACAAGGAAAATGTGCATGTTTGTCTGGGGCTACAAGGAAAATGTGCATGTTTGTCTGGGGCTACAAGGAAAATGTGCATGTTTGTCTGGGGCTACAAGGAAAATGTGCATGTTTGTCTGGGGCTACAAGGAAAATGTGCATGTTTGTCTGGGGCTACAAGGAAAATGTGCATGTTTGTCTGGGGCTACAAGGAAAATGTGCAAGTTTGTCTGGGGCTACAAGGAAAATGTGCATGTTTGTCTGGGGCTACAAGGAAAATGTGCATGTTTGTCTGGGGCTACAAGGAAAATGTGCATGTTTGTCTGGGGCTACAAGGAAAATGTGCAAGTTTGTCTGGGGCTACAAGGAAAATGTGCATGTTTGTCTGGGGCTACAAGGAAAATGTGCATGTTTGTCTGGGGCTACAAGGAAAATGTGCATGTTTGTCTGGGGCTACAAGGAAAATGTGCATGTTTGTCTGGGGCTACAAGGAAAATGTGCATGTTTGTCTGGGGCTACAAGGAAAATGTGCAAGTTTGTCTGGGGCTACAAGGAAAATGTGCATGTTTGTCTGGGGCTACAAGGAAAATGTGCATGTTTGTCTGGGGCTACAAGGAAAATGTGCATGTTTGTCTGGGGCTACAAGGAAAATGTGCATGTTTGTCTAGGGCTACAAGGAAAATGTGCATGTTTGTCTGGGGCTACAAGGAAAATGTGCATGTTTGTCTGGGGCTACAAGGAAAATGTGCATGTTTGTCTGGGGCTACAAGGAAAATGTGCATGTTTGTCTGGGGCTACAAGGAAAATGTGCAAGTTTGTCTGGGGCTACAAGGAAAATGTGCATGTTTGTCTGGGGCTACAAGGAAAATGTGCATGTTTGTCTGGGGCTACAAGGAAAATGTGCATGTTTGTCTGGGGCTACAAGGAAAATGTGCATGTTTGTCTGGGGCTACAAGGAAAATGTGCATGTTTGTCTGGGGCTACAAAGAAAATGTGCATGTTTGTCTGGGGCTACAAGGAAAATGTGCATGTTTGTCTGGGGCTACAAGGAAAATGTGAACCGTCGAGTTGTTGAGGACTGGAGCTGGGAAGCACGACACACAATATGTCATTAATATGTCATTCTCTGATGAGTCCAGATCCAGAGTTTGTGAGTTCGGCCCTGGTCAGGGAGAGTCCTGGAGATGATGATAAAATCTACTTCTTCTTCATGGAGAACGCCTTAGAGTACGACCTTTACACCAAGGTCAGGGTCACACGGTTGGCCAGAGTCTGCAAGGTGAGATACATCTCTCTGTCTGTCTGTCTCTCTTTCCTCTCTTTCTCTCTCCCTCTATTTTGCTCATGTGTGCTTTGACTCGTGCTCTCTCTCCATCCTTCTCACCCCCCTCTCCCCCATCCCTTTCCCTATCTGCCAGGGAGACGTGGGGGGCTCTAAGACCCTGCAGAAGCGCTGGACCAGTTTCCTGAAGGCTCAGCTGGTGTGTCAGGACCGGGACAGTGGCCAGCACTACACCGTCCTGACCCACGCCTACCCCCTGGAACACCGCCTGGGAGACCCCAGCAGCACACACTTCTACACCCTCTTCACCTCCCAGGGGTAAGGGGGTGGAGGGGGAGAGGGGAAGAGAGAGGGAGGGAGGGGGTAGAGATGGGGAGAGAGGGAGGTAGAGGAGGGGGAGAGAGGGGGAGTAGAGATGGGGAGAGAGGGGGGTAGAGATGGGGAGAGAGGGAGGTAGAGGAGGAGTAGAGATGGGGAGAGAGGGAGGTAGAGGAGGAGTAGAGATGGGGAGAGAGGGGCGGGGTAGAGATGGGGAGAGAGGGAGGTAGAGGAGGAGTAGAGATGGGGAGAGAGGGGGAGTAGAGGGGGGAGTAGAGATGGGGAGAGAGGGGGAGTAGAGATGGGGAGAGAGGGGGGGGTAGAGATGGGGAGAGAGGGAGGTAGAGGAGGCATAGAGATGGGAGAGAGGGAGGTAGAGGAGGAGTAGAGATGGGGAGAGAGGGGGGTAGAGATGGGGAGAGAGGGAGGTAGAGGAGGAGTAGAGATGGGAGAGAGGGGGTAGAGACGGGGAGAGAGGGAGGTAGAGGAGGCATAGAGATGGGAGAGAGGGAGGTAGAGGAGGAGTAGAGATGGGGAGAGAGGGAGGTAGAGGAGGAGTAGAGATGGGGAGAGAGGGGGGTAGAGATGGGGAGAGAGGGAGGTAGAGGAGGAGTAGAGATGGGAAATGGGGTGGAGAGTGAATGAGAGAGAGGACAGATTGTGAGGGAAAGAGAGAGGAGAATCACTAAAATATGAATATTATGTTACAGTGACTCATACAGACGGCATTACTGCAATGAACATGTTAATGTGTGTGTGTGTGTGTGTGTGTTTAGGAAAGGAGAGCGCGTGTCAGCAGTGTGTGTGTACAGCCTGGCTGACATCACCAAGGTGTTTGCGACGGGAGGCTTCAGAGATATGAAGAGGAACTGTGTGAACAGTGGGAACTCTGAGTCTGTACCCGACCCCCGACCTGGACAGGTATTCACCAGACTCACCTGGGTTGTATTTATTAGGGCATGCAATAGAAAACATTTTAAAAACATTTTGCTACGGATAGTGAAAGTTAGTGCGTCTTTCGAAAATGAGTGTTTCTTTGTTATTGGACGGATCCAGGTAGTCATTTTCCATTTCAGGGTTATTATCATATAGTGTCCTAATATGTCCATCATCGTCATAACACGCTGAACTGTTCTCTGTTCCCCCTCAGTGTATCAACGATGTCCTGAGAGCCCAGGGTTACAACTCCTCCTTCAACATGCCCGACCGCGTGCTGCAGTTTGCCAAGGAACATCCTCTGTTGACGAACACTGTGGACGCAGCGCCCCTTCTGGTGAGGAGGGGAACCACATACACCAGGATCACAGCCACCAACATCTCCAACAGTGATGCTGCCCTACTACATCTGGGAACAGGTGAGAGAGAGAAACATCAAGTAATCAATAGACCAGGCAGTTAATTGACTATGCTGAACATATCAGAAAATATTCTCATTTTGTGGTTGATGATGTTCTGTGGTGTGAATTGATGTGTGTTTTCACACAGATCAGGGGGAGTTACACAGTGTGTCTATCGTTGGTCGTACTGCTACTCTGCTGCAGGAGATCCCTCTGACAACCTCAGTAGAGCCCGTCAACAACATCCTCACACACCAGGTATCAGACACACGCACGCACACACACACACACACACACACGCACATATATACAGACATCTTTAACTCTTTGCTCCCTCCCAGGGCCATGTGGTGGTGGGCTCCCCCTCCTCTCTGTCCCGTGTGCCAGTAGAGGGGTGCAGGGTGTACTCCAGCTGTCAGGTGTGTGCCCGGGCAGCAGGACTAGGTTGTGTGTGGGACGTCAACACGAGAGCCTGTGTTGCGGAGTGAGTCTACATAGCATTCTCTTTGTGGGGGTTTGAGTCTCTTTCTCTCTCTTTCTCTCTCTTTCTCTCTTTCTCTCTCTCTCTCTCTCTCTCTCTCTCTCTCTCTCTTTCTCTCTTTCTCTCTCTTTCTGATAGAGGAATTCTAGATTCCTATGTATTTTGTAGCCAAAACCAAATTCGCACTAGTTTCTAATTCATTAATGAGGTGTAAGTTCATTAATTATGCATGAAGTAGATTGAGACCAGTCTTAAAAGCCAGGTAAACAGCGTTTAACTAAAATTGATTTTAGATCGTAATTGACCTATTTGCATGTTTTGCCTGAAAAATACGGTCGCCAGTGTTTGCAAAAGATATAACTGAACGGATATTATGTGTTCTAGATAGAATTGAAAAAAGAAGTCATTAAAAATAACGGCGAGACAATTTCGATGTAAAACGCTATTTCGCCCAAAATGATTTGGGAGTCGTATTGAGATGGGAGTGGAATTTAAATAGATGTATCATAGAAGAGAGAGTTACCTAAAGTTAAATGGAGGGGATAACGGAGAGATACGATACAATTTCGGGCTATCCGGACGTTATAGCTATTAATGAATCGATTGACATATGAGAAGTTTAATAGAAAAACATGGTACGTTTAAATGTTAGGGTATAGTAAGTTGAGAAGTTTGGTTGGGTTTACTCTGATGATTAGAATTTAAAACTGAACTCAATCTGAATAGGGAATATATATTTTACAAAGGCGGGCAGTTTTGTGTCTATAGCCAGCAATGGAATTGCTAGACACTCAATGGGGCTATATAGTGCAACGCTTTGGACTATAAATTAGGTAAGAATAGTTTAATCGTAAAAAGTTGTGATTGTTTTTCCGATTATTGATTTTTGGTTAAGGTAACGCCAGTGAATTTGAACAAAAAGTAACGTATTCTAAAAATGATCTGTTTTCCGTTCTCATTGCGGGGAACAAATAAAATGTCTTATCTTAAAGGGACAGTGCACGGTAATCACAGTGGTTTGAGTGTATGACAGTGGGAAAATATTGTGGGACGACAATTCGAAGATAGAAAAATAAGTTACATGAAACATCAAGAGATTTAAAACGAACGATGTGAAGGGATCATCAGAATTATTGGGTTTCGTTATAGGAGTAAAAGTTTGGGTTAAGGGGATTTCCCTGTTCCCAGAGACAAGGCATTTTTAAGGCGTACACTCACTAATGCTAGTCTGAGTTTGTAATTAGACAAGTGAATAACGTATTGGGAATAGAGTTGTAATTAAAATACTAAGTCAAAGACGAGACAGGTACTTAGAGCAAAATGGATTCTAAATGATAACAAAGAGACAATTATGATTTATGCCCATCGAAAAGCTTTTATAAAATTAGCGAATTTAGAGATGTTGGTTGGGGTGGTAAATTATAACTCAGGATTTGAACAGACGTGATAAATTAGGTTTGGTTAATCGAACAAGAATTATTTACAATTCGTTTGAAGTCGCTACGAATTGGCAGGTTGAGCGCTTGATGATGACGTCACTAGCGAGGCACTTTTGTCACCAGGGACTGGGGATAACGGAGCAAATCGTATGGCTGTTAGTGTGTGTATCGAGGTTTCAAGTAACTTTTCAGAAGTTGATATAAATTGCCAAATACATTTTTAACAGTAATTTGAGAGTTGCCAGGATGTCAGGAAAGATGCTAAAAATGATCAGCTGATACCTAGGTAGGCATCAAGGTTTGTGGCGTTGGTTTGGGTTGAACCATGTTAGAAAGGGAGACTGGATGTATGATTCGTAAAACATTGTGGTAATGAATTCCAGGGTTGATTGTTTACGTAACACCAGTGAATTTGAGCACTTTCAATTGTGTGGATAGGGGTGTCAGTGGGCTGACTGTGAACGCTCTGAGAGACTCTGGGTTGAGGTCAGTGATAAAGTAGTCTACAGTACTACTGCCAAGAGATGAGCTATAGGTGTACCTACCATAGGAGTCCCCTCGAAGCCTACCATTGACTATGTACATACCCAGCGTGCGACCCGTTTTTGTTGGTTATGTTGTCATAGTTGTGCCTAGGGGGGCATATGTGGGAGGGAATGCTGTCACCTCCAGGCAGGTGTTTGTCCCCCTGTGTGCTGAGGGTGTCAGGTTCTCTCTCTCTCTCTCTCTCTCTCTTTCTTTCTCTCTCTCTTTCTCTCTCTCTTTCTCTCTCTCTTTCTCTCTCTCTCTTTCTCTCTCTCTCTCTCTCTCTCTCTCTCTCTCTCTCTCTCTCTCTCTCTCTCTCTCTCTCTCTAGAACATTGCTTTATCTTCCTTCCTTTCAAACTAGTTGTTTCACTGTCACCCTCACATCTCACCGTCTCTCGTTGTTCTTCCTCTGTTCCCAGCTCTCCAGTGCAGAGGGAGTCAGAGGACCCTTTGAAGGTGTGTGGCACTGGAGAGGGTGAGTATGAACACTATTAAACAGGTTGATTGGAATTGTAGTGCTAGAGGCGCACTACAGACCCTTGTTTGATTCCAGGCTGTATCACAACCGGCTGTGATTGGGAGTCCCATAGGGCGGCGCACATTTGACCCAGCATCGTCTGGTTTAGGGTCTGGCCGGGGTAGGCCGTTATTGTCAATAAGAATTTGTTCTTAACTGACTTGTATAGTTAAATAAAGGTAAAAAAATATATTAAAAAAAAATATATATATATAAAATAAAATATATATAATAAATATATATATCATAATTATATTAGTTATATTCCAGTTATATTCCACTATTACCTATGCATAAGGTTCTTATATCACATCTAGTCCACTATTAAACCTGTTTTAGGCCCTTATATAACATCTATTCCACTATTAAACATGCATAAGGTTCTTATATCACATCTAGTCCACTATTAAACATGTTTAAGGTCCTTATATAACATCTATTCCACTATTAAACATGCATAAGGTTCTTATATCACATCTAGTCCACTATTAAACATGCATAAGCTTATTATATCACATCTATTCCACTATTAAACATGCATAAGCTTATTATATCACATCTATTCCACTATTAAACATGCATAAGGTTATTATATCACATCTATTCCACTATTAAACATGCATAAGGTTATTATATCACATCTATTCCACTATTAAACATGCATAAGGTTATTATATCACATCTATTCCACTATTAAACATGCATAAGGTTATTATATCACATCTATTCCGATCTTAAAAACATATAAAGCCCTTATCACATTTTCCACTATTAAACATGCATACAGCCCTCATACCACATCTATTCCACTATTAAACATGCATACAGCTCTCATACCACATCTATTCCACTATTAAACATGCATACAGCTCTCATACCACATCTATTCCACTATTAAACATGCATACAGCCCTCATACCACATCTATTCCACTATTAAACATGCATACAGCTCTCATACCACATCTATTCCACTATTAAACATGCATACAGCCCTCATACCACATCTATTCCACTATTAAACATGCATACAGCCCTCATACCACATCTATTCCACTATTAAACATGCATACAGCCCTCATACCACATCTATTCCACTATTAAACATGCATACAGCCCTCATACCACATATATTCCACTATTAAACATGCATACAGCCCTCATACCACATCTATTCCACTATTAAACATGCATACAGCCCTCATACCACATCTATTCCACTATTAAACATGCATACAGCCCTCATACCACATCTATTCCACTATTAAACATGCATACAGCCCTCATACCACATCTATTCCACTATTAAACACATCCACCAAATCTACAACATTTCCAAACAGAATTAGGACGATCTGTCGCTCTTCCTCTCATCTAGTAACTCCCTCCCTCCCTCCTCTTGCCCATCTCCCATACTTCCTATCTCTCCCTTTCTCTCTCTTTTACTCTCCATCCTTCCTTCTCACTCCTCTTTCTCTCTCTGCTTCTGCCTCTCTGTCGTCTCTCCCACTCCATTCCCATCTCAGGTCTTTGTTCCCCTGTGGTGAAGGAGCTGCGTGTGAAGACGGGCCTGGTGGTCCTCCTCCCCTGTGACCACCCCCATCTCTCCCCTCTCCCCTGCGTCTGGGAGCACCCCCAGGGCCGCCACACCCTGAAGCACCACTCCCACCTGGAGGTCACCGTCTCCGGATCCAGCCTGGGCCTCTACTCCTGCCACTGCCTAGTCCAGAGTGATTATTCCTGGGGTAGTGCACCCTGCCTCACAGCCTCCTACCACCTCACCATGGAGGACCTCAGTGTCGAAGGCAGGGTGGTATGGGTGTACATCTCCTGTGTCCTGCTGGGGGTGCTGGTTGGAGCTTTAGGAGCCACTGTGTTCCTGAAGAGGCTGTGCTGGAGAGCAGCCCAGCACACTCCATTAGAGGACAGAAATGGGAGAGGAGCCAATCAAGGACAGCAGGGGCGGGGCCCCACCTGCTATGAGAATCAGCTGGTGATGGGGTGACACGTCGGTCGGCCAATCGGGAAAGGCCGTTTTGTGAAGAGATGTCCAGAATTTACTTAATTGAAGGGAGTGTTTTGCTAGGTACCACTTAGAGACTACTGTCTCTGAGGCTTTCTTTCTTTCTGTGTCTCTTTCTGTCTCTCCTCTGTGTCTCTTTCTCTGTGTCTCTCTCTGTGTCTCTCTGTCTCTGTGTCTCTCTCTGTGTCTCTTTCTCTGTGTCTCTCTCTGTGTCTCTCTGTCTCTGTGTCACTCTCTCTGAGGCTTTCTGTGTCTCTTTGTCTCTCTCTCTGTTTCTCTTTCTCTGTGTCTCTCTCTGTCTCTTTCTCTGTGTCTCTCTGTCTCTGTGTCGCTCTTTCTGTCTCTCTCTGTCTCTGTGTCTCTCTCTGTGTCTCTGTCTCTCTCTGTGTCTCTCTGTCTCTCTCCGTGTCTCTGTCCCTCTCTCTGTGTCTCTCTGCTTCTCTGTGTCGCTCTCTCTGTCTCTCTCAGTGTCTCTGTCCCTCCCTCTGTCTCTCTCTGTGTCTCTCTCTCTCTGTGTCTCTCTCTGTGTCTCTGTCTCTCTCTCTGTGTCTCTCTGTGTGTCTCTCTCTCTGTCTCTCTCTGTCTTTCTCTGTGTCTCTGTCTCTCTCTCTCTGTCTCTCTCTGTGTCTCTCTGCTTCTCTGTAACCAGGTTTCCATCCAACCATTTTATGTGAGTAAAACATGTCACGACAGGCCTGATGGAAACAGCACATTTTTGGGTAAACTTTCAATATGTCGACAAAACAAAATACGCTTGACAAGGTGGGATGGTTTTGTGGCGGTAAAGTGAATTATGTGAGAAAGGGCGGTGGAAACACCACCTTTATAGGCAGATATTGATATGATAACCATCATATCGTTGCGATGACATGTTGTGTGGTCCTCACACTACTACTCAGGCAAGCAGGAAGTTTATTAGCCTACAGATGAAATAAGTTATGATGAACTTCACAGGGAGGTGATGAGCTTGATGCTCCTTTCCAATAAATATCTAGGGTCCTATTCTGGTGACATTATGATCAATGCTTGGCTGCCATTTGACAAATAAAACAAATCTTACTCTTATCAATAATATTGTCATGTAGACAAGCCTACCCCACTGTATCTGCCAGCTGCTGGCTACAGCGTACATACAAGGACCAGAGTGGGCACATGTGCTATTTATCGCAACACAGTTGAAAATATTTATCGCAACACAGTTGAAAATGCGATGGAAGCCCGTCATCACCCACTGTCATCACCAACTGTCATCACCCACTGTGATCACCAACTGTCATCACCCACTGTCATCACCCACGGTCATCACCCACTGTCATCACCCACTGACATCACCCACTGTCATCACCCACTGTCATCACCCACTGTCATCACCCACTGTCATCACCAACTGTCATCACCCACTGTCATCACCCACTGACATCACCCACTGTTTCCAAGTCAGTTTGGGGGAAACACGGCACTGGTATTTTCCAAAATTCACATGAAAATCTGTCGCCAGTTGGATTGAAACCAAGCTAGTGACATCACAGGGTAGGATTAAAAGTGAAAAAGAGAGTGATTTCCAAACCTGCAACCAGTTTCTAGCCAGCGGGAGGGTATATACCTGCTCCCCACGTCACCACAAATCCCAGTGTTTGATGAAAATCACTGTTTTTAAAATGTTTTTGCTTTTAATGTCATTGGCTAGAACGTTATATATTTTTAGGCAAAACGTAAAAATGCGGCGTTTTCATATGTTTAGACTCGGGCATTGTGCTGGAGATAATGAGGATGACAACATGTTTAGACTCTGGCATTGTGCTGGAGATAATGAGGATGACAACATGTTTAGACTCTGGCATTGTGCTGGAGATAATGAGGATGACAACATGTTTAGACACTGGCATTGTGCTGGAGATAATGAGGATGACAACATGTTTAGACACTGGCATTGTGCTGGAGATAATGAGGATGACAACATGTTTAGACACTGGCATTGTGCTGGAGATAATGAGGATGACAACATGTTTAGACACTGGCATTGTGCTGGAGATAATGAGGATGACAACATGTTTAGACTCTGGCATTGTGCTGGAGATAATGAGGATGACAACATGTTTAGACTCTGGCATTGTGCTGGAGATAATGAGGATGACAACATGTTTAGACTCTGGCATTGTGCTGGAGATAATGAACATGAGGATGACAACATGTTTAGACTCTGGCATTGTGCTGGAGATAATGAACATGAGGATGACAACATGTTTAGACTCTGGCATTGTGCTGGAGATAATGAACATGAGGATGACAACATGTTTAGACTGGCATTGTGCTGGAGATAATGAACATGAGGATGGCAACATGTTTAGACTCTGGCATTGTGCTGGAGATAATGAACATGAGGATGACAACATGTTTAGACTCTGGCATTGTGCTGGAGATAATGAACATGAGGATGACAACATGTTTAGACTCTGGCATTGTGCTGGAGATAATGAACATGAGGATGACAACATCTTTAGACTCTGGCATTGTGCTGGAGATAATGAACATGAGGATGACAACATGTTTAGACTCTGGCATTGTGCTGGAGATAATGAACATGAGGATGACAAGTGGTGGGATTTCCCTTTAACTTGTCCTTTGTTCATGTACATTTGACTTGCTTTTTATTAACATGATTTTGCATATTTTTGTGGGGAAATGTAGTTTTGTAATATTTGAGAATGTTTTGTAGTTGTTGTTATCCATTGTTTGCTATTTCTGAACAAAGTGTATTTCAGTAAATATTCCCCCAGTACTAATTGGTAATTTTCCTGTATAATTTTATTGAACCATTTAACTTTGTTAGTTCAGTGTGCAATATAATATGATATCTTAACTATAATCAGAGGGCCATGTAATATTATAATTCAGAAGAGGGAGATGACCACATGTTCTACTTAAATATGTAATATTATAATTCAGAAGAGAGAGGCTGGCACATGTTCTACTTAACTATGTAATATTATAATTCAGAAGAGAGGGGCGAGCGCATGTTCTACTAACTATGTAATATTATAATTCAGAAGAGGGAGGTGACAACATGTTCTACTTAACTATGTAATATTATAATTCAGAAGAGAGAGGTGACCACATGTTCTATTTAAATATGTAATATTATAATTCAGAAGAGGGAGGTGACCACATGATCTACTTAACTATGTAATATTATAATTCAGAAGAGAGAGGTGACCACATGTTCTATTTAAATATGTAATATTATAATTCAGAAGAGGGAGGTGACCACATGATCTACTTAACTATGTAATATTATAATTCAGAAGAGAGAGGTGACCACATGTTCTATTTAAATATGTAATATTATAATTCAGAAGAGGGAGGTGACCACATTATCTACTTAACTATGTAATATTATAATTCAGAAGAGGGAGGTGACCACATGTTCTATTTAAATATGTAATATTATAATTCAGAAGAGGGAGGTGACCACATGTTCTATTTAAATATGTAATAATATAATTCAGAAGAGGGAGGTGACCACATGTTCTATTTAAATATGTAATAATATAATTCAGAAGAGGGAGGTGACCACATGTTCTATTTAAATATGTAATAATATAATTCAGAAGAGGGAGGTGACTACATGTTCTATTTAAATATGTAATAATATAATTCAGAAGAGAGAGGTGACCACATGTTCTATTTAAATATGTAATATTATAATTCAGAAGAGGGAGGTGACCACATGTTCTATTTAAATATGTAATATTATAATTCAGAAGAGGGAGGTGACCACATGATCTACTTAACTATGTAATATTATAATTCAGAAGAGAGAGGTGACCACATGTTCTATTTAAATATGTAATATTATAATTCAGAAGAGGGAGGTGACCACATTATCTACTTAACTATGTAATATTATAATTCAGAAGAGGGAGGTGACCACATGTTCTATTTAAATATGTAATATTATAATTCAGAAGAGGGAGGTGACCACATGTTCTATTTAAATATGTAATAATATAATTCAGAAGAGGGAGGTGACCACATGTTCTATTTAAATATGTAATAATATAATTCAGAAGAGGGAGGTGACCACATGTTCTATTTAAATATGTAATAATATAATTCAGAAGAGGGAGGTGACTACATGTTCTATTTAAATATGTAATATTATAATTCAGAAGAGAGAGGTGACCACATGTTCTATTTAAATATGTAATATTATAATTCAGAAGAGGGAGGTGACCACATGTTCTATTTAAATATGTAATAATATAATTCAGAAGAGGGAGGTGACTACATGTTCTATTTAAATATGTAATATTATAATTCAGAAGAGAGAGGTGACCACATGTTCTATTTAAATATGTAATAATATAATTCAGAAGAGGGAGGTGACTACATGTTCTATTTAAATATGTAATATTATAATTCAGAAGAGAGAGGTGACCACATGTTCTATTTAAATATGTAATAATATAATTCAGAAGAGGGAGGTGACCACATGTTCTATTTAAATATGTAATAATATAATTCAGAAGAGAGAGGTGACCACATGTTCTATTTAAATATGTAATAATATAATTCAGAAGAGAGAGGTGACCACATGTTCTATTTAAATATGTAATATTATAATTCAGAAGAGAGAGGTGACCACATGTTCTATTTAAATATGTAATATTATAATTCAGAAGAGGGAGGTGACCACATGTTCTATTTAAATATGTAATAATATAATTCAGAAGAGGGAGGTGACTACATGTTCTATTTAAATATGTAATATTATAATTCAGAAGAGAGAGGTGACCACATGTTCTATTTAAATATGTAATAATATAATTCAGAAGAGGGAGGTGACTACATGTTCTATTTAAATATGTAATATTATAATTCAGAAGAGAGAGGTGACCACATGTTCTATTTAAATATGTAATAATATAATTCAGAAGAGGGAGGTGACCACATGTTCTATTTAAATAT
The DNA here is from genome assembly GCF_034236695.1 of Oncorhynchus nerka. Lineage (NCBI taxonomy): Eukaryota > Metazoa > Chordata > Actinopteri > Salmoniformes > Salmonidae > Oncorhynchus > Oncorhynchus nerka. The sequence continues at coordinate 19,031,106 of NC_088413.1, read as the reverse complement.
GTAATAATATAATTCAGAAGAGAGAGGTGACCACATGTTCTATTTAAATATGTAATAATATAATTCAGAAGAGGGAGGTGACCACATGTTCTATTTAAATATGTAATAATATAATTCAGAAGAGGGAGGTGACTACATGTTCTATTTAAATATGTAATAATATAATTCAGAAGAGGGAGGTGACCACATGTTCTATTTAAATATGTAATAATATAATTCAGAAGAGGGAGGTGACTACATGTTCTATTTAAATATGTGCTAGTGCTAGTTTCATGTGAAAATCTAGCAGCATTTTTTACATTGTTTACATTGTTGTTGGTGGCCCATTCCATCATATATGGTATACAACATAGTTACAGTAAATATAGTTACTGTAAATGCTACAGTAAATATAGTTACTGTAAATGCTACAGTAAATATAGTTACTGTAAATGCTACAGTAAATATAGTTACAGTAAATGCTACAGTACATATAGTTACAGTAAGTGCTACAGTACATATAGTTACAGTAAATGCTACAGTAAATATAGTTACAGTAAGTGCTACAGTACATATAGTTACAGTAAATGCTACAATAAATATAGTTACAGTAAATGCTACAGTACATATAGTTACAGTAAATGCTATATATGACCAGGCCTGTGTTCAAATACTATTTGAAATCTGTTGGTAGGGGCAAGGGGCAATTTGGGATTCTGTCTGTATGTCTGTCTGTCTGTCTGTGATTCTCTCTTTGTTTGTCAATCTCACTCTCTATTTCTATCTCTCTTGGTCAATAACTCTAGTCAGAGTTCCAGACATCTGATTTGAACGGTTAATCTGATTTAAGATGTAACGTTGCCTGCGCACTGTGGAGCAAGACAGTCCTTATTTGGCCAAAGGTGAAAGGTCATGTGACAGTCAAAAGTATTTCTATGACATTATTATTATAAATATTATTATTATTATATGACATGTTGCCTTATGTTGCATTTTTACATATTTGTTTTCAAGATTCTGAAAGTTTTTGCATTATTTTGAATGTTTGAAAAAAGTTATTTTGTATTTTCCATTTCTACACAATGCAGTAAAAACAGTAAAAGTTCCTTCAATGCCAACTGGTAGTTTCCAGTATCCCTTTACCGAACAACTAAATAATTCACTCATTCATTAGTTAATCGTGTGTCTAAGTCTCTCAAAAGTGGAGGAGGCTTCAGTGGAAGTTTAACAAAGACATGTGAATGTAAGAATGCTGAATGTCTTTCTTTATTAATGTTGGCAGAAGCTGCAAGCATGGAGTCTGTTACACTACTACAAGTCTATTGACTTACATCTTAATATCTGTGTCCTGATGTCAGAATGTAACAATAACAGCATGGAGTCTGTTACACAGGGTACTACAAGTCTATTGACTTACATCTTAATATCTGTGTCCTGATGTCAGAATGTAACAATAACAGCATGGAGTCTGTTACACAGGGTACTACACGTCTATTGACTTACATCTTAATATCTGTGTCCTGATGTCAGAATGTAACAATAACAGCATGGAGTCTGTTACACAGGGTACAACAAGTCTATTGACTTACATCTTAATACAGTATCTGTGTCCTGATGTCAGAATGTAACAATAACAGCATGGAGTCTGTTACACAGGGTACTACAAGTCTATTGACTTACATCTTAATATCTGTGTCCTGATGTCAGAATGTAACAATAACAGCATGGAGTCTGTTACACATGGTACTACAAGTCTATTGACTTACATCTTAATATCTGTGTCCTGATGTCAGAATGTAACAATAACAGCATGGAGTCTGTTACACAGGGTACTACAAGTCTATTGACTTACATCTTAATATCTGTGTCCTGATGTCAGAATGTAACAATAACAGCATGGAGTCTGTTACACAGGGTACTACAAGTCTATTGACTTACATCTTAATATCTGTGTCCTGATGTCAGAATGTAACAATAACAGCATGGAGTCTGTTACACAGGGTACTACAAGTCTATTGACTTACATCTTAATATCTGTGTCCTGATGTCAGAATGTAACAATAACAGCATGGAGTCTGTTACACAGGGTACTACAAGTCTATTGACTTACATCTTAATATCTGTATCTGTGTCCTGATGTCAGAATGTAACAATAACAGCATGGAGTCTGTTACACAGGGTACTACAAGTCTATTGACTTACATCTTAATATCTGTGTCCTGATGTCAGAATGTAACAATAACAGCATGGAGTCTGTTACACAGGGTACTACACGTCTATTGACTTACATCTTAATATCTGTGTCCTGATGTCAGAATGTAACAATAACAGCATGGAGTCTGTTACACAGGGTACTACAAGTCTATTGACTTACATCTTAATACAGTATCTGTGTCCTGATGTCAGAATGTAACAATAACAGCATGGAGTCTGTTACACAGGGTACTACAAGTCTATTGACTTACATCTTAATATCTGTGTCCTGATGTCAGATTGTAACAATAACAGTGACCCACTAACTGATTAAAATATAACTAACAGACATTGAAAATATATTTGTATAACAAAATATATTTGTTAAAAAAAGTTTAAGAAAGCAGAGGTAGACTTGTTTGATTTAAACATCTTCATGGAAAATGAACCGATGAATGTATCTCTCAAAAAGATATGGACCACGCACATGACTCAATCGTTTGCTGTATTCACACAATATACGTTTACCCTGGATGTACAATTTAGAGTTGAATGAACTTGTATACTAATATGAGGTTAACATTTCCCATGTTGACATAACTTACCATTTTAAGGCAGTGGTTTATAACATTTTACAGTGTTGGTATTGATAGAAGCTGTAGACAGAGGCACCATCTAGATGACAGATTTCAGTAAATGCAAAGAAGTAGAATCATTATCTGATTCCTAACAGGGGCTTGATCTGTATTTACACTAAAGCACAGTTCAGATCACTTAGATATGTTGCATTTTTCAGTTTGAAAACAACTTTGCACCACAGGTCTTTGACTGTGTTTCTATTTTTCACTTCCTCAATTTTAAATTTCTCATAAGGAGGGATCAACATCTCTGCCTCAAGTGACCCCATGATCGTATATTTTTCCACAGAGGCACCATAGCATGTTTCAATTTCAAAACTATTTTCAGTTCCAAATTCTGCAGCAAAGAGAAGTAGAGGTTGAGAGGAATTTGCCAAATCTAATTTCTTGATTTAATTGACCCTTGTAAACACGTTTGGTTCCACGGTATACGGTTTCATTGGGATGATTTTTTTCATTCAGAATACGTATGGCATCAGACAGCAGGAAATGCCATGCATAGAACTCAAATGTTTTTGCTTTGTATTTATCTTTTCCCACACAAACTGCATCATTGAGTGTTTTGTAAAAAATACCAGAGTACAACTTGATTGCAACAATATGTTCAACTGTAAGTTCCCCATCAGATTCTTTGTTGTCAGTAGCATCATAATGGTCTGTCCAACGAGTTCCAAAGTCGTCCGTATTGGCTGTAATCTCATCTCTCAGGTACACCTTCACCTTAGTCAACATCGCTGGAACACAGCCCTTGTACGCATCATCATAATGGTCTGTCCAACGAGTTCCAAAGTCGTCCGTATTGGCTGTAATCTCATCTCTCAGGTACACCTTCACCTTAGTCAACATCGCTGGAACACAGCCCTTGTACGCATCATCATGATGAACGTGCCATGTCCAGAACGGTGTCAGGCCTCACCTTGGAGAGGAGAAAAAGGATTGAGCTATTTCACCTTTTTAGGATTTCAAATTCATTTGAAACATTCAGTTAAGGTATGTGACTTGTGCACACAAACAAACATACCATTCCACTGACCATACTGAAGGTCAATGAGAAAACAGCCCACACTACAAACTTCACCATCTTCACTGCAATCTAGAGTAGAGACTCAAAGATGATCCTAGTTATTATCAGGTTACATCTCTCTGGTGCTTGTGGCTGGGATGTTACCAAGTTGTCTTCACTTTGGTGCGCCTCCCTCCCTCCGGACAGTCATTTATCCTGTATCTGCTATTTGCATAGATAAAATGCCACTTCAGTACAGGTCTCATTCATACAATACAAACTCGTGACGGTCTCCCATTGGCTGTTTTTACTAGTTAGTTTTGAATCTGTTGATCTTTATTCCTCTGCCCTTTTTTGGAAATGGATCATTGCCCAAGGAAGATGAAAACGGACATTTACATGCCACTTGACATCATGTTTTACTCCATAACTCTTAACTTAACTCTATACTGAGTAGGACAAGTTTCATACTGTATTGTAGCTGAGCTTCTACTGTTGTCAGTACACAATGTGTGTTTTAGCTCGTTGCCTCTAAATGAACAAAACAGCAAAACATATCTTTTAAATCTTGTTTTGAGTGCTGACACATTCATCTTATGTTTTAACTTACATTGCTGCTAGACACTCACCTATGCCCAATTACAAAAAGTAATGTATGAACAACTAATTGTAACTCTAATGTCCCTAGGCGATGTTTAACTGGGGTATCTTCTCTCTAACTCACTCATGACCATGATCCCCTTCACACTATTTGAACAATTTTAGGCTTATTCGCTATTTAAATCCTAAAATCTCATAGGATGCATTTTCTCTACGGTTTACATTAGCTCTCCAGGACCAGGTGAGGTGACCACTGAGAGATGTAGCTAAAAATAGTGGGTCTGTTTTATGCATGAAATGCTGACCCTTCTGGTAGTTGTGGAGAATGCACAATGTAATCATTTGTCGAAGGTGGTCTTTGAAAACCATTGAACTGCTTTAATCAGGCTCAATGATGCTTTATTGATGCTACAGGGCAAATGCTGAAAATGTATGATAAAAACATAATTAACTCTAAATTACACCACATTAGATAATACATTTTTCCATGTAGGCACAGTAACAGTTAATGCTACAGTACACATAGTTACAGTAAATGCTACAGTAAATATAGTTACAGTAAATATAGTAACTGTTAATGCTACAGTACATATAGTTACAGTAAATTCTACAGTAAATATTGTAACAGTTAATGCTACAGTAAATATAGTAACAGTTAATGCTACAGTAAATATAGTTACAGTAAATGCTACAGTACATATAGTTAATGTAAATATAGTTACAGTTAATGCTACAGTAAATATAGTTACAGTAAATGCAATATATGACCAGACCTGGGTTCAAATACTATTTGAAATCTTTCCTGTATTTGTGGGAGGGAGCGATGGTGGATGGGGAAGCCAGGTGTTGCACTAAAAACTGCATTTCATATTTGACTGAAAGCAGCACAGCTGTGTTGCTGTTTTGATTTTACTCTCCTTGGAGTGGTCCAACCATCTGGCATTTCAGGTCACTTTTTCCTTTCTTAGTACTCTGCAATTTGTAGACGACGTCACACCAGAGGTCTTTCTTGGCTTTTCTCTTCAGCACCTCTGTAATTCTGAACACCTCGTAGGGGGGAATCAGCACCTCCTTCTCATGAGCCATCTGAGATGCGTACTCCCCCAGCGGGGCACCAAAGTAGGTGGTGATCTCAAAACAGGAGCGATTTCCAAAGCGTTCACCAGCGATTTTCTTGTCTAAAGAGCTCGAGGTGAACTGTCCGAATCGCATTTCAGTATTTCGGACTCCGTGGAAAGACACGTTGGTTCCTCGGAAGGTTTGGAAACGCTTATTTTTCTTGTTCAGGATTCGTAAAGCATTGGTCAGAAGGAAGTGCAGGGAGTGGTACTGGAATGTTGTGCTGTAGCTCTTCTTTTGAGTACGAGTGGCCTCGTTGAATGACTTGAACATTTGGGAGTATTCAGTCACATACACCTGGATTGCCAGGGAATAGTTTTTAGACAGTTTTCCTTTTTTTGTGTAATGGTCCTCAGCAGCAGTCCAAGCCTGGTTGAAATCTTTGTTCTCTCCTCTCTCTTTTGGCAGGTAATAGTCATGCACCTTCCCGCGCATCTTATCCTCACAGCCCTTGTAGGAGTCATCAACAGAGTCTGGAGCCATGTTTAAAGGGATGTTGGATTTTAGACCATGCAGAGGGAAACTGACCTTTAGTGAAAGGAAGAGAGAAAAATAGACAAACAGGTATGACACAAGAAAATGCTAATAAAATGATGATGAGAGACAAGATGTAAGGCTGGCCATCAGTCATAATGTCTTCAAACTTTGTCCATACTAAACTTGTGCCTGTTATTTTGATAATTGAATCGCTCTCTCACTCATATTCAAATGCACTCAAAATAGTGTTGTATCTTACCGTCTTTGTATCCACACTCAGAGTCAAAGCATAGAAGACACACAGCACAGAAAAGGTTAGGATGTTGTCTGTCCCCATGACTTCAACAGCACCTGTAGTAAAACAACATGTACAGGAGACAAATACCAATCATCATAACAATACAAACACATGATACAACATAGCTTTCATCATAACAATACCCAACATGATACAACATAGCTTTCATCATAACAATACCCAACATGATACAACATAGCTTTCATCATAACAATACAAACACATGATACAACATAGCTTTCATCATAACAATACAAACACATGATACAACATAGCTTTCATCATAACAGTACCCAACATGATACAACATAGCTTTCATCATAACAATACAAAAACACATGATACAACATAGCTTTCATCATAACAATACAAACATATGATACAACAAAGCTTTCATCATAACAATACAAACACATGATACAACATAGCTTTCATCATAACAGTACCCAACATGATACAACATAGCTTTCATCATAACAGTACCCAACATGATACAACATAGCTTTCATCATAACAATACCCAACATGATACGACATAGCTTTCATCATAACAATACCCAACATACAACATAGCTTTCATCATAACAATACAAACACATGATACAACATAGCTTTCATCATAACAATACCCAACATACAACATAGCTTTCATCATAACAATACCCAACATACAACATAGCTTTCATCATAACAATACCCAACATACAACATAGCTTTCATCATAACAATACAAACACATGATACAACATAGCTTTCATCATAACAGTACCCAACATGATACAACATAGCTTTCATCATAACAGTACCCAACATGATACAACATAGCTTTCATCATAACAGTACCCAACATGATACAACATAGCTTTCATCATAACAATACAAACACATGATACAACATAGCTTTCATCATAACAGTACCCAACATGATACAACATAGCTTTCATCATAACAATACAAACACATGATACAACATAGCTTTCATCATAACAATACCCAACATGATACAACATAGCTTTCATCATAACAATACCCAACATGATACAACATAGCTTTCATCATAACAGTACCCAACATGATACAACATAGCTTTCATCATAACAATACCCAACATGATACAACATAGCTTTCATCATAACAATACCCAACATGATACAACATAGCTTTCATCATAACAGTACCCAACATGATACAACATAGCTTTCATCATAACAATACCCAACATGATACAACATAGCTTTCATCATAACAGTACCCAACATGATACAACATAGCTTTCATCATAACAGTACCCAACATGATACAACATAGCTTTCATCATAACAATACAAAAACACATGATACAACATAGCTTTCATCATAACAGTACCCAACATGATACAACATAGCTTTCATCATAACAATACAAACACATGATACAACATAGCTTTCATCATAACAGTACCCAACATGATACAACATAGCTTTCATCATAACAGTACCCAACATGATACAACATAGCTTTCATCATAACAGTACCCAACATGATACAACATAGCTTTCATCATAACAGTACCCAACATGATACAACATAGCTTTCATCATAACAGTACCCAACATGATACAACATAGCTTTCATCATAACAGTACCCAACATGATACAACATAGCTTTCATCATAACAGTACCCAACATGATACAACATAGCTTCATAACAGTCATAACATACAAACACATGATACAACATAGCTTTCATCATAACAGTACCCAACATGATACAACATAGCTTTCATCATAACAGTACCCAACATGATACAACATAGCTTTCATCATAACAATACAAACACATGATACAACATAGCTTTCATCATAACAGTACCCAACATGATACAACATAGCTTTCATCATAACAGTACCCAACATGATACAACATAGCTTTCATCATAACAATACCCAACATGATACAACATAGCTTTCATCATAACAGTACCCAACATGATACAACATAGCTTTCATCATAACAGTACCCAACATGATACAACATAGCTTTCATCATAACAATACCCAACATGATACAACATAGCTTTCATCATAACAGTACCCAACATGATACAACATAGCTTTCATCATAACAGTACCCAACATGATACAACATAGCTTTCATCATAACAGTACCCAACATGATACAACATAGCTTTCATCATAACAGTACCCAACATGATACAACATAGCTTTCATCATAACAGTACCCAACATGATACAACATAGCTTTCATCATAACAATACAAACACATGATACAACATAGCTTTCATCATAACAATACCCAACATGATACAACATAGCTTTCATCATAACAGTACCCAACATGATACAACATAGCTTTGATATGATCAACTATTGAAAAATTGATAGGAGTCACTGCAATGCCACCATTTAATGAAGCCGTATCATACAGAGATTACAATGAGGTTTACGGTATCTGATAGCTGGACTTACCAGACTGGAGCACGATAGAGGTTGTTTTGTATTGTTCAGCTTCAGGACGTGTTTCTGCAGACGGTCTGCCAAGATCTACTTATACCTGGTCAGAGATCTGACTTTACAAGCAGACATGACCACAAATCATGTTCCCACACTGAAGCACCAAGCTAATACGTGAAGAAAGTCATGCAGATCTTCATGTCTGCACACGTACACATGCACGAGGATGTACACAGCTCTACCTCGGTTCACCACAGGCCCATTTTCAACTAAAAGTGACGCTTCTGAGAAAGGGTTAACGTTCCCCCTTTCTGTCTTTCTGACGCTCCCCTCGACCCCAAGTCTACCACTGCACCGTGTGGTCAGTTGTCATGGTCACAGTCTGTCAGGTTGTGTGACTGGTAATGACATCACTGGATGAGTTCCATACATTTCTCAGTAACACATAGGATTTCCATCTCTTAGAGATATTCTGTATTATAGTAGTGTCAAAACAACAGTTATAGTGTCAAAGTAACCTGTGGATAGACAGTAGATGTTATGACAGTTAACCTGTGGATAGACAGTGGAGGTTATGACAGTTAACCTGTGGATAGACAGTAGATGTTATGACAGTTAACCTGTGGATAGACAGTAGATGTTATGACAATTAACCTGTGGATAGACAGTAGATGTTATGACAATTAACCTGTGGATAGACAGTAGATGTTATGACAGTTAACCTGAGGATAGACAGTAGATGTTATGACAGTTAACCTGTGGATAGACAGTGGATGTTAGGACAATTAACCTGTGGATAGACAGTAGATGTTTTGACAGTCAACCTGTGGATGGACAGTAGATGTTATGACAGTTAACCTGAGGATAGACAGTAGATGTTATGACAATTAACCTGTGGATAGACAGTAGATGATATGACAGTTAACCTGTGGATAGACAGTAGATGTTATGACAATTAACCTGTGGATAGACAGTAGATGTTATGACAATTAACCTGTGGATAGACAGTAGATGTTATGACAGTTAACCTGTGGATAGACAGTAGATGTTATGACAATTAACCTGTGGATAGACAGTAGATGTTATGACAATTAACCTGTGGATAGACAGTAGATGTTATGACAATTAACCTGTGGATAGACAGTAGATGTTATGACAATTAACCTGTGGATAGACAGTAGATGTTATGACAATTAACCTGTGGATAGACAGTAGATGTTATGACAATTAACCTGTGGATAGACAGTAGATGTTATGACAATTAACCTGTGGATAGACAGTAGATGTTATGACAGTTAACCTGTGGATAGATAGTAGATGTTATGACAGTTAACCTGTGGATGGACAGTTGATGTTATGACAGTTAACCTGTGGATATACAGTAGATGTTATGACAATTAACCTGTGGATATACAGTAGATGTTATGACAATTAACCTGTGGATAGACAGTATATGTTATGACAATTAACCTGTGGATAGAGAGTAGATGTTATGACAGTTAACCTGTGGATGGACAGTTGATGTTATGACAGTTAACCTGTGGATAGACAGTAGATGATATGACAGTTCACTGCCACCAGATGGCCTCTGTTGTCTCTGCCAGTCAACAAGATGGCTGCTGAAAGCTTCCTTCATAACCAAGTCCCTCCCCCTTTCTCTCCTCCAACACCACTCATGATGTTGGCCACGTTCCAGGCTGACTACATTGAAGTCACCTGCCAGATCTCACATCTCCTGGATTACTGTTTAACATATATGTTAACCACATCATATGGTATAGCGATCTGATGCTCACTTGTCGTAGCGTCAAACTCAACAGCAATATAGTTGGCCTGGAACGAGACCGTTCTCTCCTTGTTGTGGTTGACAGATTGAGCATTACTGAGCTCTGACATCAGACACAGGAAACTACTAACCCTGACAGTGTTGATCAGATTAGCCACAGAGCTTTTAGTTTCCTATTTGAGACGTTAGTTGCTAAGGGGTGCTACTGCTGCTGCTTACAATTTTAAACCAATCAGAGAACAACCTGAGAACTAACTAGTTGCTTTTTAATGAGATGTAATGTACATCTTCTGTAGATTTACACATGGTGGGTAGAGAGGACAGGATATGTAATATATATCTTCTGTAGATTTACACCAGATTTACACATGGTGGGTAGAGAGGACAGGAGATGTAATATATATCTTCTGTAGATTTACACCAGATTTACACATGGTGGGTAGAGAGGACAGGAGATGTAATATATATCTGTAGATTTACACCAGATTTACACACGGTGGGTAGAGAGGACAGGAGATGTAATATATATCTTCTGTAGATTTACACCAGATTTACACACGGTGGGTAGAGAGGACAGGAGATGTAATATATATCTTCTGTAGATTTACACCAGATTTACACACGGTGGGTAGAGAGGACAGGAGATGTAATATATATCTTCTGTAGATTTACACCAGATTTACACACGGTGGGTAGAGAGGACAGGAGATGTAATATATATCTTCTGTAGATTTACACCAGATTTACACACGGTGGGTAGAGAGGACAGGAGATGTAATATATATCTTCTGTAGATTTACACCAGATTTACACACGGTGGGTAGAGAGGACAGGAGATGTAATATATATCTTCTGTAGATTTACACCAGATTTACACATGGTGGGTAGAGAGGACAGGAGATGTAATATATATCTTCTGTAGATTTACACCAGATTTACACATGGTGGGTAGAGAGGACAGGAGATGTAATATATATCTTCTGTAGATTTACACATGGTGGGTAGAGAGGACAGGAGATGTAATATATATCTTCTGTAGATTTACACCAGATTTACACATGGTGGGTAGAGAGGACAGGAGATGTAATATATATCTTCTGTAGATTTACACCAGATTTACACATGGTGTGTAGAGAGGACAGGAGATGTAATATATATCTTCTGTAGATTTACACCAGATTTACACATGGTGGGTAAAGAGGACAGGAGATGTAATATATATCTTCTGTAGATTTACACCAGATTTACACATGGTGGGTAGAGAGGACAGGAGATGTAATATATATCTTCTGTAGATTTACACCAGATTTACACATGGTGGGTAGAGAGGACAGGAGATGTAATATATATCTTCTGTAGATTTACACCAGATTTACACATGGTGGGTAGAGAGGACAGGAGATGTAATATATATCTTCTGTAGATTTACACCAGATTTACACATGGTGTGTAGAGAGGACAGGAGATGTAATATATATCTTCTGTAGATTTACACCAGATTTACATGGTGGGTAAAGAGGACAGGAGATGTAATATATATCTTCTGTAGATTTACACCAGATTTACACATGGTGGGTAGAGAGGACAGGAGATGTAATATATATCTTCTGTAGATTTACACCAGATTTACACATGGTGGGTAGAGAGGACAGGAGATGTAATATATATCTTCTGTAGATTTACACCAGATTTACACATGGTGGGTAGAGAGACAGGAGATGTAATATATATCTTCTGTATATTTACACCAGATTTACACATGGTGGGTAGAGAGGACAGGAGATGTAATATATATCTTCTGTAGATTTACACCAGATTTACACATGGTGGGTAGAGAGGACAGGAGATGTAATATATATCTTCTGTAGATTTACACCATATTTACACATGGTGGGTAGAGAGGACAGGAGATGTAATATATATCTTCTGTAGATTTACACCAGATTTACACATGGTGGGTAGAGAGGACAGGAGATGTAATATATATCTTCTGTAGATTTACACCAGATTTACACATGGTGGGTAAAAAGGACAGGAGATGTAATATATATCTTCTGTAGATTTACACCTGATTTACACATGGTGGGTAGAGAGGACAGGAGATGTAATATATATCTTCTGTAGATTTACACCAGATTTACACATGGTGGGTAGAGAGGACAGGAGATGTAATATATATCTTCTGTAGATTTACACATGGTGGGTAGAGAGGACAGGAGATGTAATATATATCTTCTGTAGATTTACACCAGATTTACACATGGTGGGTAGAGAGGACAGGAGATGTAATATATATCTTCTGTAGATTTACACCAGATTTACACATGGTGTGTAGAGAGGACAGGAGATGTAATATATATCTTCTGTAGATTTACACCAGATTTACACATGGTGGGTAAAGAGGACAGGAGATGTAATATATATCTTCTGTAGATTTACACCAGATTTATACATGGTGGGTAGAGAGGACAGGAGATGTAATATATATCTTCTGTAGATTTACACCAGATTTACACATGGTGGGTAGAGAGGACAGGAGATGTAATATATATTTTCTGTAGATTTACACCAGATTTACACATGGTGGGTAGAGAGGACAGGAGATGTAATATATATCTTCTGTAGATTTACACCAGATTTACACATGGTGGGTAGAGAGGACAGGAGATGTAATATATATCTGTAGATTTACACCAGATTTACACATGGTGGGTAGAGAGGACAGGAGATGTAATATATATCTTCTGTAGATTTACACCAGATTTACACATGGTGGGTAGAGAGGACAGGAGATGTAATATATATCTTCTGTAGATTTACACCAGATTTACACATGGTGTGTAGAGAGGACAGGAGATGTAATATATATCTTCTGTAGATTTACACCAGATTTACACATGGTGGGTAAAGAGGACAGGAGATGTAATATATATCTTCTGTAGATTTACACCGGATTTACACATGGTGGGTAAAGAGGACAGGAGATGTAATATATATCTTCTGTAGATTTACACCGGATTTACACATGGTGGGTAGAGAGGACAGGAGATGTAATATATATCTTCTGTAGATTTACACCAGATTTACACATGGTGGGTAGAGAGGACAGGAGATGTAATATATATCTTCTGTATATTTACACCAGATTTACACATGGTGGGTAGAGAGGACAGGAGATGTAATATATATCTTCTGTAGATTTACACCAGATTTACACATGGTGGGTAGAGAGGACAGGAGATGTAATATATATCTTCTGTAGATTTACACCAGATTTACACATGGTGGGTAGAGAGGACAGGAGATGTAATATATATCTTCTGTAGATTTACACCAGATTTACACATGGTGGGTAAAGAGGACAGGAGATGTAATATATATATTCTGTAGATTTACACCAGATTTACACATGGTGGGTAGAGAGGACAGGAGATGTAATATATATCTTCTGTAGATTTACACATGGTGGGTAGAGAGGACAGGAGATGTAATATATATCTTCTGTAGATTTACACCAGATTTACACATGGTGGGTAGAGAGGACAGGAGATGTAATATATATCTTCTGTAGATTTACACATGGTGGGTAGAGAGGACAGGAGATGTAATATATATCTTCTGTAGATTTACACCAGATTTACACATGGTGGGTAAAGAGGACAGGAGATGTAATATATATCTTCTGTAGATTTACACCAGATTTACACATGGTGGGTAAAGAGGACAGGAGATGTAATATATATCTTCTGTAGATTTACACCAGATTTACACATGGTGGGTAAAGAGGACAGGAGATGTAATAATACCCAATGCTTTTTTACACACATTCTAGTCCACATGACAACAAAACAGAAGGTACCATCAGAAGCGTCATGGGGCATGTGCACCCTCACATTTGTCCTGTAAAAACATATAGATATACAGTACCAGTCAAATGTGGGTACACCTACTCTTTATTTGTACTATTTTCTACATTGACGAATGGGGAAGATATCAACACTACGAAATAACACGTAATCATGTACATGTAGTAACAAAAAAAGTGTTAAACAAATCAAAATCAAAATATATTTTATATTTGAGATTCTTCAAAGAAGCCAACCTTTGCCTTGATGACAGCTTTGCACACTCATGTGTGTATGTATGGTCAAAAGACTATACCTCTCCCACGTCTAGCTAGGACTCCCTCCCACCTGAAGGCCCAACTTCCTGCCTTCCTGCCTTTATCACATCACGCAGCCACTGCCAGCTAGCCTACAAAGTCAACAACGCAGCCACTGCCAGCTAGCCTACTTCAGCAGTACTGTATCATTTTTAATCATTTTAGTCAATAAGATTCTCGCTACGTAAGCTCAACTTTCTGAACATTCGAGACGTGTAGTCCACTTGTCATTCCAATCTCCTTTGCATTAGCGTAGCCTCTTCTGTAGCCTGTCAACTATGTGTCTGTCTATCCCTGTTCTCTCGTCTCTGCACAGACCATACAAACGCTCCACACCGCGTGGCCGCGGCCACCCTAATCTGGTGATCCCAGCGCGCACGACCCACGTGGAGTTCCAGGTCTCCGGTAGCCTCTGGAACTGCCGATCTGCGGCCAACAAGGCAGAGTTCATCTCAGCCTATGCCTCCCTCCAGTCCCTCGACTTCTTGGCACTGACGGAAACATGGATCACCACAGATAACACTGCTACTCCTACTGCTCTCTCTTCGTCCGCCCACGTGTTCTCGCACACCCCGAGAGCTTCTGGTCAGCGGGGTGGTGGCACCGGGATCCTCATCTCTCCCAAGTGGTCATTCTCTCTTTCTCCCCTTACCCATCTGTCTATCGCCTCCTTTGAATTCCATGCTGTCACAGTTACCAGCCCTTTCAAGCTTAACATCCTTATCATTTATCGCCCTCCAGGTTCCCTCGGAGAGTTCATCAATGAGCTTGATGCCTTGATAAGCTCCTTTCCTGAGGACGCGGCTCACCTCTCACAGTTCTGGGCGACTTTAACCTCCCCACGTCTACCTTTGACTCATTCCTCTCTGCCTCCTTCTTTCCACTCCTCTCCTCTTTGACCTCTCCCTCTCACCTTCCCCCTACTCACAAGGCAGGCAATACGCTCGACCTCATCTTTACTAGATGCTGTTCTTCCACTAACCTCATTGCAACTCCCCTCCAAGTCTCCGACCACTACCTTGTATCCTTTTCCCTCTCGCTCTCATCCAACACTTCCCACACTGCCCCTACTCTGATGGTATCGCGCCGTCCCAACCTTCGCTCTCTCTCCCCGCTACTCTCTCCTCTTCCATCCTATCATCTCTTCCCTCTGCTCAAACCTTCTCCAACCTATCTCCTGATTCTGCCTCCTCAACCCTCCTCTCCTCCCTTTCTGCATCCTTTGACTCTCTATGTCCCCTATCCTCCAGGACGGCTCGGTCCTCCCCTCCCGCCTCCGTGGCTCTACGACTCATTGCGAGCTCACAGAACAGGGCTCCGGGCAGCCGAGCGGAAATGGAGGAAAACTCGCCTCCCTGCGGACCTGGCATCCTTTCACTCCCTTCTCTCTACATTTTCCTCTTCTGTCGCTGCTGCTAAAGCCACTTTCTGCCACTCTAAATTCCAAGCATCTGCCTCTAACCCTAGGAAGCTCTTTGCCACCTTCTCCTCCCTCCTGAATCCTCCCCCCCCCTCCCTCTCTGCAGATGACTTCACAACCATTTTGAAAAGAAGGTCGACGACATCCGATCCTCGTTTGCTAAGTCAAACGACACCGCTGGTTCTGCTCACACTGCCCTACCCTGTGCTTAGACCTCTTTCTCCCCTCTCTCTCCAGATGAAATCTCGCGTCTTGTGACGGCCGGCCGCCCAACAACCTGCCCGCTTGACCCTATCCCCTCCTCTCTTCTCCAGACCATTTCCGGAGACCTTCTCCCTTACCTCACCTCGCTCATCAACTCATCCCTGACCGCTGGCTACGTCCCTTCCGTCTTCAAGAGAGCGAGAGTTGCACCCCTTCTGAAAAAAACCTACACTCGATCCCTCCGATGTCAACAACTACAGACCAGTATCCCTTCTTTCTTTTCTCTCCAAAACTCTTGAACGTGCCGTCCTTGGCCAGCTCTCCCGCTATCTCTCTCAGAATGACCTTCTTGATCCAAATCAGTCAGGTTTCAAGACTAGTCATTCAACTGAGACTGCTCTTCTCTGTATCACGGAGGCGCTCCGCACTGCTAAAGCTAACTCTCTCTCCTCTGCTCTCATCCTTCTAGACCTATCGGCTGCCTTCGATACTGTGAACCATCAGATCCTCCTCTCCACCCTCTCCGAGTTGGGCATCTCCGGCGCGGCCCACGCTTGGATTGCGTCCTACCTGACAGGTCGCTCCTACCAGGTGGCGTGGCGAGAATCCGTCTCCTCACCACGTGCTCTCACCACTGGTGTCCCCAGGGCTCTGTTCTAGGCCCTCTCCTATTCTCGCTATACACCAAGTCACTTGGCTCTGTCATAACCTCACATGGTCTCTCCTATCACTGCTATGCAGACGACACACAATTAATCTTCTCCTTTCCCCCTTCTGATGACCAGGTGGCGAATCGCATCTCTGCATGTCTGGCAGACATATCAGTGTGGATGACGGATCACCACCTCAAGCTGAACCTCGGCAAGACGGAGCTGCTCTTCCTCCCGGGAAGGACTGCCCGTTCCATGATCTCGCCATCACGGTTGACAACTCCACTGTGTCCTCCTCCCAGAGCGCTAAGAACCTTGGCGTGATCCTGGACAACACCCTGTCGTTCTCAACTAACATCAAGGCGGTGGCCCGTTCCTGTAGGTTCATGCTCTACAACATCCGCAGAGTACGACCCTGCCTCACACAGGAAGCGGCGCAGGTCCTAATCCAGGCACTTGTCATCTCCCGTCTGGATTACTGCAACTCGCTGTTGGCTGGGCTCCCTGCCTGTGCCATTAAACCCCTACAACTCATCCAGAACGCCGCAGCCCGTCTGGTGTTCAACCTTCCCAAGTTCTCTCACGTCACCCGCTCCTCCGCTCTCTCCACTGGCTTCCAGTTGAAGCTCGCATCCGCTACAAGACCATGGTGCTTGCCTACGGAGCTGTGAGGGGAACGGCACCTCAGTACCTCCAGGCTCTGATCAGGCCCTACACCCAAACAAGGGCACTGCGTTCATCCACCTCTGGCCTGCTCGCCTCCCTACCACTGAGGAAGTACAGTTCCCGCTCAGCCCAGTCAAAACTGTTCGCTGCTCTGGCCCCCCAATGGTGGAACAAACTCCCTCACGACGCCAGGACAGCGGAGTCAATTACCACCTTCCGGAGACACCTGAAACCCCACCTCTTTAAGGAATACCTAGGATAGGATAAAGTAATCCTTCTCACCCCCCCTTAAAAGATTTAGATGCACTATTGTAAAGTGGCTGCTCCACTGGATGTCATAAGGTGAATGCACCAATTTGTAAGTCGCTCTGGATAAGAGCGTCTGCTAAATGACTTAAATGTAAATGTAATCACGAACACACTTACCACAGTACGATGAATGGGCAACAGGGGGAGCCAAACACTAAGGTGCACTAATAACAAGGGACTATATCTCAATTAGGTAATCACATAAATCATTAAGGTACGTATCTAATATTTCATCACATACATTCATATTTCATACATATATATATATACATACATACATACACACATACACGATGGAGCTCTGAATGTTCTGTCTTTTATACAAATATGTCTAAAACAGCTTTAACATAGACTCTACCAAACATACATTCTACCAAACTAGTATCGCTCTACACTACTTCAAACAAACTATGATTTACATATGTAAGTAGCCTTGTCTGAGCCAGAACAGCAAGAGGCCATCTTCTGTAACATGAAGAAGCTTGGACAGGATGCACCCCTGGACAGGATGCTACTACTTAAGGCCTTATCCCCTGTTAGAGAAAAATAGCCAATTTGTATTTGTATAGAATAACCAAAGCATTATTAGTTATATTATTAGTGTGAAGACATATTGGAGATGAATACCCCCATTGCGGCCGGTGCGGTGGCTACAGGTGGAGGAAAGGTCATTTGAGGGAGGAAGTCGGGCCTACGAGGAGAAGTCTTGGTTAGACGGGGGAGCGGTATAGTTTTTTGACCGCACTTGCTCGCACTTACTCTCATGATTTCTTGAATGTACTGCACACAATAGCCTTCATTTATTGTCTAATAAGTTATTAGAATTAGAGGAACTATAAGGAACATTTTCGTTTTCCCATCTTTTATATTAGAAAGTCTAAGTTTTATATGCTTGAACAAAGAAGCATCCTTTTGTTTGTAAACTTGCAATCCGAAGTGCCCCACTGCCATCCGAAGTGCCCCGCTGCCATCCGAAGTGCCCCGCTGCCATCCGAAGTGCCCCGCTGCCATCCGAAGTGCCCCGCTGCCATCCGAAGTGCCCCGCTGCCATCCGAAGTGCCCCGCTGCCATCCGAAGTGCCCCGCTGCCATCCGAAGTGCCCCGCTGCCATCCGAAGTGCCCCGCTGCCATCCGAAGTGCCCCACTGCCATCTAAAGTGCCCCGCTGCCATCCGAAATGCCCCACTGCCATCCGAAGTGCCCCACTGCCATCCTCTCTACGGACGTGCAGTAAAGCCTGCGGCGAGGGTGTGTCCCAAATAGCTCCTCTCTCACCAGGGCAGTGGTCATATTTATTGGACGGAATAGGGAAAATATGCCGTTACATCCTCAATCCATCTTTTGAATGCAGAGTGCCAAGCAGAGAGGCATCAGGTCCCATTTGTCCTGAGTTTTTGGTAAGACTCAACTCCCTTTTAGTCTCAGGGTGGACACTCTAACCACAAGGCCACCGAGTTGGTCTCGTGTGTAATATCCATTTCATAGATCTTGTGTCAGAAAGCTCATATTCCACATGCAATGGTTTGCTTTACTCCACCACTTTATGAGACGGGTTGGCAACCCTGTTCCAGGAGAGCCCCAGGTACTGCAGGGTTTTGTCCCAACTAGGCACCACACTGAGCTACTTAGTTAATTGATCATCTTAGTGATTTCCTAAATTCAACACACCTGGTATTCCAGTTTGGTTAAATTAAAAACATCAAGTGCCAGCGGAACTCCAGGACCAGGGTTGCCTTCCCCTGTTATCAGGTATCCCTATAGAGATAAACAGTCCCCTTAACAGACATGTACTCATGACCCCAAACTCTCCCCCTGCACTGTGTGGTCACTGGTCAGTCATGATTACGGTCCCTTAGGTCGAAACAAAGTTATGGATGACCACTGGTTGCTATTTGTCAAATTTCCAGGAAAAGGTGTCTTTAGTTCAGGCAGAACCACATTTGTGAATATGTTTGCAGCTCTTTGAGGATGTGTGACCATCATCTTCTTGATTAAATGACAGAACTGGAGCCCGATAGAGGTTGTTTTGTAGAAGACTTCCGCTTTCCTGTCTGCAGACTGTCTGAAATGGTCTACTGATTTTATAATGAACAGGGCTCCGGGCAGCCGAGCGGAAATGGAGGAAAACTCGCCTCCCTGCGGACCTGACATCCTTTCACTCCCTCCTCTCTACATTTTCCTCTTCTCTCTCTGCTGCTAAAGCCACTTTCTACCACTCTAAATTCCAAGCATCTGCCTCTAACCCTAGGAAGCTCTTTGCAACCTTCTCCTCCCTCCTGAATCCTCCTCCCCCTCCCCCCCCCTCCTCCCTCTCTGCAGATGACTTCGTCAACCATTTTGAAAAGAAGGTCGACGACATCCGATCCTCGTTTGCTAAGTCAAACGACACCGCTGGTTCTGCTCACACTGCCCTACCCTGTGCTCTGACCTCTTTCTCCCCTCTCTCTCCAGATGAAATCTCGCGTCTTGTGACGGCCGGCCGCCCTACAACCTGCCCGCTTGACCCTATCCCCTCCTCTCTTCTCCAGACCATTTCCGGAGACCTCCTCCCTTACCTCACCTCGCTCATCAACTCATCCCTGACCGCTGGCTACGTCCCTTCCGTCTTCAAGAGAGCGAGAGTTGCACCCCTTCTGAAAAAACCTACACTCGATCCCTCCGATGTCAACAACTACAGACCAGTATCCCTTCTTTCTTTTCTCTCCAAAACTCTTGAACGTGCCGTCCTTGGCCAGCTCTCCCGCTATCTCTCTCAGAATGACCTTCTTGATCCAAATCAGTCAGGTTTCAAGACTAGTCATTCAACTGAGACTGCTCTTCTCTGTATCACGGAGGCGCTCCGCACTGCTAAAGCTAACTCTCTCTCCTCTGCTCTCATCCTTCTAGACCTATCGGCTGCCTTCGATACTGTGAACCATCAGATCCTCCTCTCCACCCTCTCCGAGTTGGGCATCTCCGGCGCGGCCCACGCTTGGATTGCGTCCTACCTGACAGGTCGCTCCTACCAGGTGGCGTGGCGAGAATCCGTCTCCACACCACGTGCTCTCACCACTGGTGTCCCCCAGGGCTCTGTTCTAGGCCCTCTCCTATTCTCGCTATACACCAAGTCACTTGGCTCTGTCATAACCTCACATGGTCTCTCCTATCATTGCTATGCAGACGACACACAATTAATCTTCTCCTTTCCCCCTTCTGATGACCAGGTGGCGAATCGCATCTCTGCATGTCTGGCAGACATATCCGTGTGGATGACGGATCACCACCTCAAGCTGAACCTCGGCAAGACGGAACTGCTCTTCCTCCCGGGAAGGACTGCCCGTTCCATGATCTCGCCATCACGGTTGACAACTCCATTGTGTCCTCCTCCCAGAGCGCTAAGAACCTTGGCGTGATCCTGGACAACACCCTGTCGTTCTCAACTAACATCAAGGCGGTGGCCCGTTCCTGTAGGTTCATGCTCTACAACATCCGCAGAGTACGACCCTGCCTCACACAGGAAGCGGCGCAGGTCCTAATCCAGGCACTTGTCATCTCCCGTCTGGATTACTGCAACTCGCTGTTGGCTGGCCTCCCTGCCTGTGCCATTAAACCCCTACAACTCATCCAGAACGCCGCAGCCCGTCTGGTGTTCAACCTTCCCAAGTTCTCTCACGTCACCCCGCTCCTCCGCTCCCTCCACTGGCTTCCAGTTGAAGCTCGCATCCGCTACAAGACCATGGTGCTTGCCTACGGAGCTGTGAGGGGAACGGCACCTCAGTACCTCCAGGCTCTGATCAGGCCCTACACCCAAACAAGGGCACTGCGTTCATCCACCTCTGGCCTGCTCGCCTCCCTACCACTGAGGAAGTACAGTTCCCGCTCAGCCCAGTCAAAACTGTTCGCTGCTCTGGCCCCCCAATGGTGGAACAAACTCCCTCACGACGCCAGGACAGCGGAGTCAATCACCACCTTCCGGAGACACCTGAAACCCCACCTCTTTAAGGAATACCTAGGATAGGATAAAGTAATCCCTCTCACCCCCCCTCCCCCTGAAAAGATTTAGATGCACTACTGTTCCACTGGAGGTCATAAGGTGAATGCACCAATTTGTAAGTCGCTCTGGATAAGAGCGTCTGCTAAATGACTTAAATGTAATGTAAATGTTTAGATATTTATTTTTTGACCTTTATTTAACTAGGCAAGTCAATTAAGAACAAAAGCTTATTTAAAATGATGGTTTAGGAACAGTAGGTTAACTGCCTTGTTCAGGGGTAGAACAACAGATTTTTACCTTGTCAGCTCGGGGATTTGATCTAGTAACCTTTTGGTTACCAGCCCAATGCACTAACCACTATGCTACCTGCCACTCCATACTACCCAGACTACTTGCATTGCCCTCCCCCTCTTCCCAGCATCTCCTTCGCCTGACCACTTTTTTGTAGACAGAGTCACTGGTTCTTCCTGCTTACATTTTTGCATGTAAGCAGGAATCAGGAGGATATAATTATGGTCAGATTTGCCAAATGGAGGGCGACGGAGAGCTTTGTACACATCTCTGTGTGTGGAGGTAAGGTGGTCTAGAATGTTTTTCCCTCTGGTTGCACATTTAAATGCTGTTTCAAAGTATGAATGGCAACAGTCAGATAAGTGCTGTGAATGATACTGGAATGATGACGTTCCACACCCAGACCTGCGTTCTCAAACTTTTTTGTTGAAGTCCTGCTAGATGGAGGGTTGTTGATTTGTGTATGCGTATATAATACAGTAGAGTGTAGTGTAGTGTAGTGTAGTACATAGCCATGAACTGCTCTTCTGGCAGAGCACGTCCACTTTCCATTCATCCTCTGCAACCTTCCAGGACTCATTAAAGCCATGTCTAGTGGGAAAGTCATGTCGTCCAGTGAGTAAGTCATGTCTAGTGGGAAAGTCATGTCGTCCAGTGAGTAAGTCATGTCTAGTGGGAAAGTCATGTCTAGTGGGAAAGTCATGTCTAGTGGGAAAGTCATGTCTAGTGGGAAAGTCATGTCTAGTGGGAAAGTCATGTCGTCCAGTGAGTAAGCCATGTCTAGTGGGAAAGTCATGTCGTCCAGTGAGTAAGCCATGTCTAGTGGGAAAGTCATGTCGTCCAGTGAGTAAGTCATGTCTAGTGGGAAAGTCATGTCGTCCAGTGAGTAAGCCATGTCTAGTGGGAAAGTCATGTCGTCCAGTGAGTAAGTCATGTCTAGTGGGAAAGTCATGTTGTCCAGTGAGTAAGCCATGTCTAGTGGGAAAGTCATGTCTAGTGGGAAAGTCATGTCGTCCAGTGAGTAAGCCATGTCTAGTGGGAAAGTCATGTCTAGTGGGAAAGTCATGTCGTCCAGTGAGTAAGCCATGTCTAGTGGGAAAGTCATGTCGTCCAGTGAGTAAGCCATGTCTAGTGGGAAAGTCATGTCGTCCAGTGAGTAAGCCATGTCTAGTGGGAAAGTCATGTCGTCCAGTGAGTAAGCCATGTCTAGTGGGAAAGTCATGTCGTCCAGTGAGTAAGTCATGTCTAGTGGGAAAGTCATGTCGTCCAGTGAGTAAGTCATGTCGTCCAGTATAACTTTAGACCGTCCCCTCGCCCATACCCGGGCTCAAACCAGGGACCCTCTGCACACATCAACAACAGTCACCCACGAAGCATCGTTACCCATCGCTCCACAAAAGCCGCGGCCCTTGCAGAGCAAGGGGAACTACTACTTCAAGGTCTCAGAGCAAGTGACGTCACTGATTGAAATGCTATTTAGCGCGCACCGCTAACTAAGCTAGCCGTTTCACATCCGTTACACATACACAACAAAAGCCTGCATACACAACAAAAGCCTGCATACACAACAAAAGCCTGCAAAAGCCTGCATACACAACAAAAGCCTGCAAAAGCCTGCATACACAACAAAAGCCTGCATACACAACAAAAGCCTGCATACACAACAAAAGCCTGCATACACAACAAAAGCCTGCAAATGCCTGCATACACAACAAAGCCTGCAAAAGCCTGCATACACAACAAAGGCCTGCAAAAGCCTGCATACACAACAAAGGCCTGCATACACAACAAAGGCCTGCATACACCGTCCAAGAGGACGGTTGTCCACCTCCGATGTAAAAAGATACCAACAGTAGTTCTAAAGGAGGAGGGTTGTCCATCTCTGGTGTAAAAGGATACAAACCAACGTTCCTCTTCTTCACTTGGAGTTAGTGTGCTCATTTTTAGATATTTGCACTATGAGAAGCAATGTAAACCCTGTCTGAGACACGTATGGAATAGAACATACCTTTGCATGAAATGCAGGCGTCTTTAAGATGCTGTATCTGTCAACAAGGCAGTCAGTCTCTCCTCAGTGCTTCTGAGAAATTATACTTATATAGAGTACCTGTCACACAAAAACAGACTCACACACTCTCCCCCACACAGGCAGGAAACACCATATAGCTTTTGAGAATTGTTTGTTCATACTTCTTTCATACTGAGCTGATACTGAGAAAGGGTATGTGTTCGTGTGTGCTTGCTTGCGTATTAGTACCGAAAGACCCTTAATTCTCATGATCATCTTTCCCCTCTATTCAGGAACCAATAGCCAATATACCACTAATCAATTGATTGAGCAATCAGTTGATCAATCAACCAATCAATGAATCAACTATCAGGGAATAAGGAAAACAGAACTAAGGCAAACCTTGAGGCCCCTAGTGTAAAATTCTAAGCCAATCAAGGACGGCAGAGGCGGGCCCCACCTGCAATGAGAATCAGCTGGTGATGGGTGACATGCCTTTGGGCCAATCAGGGCGGGACGCTTTGTGAAGAGATGTCCAGAATTCACTTAATTGAAGTAAGTGTATTGACAGGTACCACTTGTAGACTTATTTCTCGCTTGGTCTCGACCCAGTTCTTATTGTCCTTTCTGATTTCCCTCTTATTGGAGACAAAATGTCTCAGATATTTTATCATTTGTTGTAACATATTGTTTAATTTTGCTGCACAAAACAAGACAGGACAGTAAATGTCCCCCCACCAGTTGGTAGTTTCCAGCATCAGTTTATTGGACAATTCAACTTGTGTCATGTTGTATTACATCTTAATCAGTGGCCCATGTAATGTTGTATCTTCAGACTGTCTAAATGTAGTACAGTGAAAACTAAAAGGACAAGACATACTGCTGTCAAGCTCAATGATTTTCTTTATTCATTTTGCCACAAGCTGCAGAAGGTATATAAGTGCATTAAAGTCTCCTATGGAGTCTGATACACTATAATACAAACATCTTAATAATCACTGTTTCTGGAAGTCAGGATGAGGTCTTTATGTAACATCCACCAATAAACCAACTAACTTATTACAATGAAAGCTTTAGACACTGAAGACACGTTGTTTGGCTTCATTTACTTTTAGAAAGATAAGCAGCATAGCTGTTAGTTTTAAATCGTCTTTAGGGACAATGACTCAAGATCAACACAGATTTTCTTAATTAATTGTTGTCTTGTTAAAAATGTTGCAATTCAGGTTACTCAGTGTTTTGATACTCTTTAGTTTGTACACAACATTGCACCAAAGGTTTTCATCATTTTCTTTCTTCAGCACAGCAGTAACTTTGAACACTTCATACGGTGGAATCAACACCTCCTTTTCATAATTCCCCATCTCTGGGTAGGACTTCAGGTCAGCGCCAAAACATGTCTTTATCTCAAAGCAGGACTTCTCTCCAAAATGTGTCAAGTTCTTTAGGAAAGAACTGGAGGCAAAGAGGCCGAATCTGATTTCCTTGTTCACTTCACCTGAAAACTCCATGTTGGTTCTCCGGTATGTGGTGTGGCAGGTATTTTGTTTTAGTTTCAGGATGCGAATGGCGTCAGTCAGCAGGAAATGCAGGGAGTGGAACTGGAAGGAGGTGGTGTACTCTGTTCTACTGGTCCGGACTGCTTTGTTGAACACTGGGTATATCTTATGTTGACCTCCTGTGTAAGCACAGATAGCTCTAATGTGATTGTAACTAAGTTTGTGTAGTTTATTGTTGACTGAATTGGTCTTATTTGAGGCACATCTTATTGCTTTCGTCCAGGCTTGTTCGAAGATCCCTCCTGTATTGGTTTCAATATGAAGATATTCCTTCACCTTTTTGCCCATTTCTTTTATGCATCCTTCATACATGTCGTCAACAGAGTTACGGACCATGCCTAAGGTTATGGAGGAACTGAGACCAGGCTGACGGAGATGAACCTTCAAAGAAAACGGAGGGGAAAAACAGGCAATGAGTGTAAAAACAGAGGAATATTTTGTAAATATTTAAATTAATTTAAATTATCATTCTCTTTCTGCTCTCTTTCTAAAATTAATGAATTCAAATTCAATATGTTTTAATGGCGGGAATTATGAGGCAAATGTTGCCAAAGCAAAGTGATACACACAATTATGAAAAGAACAGGTACACAATAAAAGTAGTAGCTATAATACTATACACAATACCAGTCAAATGTTTGGACACACCTACTCATTCAAGGTTTTTTCTGTATTTGTACTATTTTCTACATTGTAGAATTGTAGTGAAGACATCCAAACTATGAAATAGCACATATGGAATCATGTAGTAAACAAAAGTGTTAAACAAATGAAAATATATTTGAGATTTTTCAAACTTGCCACACTATGCCTTGATTACAGCTTTATACACTATTTTGGCATTCTCTCAACCAGCTTCATGAGATAGTCATCTGGAAAGCATTGTTGTGTTCGTTTCATGTTAATTAATTCTGTGTTCCCGGTCCAAAATGACTGCCCATTATAGCTTATTATACATCCATAATTATACATACAGTGGGGAGAACAAGTATTTGATACACTGCCGATTTTGCAGGTTTTCCTACTTACAAAGCATGTAGAGGTCTGTAATTTTTATCATAGGTACACTTCAACTGTGAGAGACTGAATCTAAAAAATCCAGAAAATCACATTGTATGATTTTTAAGTAATTAATTAATTAACGAGTTCAAACAGGTGCAGTTAATGCAGGTAATGAGTGGAGAACAGCAGGGATTCTTTAAGAAAAACTAACAGGTCTGTGAGAGCCGGAATTCTTACTGGTTGGTAGGTGATCAAATACTTATGTCATGCAATAAAATGCAAATGAATTATTTAAAAATCATACAATGTGATTTTCTGGATTTTTGTTTAGAGACCCACCCCACAGTTGGACTTTGTTTCATTTAGGGGAGCTCATGTCTCACTCTTGTTGCTGAGCAAACCCCCACCTGTAATTTGCACTATGAATGTAACCAAAGAAGCTGTGTGAAATTAAAGAGTAACCAATCATTTGAAGCCATCAAGCCTCACTCTATCATTCATTTACATTTTCTTTTAATAATAAAACCAGCAAGGAAGCTCCTTAGTTATGACTTGTTTATTCAATGTCAGACTGATAAACTATATGCAAAGCTGTCATCAAGGCAAAGGGTGGCCAATACATTTTGATTTGTTTAACACTTTTTGGGTTACTACATGATTCCATACGTGTTATTTCGTAGTTTTGATGTCTTCACTATTATTCTACACTGTAGTAAATAGTAAATATAAAGAAACTCTTGAATGTGTAGGTGTGTCCAAACTTTTGACTGGTACTGTACACACACACACACACACACACACACACACACACATATATATATATATAAAATAGATCAAATAAACAAATAATTATATATTACAAAAATGTAATAGAAAAAGAAAATACTTTAACACCTCTCTCTCTCTCTCTCTCAATTCAATTTCATTTTCACTTTAAGGGCTTTATTGGCATGGAAACATATGTTAACATTGCCAAAGCAAGTGAAGTAGATAATAAACGAAAGTTAAATAAACAATAAAAATGAACAGTAAACATTATATATAAATTTCAAATGTCATTATGTGCAAATATTTCTCTCTCTCTCTCAAAATAGTGTAGTATCTTACCATCTTGGAGTCCACACCCAAAGTCCAAGCCTGGAAGAAATACATCACAGCAAAGGTTAGGATCTTGTGTCTTGCCATGATGTCAACATATATTGGTCCAATGGCAAAATGTATTGGAGATCAGCTATCAGAGAGCCTTGTTATACCACTGCTCTTGAGGTTACTTTCACAGTCCCTCCTCTCTTACTAGGAATAGGCACATGCAGTCACAAGTACCCATCAAACCACAAACACCATTACACAGCGCGCACACACACACACAGACACACAGACACGCGTAGCCAAGCGGTTAAGAGCGTTGGTCCAGTAATCAAAAAGTTGCTGGTTTGAATCCAATAGCTGGCAAGGTGAAAAACTCTTCCATTCTCCCCGGCTGCCGATGACGTCGATTAAGGTAGCCCCCTGCACATCTCTGATTCAGAAGGGTTGGGTTAAAATGTGGAAGATACATTTCGGTTGTATGCATTCAGTTGTGCAACTGACAAGGTATCCCCTTTCCCTTCACATACTCAAACACATACAGTGTGGTGCCTAGTTTGTACTAAATCCTGCAGTACCTCCGGCACTCCTGGAACAAGGTTTCCTACCCCTGGCCTAGTCTAAGCTTTGTCTGCCAATCATTCCGTTGAGTTAAATACTGCCATCTTCTGCCCAGAATGCATCACATCTAGACTGAAGGCCTCTGGGTACATTGGCGTGTGTTTGGATTCAGTGCTCTCTCATGCCAGTGTCCAGGGTATGATTTAGACAGTTTCCCAATATTCTAATACTGCTGGTTATGATTGTTACCTATACTTTGTTATGACTGAGGTAAGAGGCCTGGTAGGTTGATAGAGTTCCATTCCTTTGTTATGACTGAGGTAAGAGGCCTGGTAGGTTGATAGAGTTCCATTCCTTTGTTATGACTGAGGTAAGAGGCCTGGTAGGTTGATAGAGTTCCATTCCTTTGTTATGACTGAGGTAAGAGGCCTGGTAGGTTGATAGAGTTCCATTCCTTTGTTATGACTGAGGTAAGAGGCCTGGTAGGTTGATAGAGTTCCATTCCTTTGTTATGACTGAGGTAAGAGGCCTGGTAGGTTGACAGTGTTCCATTCCTTTGTTATGACTGAGGTAAGAGGCCTGGTAGGTTGATAGAGTTCCATCATATTGTGATCATATGGTGAGGTCTTTCAGATCTGTGATGTTTTACAAATGATAGAAAGGGGGCAAGAAAAGGAAGGAATCAGATTGGGACTATTGGGATGTGGCCTTAGTGTTTGGGCCACTGACTGTGTAGTTGATTGTGGAGTCCAGTCACTGTATAGGTAGCACATAATCCAACAGTTATATCTGTAGAGGGATGTGTGTTCACACAGATTAATACAGGTCACAATCTAATGCACGCAGGCATACACACACCCCCACACAGGCAGGAAACACTACATGGCTTCTGAGAATTGTTTGTTCACACCTCTTCAATACTGAGCTATGTGTGAACATGTCTAACAGCAACACCACTGCTGATACTGAGAAAAGGTTCCCATAGTAACAGTACAGAAAGACCCTTCAACTTCATCATCATCCTTCTCCACTAACCAGGGACTGATTCATGTCTGGGATACTAAAAGCCAATTTACCACTTTAATCAATCAATCACCCAGAATAATGGAAAGCAGCACGACAGTGAAGCTTGAGGACCCCAGTCCAGGGTTTCCCAACCCTCTTCTCAGGGACCAACAGACGTGTCACATTTTGTTTTTAGCGCTAAACTAGCACACTTGATTCAGTCTACTAACAATCAACCCCTTGACTAAATTAAGCAGGTGTGCCCGTCTGGTTATCCCTGAGGAGGTTTGGAAAGTACTGAACCTAGTAAACAACCCTATTCCTGGAGTGCTGCAGGCACTTCATGTTTTGGATTTAACCAACCAGGAAGACCAGGTGTGTTGAATTTTGTCATTCACTTAACTGATCAATTAGCTCAGTTGGTCTGGTGTAGAACCTAGCTGGAACAAAACCCTGCAGCACTCCAGGAACAGGGTTGCTTACCCCTGGCCTAGACTAAGCTTTGTCTGCCTATCATTCCTTTAGCTGGTTGAGTTAAATACTGCCCTCTACTGGCTGATGTGAGGAATGCACCTTTTCAAGACACTAAAGCAGGGTTTACCAAACTCACTCCATGGGACCCCAAAGGGTGCACGTTTGGGTTTTTCCCCCTAGCTCTAGCTCTATACAGTTGATTCAACTAATCATCAAGGTTTGATCATTTGAAACAGCTGTGTAGTGCTCTCCTTGGGGTCCCGACAACCGAGTTTGGGAAACACTGCCCTGAAGGCCTCTGGGTACATTAGTGTGTGTTTGATTTTCAGTGGTCTCTCCTGCCAGTGTCCAGGGTATGATTGAGACAGTCTCCCAATATTCTAATACTGCTGGTTATGTTTGTTACCTTTTCTTTGTTATGACTGAGATATGAGAGACCAGGTAGGTTGACAGGGTTCCATCATATTACATTCATATGATGTGGTGTTTACAAAGGAACACAGACAAGGAAAGGAGACAAGAAAAGGAAGGGAGCAGATTGAGACTATTTGGACGTGGCCTTAGTGTTTGAGAACATAGCTGATGAATATGTTGTTTATGCTGGAGTCCAGCAACTGTATAGATGGCACCTAATCCAGCAGACATATCTGTAGAGGGATGTGAGGTTGCACAGATCAATAGAGGTAACATTCTAACTCACTCACTCACACACGCACGCACACACAGGCAGGAAACACCACACGGTTTCTGAGAATTGTTTGTTCACACTTCTCATACTGGTCTATGTGTGAACATGACTAACAACAGCAACACCACTGCTGGTACTGAGAAAAGGTGTGTGTGTGTACATGCGCGTGTGTGTGTGTGAATGCATAACAGTACACGAAGACCCTTCAACATCATCATCATCATCCTTCCCCTCTAATCAGGGACTGATTCAGGCCTGGAATACTAATAGCCAATATACCACAAATCAATGAATAAACTATCAGGGAATGAGGAAAACCACAATAAGGCACACCTTGAGGCCCCTAGTATAAACTTCAGAGCCAATCAAGGATGGCAGAGACGGGGCACCGCCTGCTATGAGAATCAGCTGAAAGTGGGTGACTTTCTCTCTCTCTCTTTACCTACCTACATACATACACCCAGTCTTTATTATCCTTTCTGAATTCCCTCTTATTGTAGACTAAATGTCCAGGAGGTTGGAGAGTATGTTGTAATATTTAGTCATTTGTTGTAATTGTTGTAACCCATTGTTTGATGTTGCTGCACAAAGGAAGAAATGACAGTGAGCAACTATTGAAGATCGCTATGGTGCGCAATCAGGTGATGTAGGCTTGTACACAATCGCCCAACACACAAACACCCTCTCTGTGTGTGGTTACAGTAGGCAAACTTATGTCAATGGTTTTAGGAACAGCAGTAACATCAGGCAGTATTTAGGCTACCAACTGCCTAGCAGTTGTAGCTCAATCTTGGTGCAATGATCACGTTCCCACACTGACTGACTGTGTGGAGGCTCATTGACTTAATGTTACGTAAGCTATATTAGCCACGATTTGTTCTTTGTGCAGCTTCAAATGTCAAACAAAGTTGGAAGATGTGACGCCTCCATCTGTCATTTTCTTCCCGCAAGTTTTGCAAGATGCAATCTGTTTTTTGTTGACTCCAGCATAGTCTTTATATCGCAAATTAATAATTTTGGGTATCATCTTTCCAAGGGCTCCGACTGAATTCACCGACATTCCTCTGCATTGTCACGCACAACTTTGTCTCAGCTAGCACAATTTGATTGGCTGCTGTCCGATTCAAACTGTAATCTGTTAAATGAAGAGTTGATGCGCTGCACACTTTTTTAATAGCATCATTTTTTACGTTTGGGCTTGTGGAGTTAAGTCACGAGTCATTGGTGTTAAAGTCAAAGTCGAGTTGCAAGTCATCATATTTGTGACTTGAGTCTGATTCGAGTCCAAGTCATGAGACACGAGTCCAGACCTCTGGATTCCAGTATCACTTTATTGGACAATTCAACTCGTGTCATGTTATATTACATCTTAATCAGTGGCCCATGTAATGTTGTATCTTCAGACTGTCTAAATGTAGTACAGTGAAAGTGAAAACTAAAAGGATGAGACATACTGCTGTCAAGCTCAATGATTTTCTTTATTCATTTTGCCACAAGACGCAGAAGGAATATAAGCATTTATATATAACAAAACAAATACTTATCTAACACAGAAATGTAATGCCAGCCCCCCCCCCCCCCCCCCCTCTCTCGCTCGAAATAGTGATTGGGATAATAGCTGAATATGTGAAGTTTATGCTGGAGTCCAGCCACTGTATAGATGGAACATAATCCAGCAGACATACTGTAGCTGTGGAGGGATGTGTGTTTGCACAGATCAATAGAGGTCATATTCTTACACACTCACACACACCCACACACAGGCAGGAAACACCACATGGCTTCTGAGAATTGTTTGTTCACACTTCTCATACTGGTCTGTGTGTGAACATGACTAACAACAGCAACACCACTGCTGATACTGAGAAAAGGTGTGCATTTGCGTGTGTGAACGTGTGTATGTGTGTGAGTGCGTGTGTGCCTGTGTGCATGCGTGCTTGCTTGCTTGCAAAACAGTACAGAAATACCCTTAAACCTCATCATCATCCTTCCCCTCTAATCAGGGACTGATTCAGGACTGGGATACTAATAGCCAATATACCACCATATACCTATCAGGGAATAAGGAAAACAGCACTACGGCAAACTTTGAGGCCCCTAGTATAAACTTTGGAGCCAAACAAGGATGGCAGAGGCGGGGCCCCACCTGCTATGAGAATCAACTGGTGATGGGTGACATGTCTGTGGTTCAATCAGGGCGCGGCACTTTGTGAAGAAACATCCAGAATTTACTATTTGAAGTTAGTGTATTACCTAATAATCCAGGTACTGCTTGTAGACTTCTTTCTCTCTCTCTCTCTCTCTCTCTCTCTCTCTCTCTCTCTCTCTCTCTCTCTCATTCTGTCTTTACCTACCTACCTACCTACCTCTACCCAGTTTTTATTGTCCTTTCTGATTTCCCTCTTATTGGAGAGAAAATGACTGGAGGGGTAGTATTTTGTAATATTTGATCATTTTTTGTAATCTATTGTTTGATGTTTCTGTACAAAGGAATAAATTGCAATAAACATTTATAAATAAACCAGTTTTTACTTTCCTGTATCAGTTTATTGGACAATTCAACTTGTGTCATGTTGTATTACATCTTAATCAATGGCCCATGTAATGTTGTATCTTCAGACTGTCTAAATGTAGTACAGTGAAAGTGAAAACTAAAAGGACAAGACATACGGCTGTCAAGCTCAATGATTTTCTTTTTTCGTGTTGAAACAAGCTGCAGAAAGCTTACAGTCTCCTATGGAGTCTGATACACAGGTTAATACACACATCTTAATAATCACTGTTTCTGGTAGTCAGGATGAGGTCTTTATATAACATCCACCAATAAACCAATTATCTTATTACAATGAAAGCTTTAGACACCGAGGACACGTTGTTTGGCTTCATTTACTATAAGAAGGATAAGTAGCCGGACTGTTTGATTTCAATTCTATTTAGGGACAATGATTCAAGATCAAGATTTATTTTATTAATTAATAATTAGCTTCTTAAAAATGTTGAAATTCAGGATAACCTAGGTGGGCTTGATACTCTTTAGTTTACACACAACATTGTACCACAGGTTTTTCATAATTTTCTCTCTTACTGCATGGCAGTAACTTTGAACGCTTCATTTGGTGGAATTAACACCTCCTTTTCATAATTCCCCATCTCTGGGTAGGACTTCAGTTCAGCGCCAAAACATGTCTTTATCTCAAAGCAGGACTCTTCTCCAAAATGTGTCAAGTTCATTAGGAAAGAGCTGGAGGCAAAGAAACCAAAATCTGATGACCGTTTTCACTTCATCGGCAAACTCCACGTTCGCTCTTCGATATGTGGTGTGACAGGTCTTTTGTTTGTACTTGGACTTGTCCTTTTGGAATCATTCCTTCACATCTGTTGCACATCCTTCTGCCTCCATCCAGGCTTGTTTGAAGATCCTTACATTGCTGCTTTCATTTGGAAGATATTCCTCCTGCACCTTCTTGTATATTTTTTCAGCGCGATGTTGGTACTTGTCATCAACGGGGTTAGGGAACATGTCTAAGGATTTGGGGGAATTGAGACCAGGCTGAGGTGAACCTTCAGACATTATGGTAGAAAAATACAGGCAAAATGTGTAATAACAGAGGACCATTTTCTACATGTTTAAATATATATAAATTAAAACAAATACATATCTAGTATAGAAATAGCTCTCTCTCTCTCTCTCTCTCTCTCTAAATATTATAGTATATTATATATTATATTATAGCCTAGTTGGGACAAAATCCTGCGGCACACCAGCAACAAGGTTGCCTACCCAGGGCCTAGTCAAAGGGTTGTCTGCCAATCATTCCTTTAGCTGGTTGAGTTAAATACTGTCCTCTGCTGGCTGATGTGCAGAATGCACCGTGTCAAGACTTGAAGGCCTCTAGGTTCATTAGTATGTGTTTCGTTTTCAGTGGTCTCTCCTGCCAGTGTCCAGGGTATGTTTTATACAGTATTCCAATATTCCAATACTGCTGGTTACGATTGTTACCTTGACTTTCTTATGACTGAGATGTGAGAGACCCGGTAGGTTGACAGAATTCCATTCCTTTGTTATGACTGAGATGTGAGAGGCCTGGTAGGTTGATAGAGTTCCATCTTATTGCATTCATATGGTGAGGTCTTTCTGATCTGTGATAGGAGATAAGGAAAGGGGACAGGAAAAGGAAGGAAGCAGATTGAGACTATTGGGATGTGGCCTTAGTGGTTGGGCCTCTGAATGTGTAGTTGATTGTGGAGTCCAGCCACTGACTGTGTAGTTTATGGTGGAGTCCAGCCACTGACTGTGTGGTTTATGGTGGAGTCCAGCCACTGACTGTGTAGTTTATGGTGGAGTCCAGTCACTGATTGTGTAGTTGATGGTGGAGTCCAGCCACTGACTGTGTAGTTTATGGTGGAGTCCAGCCACTGACTGTGTAGTTTATGGTGGAGTCCAGCCACTGACCGTGTAGTTTATGGTGGATTCCAGCCACTGACTGTGTAGTTTATGGTGGAGTCCAGCCACTGACTGTGTAGTTTATGGTGGAGTCCAGCCACTGACTGTGTAGTTGATGGTGGAGTCCAGCCACTGACTGTGTAGTTGATGGTGGAGTCCAGCCACTGACTGTGTAGTTTATGGTGGATTCCAGCCACTGACTGTGTAGTTGATGGTGGAGTCCAGCCACTGACTGTGTAGTTTATGGTGGAGTCCAGCCACTGACTGTGTAGTTTATGGTGGAGTCCAGCCACTGACCGTGTAGTTTATGGTGGATTCCAGCCACTGACTGTGTAGTTTATGGTGGAGTCCAGCCACTGACCGTGTAGTTTATGGTGGAGTCCAGCCACTAACTGTGTAGTTTATGGTGGAGTCCAGCCACTGACTGTGTAGTTGATGGTGGAGTCCAGTCACTGTATAGTTAGAACCTAATCCAACAGTTATATTGTTGACACAGATTAATACAGGTCCCACGCACGCAGGCATACACACACACACACACACACACACACACACACACACACACACACACACACACACACTCTTTTGTCTCCATAAAACACAAAAAAGTCACATGAATAACAGTGTTTGTTCAGGAGAATTTTGCCATTGTTAAACACTAATGTCGTTCAGAATGTCAACACTCGTTATTTACCAAGAGAGGGAGAGAAAAGGTTGAAGTATGTTCCACCATCACCCTGTTCCTGCTTCAATACAGGGACATTTTATTAGTCCACCATCACCCTGTTCCTGTTTCAATACAGGGACATTTTATTAGTCCCCATCACCCTGTTACTGCGTCAATACAGGGACATTTTATTAGTCCACCATCACCCTGTTACTGCCTCAATACAGGGACATTTTATTAGTCCACCATCACCCTGTTCCTGCTTCAATACAGGGACATTTTATTAGTCCCCATCACCCTGTTACTGCGTCAATACAGGGACATTTTATTAGTCCACCATCACCCTGTTACTGCCTCAATACAGGGACATTTTAGTAGTCCCCATCACCCTGTTACTGCCTCAATACAGGGACATTTTATTAGTCCACCATCACCCTGTTACTGCCTCAATACAGGGACATTTTAGTAGTCCCCATCACCCTGTTACTGCCTCAATACAGGGACATTTTATTAGTCCAACATCACCCTGTTACTGCTTCAATACAGGGACATTTTATTAGTGTTTGTATTGGACCTGTGTGGTTTTAGTCCAAGCTTAGCGTGTCATTCAGGTAGAGTTACAATTACACATGGACACCAGCACACACAGTGGATGTTAAGAGTTGCCCCTGTGGGTGACTGTGTTCAAACAGTGGAAGGCAAGAGGAGGAGGAGACATTGTCTCACACACACACACACACACACACACACACACACACACACACACACACACACACACACACACACACACACACACACACACACAGAAACAATCACAGATTTCTACAGATTTTAAAGTGGGTGTCAATGTTCCCTCAAGAACAGAATGTTGGATGTCTGCATTCCAGCAACGTTCAGCAAACATTCTGATGTGTTTGGATAAAATGGTGCCATTGTTGTACTTCTGACCTTTGTCACTAAAGTTACAGTAACTGAGGTTGTGTTATAAACTGGTTGGTTCCAGCCCTGAATGCTGATATGCTGACAGCTGTGGTATATCAGACTGTATATCACGGGTATGATAAAACATGGATATTTACTGCTCTAATTATGCTGGTAACCAGCTTATAATGGCAATAAGGCACCTCAGGGGTTTGTGATATATGGCCGATAAACCACCACCAAGGGCTGTATGCAGGCACTCCATGTTGAGTCATGTGTAAGAACTGCCCTTAGCCGGGGTATATTGGCCATATACCATACTCCCTTGGACCTTATTGATTAATTATTCCACATCATACAGTATTGCTAATGCTACAAAAAGGTGCAACACATTGACAGTTAAGAATTGAGGTCCTGTTTCTCTTGGCTGATAATGTGTCCCTAGTAATGTAAAGGTGGTGGGTTCGATTCCTGCGGATTCACAGACCCTATACTAAAGATGTGTGCACCCGCTGTACTATAAATCACTTAGGATTAAAGGAGTTGCTAAATAGTTGCTGAAAAATTAACAGAACATTTTACTGAGTTACAGTTCATATAAGGAAATCAGTCAATTTAAATAAATTCAATAGGCACTAATCTATGGATGACTGGGAATACAGATACAGTATGAATCTTTTAGTCATAGATACCTTAAACAAAAGGTAGGGGCGTGGATCAGAATAACATTCAGTATCTCCTTCACATAGAGGAGATCAGGCTGTTGATTGTGGCCTGTGGGAATGTTGTCCCACTCCTCTTCAATGACTGTGGGAATGTTGTCCCACTCCTCTTCAATGACTGTGGGAATGTTGTCCCACCCCTCTTCAATGACTGTGGGAATGTTGTCCCACTCCTCTTCAATGGCTGTGGGAATGTTGTCCCACTCCTCTTCAATGACTGTGGGAATGTTGTCCCACCCTCTTCAATGACTGTGGGAATGTTGTCCCACCCCTCTTCAATGACTGTGGGAATGTTGTCCCACTCCTCTTCAATGACTGTGGGAATGTTGTCCCACTCCTCTTCAATGACTGTGGGAATGTTGTCCCACTCCTCTTCAATGACTGTGGGAATGTTGTCCCACTCCTCTTCAATGGCTGTGGAATGTTGTCCCACTCCTCTTCAATGGCTGTGGGAATGTTGTCCCACCCCTCTTCAATGGCTGTGGGAATGTTGTCCCACCCCTCTTCAATGGCTGTGGGAATGTTGTCCCACCCCTCTTCAATGACTGTGGGAATGTTGTCCCACTCCTCTTCAATGGCTGTGGGAATGTTGTCCCACCCCTCTTCAATGGCTGTGGGAATGTTGTCCCACTCCTCTTCAATGGCTGTGGGAATGTTGTCCCACTCCTCTTCAATGGCTGTGGGAATGTTGTCCCACCCCTCTTCAATGACTGTGGGAATGTTGTCCCACCCCTCTTCAATGACTGTGGGAATGTTGTCCCACTCCTCTTCAATGGCTGTGGGAATGTTGTCCCACTCCTCTTCAATGGCTGTGGGAATGTTGTCCCACCCCTCTTCAATGACTGTGGGAATGTTGTCCCACTCCTCTTCAATGGCTGTGGGAATGTTGTCCCACTCCTCTTCAATGGCTGTGGGAATGTTGTCCCACCCCTCTTCAATGGCTGTGGGAATGTTGTCCCACTCCTCTTCAATGGCTGTGGGAATGTTGTCCCACTCCTCTTCAATGGCTGTGGGAATGTTGTCCCACCCCTCTTCAATGGCTGTGGGAATGCTGTCCCACTCCTCTTCAATGGCTGTGGGAATGTTGTCCCACTCCTCTTCAATGACTGTGGGAATGTTGTCCCACTCCTCTTCAATGGCTGTGGGAATGTTGTCCCACTCCTCTTCAATGGCTGTGGGAATGTTGTCCCACTCCTCTTCAATGACTGTGGGAATGTTGTCCCACTCCTCTTCAATGGCTGTGGGAATGTTGTCCCACTCTCTTCAATGGCTGTGGGAATGTTGTCCCACTCCGCTTCAATGACTGTGGGAATGTTGTCCCACTCCGCTTCAATGGCTGTGGGAATGTTGTCCCACTCCGCTTCAATGGCTGTGGGAATGTTGTCCCACTCCGCTTCAATGACTGTGGGAATGTTGTCCCACTCCGCTTCAATGGCTGTGGGAATGTTGTCCCACTCCGCTTCAATGGCTGTGGGAATGTTGTCCCACTCCGCTTCAATGACTGTGGGAATGTTGTCCCACTCCTCTTCAATGGCTGTGGGAATGTTGTCCCACTCCGCTTCAATGGCTGTGGGAATGTTGTCCCACTCCTCTTCAATGACTTGTGAAGGTGGTGGATAATGTCTGGAACTGGAACAAGCTGTCGTACACGTTGATCCATAGCATCCCAAACATGCTCAATGGGTGACATATCTGGTGAGTATGCAAGCCATGGAAGAAATGGGACATTTTCAGCTTTGTGGAAATGTGTACAGATCCTTGCGACATGGGGATGTGCATTATCATGCTGATACATGGGGTGATGGCTGCGGATGAAAGGCAGAACAATGGGCCTGAGGATCTCACCACGGTATCTCTGTGCATTCAAATTGCCTTTGGTAAAATGCAATTGTGTTTATTGTCCATAGCTTATGCCTGCCCATACCCTAACCCCACCGCCACCACGGGGCACTCTGTTCACAACGTTGATATCAGCAAACCGCTCGATCACGCAAATGTGAAGAACACATTTGCGTGCCAGTTGCCATCGAAGGTGAACATTTGCCCACTGAAGTTGATTACAACGTCAGGTCAAGACCCTGATGAGGATGACAAGCACGCAGATGTGTTTGCCTGAAGCAGTTTCTGACAGTTTATGTAGAAATTCTTTGCTTGTGCAAACCCACAGTTTCATCAGCTGTCTGAGTGGCTGTTCTCAGACGATCCCGGCAGGTGAAGAAGCCTGTGGATGTCCTGGGCTGGCGTGGTGGTAAAACATGGTCTGCGGTTGAGAGGCCGGTTGGACGCACTGCCAAATTCTCAAAAATTACGTTGGGGGCGGCTTATGGGTAGGGAAATTACCATTAATTTGTGAGGCAACAACTTTGTTGGAAATTCCTGCATTCAGCATGCCAAATGCACGTTCCCTCAAAACTTGAGACATCTGTGGCATTGCGTCGTGTGACAAAACTGCACATTTCAGAGTGGCCCTTTTTGTCCCCAGCACAAGGTGCACCTGTGTAATGATCATGCTGTTTAATCAGCTTCTTGATATGCCACATGTCAGGTGAATGGATTATTTTGGCAAAAGAGAAATGCTCACTAACAGGGATGTAAACAAATCTGTGCACAAAATCTGAGAGAAATAACATGTTTGTGCATATGGAACATTTCTGGGATCTTTTATTTCAGCTCATGAATCATGTGACCAACACTTTACATGTTGCATTTATATTTTTGTTCAGTATTTAAGCTTCTCTGTTGAAGGTGAACATGAGAAAACAGTTTATTTTGGAGACAGTTATCACTTACAGTACCAATCCTGATTCAACTGCGGTGTGAAGCGTACAGTATATAACGATACTGTACATCACCTTATTGGAAGACATGTTTAACTTTCATGTGGTACTACAGTATGCAAAAATATACTGTATGATGTTGTCAGGCTACAGCCATGGTTCTCCACTCTGTTCATGATGTTGTGTTGTCAGGCTACAGCCATGGTTCTCCACTCTGTTCATGATGTTGTGTTGTCAGGCTACAGCCATGGTTCTCCACTCTGTTCCTGATGTTGTATTGTCAGGCTACAGCCATGATTCTCCACTCTGTTCCTGATGTTGTGTTGTCAGGCTACAGCCATGATTCTCCACTCTGTTCCTGATGTTGTGTTGTCAGGCTACAGCCATGATTCTCAACTCTGTTCCTGATGTTGTGTGTTGTCAGGCTACAGCCATGATTCTCCACTCTGTTCCTGATGTTGTGTTGTCAGGCTACAGTCTTGATTCTCCACTCTGTTCCTGATGTTGTATTGTCAGGCTACAGCCCTGATTCTCCACTCTGTTCCTGATGATGTGTTGTCAGGCTACAGTCTTGATTCTCCACTCTGTTCCTGATGTTGTGTTGTCAGGCTACAGTCTTGATTCTCCACTCTGTTCCTGATGTTGTGTTGTCAGGCTACTGCCCTGATTCTCCACTCTGTTCCTGATGTTGTGTTGTTAGGAAACAGCCATGATTCTCCACTCTGTTCCTGATGTTGTGTTGTCAGGCTACAGCCATGATTCTCCACTCTGTTCCTGATGTTGTGTTGTCAGGCTACAGCCATGATTCTCCACTCTGTTTCTGATGTTGTGTTGTCAGGCTACAGTCTTGATTCTCCACTCTGTTCCTGATGTTGTGTTGTCAGGATACAGTCTTGATTCTCCACTCTGTTCCTGATGTTGTGTTGTCAGGCTACAGTCTTGATTCTCCACTCTGTTCCTGATGTTGTGTTGTCAGGCTACAGCCATGATTTTCCACTCTGTTCCTGATGTTGTGTTGTCAGGCTACAGCCCTGATTCTCCACTCTGTTCATGATGTTGTGTTGTCAGGCTACAGCCATGATTCTCCACTCTGTTCATGATGTTGTGTTGTCAGACTACAGTCTTGATTCTCCACTCTGTTCCTGATGTTGTGTTGTCAGGCTACAGTCTTGATTCTCCACTCTGTTCCTGATGTTGTGTTGTCAGGCTACAGCCATGATCCTCCACTCTGTTCCTGGTGTTGTGTTGTCAGGCTACAGTCTTGATTCTCCACTCTGTTCCTGATGTTGTGTTGTCAGGCTACAGTCTTGATTCTCCACTCTGTTTCTGGTGTTGTCAGGCTACAGCCATGATTCTCCACTCTGTTCCTGATGTTGTGTTGTCAGGCTACAGCCATGATCCTCCACTCTGTTCCTGATGTTGTGTTGTCAGGCTACAGTCTTGATTCTCCACTCTGTTCCTGATGTTGTGTTGTCAGGATACAGCCATGATTCTCCACTCTGTTCCTGATGTTGTGTTGTCAGGCTACAGTCTTGATTCTCCACTCTGTTCCTGATGTTGTTTTGTCAAGGCTTTTGTTTGTTTGTATCTTGTACTGTACTGTTCCATCTAGCTCCACGTCAAGGTCTTTACATGTCTGTTAGTCTGTTTGTTTGTATCTTGTACTGTACTGTTCCATCTAGCTCCACGTCAAGGTCTTTACATGTCTGTTAGTCTGTTT
This sequence comes from Oncorhynchus nerka, assembly GCF_034236695.1. Lineage (NCBI taxonomy): Eukaryota > Metazoa > Chordata > Actinopteri > Salmoniformes > Salmonidae > Oncorhynchus > Oncorhynchus nerka. The sequence goes on along the minus strand of NC_088413.1, from coordinate 18,989,248 downwards.
GTTTGTATCTTGTACTGTTCTGTTCCATCTAGCTCCACGTCAAGGTCTTTACATGTCTGTTAGTCTGTTTGTTTGTATCTTGTACTCTACTGTTCCATCTAGCTCCACTTCAAGGTCTTTACATGTCTGTTAGTCTGTTTGTTTGTATCTTGTACTGTTCTGTTCCATCTAGCTCCACGTCAAAGGTCTTTACATGGCTGTTAGTCTGTTTGTTTGTATCTTGTACTGTTCTGTTCCATCTAGCTCCACGTCAAGGTCTTTACATGGCTGTTAGTCTGTTTGTTTGTATCTTGTACTGTACTGTTCCATCTAGCTCCACGTCAAGGTCTTTACATGTCTGTTAGTCTGTTTGTTTGTATCTTGTACTGTACTGTTCCATCTAGCTCCACGTCAAGGTCTTTACATGGCTGTTAGTCTGTTTGTTTGTATCTTGTACTCTACTGTTCCATCTAGCTCCACGTCAAGGTCTTTACATGTCTGTTAGTCTGTTTGTTTGTATCTTGTACTCTACTGTTCCATCTAGCTCCACTTCAAGGTCTTTACATGTCTGTTAGTCTGTTTGTTTGTATCTTGTACTATTCTGTTCCATCTAGCTCCACGTCAAGGTCTTTACATGTCTGTTAGTCTGTTTGTTTGTATCTTGTACTGTACTGTTCCATCTAGCTCCACGTCAAGGTCTTTACATGTCTGTTAGTCTGTTTGTTTGTATCTTGTACTATTCTGTTCCATCTAGCTCCACGTCAAGGTCTTTACATGTCTGTTAGTCTGTTTGTTTGTATCTTGTACTGTACTGTTCCATCTAGCTCCACGTCAAGGTCTTTACATGTCTGTCAGTCTGTTTGTTTGTATCTTGTACTGTACTGTTCCATCTAGCTCCACGTCAAGGTCTTTACATGTCTGTTAGTCTGTTTGTTTGTATCTTGTACTCTACTGTTCCATCTAGCTCCACGTCAAGGTCTTTACATGTCTGTTAGTCTGTTTGTTTGTATCTTGTACTCTACTGTTCCATCTAGCTCCACTTCAAGGTCTTTACATGGCTGTTAGTCTGTTTGTTTGTATCTTGTACTCTACTGTTCCATCTAGCTCCACTTCAAGGGCTTTACATGGCTGTTAGTCTGTTTGTTTGTATCTTGTACTCTACTGTTCCATCTAGCTCCACTTCAAGGTCTTTACATGTCTGTTAGTCTGTTTGTTTGTATCTTGTACTGTTCTGTTCCATCTAGCTCCACGTCAGGGTCTTTACATGGCTGTTAGTCTGTTTGTTTGTATCTTGTACTCTACTGTTCCATCTAGCTCCACGTCAAGGTCTTTACATGTCTGTTAGTCTGTTTGTTTGTATCTTGTACTCTACTGTTCCATCTAGCTCCACTTCAAGGTCTTTACATGTCTGTTAGTCTGTTTGTTTGTATCTTGTACTGTTCTGTTCCATCTAGCTCCACGTCAAGGTCTTTACATGGCTGTTAGTCTGTTTGTTTGTATCTTGTACTGTACTGTTCCATCTAGCTCCACGTCAAGGTCTTTACATGTCTGTTAGTCTGTTTGTTTGTATCTTGTACTCTACTGTTCCATCTAGCTCCACGTCAAGGTCTTTACATGTCTGTTAGTCTGTTTGTTTGTATCTTGTACTCTACTGTTCCATCTAGCTCCACTTCAAGGTCTTTACATGGCTGTTAGTCTGTTTGTTTGTATCTTGTACTGTACTGTTCCATCTAGCTCCACTTCAAGGGCTTTACATGGCTGTTAGTCTGTTTGTTTGTATCTTGTACTCTACTGTTCCATCTAGCTCCACTTCAAGGGCTTTACATGGCTGTTAGTCTGTTTGTTTGTATCTTGTACTGTACTGTTCCATCTAGCTCCACGTCAAGGTCTTTACATGGCTGTCAGTCTGTTTGTTTGTATCTTGTACTCTACTGTTCCATCTAGCTCCACGTCAAGGTCTTTACATGGCTGTTAGTCTGTTTGTTTGTATCTTGTACTCTACTGTTCCATCTAGCTCCACGTCAAGGTCTTTACATGGCTGTCAGTCTGTTTGTTTGTATCTTGTACTCTACTGTTCCATCTAGCTCCACGTCAAGGTCTTTACATGGCTGTTAGTCTGTTTGTTTGTATCTTGTACTCTACTGTTCCATCTAGCTCCACGTCAAGGTCTTTACATGGCTGTTAGTCTGTTTGTTTGTATCTTGTACTCTACTGTTCCATCTAGCTCCACGTCAAGGTCTTTACATGGCTGTTAGTCTGTTTGTTTGTATCTTGTACTCTACTGTTCCATCTAGCTCCACTTCAAGGTCTTTACATGGCTGTTAGTCTGTTTGTTTGTATCTTGTACTCTACTGTTCCATCTAGCTCCACGTCAAGGTCTTTACATGGCTGTTAGTCTGTTTGTTTGTATCTTGTACTGTACTGTTCCATCTAGCTCCACTTCAAGGTCTTTACATGGCTGTTAGTCTGTTTGTTTGTATCTTGTACTCTACTGTTCCATCTAGCTCCACGTCAAGGTCTTTACATGTCTGTTAGTCTGTTTGTTTGTATCTTGTACTCTACTGTTCCATCTAGCTCCACTTCAAGGTCTTTACATGGCTGTTAGTCTGTTTGTTTGTATCTTGTACTCTACTGTTCCATCTAGCTCCACTTCAAGGTCTTTACATGGCTGTTAGTCTGTTTGTTTGTATCTTGTACTGTTCTGTTCCATCTAGCTCCACGTCAAGGTCTTTACATGTCTGTTAGTCTGTTTGTTTGTATCTTGTACTGTACTGTTCCATCTAGCTCCACGTCAAGGTCTTTACATGTCTGTTAGTCTGTTTGTTTGTATCTTGTACTCTACTGTTCCATCTAGCTCCACTTCAAGGTCTTTACATGGCTGTTAGTCTGTTTGTTTGTATCTTGTACTGTACTGTTCCATCTAGCTCCACGTCAAGGTCTTTACATGGCTGTTAGTCTGTTTGTTTGTATCTTGTACTGTACTGTTCCATCTAGCTCCACTTCAAGGTCTTTACATGGCTGTTAGTCTGTTTGTTTGTATCTTGTAATCTACTGTTCCATCTAGCTCCACGTCAAGGTCTTTACATGTCTGTTAGTCTGTTTGTTTGTATCTTGTACTCTACTGTTCCATCTAGCTCCACTTCAAGGTCTTTACATGTCTGTTAGTCTGTTTGTTTGTATCTTGTACTGTTCTGTTCCATCTAGCTCCACGTCAAGGTCTTTACATGTCTGTTAGTCTGTTTGTTTGTATCTTGTACTCTACTGTTCCATCTAGCTCCACTTCAAGGTCTTTACATGGCTGTTAGTCTGTTTGTTTGTATCTTGTACTGTACTGTTCCATCTAGCTCCACGTCAAGGTCTTTACATGGCTGTTAGTCTGTTTGTTTGTATCTTGTACTGTACTGTTCCATCTAGCTCCACGTCAAGGTCTTTACATGTCTGTTAGTCTGTTTGTTTGTATCTTGTACTCTACTGTTCCATCTAGCTCCACGTCAAGGTCTTTACATGGCTGTTAGTCTGTTTGTTTGTATCTTGTACTGTACTGTTCCATCTAGCTCCACTTCAAGGTCTTTACATGGCTGTTAGTCTGTTTGTTTGTATCTTGTACTCTACTGTTCCATCTAGCTCCACTTCAAGGTCTTTACATGGCTGTTAGTCTGTTTGTTTGTATCTTGTACTGTGCTGTGCTGTTTCTGTGGAAGTATGCTTCAAATGCTCTGACTCATGCAAGGATTGCTCCATCATAACCTTTGTGAGAAACAGAGAAAAAAAACTATGAGAAATAAAACTATGAGAAAAATAATAGTGTAAATGAAAACAAGGTGGAGAAACTGTCATCTCTGGTGAAAGTTACTCAACTGGGAAAGAGTAATCTCCCTCTTCAGACAAAATGTGTTCTTTGTATTAAATACCTCTCAATCAAACAATAAAGGTGGATTAATTTAGGATGAATGGCTTTGGGTGGTGTTTGTGTTGTATGTGTTACCTGTGTTAATGTCATTGTAGGTGGAACTATCTGGAGGTGGTTTAAATAAACAAGGGATAGTTTCACTCAACCTGTTTTTCTATCACTTTCTCTCCTTCAATCAGTGGGAATGACATTAAACTAATCTTTGACTCATCCCTATGTCTCTCTCTCTCTCCCTCTACCACTCTCTCTCTCTATCTCTACCACTCTCTCTCCCTCTACCACTCTCTCTCTCTATCTCTACCACTCTCTCTCCCTCTACCACTCTCTCTCTCTCTATCTCTACCACTCTCTCTCCCTCTACCACTCTCTCTCTCTCTATCTCTACCACTCTCTCTCCCTCTACCACTCTCTCTCTCTCTATCTCTACCACTCTCTCTCCCTCTACCACTCTCTCTCTCTCTATCTCTACCACTCTCTCTCCCTCTACCACTCTCTCTCTCTATCTCTACCACTCTCTCTCCCTCTACCACTCTCTCTCTCTATCTCTACCGCTCTCTCTCCCTCTACCACTCTCTCTCTCTATCTCTACCACTCTCTCTCCCTCTACCACTCTCTCTCTCTCTCTATCTCTACCACTCTCTCTCCCTCTACCACTCTCTCTCTCTATCTCTACCACTCTCTCTCCCCACTCAATCTTTCTCTCTGTGTTTAGTAATTGTATTGTTCCTCAGTGTATTTTGTGTGATTGTTGAGTATTCACACATGAAGTGTCTGTCATCACCACCTCTGAGTAAACAGCAGACACCTCCTTACCAAAGCATACAGATTGTTTGTAGTATACAGAAGCTTTGACTAACCTTCATTCATACGTTCATTATCTCCTCTGTCACCGCTCTCTCTTCCACTCCCTTCCTCTATACAACTCTCTGGTATCCCTCCCTCTTTACAACTATCTGGTATCCCTCCCTCTATACAACTCTCTGGTGTCCCTCCCTCTATACAACCCTCTGGTATCCCTCCCTCTTTATACAACTCTCTGGTATCCCTCCCTCTATACAACCCTCTGGTATCCCTCCCTCTATACAACTCTCTGGTGTCCCTCCCTCTATACAACTCTCTGGTGTCCCTCTCTCTCTTCCACTCCCTTCCTCTATACAACCCTCTGGTATCCCTCCCTCTATACAACCCTCTTGTATCCCTCCCTCTATACAACTCTAAGGTGTCCCTCTCTCTCTTCCACTCCCTTCCTCTATACAACTCTCTGGTATCCCTCCCTCTATACAACTCTCTGGTATCCCTCCCTCTATACTACTCTCTGGTATCCCTCTCTCTCTTCCACTCCCTTCCTCTATACAACCCTCTGGTATCCCTCCCTCTATACAACCCTCTGGTATCCCTCCCTCTATACAACTCTCTGGTATCCCTCCCTCTATACAACCCTCTGGTGTCCCTCCTTCTTTACAACTCTCTGGTGTCCCTCCCTCTATACAACTCTCTGGTGTCCCTCCCTCTATACAACTCTCTGGTGTCCCTTCCTCTATACAACCCTCTGGTATCCCTCCCTCTATACAACCCTCTGGTGTCCCTCCTTCTATACAACTCTCTGGTATCCCTCTCTCTCTCATCCCTCCCTCTATACAACTCTCTGGTATCCCTCTCTCTCTCATCCCTCCCTCTATACAACCCTCTGGTGTCCCTCCCTCTATACAACTCTCTGGTGTCCCTCCCTCTTTACAACTCTCTGGTATCCCTCCCTCTATACAACCCTCTGGTATCCCTCCCTCTATACAACTCTCTGGTGTCCCTCCCTCTATACAACTCTCTGGTGTCCCTCTCTCTCTTCCACTCCCTTCCTCTATACAACCCTCTGGTATCCCTCCCTCTATACAACCCTCTTGTATCCCTCCCTCTATACAACTCTAAGGTGTCCCTCTCTCTCTTCCACTCCCTTCCTCTATACAACTCTCTGGTATCCCTCCTCTATACAACTCTCTGGTATCCCTCCTCTATACTACTCTCTGGTATCCCTCTCTCTCTTCCACTCCTTCCTCTATACAACCCTCTGGTATCCCTCCCTCTCTATACAACCCTCTGGTATCCCTCCTCTATACAACTCTCTGGTATCCCTCCCTCTATACAACCCTCTGGTGTCCCTCCTTCTTTACAACTCTCTGGTGTCCCTCCCTCTATACAACTCTCTGGTGTCCCTCCCTCTATACAACTCTCTGGTGTCCCTTCCTCTATACAACCCTCTGGTATCCCTCCTCTATACAACCCTCTGGTGTCCCTCCTTCTATACAACTCTCTGGTATCCCTCTCTCTCTCATCCCTCCTCTATACAACTCTCTGGTATCCTCTCTCTCTCATCCCTCCTCTATACAACCCTCTGGTGTCCCTCCCTCTATACAACTCTCTGGTGTCCCTCCCTCTTTACAACTCTCTGGTATCCCTCCCTCTATACAACTCTCTGGTATCCCTCTCTCTCTCATCCCTCCCTCTATACAACTCTCTGGTATCCCTCCCTCTATACAACCCTCTGGTGTCCCTCCCTCTATACAACTCTCTGGTATCCCTCTCTCTCTCATGCCTCCCTCTATACAACCCTCTGGTGTCCCTCCCTCTTTACAACTCTCTGGTATCCCTCCCTCTATACAACCCTCTGGTGTCCCTCCCTCTATACAACTCTCTGGTATCCCTCTCTCTCTCATGCCTCCCTCTATACAACCATCTGGTGTCCCTCCCTCTATACAACTCTCTGGTGTCCCTCCCTCTTTACAACTCTCTGGTATCCCTCCCTCTATACAACTCTCTGGTGTCCCTCCCTCTATACAACCCTCTGGTGTCCCTCCCTCTTTACAACTCTCTGGTATCCCTCCCTCTATAAAACTCTCTGGTGTCCCTCCCGCTATACAACTCTCTGGTGTCCCTCCCTCTATACAACTCTCTGGTGTCCCTCCTTCTTTACAACTCTCTGGTGTCCCTCCCTCTATACAACTCTCTGGTGTCCCTCCCTCTTTACAACTCTCTGGTGTCCCTCCCTCTATACAACTCTCTGGTATCCCTCCCTCTATACAACTCTCTGGTGTCCCTCCCTCTTTACAACTCTCTGGTGTCCCTCCCTCTATACAACTCTCTGGTATCCCTCCTCTATACAACTCTCTGGTGTCCCTCCTCTTTACAACTCTCTGGTATCCCTCCTCTATACAACCCTCTGGTGTCCCTCCCTCTATACAACACTCTCTGGTATCCCTCCCTCTATACAACCCTCTGGTGTCCCTCCTTCTATACAACTCTCTGGTATCCCTCTCTCTCTCTCTGGTCCCTCCCTCTATACAACTCTCTGGTATCCTCTCTCTCTCATCCTCCCTCTATACAACTCTCTGGTGTCCCTCCTCTATACAACTCTCTGGTGTCCCTCCTCTTTACAACTCTCTGGTGTCCCTCCCTCTATACAACCCTCTGGTGTCCCTCCCTCTTTACAACTCTCTGGTATCCCTCCCTCTATACAACCCTCTGGTGTCCCTCCCTCTATACAACTCTCTGGTATCCCTCTCTCTCTCATGCCTCCCTCTATACAACCCTCTGGTGTCCCTCCCTCTATAAAACTCTCTGGTGTCCCTCCCTCTTTACAACTCTCTGATATCCCTCCCTCTATACAACTCTCTGGTGTCCCTCCCTCTATACAACCCTCTGGTGTCCCTCCCTCTTTACAACACTCTGGTATCCCTCCCTCTATACAACCCTCTGGTGTCCCTCCCTCTATACAACTCTCTGGTATCCCTCTCTCTCTCATGCCTCCCTCTATACAACCCTCTGGTGTCCCTCCCTCTATAAAACTCTCTGGTGTCCCTCCCTCTTTACAACTCTCTGATATCCCTCCCTCTATACAACTCTCTGGTGTCCCTCCTCTATACAAACCTCTGGTGTCCCTCCTCTTTACAACTCTCTGGTATCCCTCCTCTATACAACTCTCTGGTGTCCCTCCTCTTATACAACTCTCTGGTGTCCCTCCTCTATACAACCCTCTGGTGTCCCTCCCTCTATACAACTCTCTGGTGTCCCTTCCTCTATACAACCCTCTGGTGTCCCTCCCTCTATACAACTCTCTGGTATCCCTCCCTGTTTACAACTCTCTGGTATCCCTCCCTCTATACAACCCTCTGGTGTCCCTCCCTGTTTACAACTCTCTGGTATCCCTCCCTCTATACAACTCTCTGGTATCCCTCCCTCTATACAACTCTCTGGTGTCCCTCCCTCTTTACAACTCTCTGGTATCCCTCCCTCTATACAACTCTCTGGTATCCCTCCCTCTTTACAACTCTCTGGTATCCCTCCCTCTATACAACTCTCTGGTATCCCTCCCTCTTTACAACTCTCTGCTATCCCTCCCTCTTTACAACTCTCTGCTATCCCTCCCTCTTTACATCTCTCTGGTATCCCTCCCTCTATACAACCCTCTGGTGTCCCTCCCTCTATAAAACTCTCTGCTGTCCCTCCCTCTTTACAACTCTCTGGTATCCCTCCCTCTATACAACTCTCTGGTGTCCCTCCCTCTATACAACCCTCTGGTGTCCCTCCCTCTTTACAACTCTCTGGTATCCCTCCTCTATACAACTCTCTGGTGTCCCTCCTCTATACAACCCTCTGGTGTCCTCCCTCTATACAACTCTCTGGTATCCCTCCTGTTTACAACTCTCTGGTATCCCTCCTCTATACAACCCTCTGGTGTCCCTCCCTGTTTACAACTCTCTGGTATCCCTCCCTCTATACAACTCTCTGGTATCCCTCCCTCTATACAACTCTCTGGTATCCCTCCCTCTATACTACTCTCTGGTATCCCTCTCTCTCTTCCACTCCCTTCCTCTATACAACCCTCTGGTATCCCTCCCTCTATACAACTCTCTGGTGTCCCTCCCTCTTTACAACTCTCTGGTATCCCTCCCTCTATACAACTCTCTGGTATCCCTCCCTCTATACAACTCTCTGGTATCCCTCCTCTATACAACTCTCTGGTATCCCTCCTCTTTACAACTCTCTGGTATCCCTCCTCTTTACAACTCTCTGGTATCCCTCCTCTTTACAACTCTCTGCTATCCCTCCCTCTTTACAACTCTCTGGTATCCCTCCTCTTTACAACTCTCTGGTATCCCTCCCTCTTTACAACTCTCTGGTGTCCCTCCTCTTTACAACTCTCTGGTATCCCTCCTCTTACAACTCTCTGGTGTCCTCCCTCTTTACAACTCTCTGGTATCCCTCCTCTATACAACTCTCTGGTGTCCCTCCTTCTATACAACTCTCTGGTGTCCCTCCTCTTTACAACTCTCTGGTGTCCCTCCCTCTATACAACTCTCTGGTGTCCCTCCTCTATACAACTCTCTGGTGTCCCTCCTCTTTACAACTCTCTGGTGTCCCTCCCTCTTTACAACTCTCTGGTGTCCCTCCTCTATACAACTCTCTGGTATCCCTCCCTCTTTACAACTCTCTGGTATCCCTCCTCTATACAACTCTCTGGTATCCCTCCCTCTTTACAACTCTCTGCTATCCCTCCTCTTTACAACTCTCTGGTATCCCTCCTCTATACAACCTCTGGTGTCCCTCCTGTTTACAACTCTCTGGTATCCCTCCTCTATACAACTCTCTGGTATCCCTCCCTCTATACAACTCTCTGGTGTCCTCCCTATACAACTCTCTGGTATCCCTCCTCTATACAACTCTCTGGTGTCCCTCCTCTTTACAACTCTCTGGTATCCCTCCTCTTACAACTCTCTGGTATCCTCCTCTATACAACTCTCTGGTCCCCTCCTCTTTACAACTCTCTGGTATCCCTCCTCTATACAACTCTCTGGTATCCCTCCTCTATACAACTCTCTGGTGTCCCTCCTCTTTACAACTCTCTGGTGTCCCTCCCTCTATACAACTCTCTGGTGTCCCTCCCTCTATCCTTCTGGTGTCCATCCCCTCTATACAACTCTCTGGTATCCCTCACTGTTTACAACTCTCTGGTATCCCTCCCTCTATACAACTCTCTGGTATCCTCCTCCAACTCTCTGGGTATCCCTTTACAACTCTCTGGTATCCCTCCTCTCTATACATCCTGGTGTCTCCTCTATACAACCCTCTGGTGTCCCTCCTCTATACAACTCTCTGGTGTCCCTCCCTCTATACAACTCTCTGGTGTCCCTCCCTCTATACAACTCTCTGGTGTCCCTCCTCTATACAACTCTCTGGTGTCCTCCCTCTATACAACCCTCTGGTGTCCCTCCTCTATACAACTCTCTGGTGTCCCTCCCTCTATACAACTCTCTGGTGTCCCTCCCTCTATACAACCCTCTGGTGTCCCTCCCTCTATACAACTCTCTGGTATCCCTCCCTGTTTACAACTCTCTGGTGTCCCTCCCTCTATACAACCCTCTGGTGTCCCTCCCTGTTTACAACTCTCTGGTATCCCTCTCTCTCTCATCCCTCCCTCTATACAACCCTCTGGTGTCCCTCCCTCTATACAACTCTCTGGTGTCCCTCCCTCTATAAAACTATCTGGTGTCCCTCCCTCTATACAACTCTCTGGTATCCCTCTCTCTCTCATGCCTCCCTCTATACAGCCCTCTGGTGTCCCTCCCTCTATAAACTCTCTGGTGTCCCTCCCTCTTTACAACTCTCTGGTATCCCTCCTCTATACAACTCTCTGGTGTCCCTCCTCTATACAACTCTCTGGTGTCCCTCCTCTTTACAACTCTCTGGTGTCCCTCCTACAACCCTCTGGTGTTCCTCCTTCTTTAAACTCTCTGGTGTCCCTCCTCTATACAACTCTCTGGTGTCCCTCCTCTATACAACTCTCTGGTGTCCTTCCTCTATACAACCCTCTGGTGTCCTCCCTCTATACAACTCTCTGGTATCCCTCCCTGTTTACAACTCTCTGGTATCCTCCTCTATACAACCCTCTGGTGTCCCTCCTGTTTACAACTCTCTGGTATCCCTCCTCTATACAACTCTCTGGTATCCTCCCTCTATACAACTCTCTGGTGTCCCTCCTCTTTACAACTCTCTGGTATCCCTCCCTCTATACAACTCTCTGGTATCCCTCCTCTTTACAACTCTCTGGTATCCCTCCCTCTATACAACTCTCTGGTATCCTCCCTCTTTACAACTCTCTGCTATCCCTCCTCTTTACAACTCTCTGCTATCCCTCCTCTTTACATCTCTCTGGTATCCTCCCTCTATACAACCCTCTGGTGTCCCTCCTCTATAAAACTCTCTGCTGTCCCTCCCTCTTTACAACTCTCTGGTGTCCCTCCCTCTATACAACTCTCTGGTGTCCCTCCTCTATACAACCCTCTGGTGTCCCTCCCTCTTTACAACTCTCTGGTATCCCTCCCTCTATACAACTCTCTGGTGTCCCTCCCTCTATACAACTCTCTGGTGTCCCTCCTCTATACAACCCTCTGGTGTCCCTCCCTCTATACAACTCTCTGGTATCCCTCCTGTTTACAACTCTCTGGTATCCTCCTCTATACAACCCTCTGGTGTCCCTCCCTGTTTACAACTCTCTGGTATCCCTCCCTCTATACAACTCTCTGGTATCCCTCCCTCTATACAACTCTCTGGTGTCCCTCCCTCTATACAACTCTCTGGTATCCCTCCCTCTATACAACTCTCTGGTGTCCCTCCCTCTTTACAACTCTCTGGTATCCCTCCCTCTATACAACTCTCTGGTATCCCTCCCTCTATACAACTCTCTGGTATCCCTCCCTCTTTACAACTCTCTGGTATCCCTCCCTCTATACAACTCTCTGGTATGCCTCCTCTTTACAACTCTCTGCTATCCCTCCTCTTTACAACTCTCTGGTATCCCTCCTCTTTACAACTCTCTGGTATCCCTCCTCTTTACAACTCTCTGGTGTCCTCCTCTTTACAACCCTCTGGTATCCCTCCCTCTTTACAACTCTCTGGTGTCCCTCCCTCTTTACAACTCTCTGGAATCCCTCCCTCTATACAACTCTCTGGTATCCCTCCCTCTATACAACACTCTGGTGTCCCTCCTTCTATACAACTCTCTGGTGTCCCTCCTTCTTTACAACTCTCTGGTGTCCCTCCTCTATACAACTCTCTGGTGTCCCTCCTCTTTACAACTCTCTGGTGTCCCTCCTCTTTACAACTCTCTGGTGTCCCTCCCTCTTTACAACTCTCTGGTGTCCCTCCTCTATACAACTCTCTGGTATCCCTCCCTCTTTACAACTCTCTGGTATCCCTCCTCTATACAACTCTCTGGTATCCCTCCTCTTTACAACTCTCTGCTATCCCTCCTCTTTACAACTCTCTGGTATCCCTCCTCTATACAACCCTCTGGTGTCCTCCTGTTTACAACTCTCTGGTATCCCTCCTCTATACAACTCTCTGGTATCCCTCCTCTATACAACTCTCTGGTGTCCCTCCCTCTATACAACTCTCTGGTATCCCTCCTCTATACAACTCTCTGGTGTCCCTCCCTCTTTACAACTCTCTGGTATCCCTCCTCTATACAACTCTCTGGTATCCCTCCCTCTATACAACTCTCTGGTATCCCTCCTCTTTACAACTCTCTGGTATCCCTCCCTCTATACAACTCTCTGGTATCCCTCCTCTTTACAACTCTCTGCTATCCCTCCTCTTTACAACTCTCTGGTATCCCTCCTCTTTACAACCCTCTGGTATCCCTCCTCTTTACAACTCTCTGGTGTCCTCCCTCTTTACAACTCTCTGGTATCCCTCCTCTATACAACTCTCTGGTATCCCTCCCTCTATACAACCCTCTGGTGTCCTCCTTCTATACAACCTCTGGTGTCCCTCCTTCTTTACAACTCTCTGGTGTCCTTCCCTCTATACAACTCTCTGGTGTCCCTCCCTCTTTACAACTCTCTGGTGTCCCTCCTCTATACAACTCTCTGGTGTCCCTCCTCTTTACAACTCTCTGGTGTCCCTCCTCTTTACAACTCTCTGGTGTCCCTCCTCTATACAACTCTTTGGTGTCCCTCCTTCTTTACAACTCTCTGGTGTCCCTCCCTCTATACAACTCTCTGTTGTCCCTCCTCTTTACAACTCTCTGGTGTCCCTCCTCTATACAACTCTCTGGTATCCCTCCTCTTTACAACTCTCTGGTATCCCTCCTCTTTACAACTCTCTTATATCCCTCCTCTATACAACTCTCTGGTGTCCCTCCTCTTTACAACTCTCTGGTATCCCTCCTCTATACAACTCTCTGGTGTCCCTCCCTCTTTACAACTCTCTGGTATCCCTCCCTCTATACAACTCTCTGGTATCCCTCCCTCTATACAACTCTCTGGTGTCCCTCCCTCTTTACAACTCTCTGGTATCCCTCCCTCTATACAACTTTCTGGTATCCCTCCCTCTTTACAACTCTCTGGTATCCCTCCCTCTATACAACTCTCTGGTATCCCTCCCTCTATACAACTCTCTGGTGTCCCTCCCTCTTTACAACTCTCTGGTGTCCCTCCCTTTTTACAACTCTCTGGTATCCCTCCCTCTTTACAACTCTCTGGTATCCCTCCCTCTTTACAACTATCTGGTATCCCTCCCTCTTTACAACTCTCTGGTGTCCCTCCCTCTTTACAACTCTCTGGTATCCCTCCCTCTATACAACTCTCTGGTGTCCCTCCCTCTATACAACTTTCTGGTATCCCTCCCTCTATACAACCCTCTGGTGTCCCTCCTTCTATACAACCCTCTGGTGTCCCTCCTTCTTTACAACTCTCTGGTGTCCCTCCCTCTATACAACTCTCTGGTGTCCCTCCCTCTATATAACTCTCTGGTGTCCCTTCCTCTATACAACCCTCTGGTGTCCCTCCCTCTATACAACACTCTGGTATCCCTCCCTGTATACAACTCTCTGGTATCCCTCCCTCTATACAACTCTCTGGTATCCCTCCCTCTTTACAACTCTCTGGTATCCCTCCCTCTTTACAACTCTCTGGTATCCCTCCCTCTTTACAACTCTCTGGTGTCCCCCCCTCTTTACAACTATCTGGTATCCCTCCCTCTTTACAACTCTCTGGTGTCCCTCCCTCTTTACAACTCTCTGGTATCCCTCCCTCTATACAACTCCTGGTGTCCCTCCCTCTTTACAACTCTCTGGTATCCCTCCTCTTTACAACTCTCTGGTGTCCCTCCCTCTTTACAACTCTCTGGTATCCCTCCCTCTATACAACTCTCTGGTGTCCCTCCCTCTTTACAACTCTCTGGTATCCCTCCCTCTATACAACTCTCTGGTGTCCCTCCCTCTTTACAACTCTCTGGTATCCCTCCCTCTATACAACTCTCTGGTATCCCTCCCTCTATACAACTCTCTGGTGTCCCTCCTCTTTACAACTCTCTGGTATCTTTACAACTCTCTCCCTCCTCTATACAACTCTCTGGTATCCCTCCCTCTATACAACTCTCTGGTATCCTCCCTCTTTACAACTCTCTGGTATCCCTCCTCTTTACAACTCTCTGGTATCCCTCCTCTTTACAACTCTCTGGTATCCCTCCCTCTATACAACTCTCTGGTGTCCCTCCTCTATACAACTCTCTGGTGTCCCTCCTCTTTACAACTCTCTGGTATCCCTCCTCTATACAACTCTCTGGTGTCCCTCCTCTATACAACCCTCTGGTGTCCCTCCCTCTTTACAACTCTCTGGTATCCCTCCCTCTATACAACTCTCTGGTGTCCCTCCCTCTATACAACTCTCTGGTGTCCCTCCTCTATACAACCCTCTGGTGTCCCTCCTCTATACAACTCTCTGGTATCCTCCTGTTTACAACTCTCTGGTATCCTCTCTCTATACAACCCTCTGGTGTCCCTCCCTGTTTACAACTCTCTGGTATCCCTCCCTCTATACAACTCTCTGGTATCCCTCCTCTATACAACTCTCTGGTGTCCTCCTCTATACAACTCTCTGGTATCCCTCCCTCTATACAACTCTCTGGTGTCCCTCCCTCTTTACAACTCTCTGGTATCCCTCCTCTATACAACTCTCTGGTATCCCTCCTCTATACAACTCTCTGGTATCCCTCCTCTTTACAACTCTCTGGTATCCCTCCTCTATACAACTCTCTGGTATCCTCCTCTTTACAACTCTCTGCTATCCCTCCTCTTTACAACTCTCTGGTATCCCTCCTCTTTACAACTCTCTGGTATCCCTCCTCTTTACAACTCTCTGGTGTCCCTCCCTCTTTACAACCCTCTGGTATCCCTCCCTCTTTACAACTCTCTGGTGTCCCTCCCTCTTTACAACTCTCTGGTATCCCTCCCTCTATACAACTCTCTGGTATCCCTCCCTCTATACAACACTCTGGTGTCCCTCCTTCTATACAACCCTCTGGTGTCCCTCCTTCTTTACAACTCTCTGGTGTCCCTCCCTCTATACAACTCTCTGGTGTCCCTCCCTCTTTACAACTCTCTGGTGTCCCTCCCTCTATACAACTCTCTGGTGTCCCTCCCTCTTTACAACTCTCTGGTGTCCCTCCTCTTTACAACTCTCTGGTGTCCCTCCTCTATACAACTCTCTGGTATCCCTCCCTCTTTACTCTTTCACAACTCTCTGGTATCCCTCCTCTATACAACTCTCTGGTATCCCTCCCTCTTTACAACTCTCTGGTATCCCTCCCTCTATACAACCCTCTGGTGTCCTCCTGTTTACAACTCTCTGGTATCCCTCCTCTATACAACTCTCTGGTATCCCTCCTCTATACAACTCTCTGGTGTCCCTCCTCTATACAACTCTCTGGTATCCCTCCCTCTATACAACTCTCTGGTGTCCCTCCTCTTTACAACTCTCTGGTATCCCTCCTCTATACAACTCTCTGGTATCCTCCTCTATACAACTCTCTGGTATCCCTCCTCTTTACAACTCTCTGGTATCCCTCCCTCTATACAACTCTCTGGTATCCCTCCCTCTTTACAACTCTCTGCTATCCCTCCCTCTTTACAACCCTCTGGTATCCCTCCCTCTTTACAACTCTCTGGTGTCCCTCCCTCTTTACAACTCTCTGGTATCCCTCCCTCTATACAACTCTCTGGTATCCCTCCCTCTATACAACCCTCTGGTGTCCCTCCTTCTATACAACCCTCTGGTGTCCCTCCTTCTTTACAACTCTCTGGTGTCCTTCCCTCTATACAACTCTCTGGTGTCCCTCCCTCTTTACAACTCTCTGGTGTCCCTCCCTCTATACAACTCTCTGGTGTCCCTCCCTCTTTACAACTCTCTGGTGTCCCTCCCTCTTTACAACTCTCTGGTGTCCCTCCCTCTATACAACTCTCTGGTGTCCCTCCTTCTTTACAACTCTCTGGTGTCCCTCCCTCTATACAACTCTCTGTTGTCCCTCCCTCTTTACAACTCTCTGGTGTCCCTCCCTCTATACAACTCTCTGGTATCCCTCCCTCTTTACAACTCTCTGGTATCCCTCCCTCTTTACAACTCTCTGGTATCCCTCCTCTTACAACTCTCTGGTGTCCCTCCTCTTTACAACTCTCTGGTATCCCTCCCTCTTTACAACTCTCTGGTGTCCCTCCTCTTTACAACTCTCTGGTATCCCTCCTCTAACTCTCTCTGGTGTCCCTCCCTCTATACAACTCTCTGGTATCCCTCCTCTTTACAACTCTCTGGTATCCCTCCTCTATACAACTCTCTGGTATCCCTCCTCTTTACAACTCTCTGGTATCCCTCCTCTTACAACTCTCTGGTGTCCCTCCCTCTATACAACTCTCTGGTGTCCCTCCTCTTTACAACTCTCTGGTGTCCCTCCTCTCTATACAACTCTCTGGTGTCCCTCCCTCTTTACAACTCTCTGGTGTCCCTCCTCTATACAACCCTCTGGTGTCCCTCCCTCTATACAACTCTCTGGTATCCCTCCTCTTTACAACTCTCTGGTATCCCTCCTCTATACAACTCTCTGGTGTCCCTCCTCTTTACAACTCTCTGGTATCCCTCCCTCTATACAACTCTCTGGTATCCCTCCCTCTTTACAACTCTCTGGTGTCCCTCCTCTATACAACTCTCTGGTATCCCTCTATACAACTCTCTGGTGTCCTCCTCTTTACAACTCTCTGGTATCCCTCCTCTTTACAACTCTCTGGTATCCCTCCTCTGGTATCCCTCCTCTATACAACTCTCTGGTATCCCTCCTCTTTACAACTCTCTGGTGTCCCTCCTCTTTACAACTCTCTGGTATCCCTCCCTCTTTACAACTCTCTGGTATCCCTCCTCTTTACAACTCTCTGGTGTCCCTCCTCTTTACAACTCTCTGGTATCCCTCCCTCTTTACAACTCTCTGGTATCCCTCCTCTTTACAACTCTCTGGTATCCCTCCCTCTTTACAACTCTCTGGTGTCCCTCCCTCTTTACAACTCTCTGGTGTCCCTCCTCTATACAACTCTCTGGTATCCCTCCTCTATACAACTCTCTGGTGTCCCTCCTCTATACAACTCTCTGGTGTCCCTCCTCTTTACAACTCTCTGGTGTCCCTCCTCTATACAACTCTCTGGTGTCCCTCCTCAACTCTCTGGTGTCCTCCCTCTTTACAACTCTCTGGTGTCCCTCCTCTTTACAACTCTCTGGTGTCCCTCCTCTTTACAACTCTCTGGTGTCCCTCCCTCTATACAACTCTCTGGTATCCCTCCCTCTTTACAACTCTCTGGTGTCCCTCCCTCTATACAACTCTCTGGTATCCCTCCCTCTTTACAACTCTCTGGTGTCCCTCCCTCTATACAACTCTCTGGTGTCCCTCCCTCTTTACAACTCTCTGGTATCCCTCCTCTATACAACTCTCTGGTATCCCTCCCTCTATACAACTCTCTGGTGTCCCTCCCTCTTTACAACTCTCTGGTATCCCTCCCTCTATACAACTCTCTGGTGTCCCTCCCTCTATACAACTCTCTGGTATCCCTCCCTCTATACAACTCTCTGGTATCCCTCCCTCTATACAACTCTCTGGTATCCCTCCCTCTTTACAACTCTCTGGTATCCCTCCTCTTTACAACTCTCTGGTATCCCTCCTCTTTACAACTCTCTGGTATCCCTCCTCTTTACAACTCTCTGGTGTCCCTCCTCTTTACAACTCTCTGGTATCCCTCCCTCTTTACAACTCTCTGGTGTCCCTCCTCTTTACAACTCTCTGGTGTCCCTCCTCTATACAACTCTCTGGTATCCCTCCCTCTATACAACTCTCTGGTGTCCCTCCTCTATACAACTCTCTGGTGTCCCTCCTCTTTACAACTCTCTGGTGTCCCTCCCTCTATACAACTCTCTGGTGTCCCTCCTCTTTACAACTCTCTGGTGTCCCTCCTCTATACAACTCTCTGGTGTCCCTCCTCTTTACAACTCTCTGGTGTCCCTCCTCTTTACAACTCTCTGGTGTCCCTCCTCTATACAACTCTCTGGTATCCCTCCTCTTTACAACTCTCTGGTATCCCTCCCTCTATACAACTCTCTGGTATCCCTCCTCTTTACAACTCTCTGGTATCCCTCCTCTATACAACTCTCTGGTGTCCCTCCTCTTTACAACTCTCTGGTATCCCTCCCTCTATACAACTCTCTGGTATCCCTCCTCTATACAACTCTCTGGTGTCCCTCCTCTATACAACTCTCTGGTATCCCTCCCTCTTACAACTCTCTGGTGTCCCTCCCTCTTTACAACTCTCTGGTATCCCTCCTCTTACAACTCTCTGGTATCCCTCCTCTATACAACTCTCTGGTATCCCTCCTCTTTACAACTCTCTGGTATCCCTCCCTCTTTACAACTCTCTGGTATCCCTCCCTCTTTACAACTCTCTGGTATCCCTCCTCTTTACAACCCTCTGGTATCCCTCCCTCTTTACAACTCTCTGGTGTCCCTCCTCTTTACAACTCTCTGGTATCCCTCCCTCTATACAACTCTCTGGTATCCCTCCTCTATACAACTCTCTGGTGTCCCTCCTCTTTACAACTCTCTGGTGTCCCTCCTTTTACAACTCTCTGGTGTCCTTCTCCTCTATACAACTCTCTGGTGTCCCTCCTCTTTACAACTCTCTGGTGTCCCTCCCTCTATACAACTCTCTGGTGTCCCTCCTCTTTACAACTCTCTGGTGTCCCTCCCTCTTTACAACTCTCTGGTGTCCCTCCCTCTATACAACTCTCTGGTGTCCCTCCTCTTTACAACTCTCTGGTGTCCCTCCTCTATACAACTCTCTGGTGTCCCTCCTCTTTACAACTCTCTGGTGTCCCTCCCTCTATACAACTCTCTGGTGTCCCTCCTCTTTACAACTCTCTGGTATCCCTCCTCTTTACAACTCTCTGGTGTCCCTCCTCTATACAACTCTCTGGTGTCCCTCCTCTATACAACTCTCTGGTATCCCTCCTCTATACAACTCTCTGGTATCCCTCCTCTTTACAACTCTCTGGTATCCCTCCCTCTATACAACTCTCTGGTGTCCCTCCTCTTTACAACTCTCTGGTCCCTCCTCTATACAACTCTCTGGTATCCCTCCTCTATCTCTGGTGTCCCTCCTCTTTACAACTCTCTGGTATCCCTCCCTCTATCCCTCCCCTCCTCTTTACAACTCTCTGGTATCCCTCCTCTATACAACTCTCTGGTATCCCTCCTCTATACAACTCTCTGGTATCCCTCCTCTTTACAACTCTCTGGTATCCCTCCTCTATACAACTCTCTGGTATCCCTCCTCTTTGACTCTCTGGTATCCCTCCTCTTTACAACTCTCTGGTATCCCTCCTCTTTACAACTCTCTGGTGTCCCTCCTCTTTACAACTCTCTGGTATCCCTCCTCTATACAACTCTCTGGTATCCCTCCTCTTACAACTCTCTGGTGTCCCTCCTCTATACAACCCTCTGGTGTCCCTCCTTCTTTACAACTCTCTGGTGTCCCTCCCTCTATACAACTCTCTGGTGTCCCTCCCTCTTTACAACTCTCTGGTGTCCCTCCTCTATACAACTCTCTGGTGTCCCTCCTCTTTACAACTCTCTGGTGTCCCTCCTCTTTACAACTCTCTGGTGTCCCTCCTCTATACAACTCTCTGGTGTCCCTCCTCTTTACAACTCTCTGGTGTCCCTCCTCTATACAACTCTCTGGTGTCCTCCTCTTTACCTCTGGTGTCCCTCCTCTATACAACTCTCTGGTGTCCCTCCTCTTTACAACTCTCTGGTATCCCTCCTCTTTACAACTCTCTCCTCTATACAACTCTCTGGTGTCCCTCCTCTTTACAACTCTCTGGTATCCCTCCCTCTATACAACTCTCTGGTGTCCCTCCTCTTTACAACTCTCTGGTATCCCTCCCTCTATACAACTCTCTGGTATCCCTCCTCTATACAACTCTCTGGTGTCCCTCCTCTTTACAACTCTCTGGTGTCCTTTCTGGTGTCCCTCCTCTTTACAACTCTCTGGTATCCCTCCTCTATACAACTCTCTGGTGTCCCTCCTCTATACAACTCTCTGGTGTCCCTCCTCTTTACAACTCTCTGGTGTCCCTCCTCTATACAACTCTCTGGTGTCCCTCCTCTATACAACTCTCTGGTGTCCCTCCTCTATACAACTCTCTGGTATCCCTCCTCTATACAACTCTCTGGTATCCCTCCTCTCTTTACAACTCTCTGGTGTCCCTCCCTGTTTACAACTCTCTGGTATCCCTCCCTCTATACAACTCTCTGGTATCCCTCCTCTTTACAACTCTCTGGTGTCCCTCCTCTATACAACTCTCTGGTATCCCTCCTCTATACAACTCTCTGGTGTCCCTCCTCTTTACAACTCTCTGGTGTCCCTCCTCTATACCAACTCTCTGGTGTCCCTCCTCTATACAACTCTCTGGTGTCCCTCCCTCTTTACAACTCTCTGGTGTCCCTCCCTCTATACAACTCTCTGGTATCCCTCCTCTTTACAACTCTCTGGTATCCCTCCTCTTTACAACTCTCTGGTATCCCTCCCTCTTTACAACTCTCTGGTATCCCTCCTCTTTACAACTCTCTGGTGTCCCTCCTCTTTACAACTCTCTGGTGTCCCTCCTCTTTACAACTCTCTGGTGTCCCTCCTCTTTACAACTCTCTGGTGTCCCTCCCTCTATACAACTTTCTGGTATCCCTCCCTCTATACAACCCTCTGGTGTCCCTCCTTCTATACAACCCTCTGGTGTCCCTCCTTCTTTACAACTCTCTGGTGTCCCTCCCTCTATACAACTCTCTGGTGTCCCTCCTCTTTACAACTCTCTGGTGTCCCTCCTCTATACAACTCTCTGGTGTCCCTCCTCTATACAACTCTCTGGTGTCCCTCCCTCTTTACAACTCTCTGGTGTCCCTCCTCTAACAACTCTCTGGTATCCCTCCCTCTATACAACTCTCTGGTATCCCTCCTCTATACAACTCTCTGGTATCCCTCCCTCTTTACAACTCTCTGGTATCCCTCCTCTATACAACTCTCTGGTGTCCCTCCTCTTTACAACTCTCTGGTATCCCTCCTCTTTACAACTCTCTGGTATCCCTCCTCTATACAACTCTCTGGTACCCTCCTCTAACAACTCTCTGGTGTCCCTCCCTCTTTACAACTCTCTGGTGTCCCTCCCTCTATACAACTCTCTGGTATCCCTCCCTCTATACAACTCTCTGGTATCCCTCCCTCTTTACAACTCTCTGGTATCCCTCCCTCTTTACAACTCTCTGGTGTCCCTCCCTCTTTACAACTCTCTGGTATCCCTCCCTCTTTACAACTCTCTGGTATCCCTCCCTCTTTACAACTCTCTGGTGTCCCTCCCTCTTTACAACTGGTATCCCTCCCTCTATACAACTCTCTGGTATCCCTCCCTCTATACAACTCTCTGGTGTCCCTCCTTCTATATCTGGTGTCCCTCCTTCTTTACAACTCTCTGGTGTCCCTCCCTCTATACAACTCTCTGGTGTCCCTCCTCTTTACAACTCTCTGGTGTCCCTCCCTCTATACAACTCTCTGGTGTCCCTCCTCTTTACAACTCTCTGGTGTCCCTCCTCTATACAACTCTCTGGTGTCCCTCCCTCTTACAACTCTCTGGTGTCCCTCCTTCTTTACAACTCTCTGGTGTCCCTCCTCTATACAACTCTCTGGTGTCCCTCCCTCTTTACAACTCTCTGGTATCCCTCCCTCTATACAACTCTCTGGTATCCCTCCTCTTTACAACTCTCTGGTATCCCTCCTCTTTACAACTCTCTGGTATCCCTCCTCTATACAACTCTCTGGTGTCCCTCCTCTTTACAACTCTCTGGTATCCCTCCCTCTATACAACTCTCTGGTGTCCCTCCCTCTTTACAACTCTCTGGTGTCCCTCCTCTATACAACTCTCTGGTATCCCTCCTCTATACAACTCTCTGGTGTCCCTCCTCTTTACCTCTCTGGTATCCCTCCTCTATACAACTCTCTGGTATCCCTCCTCTTTACAACTCTCTGGTATCCCTCCTCTATACAACTCTCTGGTATCCCTCCTCTATACAACTCTCTGGTATCCCTCCTCTTTACAACTCTCTGGTATCCCTCCTCTTTACAACTCTCTGGTGTCCCTCCCTCTTTACAACTCTCTGGTATCCCTCCCTCTTTACAACTCTCTGGTGTCCCTCCTCTTTACAACTCTCTGGTATCCCTCCTCCAACTCTCTGGTGTCCCTCCTCTATACAACTCTCTGGTATCCCTCCCTCTATACAACTCTCTGGTGTCCCTCCTCTATACAACTCTCTGGTGTCCCTCCTTCTTTACAACTCTCTGGTGTCCCTCCTCTTTACTCTCTGGTATACAACTCCCTCCTCTATACAACTCTCTGGTACAACTCTCTGGTGTCCCTCCTCTTTACAACTCTCTGGTATCCTCCTCTAACAACTCTCTGGTATCCCTCCTCTTACAACTCTCTGGTATCCCTCCCTCTTTACAACTCTCTGGTATCCCTCCCTCTATACAACTCTCTGGTCCCTCCCTCTTTACAACTCTCTGGTATCCCTCCTCTTTACAACTCTCTGGTATCCTCCCTTTACAACTCTCTGGTGTCCCTCCTCTTTACAACTCTCTGGTGTCCCTCCTCTTTACAACTCTCTGGTATCCCTCCCTCTATACAACTCTCTGGTATCCCTCCTCTATACAACTCTCTGGTGTCCCTCCTCTATACAACTCTCTGGTGTCCCTCCTCTCAACTCTCTGGTGTCCCTCCTCTATACAACTCTCTGGTGTCCCTCCCTCTTTACAACTCTCTGGTGTCCCTCCCTCTATACAACTCTCTGGTGTCCCTCCTCTATACAACTCTCTGGTGTCCCTCCTCTTTACAACTCTCTGGTATCCCTCCTCTATACAACTCTCTGGTATCCCTCCCTCTTTACAACTCTCTGGTATCCCTCCCTCTATACAACTCTCTGGTATCCCTCCTCCAACTCTCTGGTATCCCTCCTCTATACAACTCTCTGGTGTCCCTCCTCTTTACAACTCTCTGGTATCCCTCCCTCTTTACAACTCTCTGGTGTCCCTCCCTCTATACAACTCTCTGGTGTCCCTCCTCTTTACTCTCTGGTATCCCTCCTCTATACAACTCTCTCTGGTGTCCCTCCTCTTTACAACTCTCTGGTATCCCTCCTCTATACAACTCTCTGGTATCCCTCCCCTCTTTTTACAACTCTCTGGTGTCCCTCCTCTTTACAACTCTCTGGTATCCCTCCCTCTATACAACTCTCTGGTATCCCTCCCTCTTTACAACTCTCTGGTATCCCTCCCTCTTTACAACTCTCTGGTATCCCTCCCTCTTTACAACTCTCTGGTGTCCCTCCCTCTTTACAACTCTCTGGTGTCCCTCCTCTATACAACTCTGGTATCCCTCCTCTATACAACTCTCTGGTATCCCTCCTCTATACAACCCTCTGGTGTCCCTCCTTCTTACAACCCTCTGGTGTCCCTCCTTCTTTACAACTCTCTGGTGTCCCTCCCTCTATACAACTCTCTGGTGTCCCTCCTCTTTACAACTCTCTGGTGTCCCTCCCTCTATACAACTCTCTGGTGTCCCTCCTCTTTACAACTCTCTGGTGTCCCTCCTCTTTACAACTCTCTGGTGTCCCTCCTCTATACTCTCTGGTGTCCCTCCTTCTTTACAACTCTCTGGTGTCCCTCCCTCTATACACTCTCTGGTGTCTCTCTGGTTCCCTCCTCTTTAAACTCTCTGGTGTCCCTCCTCTATACAACTCTCTGGTGTCCCTCCTCTTTACAACTCTCTGGTATCCCTCCTCTTTACAACTCTCTGGTATCCCTCCCTCTTTACAACTCTCTGGTATCCCTCCTCTTTACAACTCTCTGGTGTCCCTCCTCTTTACAACTCTCTGGTATCCCTCCTCTTTACAACTCTCTGGTGTCCCTCCTCTTTACAACTCTCTGGTATCCCTCCTCTATACAACTCTCTGGTGTCCCTCCTCTATACAACTCTCTGGTATCCCTCCTCTTTACAACTCTCTGGTGTCCCTCCTCTTTACAACTCTCTGGTGTCCCTCCTCTATACAACTCTCTGGTGTCCCTCCTCTTTACAACTCTCTGGTGTCCCTCCCTCTATACAACTCTCTGGTGTCCCTCCTCTTTACAACTCTCTGGTGTCCCTCCTCTTTACAACTCTCTGGTATCCCTCCTCTATACAACTCTCTGGTATCCCTCCCTTTACAACTCTCTGGTATCCCTCCCCCTCTAACAACTCTCTGGTATCCCTCCCTCTTTACAACTCTCTGGTATCCCTCCCTCTATACAACTCTCTGGTGTCCCTCCCTCTTTACAACTCTCTGGTATCCCTCCTCTATACAACTCCTGGTATCCCTCCTCTATACAACTCTCTGGTGTCCTCCTCTTTACAACTCTCTGGTGTCCCTCCTCTATACAACTCTCTGGTGTCCCTCCTCTTTACAACTCTCTGGTGTCCCTCCTCTTTACAACTCTCTGGTATCCCTCCTCTATACAACTCTCTGGTATCCCTCCTCTTTACAACTCTCTGGTATCCCTCCCTCTATACAACCCTCCTCTTTACAACTCTCTGTCCCTCCTCTTTACAACTCTCTGGTATCCCTCCCTCTTTACAACTCTCTGGTGTCCCTCCTCTTTACAACTCTCTGGTATCCCTCCTCTATACAACTCTCTGGTATCCCTCCCTCTACCTCTCTGGGTGTCCCTCCTCTTTACAACTCTCTGGTATCCCTCCCTCTATACAACTCTCTGGTGTCCCTCCCTCTTTACTCTCTGGTGTCCCTCCCTCTATACAACTCTCTGGTGTCCCTCCCTCTTTACAACTCTCTGGTGTCCCTCCTCTTTACAACTCTCTGGTGTCCCTCCCTCTTTACAACTCTCTGGTGTCCCTCCTCTTTACAACTCTCTGGTGTCCCTCCTCTACAACTCTCTGGTGTCCCTCCTCTTTACAACTCTCTGGTATCCCTCCCTCTATACAACTCTCTGGTGTCCCTCCTCTTTACAACTCTCTGGTATCCCTCCCTCTTTACAACTCTCTGGTATCCCTCCTCTATACAACTCTCTGGTGTCCTCCTCTTTACAACTCTCTGGTATCCCTCCTCTATACAACTCTCTGGTGTCCCTCCCTCTTTACAACTCTCTGGTATCCCTCCCTCTATACAACTCTCTGGTATCCCTCCTCTATACAACTCTCTGGTATCCCTCCTCTTTACAACTCTCTGGTATCCCTCCTCTTACAACTCTCTGGTGTCCCTCCTCTTTACAACTCTCTGGTATCCCTCCCTCTCTATACAACTCTCTGGTATCCCTCCCTCTTACAACTCTCTGGTGTCCCTCCTCTTTACAACTCTCTGGTGTCCCTCCCTCTTTACAACTCTCTGGTATCCCTCCCTCTTTACAACTCTCTGGTATCCCTCCCTCTTTACAACTCTCTGGTATCCCTCCCTCTTTACAACTCTCTGGTGTCCCTCCCTCTTTACAACTCTCTGGTATCCCTCCCTCTATACAACTCTCTGGTGTCCCTCCCTCTATACAACTTTCTGGTATCCCTCCCTCTATACAACCCTCTGGTGTCCCTCCTTCTATACAACCCTCTGGTGTCCCTCCTTCTTTACTCTCTGGTGTCCCTCCTCTACAACTCTCTGGTGTCCCTCCCTCTATTACAACTCTCTGGTGTCCCTCCCTCTATACAACTCTCTGGTGTCCCTCCCTCTTTACAACTCTCTGGTATCCCTCCCTCTATACAACTCTCTGGTATCCCTCCCTCTTTACAACTCTCTGGTATCCCTCCCTCTTTACAACTCTCTGGTGTCCCTCCTCTATACAACTCTCTGGTATCCCTCCTCTTTACAACTCTCTGGTATCCCTCCTCTTTACAACTCTCTGGTATCCCTCCTCTATACAACTCTCTGGTGTCCCTCCTCTTTACAACTCTCTGGTGTCCCTCCTCTTTACAACTCTCTGGTATCCCTCCTCTTTACAACTCTCTGGTGTCCCTCCTCTTTACAACTCTCTGGTATCCCTCCTCTTTACAACTCTCTGGTGTCCCTCCTCTTTACAACTCTCTGGTATCCCTCCCTCTATACAACTCTCTGGTGTCCCTCCTCTATACAACTCTCTGGTATCCCTCCTCTATACAACCCTCTGGTGTCCCTCCTTCTATACAACTCTCTGGTGTCCCTCCTCTTTACAACTCTCTGGTGTCCCTCCTCTATACAACTCTCTGGTGTCCCTCCTCTATACAACTCTCTGGTATCCCTCCCTCTCTTACAACTCTCTCCCTCTATACAACTCTCTGGTCCCTCCTCCAACTCTCTGGTATCCCTCCTCTTTACAACTCTCTGGTATCCCTCCTTTTACAACTCTCTGGTATCCCTCCTCTTTACAACTCTCTGGTATCCCTCCCTTTACAACTATCTGGTATCCCTCCTCTTTACAACTCTCTGGTGTCCCTCCTCTTTACAACTCTCTGGTATCCCTCCTCTATACAACTCTCTGGTGTCCCTCCCTCTTTACAACTCTCTGGTATCCCTCCCTCTATACAACTCTCTGGTGTCCCTCCTCTTTACAACTCTCTGGTGTCCCTCCTCTTACAACTCTCTGGTATCCCTCCTCTTTACAACTCTCTGGTATCCCTCCTCTTTACAACTCTCTGGTATCCCTCCTCTATACAACTCTCTGGTATCCCTCCCTCTTTACAACTCTCTGGTGTCCCTCCTCTATACAACTCTCTGGTGTCCCTCCTCTTTACAACTCTCTGGTGTCCCTCCCTCTTTACAACTCTCTGGTATCCCTCCCTCTTTAAACTCTCTGGTATCCCTCCCTCTTTACAACTCTCTGGTACCCTCCTCTTTACAACTCTCTGTATCCCTCCTCTTTACAACTCTCTGGTGTCCCTCCCTCTTTACAACTCTCTGGTATCCCTCCCTCTTTACAACTCTCTGGTGTCCCTCCCTCTATACAACTCTCTGGTATCCCTCCCTCTATACAACTCTCTGGTATCCCTCCCTCTATACAACTCTCTGGTATCCCTCCCTCTATACAACTCTCTGGTGTCCCTCCCTCTTTACAACTCTCTGGTATCCCTCCCTCTATACAACTCTCTGGTGTCCCTCCCTCTATACAACTTTCTGGTATCCCTCCCTCTATACAACCCTCTGGTGTCCCTCCTTCTATACAACCCTCTGGTGTCCCTCCTTCTTTACAACTCTCTGGTGTCCCTCCTCTATACAACTCCCCTCCCTCTATACAACTCTCTGGTGTCCCTCCTCTATACAACTCTCTGGTGTCCCTCCTCTATACAACCTCTGGTACCTCCTGTATACAACTCTCTGGTATCCCTCCCTCTTTACAACTCTCTGTTATCCCTCCTCTTACAACTCTCTGGTATCCCTCCTCTTTACAACTCTCTGGTATCCCTCCCTCTTTACAACTCTCTGGTATCCCTCCCTCTTTACAACTCTCTGGTATCCCTCCCTCTTTACAACTCTCTGGTGTCCCTCCTCTTTACAACTCTCTGGTGTCCCTCCTCTTTACAACTCTCTGGTGTCCCTCCTCTCTTACAACTCTCTGGTGTCCCTCCCTCTTTACAACTCTCTGGTATCCCTCCTCTTTACAACTCTCTGGTGTCCCTCCTCTTTACAACTCTCTGGTATCCCTCCTCTATACAACTCTCTGGTGTCCCTCCTCTATACAACTCTCTGGTATCCCTCCCTCTATACAACTCTCTGGTATCCCTCCCTCCTATTTACAACTCTCTGGTGTCCCTCCTCTTTACAACTCTCTGGTGTCCCTCCTCTATACAACTCTCTGGTGTCCCTCCTCTATACAACTCTCTGGTGTCCCTCCTCTATACAACTCTCTGGTGTCCTCCTCTTTACAACTCTCTGGTGTCCCTCCTCTATACAACTCTCTGGTATCCCTCCTCTATACAACTCTCTGGTATCCCTCCTCTATACAACTCTCTGGTGTCCCTCCTCTTTACAACTCTCTGGTATCCCTCCCTCTTTACAACTCTCTGGTGTCCCTCCCTCTTTACAACTCTCTGGTATCCCTCCCTCTTTACAACTCTCTGGTATCCCTCCTCTTTACAACTCTCTGGTATCCCTCCCTCTATACAACTCTCTGGTGTCCCTCCCTCTTTACAACTCTCTGGTATCCCTCCTCTATACAACTCTCTGGTGTCCCTCCTCTTTACAACTCTCTGGTATCCCTCCTCTATACAACTCTCTGGTATCCCTCCTCTAACAACTCTCTGGTATCCCTCCTCTTTACAACTCTCTGGTGTCCCTCCTCTTACAACTCTCTGGTATCCCTCCTCTATACAACTCTCTGGTGTCCCTCCTCTTTACAACTCTCTGGTGTCCCTCCTCTTTACAACTCTCTGGTGTCCCTCCCTTTATACAACTCTCTGGTGTCCCTCCTCTTTACAACTCTCTGGTATCCCTCCTCTATACAACTCTCTGGTGTCCCTCCTCTTTACAACTCCTCTGGTGTCCCTCCCTCTTTACAACTCTCTGGTATCCCTCCCTCTTTACAACTCTCTGGTATCCCTCCTCTTTACAACTCTCTGGTGTCCCTCCTCTTTACCTCCTCTCAACTCTGGTATCCCTCCTCTTTACAACTCTCTGGTGTCCTCTGGTGTCCTCCTCTTTACAACTCTCTGGTGTCCCTCCCTCTTTACAACTCTCTGGTGTCCCTCCTCTATACAACTCTCTGGTATCCCTCCTCTTTACAACTCTCTGGTATCCCTCCCTCTATACAACTCTCTGGTATCCCTCCTCTTTACAACTCTCTGGTATCCCTCCTCTATACAACTCTCTGGTGTCCCTCCTCTATACAACTCTCTGGTATCCCTCCCTCTTTACAACCTCTGGTGTCCCTCCTTCTTTACAACTCTCTGGTGTCCCTCCTCTTTACAACTCTCTGGTGTCCCTCCCTCTATACAACTCTCTGGTGTCCCTCCTCTATACAACTCTCTGGTGTCCCTCCTCTATACAACTCTCTGGTATCCCTCCTCTATACAACTCCCTCTGGTATCCTCCTCTTTACAACTCTCTGGTATCCCTCCTCTATACAACTCTCTGGTATCCCTCCCTCTTTACAACTCTCTGGTATCCCTCCTCTATACAACTCTCTGGTATCCCTCCTCTTTACAACTCTCTGGTATCCCTCCTCTTTACAACTCTCTGGTATCCCTCCTCTTTACAACTCTCTGGTGTCCCTCCCTCTTTACAACTCTCTGGTGTCCCTCCTTCTTTACAACTCTCTGGTGTCCCTCCTCTTACAACTCTCTGGTATCCCTCCCTCTTTACAACTCTCTGGTGTCCCTCCTCTTTACAACTCTCTGGTGTCCTCCTTTTACAACTCTCTGGTATCCCTCCCTCTTTACAACTCTCTGGTATCCCTCCTCTTTACAACTATCTGGTGTCCCTCCTCTTTACAACTCTCTGGTGTCCCTCCTCTTTACAACTCTCTGGTATCCCTCCTCTATACAACTCTCTGGTGTCCCTCCTCTATACAACTTTCTGGTATCCCTCCTCTATACAACCCTCTGGTGTCCCTCCTTCTATACAACCCTCTGGTGTCCCTCCTTCTTTACAACTCTCTGGTGTCCCTCCTCTATACAACTCTCTGGTGTCCCTCCCTCTATACAACTCTCTGGTGTCCTTCCTCTATACAACCCTCTGGTGTCCTCCTCTATACAACACTCTGGTATCCCTCCTGTATACAACTCTCTGGTATCCCTCCTCTTACAACTCTCTGGTATCCCTCCTCTATACAACTCTCTGGTATCCTCCTCTTTACAACTCTCTGGTATCCCTCCCTCTTACAACTCTCTGGTATCCCTCCCTCTTTACAACTCTCTGGTATCCCTCCTCTTTACAACTCTCTGGTATCCCTCCCTCTTTACAACTCTCTGGTGTCCTCCCTCTTTACAACTCTCTGGTATCCTCCTCTATACAACTCTCTGGTGTCCCTCCTCTTTACAACTCTCTGGTATCCCTCCTCTATACAACTCTCTGGTGTCCCTCCTCTTTACAACTCTCTGGTATCCCTCCTCTATACAACTCTCTGGTATCCCTCCTCTTTACAACTCTCTGGTGTCCCTCCTCTTTTACAACTCTCTGGTATCCCTCCTCTATACAACTCTCTGGTATCCCTCCTCTATACAACTCTCTGGTATCCCTCCCTCTATACAACTCTCTGGTGTCCTCCTCTTACAACTCTCTGGTATCCCTCCTCCAACTCTCTGGTATCCCTCCCTCTTTACAACTCTCTGGTATCCCTCCTCTATACAACTCTCTGGTGTCCCTCCTCTTACAACTCTCTGGTATCCCTCCCTCTATACAACTCTCTGGTGTCCTCCCTCTTACAACTCTCTGGTATCCCTCCCTCTTTACAACTCTCTGGTGTCCCTCCTCTTTACAACTCTCTGGTATCCCTCCCTCTTTACAACTCTCTGGTGTCCCTCCCTCTTTACAACTCTCTGGTATCCCTCCTCTACAACTCTCTGGTGTCCCTCCTCTATACAACTCTCTGGTGTCCCTCCCTCTATACAACTCTCTGGTGTCCCTCCCTCTTTACAACTCTCTGGTATCCCTCCTCTATACAACTCTCTGGTGTCCCTCCCTCTATACAACTCTCTGGTGTCCCTCCCTCTATACAACTCTCTGGTGTCCCTCCTCTTTACAACTCTCTGGTGTCCCTCCTCTTTACAACTCTCTGGTATCCCTCCTCTTTACAACTCTCTGGTATCCTCCTCTTTACAACTCTCTGGTGTCCCTCCTCTTTACAACTCTCTGGTGTCCTCCCTCTTTACAACTCTCTGGTATCCCTCCTCTATACAACTCTCTGGTGTCCCTCCCTCTATACAACTTTCTGGTATCCCTCCCTCTATACAACCCTCTGGTGTCCCTCCTTCTATACAACCCTCTGGTGTCCCTCCTTCTTTACAACTCTCTGGTGTCCCTCCCTCTATACAACTCTCTGGTGTCCCTCCCTCTATACAACTCTCTGGTGTCCCTTCCTCTATACAACCCTCTGGTGTCCTCCTCTATACAACACTCTGGTATCCCTCCCTCTATACAACTCTCTGGTATCCCTCCCTCTATACAACTCTCTGGTATCCCTCCCTCTATACAACTCTCTGGTATCCCTCCCTCTTTACAACTCTCTGGTATCCCTCCCTCTTTACAACTCTCTGGTGTCCCTCCCTCTTTACAACTCTCTGGTGTCCTCCTCTTTACAACTCTCTGGTATCCCTCCTCTATACAACTCTCTGGTGTCCCTCCTCTTTACAACTCTCTGGTATCCCTCCTCTTTACAACTCTCTGGTGTCCTCCTCTTTACAACTCTCTGGTATCCTCCTCTACAACTCTCTGGTATCCCTCCTCTTTACAACTCTCTGGTATCCCTCCTCTTTACAACTCTCTGGTATCCCTCCTCTTTACAACTCTCTGGTATCCCTCCCTCTATACAAACTCTCTGGTATCCCTCCCCTCTATACAACTCTCTGGTGTCCTCCTCTTTACAACTCTCTGGTGTCCCTCCCTCTTACAACTCTCTGGTGTCCCTCCCTCTATACAACTCTCTGGTATCCCTCCTCTATACAACTCTCTGGTGTCCCTCCTCTTACAACTCTCTGGTATCCCTCCTCTTTACAACTCTCTGGTATCCTCCTCTTTACAACTCTCTGGTATCCTCCTCTATACAACTCTCTGGTATCCTCCTCTTTACAACTCTCTGGTATCCCTCCTCTTTACAACTCTCTGGTATCCCTCCTCTTTACAACTCTGGTATCCCTCCTCTTTACAACTCTCTGGTGTCCCTCCCTCTTTACAACTCTCTGGTGTCCTCCCTCTTTACAACTCTCTGGTATCCCTCCTCTATACAACTCTCTGGTATCCCTCCTCTATACAACTCTCTGGTATCCCTCCCTCTATACAACTCTCTGGTATCCCTCCTCTTTACAACTCTCTGGTATCCCTCCTCTTTACAACTCTCTGGTATCCCTCCTCTTACAACTCTCTGGTGTCCCTCCCTCTATACAACTCTCTGGTATCCTCCTCTATACAACCCTCTGGTCCTCCCCTCCTTTATACAACTCTCTGGTGTCCCTCCTCTATACAACTCTCTGGTGTCCCTCCTCTATACAACTCTCTGGTGTCCTCCTCTATACAACTCTCTGGTGTCCCTCCTCTATACAACTCTCTGGTGTCCCTCCTCTATACAACTCTCTGGTATCCTCCTCTATACAACTCTCTGGTGTCCCTTTACAACTCCCCTCCTCTTACAACTCTCTGGTATCCCTCCTCTTTACAACTCTCTGGTATCCCTCCTCTTTACAACTCTCTGGTATCCCTCCTCTTTACAACTCTCTGGTATCCCTCCCTCTTTACAACTCTCTGGTATCCCTCCTCTTTACAACTCTCTGGTGTCCCTCCCTCTTTACATCTGGTATCCCTCCTTCTTTACAACTCTCTGGTGTCCCTCCTCTATACAACTCTCTGGTATCCCTCCTCTATACAACTCTCAGGTGTCCCTCTCTGGTGTCCCTCCTTTTACAACTCTCTGGTGTCCCTCCCTTTTTACAACTCTCTGGTATCCCTCCCTCTTTACAACTCTCTGGTATCCCTCCCTCTTTACAACTATCTGGTATCCCTCCCTCTTTACAACTCTCTGGTGTCCCTCCCTCTTTACAACTCTCTGGTATCCCTCCCTCTATACAACTCTCTGGTGTCCCTCCCTCTATACAACTTTCTGGTATCCCTCCCTCTATACAACCCTCTGGTGTCCCTCCTTCTATACAACCCTCTGGTGTCCCTCCTTCTTTACAACTCTCTGGTGTCCCTCCCTCTATACAACTCTCTGGTGTCCCTCCCTCTATACAACTCTCTGGTGTCCCTTCCTCTATACAACACTCTGGTGTCCCTCCCTCTATACAACACTCTGGTATCCCTCCCTGTATACAACTCTCTGGTATCCCTCCCTCTATACAACTCTCTGGTATCCCTCCCTCTATACAACTCTCTGGTATCCCTCCCTCTTTACAACTCTCTGGTATCCCTCCCTCTTTACAACTCTCTGGTATCCCTCCCTCTTTACAACTCTCTGGTGTCCCTCCTCTTTACAACTCTCTGGTATCCCTCCTCTTTACAACTCTCTGGTGTCCCTCCTCTTTACAACTCTCTGGTATCCCTCCTCTATACAACTCTCTGGTGTCCCTCCTCTTTACAACTCTCTGGTGTCCCTCCTCTTTACAACTCTCTGGTGTCCCTCCAACTCTCTTTACAACTCTCTGGTGTCCTCC
Source organism: Oncorhynchus nerka (assembly GCF_034236695.1). Lineage (NCBI taxonomy): Eukaryota > Metazoa > Chordata > Actinopteri > Salmoniformes > Salmonidae > Oncorhynchus > Oncorhynchus nerka. The sequence continues at coordinate 18,955,594 of NC_088413.1, read as the reverse complement.
CTCTATACAACTCTCTGGTATCCCTCCTCTATACAACTCTCTGGTATCCCTCCCTCTATACAACTCTCTGGTATCCCTCCCTCTATACAACTCTCTGGTATCCCTCCCTCTATACAACTCTCTGGTGTCCCTCCCTCTTTACAACTCTCTGGTGTCCCTCCCTCTTTACAACTCTCTGGTATCCCTCCTCTTTACAACTCTCTGGTATCCTCCTCTATACAACTCTCTGGTGTCCCTCCCTCTTTACAACTCTCTGGTATCCCTCCTCTTTACAACTCTCTGGTATCCCTCCCTCTTTACAACTCTCTGGTATCCCTCCCTCTATACAACTCTCTGGTATCCTCTCTGGTGTCCCTCCTCTATACAACTCTCTGGTGTCCCTCCTCTTTACAACTCTCTGGTGTCCCTCCTCTTTACAACTCTCTGGTATCCCTCCTCTTTACAACTCTCTGGTATCCCTCCCTCTTTACAACTCTCTGGTGTCCCTCCTCTTTACAACTCTCTGGTATCCCTCCCTCTATACAACTCTCTGGTATCCCTCCCTCTTTACAACTCTCTGGTAACCCTCCCTCTATACAACTCTCTGGTATCCCTCCCTCTATACAACTCTCTGGTATCCCTCCCTCTTTACAACTATCTGGTATCCCTCCCTCTATACAACTCTCTGGTATCCCTCCCTCTATACAACTCTCTGGTATCCCTCCATCTTTACAACTCTCTGGTATCCCTCCCTCTATACAACTCTCTGGTGTCCCTCCCTCTATACAACTTTCTGGTATCCCTCCCTCTATACAACCCTCTGGTGTCCCTCCTTCTATACAACCCTCTGGTGTCCCTCCTTCTTTACAACTCTCTGGTGTCCCTCCCTCTATACAACTCTCTGGTGTCCCTCCCTCTATACAACTCTCTGGTGTCCCTTCCTCTATACAACCCTCTGGTGTCCCTCCCTCTATACAACACTCTGGTATCCCTCCCTGTATACAACTCTCTGTTATCCCTCCCTCTTTACAACTCTCTGGTATCCCTCCCTCTATACAACTTTCTGGTATCCCTCCCTCTTTACAACTCTCTGGTATCCCTCCCTCTATACAACTCTCTGGTATCCCTCCCTCTTTACAACTCTCTGGTATCCCTCCCTCTTTACAACTCTCTGGTATCCCTCCCTCTTTACAACTCTCTGGTGTCCCTCCCTCTTTACAACCCTCTGGTGTCCCTCCTTCTTTACAACTCTCTGGTGTCCCTCCCTCTATACAACTCTCTGGTATCCCTCCCTCTATACAACTCTCTGGTGTCCCTCCCTCTTTACAACTCTCTGGTATCCCTCCATCTTTACAACTCTCTGGTATCCCTCCCTCTATACAACTCTCTGGTGTCCCTCCCTCTATACAACTTTCTGGTATCCCTCCCTCTATACAACCCTCTGGTGTCCCTCCCTCTTTACAACTATCTGGTATCCCTCCCTCTTTACAACTCTCTGGTGTCCCTCCCTCTTTACAACTCTCTGGTGTCCCTCCCTCTATACAACTTTCTGGTATCCCTTCCTCTATACAACCCTCTGGTGTCCCTCCCTCTATACAACACTCTGGTATCCCTCCCTGTATACAACTCTCTGGTATCCCTCCCTCTATACAACTTTCTGGTATCCCTCCCTCTATACAACTCTCTGGTATCCCTCCCTCTTTACAACTCTCTGGTATCCCTCCCTCTTTACAACTCTCTGGTATCCCTCCCTCTTTACAACTCTCTGGTGTCCTCCTCTTTACAACTCTCTGGTATCCTCCCTCTTTACAACTCTCTGGTGTCCCTCCTCTTTACAACTCTCTGGTATCCCTCCTCTATACAACTCTCTGGTGTCCCTCCTCTTTACAACTCTCTGGTATCCCTCCCTCTATACAACTCTCTGGTGTCCCTCCTCTTTACAACTCTCTGGTATCCTCCTCTATACAACTCTCTGGTATCCCTCCTCTATACAACTCTCTGGTATCCCTCCTCTTTACAACTCTCTGGTATCCCTCCTCTATACAACTCTCTGGTATCCCTCCCTCTATACAACTCTCTGGTATCCCTCCTCTATACAACTCTCTGGTGTCCCTCCCTCTTACAACTCTCTGGTGTCCCTCCTCTTTACAACTCTCTGGTATCCCTCCCGCTTTACAACTCTCTGGTATCCCTCCTCTTTACAACTCTCTGGTATCCTCCTCTTTACAACTCTCTGGTATCCCTCCTCTTTACAACTCTCTGGTGTCCCTCCTCTTTACAACTCTCTGGTATCCCTCCCTCTTTACTCTCTGGTGTCCCTCCCTCTTTACAACTCTCTGGTGTCCCTCCTCTATACAACTCTCTGGTGTCCCTCCTCTTTACAACTCTCTGGTATCCCTCCTCTATACAACTCTCTGGTGTCCCTCCTCTTTACAACTCTCTGGTATCCCTCCCTCTATACAACTCTCTGGTATCCTCCTCTATACAACTCTCTGGTGTCCCTCCCTCTTTACAACTCTCTGGTGTCCCTCCTCTTTACAACTCTCTGGTATCCCTCCCTCTTTACAACTCTCTGGTATCCCTCCTCTTTACAACTCTCTGGTATCCCTCCCTCTTACAACTCTCTGGTATCCCTCCCTTTACAACTCTCTGGTGTCCCTCCTCTATACAACTCTCTGGTATCCCTCCCTCTATACAACTCTCTGGTATCCCTCCCTCTATACAACTCTCTGGTATCCCTCCTCTATACAACTCTCTGGTGTCCCTCCTCTTTACAACTCTCTGGTATCCCTCCTCTATACAACTCTCTGGTGTCCCTCCTCTATACAACTCTCTGGTGTCCCTCCTCTATACAACCCTCTGGTGTCCCTCCTTCTTTACAACTCTCTGGTGTCCTCCTCTTACAACTCTCTGGTCCCTCCCTCTATACAACTCTCTGGTCCCTCCCTCCTCTTTACAACTCTCTGGTGTCCCTCCCTTTTACAACTCTCTGGTATCCCTCCTCTTTACAACTCTCTGGTATCCCTCCTCTTTACAACTATCTGGTATCCTTCCCTCTATACAACTCTCTGGTGTCCCTCCCTCTTTACAACTCTCTGGTGTCCCTCCCTTTTTACAACTCTCTGGTATCCCTCCCGCTTTACAACTCTCTGGTATCCCTCCCTCTTTACAACTCTCTGGTATCCCTCCCTCTTTACAACTCTCTGGTATCCCTCCCTCTTTACAACTCTCTGGTGTCCCTCCCTCTATACAACTCTCTGGTATCCCTCCCTCTATACAACTCTCTGGTATCCCTCCCTCTATACAACTCTCTGGTATCCCTCCCTCTATACAACTCTCTGGTGTCCCTCCCTCTTTACAACTCTCTGGTATCCCTCCCTCTATACAACCCTCTGGTGTCCCTCCTTCTATACAACCCTCTGGTGTCCCTCCTTCTTTACAACTCTCTGGTGTCCCTCCCTCTATACAACTCTCTGGTGTCCCTCCCTCTATACAACTCTCTGGTGTCCCTTCCTCTATACAACCCTCTGGTGTCCCTTCCTCTATACAACCCTCTGGTGTCCCTCCCTCTATACAACACTCTGGTATCCCTCCCTGTATACAACTCTCTGTTATCCTTCCCTCTTTACAACTCTCTGGTATCCCTCCTCTATACAACTTTCTGGTATCCCTCCTCTTTACAACTCTCTGGTATCCCTCCTCTATACAACTCTCTGGTATCCCTCCTCTTTACAACTCTCTGGTATCCCTCCTCTTTACAACTCTCTGGTATCCCTCCTCTTTACACCTCTCTGGTGTCCCTCCCTCTTTACAACTCTCTGGTATCCCTCCTCTATACAACTCTCTGGTATCCCTCCTCTCTATACAACCCTCTGGTGTCCCTCCTCTTTACAACCCTCTGGTGTCCCTCCTCTTTACAACTCTCTGGTGTCCCTCCTCTATACAACTCTCTGGTGTCCCTCCTCTCTGGTGTCCTCCTCTACAACTCTCTGGTGTCCCTCCCTCTATACAACTCTCTGGTGTCCCTCCCTCTATACAACTCTCTGGTGTCCCTCCTCTTTCAACTCTCTGGTATCCCTCCTCTATACAACCCTCTGGTGTCCCTCCTTCTATACAACCCTCTGGTGTCCCTCCTTCTTTACAACTCTCTGGTGTCCCTCCCTCTATACAACTCTCTGGTGTCCCTCCCTCTATACAACTCTCTGGTGTCCCTTCCTCTATACAACCCTCTGGTGTCCCTCCCTCTATACAACACTCTGGTATCCCTCCCTGTATACAACCCTCTGGTGTCCCTCCTTCTATACAACTCTCTAGTACCCCTCTCTCTCTCATCCCTCCCTCTATACAACTCTCTGGTATCCCTCTCTCTCTCATGCCTCCCTCTATACAACCCTCTGGTATCCCTCCCTCTATAAAACTCTCTGGTGTCCCTCCCTCTTTACAACTCTCTGGTATCCCTCCCTCTATACAACTCTCTGGTGTCCCTCCCTCTATACAACCCTCTGGTGTCCCTCCCTCTTTACAACTCTCTGGTATCCCTCCCTCTATACAACCCTCTGGTATCCCTCCCTCTATAAACCTCTCTGGTGTCCCTCCCTCTTTACAACTCTCTGGTATCCCTCCCTCTATACAACTCTCTGGTGTCCCTCCCTCTATACAACCCTCTGGTGTCCCTCCCTCTTTACAACTCTCTGGTATCCCTCCCTCTATACAACTCTCTGGTGTCCCTCCCGCTATACAACTCTCTGGTGTCCCTCCCTCTATACAACCCTCTGGTGTCCCTCTCTCTATTACAACCCTCTGGTGTCCCTCCCTCTTTACAACTCTCTGGTATCCCTCCCTCTATACAACCCTCTGGTGTCCCTCCCTCTATACAACCCTCTGGTATCCCTCCCTCTATAAAACTCTCTGGTGTCCCTCCCTCTTTACAACTCTCTGGTATCCCTCCCTCTATACAACTCTCTGGTGTCCCTCCCTCTATACAACCCTCTGGTGTCCCTCCCTCTTTACAACTCTCTGGTATCCCTCCCTGTATACAACTCTCTGGTGTCCCTCCCTCTATACAACTCTCTGGTGTCCCTCCCTCTATACAACCCTCTGGTGTCCCTCCCTCTATACAACCCTCTGGTGTCCCTCCCTGTTTACAACTCTCTGGTATCCCTCCCTCTATACAACTCTCTGGTATCCCTCCCTCTATACAACTCTCTGGTATCCCTCCCTCTATACAACTCTCTGGTGTCCCTCCCTCTTTACAACTCTCTGGTATCCCTCCTCTCTATACAACTCTCTGGCGTCCCTCCTCTTTACAACTCTCTGGTATCCTCCTCTATACAACTCTCTGGTATCCTCCTCTATACAACTCTCTGGTATCCCTCCCTCTTTACAACTCTCTGGTATCCCTCCTCTATACAACTTTCTGGTATCCCTCCATCTTTACAACTCTCTGGTATCCCTCCTCTATACAACTCTCTGGTATCCCTCCTCTATACAACTCTCTGGTGTCCCTCCTCTTTACAACTCTCTGGTATCCCTCCTCTTTACAACTCTCTGGTGTCCCTCCCTCTTTACACCTCTCTGGTATCCCTCCCTCTATACAACTCTCTGGTATCCCTCCCTCTATACAACTCTCTGGTATCCCTCCCTCTATACAACTCTCTGGTGTCCCTCCCTCTATACAACTCTCTGGTATCCCTCCCTCTTTACAACTCTCTGGTGTCCCTCCCTCTTTACAACTCTCTGGTATCCCTCCCTCTTTACAACTCTCTGGTGTCCCTCCCTCTTTACAACTCTCTGGTATCCCTCCCTCTATACAACTCTCTGGTATCCCTCCCTCTTTACAACTCTCTGGTGTCCCTCCCACTTTACAACTCTCTGGTGTCCCTCCCTCTTTACAACTCTCTGGTATCCCTCCCTGTGACTGTGATATTATTTTTCCTATCAGGTCCCTCTCCTTTTCTCTATATTTCCTCCGTCTTTCTCTCTGTCCTTTAAAGACTCTTGTCCTTTCTGGACATCTGTAGCATCCTGCTACTGTACTTTATGTAGAACTGGAATTATTGGCTCTACTTCTATGTTACCTTCCGCCTGACCATTGACAGGAAATGAGAGTGACCTGATTGCCATGGAAATGAAAGAGAAAGCAAATGACAATTGGATGAAGAAGTAACCTGACAGGGTAATTGTGTCAGAACAGCGGAAGGCCAGAAAAGGAGAATCCGTTGGTTCTCTCTAATACATCACTAAAGGTTGAATCCTAACTTCAGGTCCAATTTTCATTTAGTCTCCATATGACATCAATGCATTACTAAGTGAAAGTTTGACTTAAGTGGAAGTTAGGATTCACCCCTGCGTGTAATTGTGATGAAACAGTGGAACGCCAGAAAAGGATACTTTAGCTCACACACACACGCGCACACACACACTGAGGCATCTAAAACATAGGAGGCTTCTGAGGGGAGGACGGCTCATACTAATGGCATGGAAGAAATGTCTGATATCATTCTATTGACTCCGTTCCAGACATTATTATGAGCCGTCCTTCCCTCAGCAGCCTCCACTGATCTAACAGTACGTTCACAATGCACATTCACTCATCAAACATGACATATCACTTTTCTCCTATGAATTGCGAAATGCTGCTTCTCTTATTGAACTAAGAAAAAACAGACAACAGCTGGCAGAGAAGAAAAAGCCTTTATGGGAATGAAAAGTGAACCATTTGTTATGAGATACATCACTTCACATAATGTCCCCCAAACGCCACCCTATTCCTTAAATAGTGCACTACAGTTGACCAGGACTCATAGTGCTCATAGGACTCATAGAACTCATAGGGCTCATAGTCCTCATAGTGCTGATAGAACTCATAGGACTCATAGAGCTCATAGGACTCATAGGGCTCATATATATGGAAAGGGTGTCATTTGGTACACTGCCTTTATGTGTATTTGAGTCAGACCTCCTCAACACGGACAGTAAGGCCTCTCCCACTGTCCTCCCACTGCTCTGACACACACACACACACACACACACACACACACACACACACACACACACACACACACACACACACACACACACACACACACACACACACACACACACACAGTAAACACACACACAGTAAACACGTACTGTACACACACAGCCCTCCTCTTCCTGTGTATCTGGAGGAGTGTTCTGTTTGGGAATTCTTGTCACGGCCACCTGAACACTGAATGAGTGACTTTCCCTCGTCATTCCACCCAGGTGTAGCAAGTTATAAAGGAGCACAATGAGCCCACACACAAACTGATAAGGACAAAGAATGTCAAACACACAGAGAATACTGTACACACACACTTGAAGTCTCATTCCACCACCACTCCCAACGTGGACATCGGGACTTCACGACTCACAGGTAAAACACACATTTTAATGTCATTTTAATCCATTTTACCTGTCAACATTTCAGTTGGAATTTTTGTAAGTCAACTTTGTGTATTTTAGACTTCATCTTTAGTTAATTTTGCACTGTTATGTAAAGTATTTGAATGGAAAATTGTATGTAAATTGGAGTTTTCTTAAAGTGCGTTCGTTAGATAACCATAAGTTATTTTAGTCATATGTACAATGTGATCTGAGATATGGTCAGGACTTAAGTGAGAATATTTCTGTCTCCCCTCCCTTTTCTCTCTCATGCCTCCCCCCTTAATTCCCTTGTCTCTCTCATGCTTCCCTCTTCATTCCCTTGTCTCTCTCATGCTTCCCTCTTCATTCCCTTGTCTCTCTCATGCTTCCCTCTTCATTCCCTTGTCTCTCTCATGCTTCCCTCTTCATTCCCTTGTCTCTCTCATGCTTCCCTCTTCATTCCCTTGTCTCTCTCATGCTTCCCCCTTCATTCCCTTTTCTCTCTCATGCCTCCCCCTTCATTCCCTTGTCTCTCTCATGCTTCCCTCTTCATTCCCTTGTCTCTCTCATGCTTCCCTCTTCATTCCCTTGTCTCTCTCATGCTTCCCTCTTCATTCCCTTGTCTCTCTCATGCTTCCCTCTTCATTCCCTTGTCTCTCTCATGCTTCCCTCTTCATTCCCTTGTCTCTCTCATGCCTCCCCCTTCATTCCCTTGTCTCTCTCATGCCTCCCCCTTCATTCCCTTGTCTCTCTCATGCTTCCCTCTTCATTCCCTTGTCTCTCTCATGCTTCCCTCTTCATTCCCTTGTCTCTCTCATGCCTCCCCCTTCATTCCATTGTCTCTCTCATGCTTCCCCCTTCATTCCCTTTTCTCTCTCATGCCTTCCCCTTCATTCCCTTGTCTCTCTCATGCTTCCCTCTTCATTCCCTTGTCTCTCTCATGCCTCCCCCTTCATTCCCTTGTCTCTCTCATGATTCCCTCTTCATTCCCTTGTCTCTCTCATGCTTCCCCCTTCATTCCCTTTTCTCTCTCATGCCTCCCCCTTCATTCCCTTGTCTCTCTCATGCTTCCCTCTTCATTCCCTTGTCTCTCTCATGCTTCCCTCTTCATTCCCTTGTCTCTCTCATGCTTCCCTCTTCATTCCCTTGTCTCTCTCATGCTTCCCTCTTCATTCCCTTGTCTCTCTCATGCTTCCCTCTTCATTCCCTTGTCTCTCTCATGCTTCCCTCTTCATTCCCTTGTCTCTCTCATGCCTCCCCCTTCATTCCCTTGTCTCTCTCATGCTTCCCTCTTCATTCCCTTGTCTCTCTCATGCTTCCCTCTTCATTCCCTTGTCTCTCTCATGCCTCCCCCTTCATTCCATTGTCTCTCTCATGCTTCCCTCTTCATTCCCTTGCCTCTCTCATGCTTCCCCCTTCATTCCCTTGTCTCTCTCATGCCTCCCCCTTCATTCCCTTGTCTCTCTCATGCTTCCCTCTTCATTCCCTTGTCTCTCTCATGCTTCCCTCTTCATTCCCTTGTCTCTCTCATGCCTCCCCCTTCATTCCATTGTCTCTCTCATGCTTCCCTCTTCATTCCCTTGTCTCTCTCATGCTTCCCTCTTCATTCCCTTGTCTCTCTCATGCTTCCCTCTTCATTCCCTTGTCTCTCTCATGCTTCCCTCTTCATTCCCTTGTCTCTCTCATGCTTCCCTCTTCATTCCCTTGTCTCTCTCATGCCTCCCCCTTCATTCCCTTGTCTCTCTCATGCCTCCCCCTTTATTCCCTTGTCTCTCTCATGCTTCCCTCTTCATTCCCTTGTCTCTCTCATGCTTCCCTCTTCATTCCCTTGTCTCTCTCATGCCTCCCCCTTCATTCCATTGTCTCTCTCATGCTTCCCTCTTCATTCCCTTGTCTCTCTCATGCTTCCCCCTTCATTCCCTTTTCTCTCTCATGCCTTCCCCTTCATGCCCTTGTCTCTCTCATGCTTCCCTCTTCATTCCCTTGTCTCTCTCATGCTTCCCCCTTCATTCCCTTGTCTCTCTCATGCCTCCCCTTCATTCCCTTGTCTCTCTCATGCCTCCCCCTTCATTCCCTTGTCTCTCTCATGCCTCCCCCTTCATTCCCTTGTCTCTCTCATGCCTCCCCTTCATTCCCTTGTCTCTCTCATGCCTCCCCCTTCATTCCCTTGTCTCTCTCATGCCTCCCCCTTCATTCCCTTGTCTCTCTAATGCCTCCCCCTTCATTCCCTTGTCTCTCTCATGCCTCCCCCTTCATTCCCTTGTCTCTCTCATGCCTCCCCTTCATTCCCTTGTCTCTCTCATGCCTCCCCCTTCATTCCCTTGTCTCTCTCATGCCTCCCCCTTCATTCCCTTGTCTCTCTCATGCCTCCCTCTTCATTCCCTTGTCTCTCTCATGCCTCCCCCTTCATTCCCTTGTCTCTCTCATGCCTCCCCTTCATTCCCTTGTCTCTCTCATGCCTCCCTCTTCATTCCCTTGTCTCTCTCATGCCTCCCTCTTCATTCCCTTGTCTCTCTCATGCTTCCCTCTTCATTCCCTTGTCTCTCTCATGCCTCCCCCTTCATTCCCTTGTCTCTCTCATGCCTCCCTCTTCATTCCCTTGTCTCTCTCATGCTTCCCACTTCATTCCCAATCTCCACACAGGCATTTCAATTACAGCTCATTAACCCTGAGTAACCTCTCCTTGATTTGTTCTCTGTCCTTATGTGTCTCTGTAGGTTGCAACAGGTTCACAGAACCAGGAAGATACTTGATATTGGACTCTGATCATATCTCACACATAGAGAGAGTTATTAGAGACCTCCACCAATCTCCTTGGACCATCAAAACTTTATGCACTGCCATGCAGACCTCTCTCCTCTTGATGGCGCTGTACCTGTCCATTCCAGGGGGCACCCAGGCCTTCAAACCCCTCATCTCAGGAGGGGGCTCGGTCACACACCGTGACATCACACAGAGGGCCGTATTACGCAAAACCGCCGAGGTCTGCCGCGCCCTGGCTGCCGCCCAGGGGCGGGACTTCAGCCTGCCGGTGAGTTGACTATTGGTGAATGTTGTGACAGACCGGAATGAGCTACTGGAAATGAACTAATGTTTTTGTAATTAGTTCTATAATAAAGCAATGAATGTGCTAATAAGACATTTTTTTCACCTGACTGAAAGTAAGTATCTTACTTGTGTGTTTCCCCTACAAACCAATTAATAACCTGTCTGCCTCTCTCTCTCCCTTTCTCTCCAAAGATTGATGACAGTCTCTCCATCATCAAACTACAGAAGGCCTGCTCTGCAGACTCCTCCTCTTCCTCCCTCGTCTCCACCATCCTCTTCCAGAGCGCCATTGTCAAGATGTACCTTAGCAACGCCCTGGTGGACATGGCGTTTGCTCTGAGCAAAGTGAGGATGACAAGATGATGAGGAGAATGATGGTGATGATGATGATAATGGTGATGATCATGACAATGATTATGATAATGGTGATAATGGTGATGCTGATGCTGATAATAATGGTGATGATGAACGTGGTGATGATTATGTTAATGGTGATGAGGATGTTAATGATGATCAATATGATGATAATGATGGCAATTATTATTTGGAGTATGATAATGGTGACAATGACAATGGTGATGATAATGGTGACAATTGTGATAACTATGATGATAATGGTGATGAAAATTGTGATGATTATAATGCTGATGTTGATCATGATGATGATGATAATGGGGAGGATGGTGATAAGGGTGGTGATAATGGATATGAGGATGATGAGGTTGATGATTGTGATGTTAATGGTGACCCGATGATGATGATGGTGATGATGATGATGGGTGACATGATGGTGGTGATGATGATGATGTGAGCCAGGCGCACCACTTCGACGGTGAGACCTTCCAGGGGGGGCGGGCCCTGATCACGGCGGGGGTGTCGGAGGTCAAGGCCAGCGTCAAACGAGGGAGCTTCCTATTGGCCAGGCTGGCGCTGGGACGAGTCTGTCACACACTACAGGTGAGCTGTCTGTCCCACTACAGATGAGGTAACACACAAACAAGCACGCATGCACACGCACAAACACACACACACACACACATACTACAGGTGAGAGAGGGAGATGATGGAGACTGTGCTGATACTGTGGAGTTGATTGTGACTGTCTCTCCAGGATTTCTACAGCCACAGTAATTGGGTTGAGATGGGGAACAGACAGCCGTACAGCACTCTGATCAGACCTGACCTGCAACTGGTGAACCTGGCAGGTATTGTGTGTGGAACTCTCTGTAGTTTATTTAAACCATCCCCAGATATACCAACCTATATCAGCACAATACAGGCAACTACATGCAAAACAGACACGTAGCTAAAACGCCTACATTATAAAGGCATTTGTTCATGAAATAAAGAAACCCCTCCTCGCGGATTGATAAAGAAGTATTTGGCTGTGTGCCAATGTCAACACCAAACCACTCCCTCTTTGTATCAGTCGACCAACCAGCCTGGAGATAATAGACCTGTCATCGCTTCTACACACTTCACACCGCTCTATACATAGTCACTTTAACTCTACCTACAAGTACATATTACCTCAATTACCTCCACTAACCGGTGTCTCCGCACATTGACTCTGTACCGGTACTCACAGTATATAGCCTCCCTATTGTTATTTTACTGCTGCTCGTTAATTATTTGTTACTTGTATTTTTACTTAACACTTTTTTAAAAACTGCACTGTTGTTAAGGGCTTGTAGGTAAGCATTCCACTTTTGTATTCGGCACATGTGACAAATACAATTTGATTTGATGACCCCACATACCGTACTCTGCAGTGGATTCTCTCTCTCTCTCTCTCTCTCTCTCTCTCTCTCTCTCTTTCTCTGTCTCTCTCTGTCTCTGTGTGTCATTTTTGAGTGAATGCACAAACTGCTATTACCACGCACCGTCACCCTCTCCAATACACACACTCCTGTTATAACCCCCTCTCCTCCCTCTTCAGGCCCCAGTACTCCTGTTATAACCCCCTCTCCTCCCTCTTCAGGCCCCAGTACTCCTGTTATAACCCCCTCTCCTCCCTCTTCAGGCCCCAGTACTCCTGTTATAACCCCCTCTCCTCCCTCTTCAGGCCCCAGTACTCCTGTTATAACTCCCTCTCCTCCCTCTTCAGGCCCCAGTAACCATGTTATAACCCCCTCTCCTCCCTCTTCAGGCCCCAGTACTCCTGTTATAACCCCCTCTCCTCCCTCTTCAGGCCCCAGTACTCCTGTTATAACTCCCTCTCCTCCCTCTTCAGGCCCCAGTAACCCTGTTATAACCCCCTCTCCTCCCTCTTCAGACCCAGTACTCCTGTTATAACTCCCTCTCCTCCCTCTTCAGGCCCCAGTACTCCTGTTATAACTCCCTCTCCTCCCTCTTCAGGCCCCAGTACTCCTGTTATAACTCCCTCTCCTCCCTCTTCAGGCCCCAGTACTCCTGTTATAACTCCCTCTCCTCCCTCTTCAGGCCCCAGTACTCCTGTTATAACCCCCTCTCCTCCCTCTTCAGGCCCCAGTACTCCTGTTATAACCCCCTCTCCTCCCTCTCCTCCCTCTTCAGGCCCCAGTACTCCTGTTATAACTCCCTCTCCTCCCTCTCCTCCCTCTTCAGGCCCCAGTACTCCTGTTATAACTCCCTCTCCTCCCTCTCCTCCCTCTTCAGGCCCCAGTACTCCTGTTATAACCCCCTCTCCTCCCTCTTCAGGCCCCAGTACTCCTTTTATAACTCCCTCTCCTCCCTCTTCAGGCCCCAGTACTCCTGTTATAACCCCCACTCCTCCCTCTTCAGGCCCCAGTACTCCTGTTATAACCCCCTCTCCTCCCTCTTCAGGCCCCAGTACTCCTGTTATAACTCCCTCTCCTCCCTCTTCAGGCCCCAGTAACCCTGTTATAACTCCATCTCCTCCCTCTCCTCCCTCTCCTCCCTCTTCAGGCCCCAGTACTCCGACCTGTAGGAGCTGTATGGGAGGTAACTGTACTGATAACATCCTACCAGAGGTCTTACAGCTGGGCCTTCTCACCTCTGGATACTTCAACCTGTTCTCCTCCAACAAACCTGCAGGTACACACACACACACACACACACACACACACACACACACACACACACACACACACACTTTTTCTTCCTCTTCTTGATAGACAGCAGCTAATGGGGATCCTAATAAATACAACCAAAAAAACCTGATATTATGTAACCTTTATTTAACTAGGTGAATGTTTATTTACAATGACGGGCTACCCCTGCCAAACCCGGACGACGTTAGGACAATTGTGCACCACCGTATGTGGACTCCCAATCACGGCCGGATTATGATACAGCCTGGAATCAAACCAAGGACTGTAGTGATGCCGCTTACACTGTGATGAAGCGCCTTAGACCGCTGCTCTACTCGGGAGCATTGATGCAAACTAATTTACACACTCATCTCCCCCTCTCCTAGGTAAGTGTAGCCACGGCGGGTCGTTTGACCGGACCAGCGGTCGGGACCCGGAAGGGGGCATCAACAAAGACGACGTGGGGTCCAGTCACGGTCACCTCCACCACACTGCAGCCGACGTGGCCGTCAACGCTACCATGGAACTGTTGGAGGACATCAGAGGAGCTGCCGGGGACAAAGACTTCCTACGGTGAGAGAGAGAGAGAGGCTGAAGTAGGTGGGCAATGTTGAGGCAAGAGGGGATTATTTGTGATGTTTTGTGTTAAATTGGAGGATTGTATCACTACTATGGGCAAGGATTGGACTACTATATGATGAGGGAGATGTCATGGTAAACTGTTGTGAGGAGCTAGGATAACAAAGGGTGTTTTTGGTTCATAATTCCTACTCCATAATCTCCCTTGCTCTCTCTCCTCTTCTCTCCAGGTTAATGGGCATCACCCAGTCATCAGTGTTGTGTTTTGTCATCGACACCACAGGCAGTATGAGTGATGACATCACTGAGGCTAAGAGAGTGTCCTTCTCCATCATCGACAGTAAGAGAGGAACCCAGCAGGAACCTTCATCATACATCCTGGTCCCCTTCAACGACCCAGGTGGGTGTTAGCCTGGTCCCAGATCAGCAGGAACATACATCCTGGTCCCCTTCAACGACCCAGGTGGGTGTTAGCCTGGTCCCAGATCAGCAGGAACATACATTCTGGTCCCCTTCAACGACCCAGGTGGGTGTTAGCCTGGTCCCAGATCAGCAGGAACATACATCCTGGTCCCCTTCAACGACCCAGGTGGGTGTTAGCCTGGTCCCAGATCAGCAGGAACATACATTCTGGTCCCCTTCAACGACCCAGTTGGGCGTTAGCCTGGTCCCAGATCAGCAGGAACATACATTCTGGTCCCCTTCAACGACCCAGGTGGGTGTTAGCCTGTTCCCAGATCAGCAGGAACATACATCCTGGTCCCCTTCACAGACGCAGGTGGGTGTTAGCCTGGTCCCAGATCAGCAGGAACATACATTCTGGTCCCCTTCACAGACCCAGGTGGGTGTTAGCCTGGTCCCAGATCAGCAGGAACATATATTCTGGGCCCCTTCACAGACCCAGGTAGGTGTTAGCCTGGTCCCAGATCATTAGGAACATACGTTCTGGTCCCCTTCAACGACCCAGGTGGGTGTTAGCCTGGTCCCAGATCAGCAGGAACATACATTCTGGTCCCCTTCAACGACCCAGGTGGGTGTTAGCCTGGTCCCAGATCAGCAGGAACATACATCCTGGTCCCCTTCACAGACCCAGGTGGGTGTTAGCCTGGTCCCAGATCAGCAGGAACATACATCCTGGTCCCCTTCACAGACCCAGGTGGGTGTTAGCCTGGTCCCAGATCTGTTGTCCAATTCCAACATCATCGTCACGTCACAAGTGCCTCTCTGAAATTGGGAGCAGAATAACTGTTTTAACCCAAATTTAATCTCTTTTTACACACTTCACACCACTCTATACAAGTGGCATAACATTACATTTTCATGTCAGACCAAATCTTACACAATTTGTCATTTGTGGTGTGTGTGTGTGTGTGTGTGTGTGTTTGCAGGATTTGGACCTCTGATCACCACAACAAATGCAGACATTTTCAAACAGAGAATCAACGCACTGACAGCATCAGGAGGAGGAGATATACCAGAGCTGTGCCTGTCAGGACTACAGGTGTGTGTGTGTGTGTGTGTGTATTTATATATATACAGGCAATGTCATGAGCAAAGGTTTCATTGCCAATATGAAGGCTGTATTTGAACGTCTGCATTTGAAATGTGGTTGCCTGTTTTTGCAACTCTGCCAGAGCTGGTTAGCTAGCTAGTGGACTGAACATCTTATTTCCCATAGAGATCCTGTACTTGATCCCAGTGTGGTCTGACTCTTTGCTGAATGTGTTGTAATTCCCAGCTGGCCCTCACGGCGGCGCCACCCTCCTCTGAGATCTTTGTGTTCACTGATGCTCCTGCTAAAGACACTGCACTGAAGAGCACTGTCACTGCCCTCATAGAGAGCACCAAGTCTGTGGTTAGTAGCTTTCACTACTGTTTATCTTTCTGTCTCTTTCTCTGTGCTTCTCTTCATCACTGTCTCTGTCTCTCCCCCTTTTGAAGACAGTTTCCTGTTCGTTGGCTCACAAGTTGTCGGACTGAGATTTGATAAAATGTGATGTAAATGCTAACCATTATGATTCATCTCAACATATCTTATTTCTTTACTGCCATGCTTTCCTAACTTTCACTTTCCTTTCATCCTTTATTCTGTCATCAACCTCTAACTCTCTTCTCCTCTCTCTACCTCTCCTCTGCTCCCTCTCCTCTCCTCTCCTCAGGTGACCTTCATGTTGACTGACAACCTCCGATCCAGTCGACGTCGTCGTTCCATGGGCGGGGCTTCAGCCGTATGGCCCAGTAAGGGTGGAGCCTCCAACCGGATGGCCCAATCAGACGCTCAGCTCTACCGTGACCTTGCCCAGGCCTCTGGAGGTCAACCAATCATTCAATTGATTTAATTCACAAAGCAGTTGTCCCAAAGTGTTTTACAGCTTCTTATAGAGTTCTCAGAACATACTGTGCTCCCTTCCTCTAGGTCAGGCCATTGAGGTCACCAAGGAGGATCTGCACCGGGCCACCAGCGTCATCGAGGACGCCTCCGCTGCAGCACAGGTATGATAATATATTGACCTACAGGTTATAGACCAATGTCCGCCAGCTCAGTGTTCAGTCAGTCACTCTCACTCACTGGACAAGATATACAACTGTACACATAACAATGACCTCAACTGTGTTTATAACATATCTAATGTATTGTCTATTAACCCCTCCTCCTCCTCCTCCTCCTCCTCCTCCTCCTCCAGGTTACTGTGTTTATAACATATCTAATGTATTGTCTATTAACTCCTCCTCCTCCAAGTTACTGTGTTGTTAACATATCTAATGTATTGTCTGTTAACTCCTCCTTGTCCTTCTCCTCCTCCTCCTCCTCCTCCTCCAGGTTACTGTGTTGTTAACATATCTAATGTATTGTCTGTTAACCCCTCCTCCTCCTCATCCTCCTCCTCCAGGTTACTGTGTTGTTAACATATCTAATGTATTGTCTTCTCCTCCTCCTCCTCCTCCAGGTTACTGTGTTGTTAACATATCAAATCAAATCAAATCAAATTTTATTTGTCACATACACATGGTTAGCAGATGTTAATGCGAGTGTAGCGAAATGCTTGTGCTTCTAGTTCCGACAATGCAGTGATAACCAACAAGTAATCTAACTAACAATTCTAAAACTACTGTCTTATACACAGTGTAAGGGGATAAAGAATATGTACATAAGGATATATGAGTGAGTGATGGTACAGAGCAGCATACAGTAGATGGTATCGAGTACAGTATATACATATGAGATGAGTATGTAGACAAAGTAAACAAAGTGGCATAGTTAAAGTGGCTAGTGATACATGTATTACATAAGGATGCAGTCGATGATGTAGAGTACAGTATATACGTATGCATATGAGATGAATAATGTAGGGTAAGTAACATTATATAAGGTAGCATTGTTTAAAGTGGCTAGTGATATATTTACATCATTTCCCATCAATTCCCATTATTAAAGTGGCTGGAGTTGGGTCAGTGTCAATGACAGTGTGTTGGCAGCAGCCACTCAATGGTGGCTGTTTAACAGTCTGATAGCCTTGAGATAGAAGCTGTTTTTCAGTCTCTCAGTCCCAGCTTTGATGCACCTGTACTGACCTCGCCTTCTGGATGATAGCGGGGTGAACAGGCAGTGGTTCGGGTGGTTGATGTCCTTGATGATCTTTATGGCCTTCCTGTAACATCGGGTGGTGTAGGTGTCCTGGAGGGCAGGTAGTTTGCCCCCGGTGATGCGTTGTGCAGACCTCACTACCCTCTGGAGAGCCTTACGGTTGAGGCGGAGCAGTTGCCGTACCAGGCGGTGATACAGCCCGCCAGGATGCTCTCGATTGTGCATCTGTAGAAGTTTGTGAGTGCTTTTGGTGACAAGCCGAATTTCTTCAGCCTCCTGAGGTTGAAGAGGCGCTGCTGCGCCTTCTTCACGACGCTGTCAGTGTGAGTGGACCAATTCAGTTTGTCTGTGATGTGTATGCCGAGGAACTTAAAACTTGCTACCCTCTCCACTACTGTTCCATCGATGTGGATAGGGGTGTTCCCTCTGCTGTTTCCTGAAGTCCACAATCATCTCCTTAGTTTTGTTGACGTTGAGTGTGAGGTTATTTTCCTGACACCACACTCCGAGGCCCTCACCTCCTCCCTGTAGGCCGTCTCGTCGTTGTTGGTAATCAAGCCTACCACTGTTGTGTCGTCCGCAAACTTGATGATTGAGTTGGAGCGTGCGTGGCCACGCAGTCGTGGGTGAACAGGGAGTACAGGAGAGGGCTCAGACGCACCCTTGTGGGGCCCCGTGTTGAGGATCAGCGGGGAGGAGATGTTGTTGCCTACCCTCACCACCTGGGGCGGCCCGTCAGGAAGTCAGTACCCAGTTGCACAGGGCGGGAGTCGAGACCCAGGGTCTCGAGCTTGATGACGAGCTTGGAGGGTACTATGGTGTTGAATGCCGAGCTGTAGTCGATGAACAGCATTCTCACATAGGTATTCCTATCTAATGTATTGTCTGTTAACCCCTCCTCCTCCTCCTCCTCCTCCTCCAGGTTACTGTGTTGTTAACATATCTAATGTATTGTCTATTAACTCCTCCTTCTCCTCCTCCTCCTCCTCCTCCTCCAGGTTACTGTGTTGTTAACATATCTAATGTATTGAACTTCCGGGTTGGAGCAAGCGGTCGCATCCGCACTCGGTCCGCAGGTAGTATTACATTTCATTACATTTCATTATAGTACAACGGTTTGATTTGTCTAATCTTAGCAATTTCTTCTTAGCTAGCTACATAGCCGTCTTTGTATCATAGATATCATAGATAATTGTATCATAGATAATTGCGTAATTATCGTATTTCGTCGTCCTAACGCAGTCTACACTGCTATCTGCCCTGCAGCTAGCCAGCTAGCTAACGTCCACCGTCTACCGATTAGCAGCACAACTATTACACTCAACTGAACGACTTGATTAGTGTAGTGTTAGCTAGCTACATAGTTGTCTTTGCTGTCTTCGTATCCAAGATAATTGTGTAGTCTAGAGTGTGTAGTTTTAGAGTGATTATCTTAATTTACCGAGGTTAGCTAGCCAGCTATTTGTCGTCCTTAACGTAGGAGACACTGCTAGCTAGCCAACAGCTAGCCAACGTCCACCGAACAGAACTTCCGCACTCAACAACCCGGTCGCATTTCGCTTCGCTCCACAGGTAGTATCACATTTTTCATTTCATTTCATTACAGTACAACGGCTTGATTTGTTTGATCGTAGCTAGCTACATAGCTAGCTACATAGCCGTCTTTGTATCAAAGATAATTGTGTAGTCTAGAGCGATTTCCTAGGTTAGCTAGCCAGCTATTGTCGTTCTTTTAACGCAACGTAACGTAATCAACACTGCTAGCTAGCCAGCTAGCCCCAAATAGCAGCACAGTAGAAACTATTACACTCAACGGAACGACTTGATTAGTGTAGTGTCAACAACGCAGCCACTGCCAGCTAGCCTACATAGTCAACAACGCAGCCTCTGCCAGCTAGCCTACTTCAGCAGTATTGTATCATTTTAATCATTTTAGTCAATAAGATTCTTGCTACGTAAGCTTAACTCTCTGAACACTCGTGACGTGTAGTCCACTTGTCATTCCAATCTCCTTTGCATTAGCGTAGCCTCTTGTGTAGCCTGTCAACTATGTGTCTGTCTATCCCTGTTCTCTCCTCTCTGCACAGACCATACAAACGCTCCACACCGCGTGGCCGCGGCCACCCTAATCTGGTGGTCCCAGCGCGCACGACCCATGTGGAGTTCCAGGTCTCCGGTAGCCTCTGGAACTGCCGATCTGCGGCCAACAAGGCAGAGTTCATCTCAGCCTATGCCTCCCTCCAGTCCCTCGACTTCTTGGCACTGACGGAAACATGGATCACCACAGACAACACTGCTACTCCTACTGCTCTCTCTTCGTCTGCCCACGTGTTCTCGCACACCCCGAGCTTCTGGTCAGCGGGGTGGTGGCACCGGGATCCTCATCTCTCCCAAGTGGTCATTCTCTCTTTCTCCCCTTACCCATCTGTCTATCGCCTCCTTTGAATTCCATGCTGTCACAGTTACCAGCCCTTTCAAGCTTAACATCCTTATCATTTATCGCCCTCCAGGTTCCCTCGGAGAGTTCATCAATGAGCTTGATGCCTTGATAAGCTCCTTTCCTGAGGACGGCTCACCTCTCACAGTTCTGGGCGACTTTAACCTCCCCACGTCTACCTTTGACTCATTCCTCTCTGCCTCCTTCTTTCCACTCCTCTCCTCTTTTGACCTCACCCTCTCACCTACCCCCCTACTCACAAGGCAGGAAATACGCTCAACCTCATCTTTACTAGATGCTGTTCTTCCACTAACCTCATTGCAACTCCCCTCCAAGTCTCCGACCACTACCTTGTATCCTTTTCCCTCTCGCTCTCATCCAACACTTCCCACACTGCCCCTACTCGGATGGTATCGCGCCGTCCCAACCTTCGCTCTCTCTACCCCGCTACTCTCTCCTCTTCCATCCTATCATCTCTTCCCTCTGCTCAAACCTTCTCCAACCTATCTCCTGATTCTGCCTCCTCAACCCTCCTCTCCTCCCTTTCTGCATCCTTTGACTCTCTATGTCCCCTATCCTCCAGGCCGGCTCGGTCCTCCCTCCCGCTCCGTGGCTCGACGACTCATTGCGAGCTCACAGAACAGGGCTCCGGGCAGCCGAGCGGAAATGGAGGAAAACTTCGCCTCCCTGCGGACCTGGCATCCTTTCACTCCCTCCTCTCTACATTTTCCTCTTCTCTCTCTGCTGCTAAAGCCACTTTCTACCACTCTAAATTCCAAGCATCTGCCTCTAACCCTAGGAAGCTCTTTGCCACCTTCTCCTCCCTCCTGAATCCTCCTCCCCCTCCTCCCTCTCTGCAGATGACTTCGTCAACCATTTTGAAAAGAAGGTCGACGACATCCGATCCTCGTTTGCTAAGTCAAACGACACCGCTGGTTCTACTCACACTGCCCTACCCTGTGCTCTGACCTCTTTCTCCCCTCTCTCTCCAGATGAAATCTCGCGTCTTGTGACGGCCGGCCGCCCAACAACCTGCCCGCTTGACCCTATCCCCTCCTCTCTTCTCCAGACCATTTCCGGAGACCTTCTCCCTTACCTCACCTCGCTCATCAACTCATCCCTGACCGCTGGCTACGTCCCTTCCGTCTTCAAGAGAGCGAGAGTTTGCACCCCTTCTGAAAAAACCTACACTCGATCCCTCCGATGTCAACAACTACAGACCAGTATCCCTTCTTTCTTTTCTCTCCAAAACTCTTGAACGTGCCGTCCTTGGCCAGCTCTCCCGCTATCTCTCTCAGAATGACCTTCTTGATCCAAATCAGTCAGGTTTCAAGACTAGTCATTCAACTGAGACTGCTCTTCTCTGTATCACGGAGGCGCTCCGCACTGCTAAAGCTAACTCTCTCTCCTCTGCTCTCATCCTTCTAGACCTATCGGCTGCCTTCGATACTGTGAACCATCAGATCCTCCTCTCCACCCTCTCCGAGTTGGGCATCTCCGGCGCGGCCCACGCTTGGATTGCGTCCTACCTGACAGGTCGCTCCTACCAGGTGGCGTGGCGAGAATCTGTCTCCTCACCACGCGCTCTCACCACTGGCGTCCCCAGGGCTCTGTTCTAGGCCCTCTCCTATTCTCACTATACACCAAGTCACTTGGCTCTGTCATAACCTCACATGGTCTCTCCTATCATTGCTATGCAGACGACACACAATTAATCTTCTCCTTTCCCCCTTCTGATGACCAGGTGGCGAATCGCATCTCTGCATGTCTGGCAGACATATCAGTGTGGATGACGGATCACCACCTCAAGCTGAACCTCGGCAAGACGGAGCTGCTCTTCCTCCCGGGAAGGACTGCCCGTTCCATGATCTCGCCATCACGGTTGACAACTCCATTGTGTCCTCCTCCCAGAGCGCTAAGAACCTTGGCGTGATCCTGGACAACACCCTGTCGTTCTCAACTAACATCAAGGTGGTGGCCCGTTCCTGTAGGTTCATGCTCTACAACATCCGCAGAGTACGACCCTGCCTCACACAGGAAGCGGCGCAGGTCCTAATCCAGGCACTTGTCATCTCCCGTCTGGATTACTGCAACTCGCTGTTGGCTGGGCTCCCTGCCTGTGCCATTAAACCCCTACAACTCATCCAGAACGCCGCAGCCCGTCTGGTGTTCAACCTTCCCAAGTTCTCTCACGTCACCCCGCTCCTCCGCTCTCTCCACTGGCTTCCAGTTGAAGCTCGCATCCGCTACAAGACCATGGTGCTTGCCTACGGAGCTGTGAGGGGAACGGCACCTCAGTAACTCCAGGCTCTGATCAGGCCCTACACCCAAACAAGGGCACTGCGTTCATCCACCTCTGGCCTGCTCGCCTCCCTACCACTGAGGAAGTACAGTTCCCGCTCAGCCCAGTCAAAACTGTTCGCTGCTCTGGCCCCCCAATGGTGGAACAAACTCCCTCACGACGCCAGGACAGCGGAGTCAATCACCACCTTCCGGAGACACCTGAAACCCCACCTCTTTAAGGAATACCTAGGATAGGATAAAGTAATCCCTCTCACCCCCCTTAAAAGATTTAGATGCACTACTGTTCCACTGGATGTCATAAGGTGAATGCACCAATTTGTAAGTCGCTCTGGATAAGAGCGTCTGCTAAATGACTTAAATGTAATGTAAATGTATTGTCTGTTAACCCCTCCTCCTCCTCATCCTCCTCCTCCAGGTTACTGTGTTGTTAACATATCTAATGTATTGTCTATTAACTCCTCCTTCTCCTCCTCCTCCTCCTCCTCCAGGTTACTGTGTTGTTAACATATCTAATGTATTGTCTATTAACTCCTCCTTCTCCTCCTCCTCCTCCTCCTCCAGGTTACTGTGTTGTTAACATATCTAATGTATTGTCTATTAACTCCTCCTTCTCCTCCTCCTCCTCCTCCTCCTCCTCCAGGTTACTGTGTTGTTAACATATCTAATGTATTGTCTATTAACTCCTCCTCCTCCTCCTCCAAGTTACTGTGTTGTTAACATATCTAATATATTGTCTATTAACTCCTCCTCCTCCTCCTCCTCCAAGTTACTGTGTTGTTAACATATCTAATGTATTGTCTGTTAACTCCTCCTTCTCCTCCTCCTCCTCCTCCTCCTCCAGGTTACTGTGTTGTTAACATATCTAATGTATTGTCTATTAACTCCTCCTCCTCCTCCTCCTCCTCCAAGTTACTGTGTTGTTAACATATCTAATATATTGTCTATTAGAGACTGAAAAACAGCTTCTATCTCAAGGCCATCAGACTGTTAAACAGCCACCACTAACATTGAGTGGCTGCTGCCAACACACTGTCATTGACACTGACCCAACTCCAGCCACTTTAATAATGGGAATTGATGGGAAATGATGTAAATATATCACTAGCCACTTTAAACAATGCTACCTTATATAATGTTACTTACCCTACATTATTCATCTCATATGCATATGTATATACTGTACTCTAGATCATCGACTGCATTCTTATGTCACTAGCCACTTTAACTATGCCACTTTGTTTACTTTGTCTACATACTCATCTCATATGTATATACTGTACTCGATACCATCTACTGTATGCTGCTCTGTACCATCACTCATTCATATATCCTTATGTACATATTCCTTATCCCCTTACACTGTGTATAAGACAGTAGTTTTGGAATTGTTAGTTAGATTACTTGTTGGTTATCACTGCATTGTCGGAACTAGAAGCACAAGCATTTCGCTACACTCGCATTAACATCTGCTAACCATGTGTAAGTGACAAATAAAATTTGATTTGATTTGAATTTGATTTATTAACTCCTCCTCCTCCTCCTCCAAGTTACTGTGTTGTTAACATATCTAATGTATTGTCTGTTAACTCCTCCTTCTCCTCCTCCTCCTCCTCCTCCAGGTTACTGTGTTGTTAACATATCTAATGTATTGTCTATTAACTCCTCCTCCTCCTCCTCCTCCTCCAGGTTACTGTGTTGTTAACATATCTAATGTATTGTCTATTAACTCCTCCTCCTCCTCCTCCTCCAGGTTACTGTGCTGTTAACATATCTAATGTATTGTCTATTAACTCCTCCTCCTCCTCCTCCTCCTGCAGGTGACTGTTCTACAGGAGGTAAGGAGCCCAGGAAAGGCAGAGAATTTCTCCTTTACAGTAGACGAGTCTATGAGAAACCTGAATGCTTACATCACAGGAGGATCCCTCTCCTTCACTCTCACCAGCCCTTCAGGTGTGTGTGTGACAGCCAGTTGTGAGTTATTGTACACGTCACCTGTCCAGGTAAAGGTTTGATAACCAGATGTCCCTCTCCTCCCTCTAGGTGTGTCTCAGAGTAACAGTGAGGCCAGCGGTCCTCTGGGGACCATCCAGACTGTAGGGAACCTACACCGCGTCTCTCTGACCACACACAACAACACAGGATTATGGGAAATCAGTCTTAACTCCCTAGAGTCTTACTCACTGAAGGTCATAGGTCAGTACAGTGGCGAGCCCTGATCCCTGGTCAACAGTAGTGATTGTATGGAATAGGGTTCCGTTTCAGACATAGTCCATTGTCTGGACTTCCCCTCCTCATCACAACATTTAGATATCTATCTTTCTTCTCTATGTAAGAATTGTTTAAATAATGATTATCTAATGTGCGTGTGTTTCAGGTCAGAGTTCTGTTAATTTCGGCTACCATTTCGTGGAGGCTTTCGGCGGTGCTCATGGAGACTTTGGCCTCAAAGAGGGCCGTCCTCTCACAGGTAACAATAAATAACAGATGAAACCATCTTCAGTACCGGCTTTTTCATCTTCATCTTCCATAGCATCACAGCAGAGTAGTTTAGTCAAAGCATCACAGCAGAGTAGTTTAGTCAAAGCATCACAGCAGAGTAGTTTAGTCAAAGCATCACAGCAGAGTAGTTTCAAATAATGTAAAAGAAAATAATAACTTCCTCTTCCTCTCTACTTCACCTTACCTCTCTGTTTCTACCTCGTTTTCTCCCTCGCTCCGTTACCCTCTCTCTCATTCTTACTCTCTCTTTTCCTCTGTTCACTTCACTCTCCTCCCCTTCTCTCCTCTTCCTCCATGTCTCCCTTCACCACCCGGTCTCTCCTACCCCCCCTCCCCCCTCCCAGGCGATAACATAACCCTGCTGGTGTCTGTGACGGGGGGTGACTCTGTCACTGTGACGGCGGTGGCCCTGGTCGAGGCTTTGGGGTCAGGGTCAGAAGTCAACGGAACCCTGCAATCTCTAGGCGGCGGGGACTTCCTGGTTACCGTGGCCAGAGTCCCACAGGGGGAGTTTGTGGTGCGTCTGAGGGGAGAGAGCAATAGCGCCACCACCAAATCATCACCTAGCCTCTTCCAGAGACAGGCCTCCACTCAGATAAAGACTTCCAGCATCTCTGTTACGGTCAGTCTTGTAGAACTCTGAAATTGCACCCTTTTCCGTTGGGTTCTGATGAAAAGCAGTGCACTACAAGGAATAGGATGGTATTTTGAACACTGTCGTATTGTTAAAAAGTGAAGTTCTTCTCTCCCCAGGCCCAGGCTGACAGTACTCTAGAACCCGGTTCTACCATCTCTGTCCCCTTCACTGTGGCAATGGCCAACGGAACAGGAGGAGCTTTTACCGTCCGAGCCACGAACGACCGCGGCTTCACTTCCTCCTTCCCCGCCAGTGTCTCCATTGTGACCGGAGAGGGAGCGGCCAACGGTACGGTGACTCTCACGGCGCCCGCCAGCACCCCATCGGGAACGGACGTCACCCTGACCATCGAGGCAGAGTCCGCTGGAGCAGCAGACTTGAACTACGCCATCCTGCGTCTCTCTGTTGTCAGCAAGGTAAGGGTCATGTTCCAAAACTCTAAAATGGGTCTGGCCTCCTTTCCTCATATCCTCTCTCCCTCATGGCCCTGATAAGAATGCTAACAGCGCTACAGGTCAGAGATGGTTCTACCACCACCACTACTTCAGTTGTCTGACTAAGCTCTCTATCGCTCCCTCTCTGTCTCCCCCCTCCTCCAGGTGACAGATTTCAGCCCTCCCCAGTGTGGGGTGGTCAGCGTCTCGTCCAACTGCCCGGCTGACTGCGGTGCCTCTTACTGGCAGCTCTCTGCCAACCTGACCGACGGTGCCAACGGGACTGGCATCGACCGAGTCACCCTGCGTCAGGGCAACGGGACCCTGAACACTTCTACAGAGGTGGGCACCGGGGGCGAGAACGTGACCCGGGTTGAGTACAGCGCCACCTGCTGTTCAAAGAAGGTAGAGCTAGTGGTAGTTGACAGGGCAGGCAACGTGGGTGTGTGTCTGGGCTCAGTAAAGGACTCTGTGGGGTTGGTTGTGAGCTCTACAGCACAGGCCTCTGTCACCAACACTACAGCTGTACCTGTAGTTAGTACTACATCTACTGGAGGGCCACCTTTGACTCTGTCCCTGTATCTAAGGATCTGTGTGATGCTTTCTCTTCTCCTGTGGAATAGAGTAGAGCTATAGAGTTGTATAATAGTTCATGTAGGTAGATGTCATGTGGAACAGTGGAATCATTGCAAAGAGAGTCAAGTCATCAGACATAACCGGTATGTATATGTTATGTTGTACAAAAAGACAGGGTGGAAATATGTAATGAACTCTGCAATAATACACTGTGGGAACTCTGTCATAATACACTGTGGGAACTCTGTCATAATACACTGTGGGAACTCTGTCATAATACACTGTGGGAACTCTGTCATAATACACTGTGGGAACTCTGTCATAATACACTGTGGGAACTCTGTCATAATACACTGTGGGAACTCTGTCATAATACACTGTGGGAACTCTGTCATAATACACTGTGGGAACTCTGTCATAATACACTGTGGGAACTTTGTCATAATACACTGTGGGAACTCTGTCATAATACACTGTGGGAACTCTGTCATAATACACTGTGGGAACTGTCATAATACACTGTGGGAACTCTGTCATAATACACTGTGGGAACTCTGTCATAATACACTGTGGGAACTCTGTCATAATACACTGTGGGAACTCTGTCATAATACACTGTGGGAACTCTGTCATAATACACTGTGGGAACTCTGTCATAATACACTGTGGGAACTCTGTCATAATACACTGTGGGAACTCTGTCATAATACACTGTGGAAACCCTGTCATAATACACTGTGGGAACTCTGTCATAATACACTGTGGGAACTCTGGCATAATACACCGTGGGAACTCTGTCATAATACACTGTGGGAACTGTCATAATACACTGTGGGAACTCTGTCATAATACACGGTGGGAACTCTGTCATAATACACTGTGGGAACTCTGTCATAATACACTGTGGGAACTCTGTCATAATACACTGTGGGAACTCTGTCATAATACACTGTGGGAACTCTGTCATAATACACTGTGGGAACTCTGTCATAATACACTGTGGGAACTCTGTCATAATACACTGTGGGAACTCTGTCATAATACACTGTGGGAACTCTGTCATAATACACTGTGGGAACTCTGTCATAATACACTGTGGGAACTCTGTCATAATACACTGTGGGAACTCTGTCATAATACACTGTGGGTCATAATACACTGTGGGAACTGTCATAATACACTGTGGGAACTCTGTCATAATACACTGTGGGAACTCTGTCATAATACACTGTGGGAACTCTGTCATAATACACTGTGGGAACTCTGTCATAATACACTGTGGGAACTGTCATAATACACTGTGGGAACTCTGTCATAATACACTGTGGGAACTCTGTCATAATACACTGTGGAAATGTTTTGTTATTTGTATTATCTCTATTCTCTTAAATCTGTCAATTGGAAACTGTGAAGATCTTATCAAATCTTCTGCTTCTGGTGAAATTCCCCTCTAAACAAAGTTGACTGTCAGTTTCATTCTGAATAACTCTTCACATTGATGTCCCACACAGACAGCATAGATAGAAAACAGGAACCCCTATAAGGCATAAGGCCATTGGTGATGTATGTGATGAAGTCACAGGGTCAAAATTGTGACCACCAAAAAATTATCACCTCAATTATCGCTTGAATAGTATGTTTAAAACGGATGTGGGAAACAAACATTTTTCCATTAGAAGCTAAAGTGGGGGAAGTCATGTGGTCATGTTTTTATAGGGGACAGTGCACATTAATGAGCATCAATATTACATCCATGTAAATGTGCCAGGGTTAGCCAAAAGATAATTTACACCCGTAGTCCCTGGGCAGGTAAGGGCCTTTACACAGCCACTATCTAAAAACAAATACACACTAAAACAATACAACATACAAATATATTACATCCAATAATACAGTGGGGCAAAAAAGTATTTAGTCAGTCACCAATTGTGCAAGTTCTCCCACTTAAAAAGATGAAAGAGGCATGTAATTTTCATCATAGGTACACTTCATCTATGACAGACAAAATTAGAAGAAAAAAAATCCAGAAAATCACATTGTAGGATTTTTAATGAATTTATTTGCAAATTATGGTGGAAAATAAGTATTTGGTCAAAAACAAAAGTTTATCTCAATACTTTGTTATATACCCTTTGTTGGCAATGACAGAGATCAAACGTTTTCTGTAAGTCTTCACAACAAGGTTGCTGGGCAACACAGACTTTCAACTCCTCAAAAGATTTTCTATGGGGTTGAGATCTGGAGACTGGCTAGGCCACTCTAGGTCCTTGAAATGCTTCTTACGAAGCAACTCCTTCGTTGCTCGGGCGGTGTGTTTGGGATCATTGTCATGCTGAAAGACCCAGCCACGTTTCATCTTCAATGCCCTTGCTGATGGAAGAAGGTTTTCACTCAAAATCTCACGATACATGGCCCCATTCATTCTTTCCTTCACGCGGATCAGTCGTCCTGGTCCCTTTGCAGAAAAACAGCCCCAAAGCATGATGTTTCCACCCCCATGCTTCACAGTAGGTATGGTGTTCTTTGGATGCAACTCAGCATTCTTTGTCCTCCAAACACGACGAGTTGAGATTTTACCAAAAAGTTATATTTTGGTTGCATCTGACCATATGACATTCTCCCAATCTTCTTCTGGATCATCCAAATGCTCTCTAGCAAACTTCAGATGGGCCTGGACATGTACTGGCTTAAGCAGGGGGACACGTCTGGCACTGCAGGATTTGAGTACCTGGCGGCGTAGTGTGTTACTGATGGTAGGCTTTGTTACTTTGGTCCCAGCTCTCTGCAGGTCATTCACTAGGTCCCCACATGTGGTTCTGGGATTTTTGCTCACCGTTCTTGTGATCATTTTGACCCCACGGGGTGAGATCTTGCGTGGAGCCCCAGATCGAGGGAGATTATCAGTGATCTTGTATGTCTTCCATTTCCTAATAAATGCTCCCACAGTTGATTTCTTCAAACCAAGCTGCTTACCTATTGCAGATTCAGTCTTCCCAGCCTGGTGCAGGTCTACAATTTGGTTTCTGGTGTCCTTTGACAGGTTTTTGGTCTTGGCCATAGTGGAGTTTGGAGTGTGACTGTTTGAGGTTGTGGTGTCTTTTATACCGATAACAAGTTCAAACAGGTGCCATTAATACAGGTAACAAGTGGAGGACAGAGGAGCCTCTTAAAGAAGAAGTTACAGGTCTGTGAGAGCCAGAAATCTTGCTTGTTTGAAGGTGACCAAATACAAATAAATTCATTAAAAATCCTACAATGTGATTTTCTGGATTTTTTTTCTCTCATTTTGTCTGTCATAGTTGAAGTGTTCCTACGATGAAAATTACAGGCCTCTCTCATCTCTTTAAGTGGGAGAACTTGCACAATTGGTGGATGACTAAATACTTTTTTGCCCCACTGAATGTCATTCTAACAACAACACACTATAATGAGGAACCACAGATAACTCATGTGTACAGGTTTGGATAGATTTGAGGCATGTTTTCAATTAAATGTAAAAGTGCAATAATGAGTGCAGCTTCTCTAGTCCGTGAGCATTGCATTCCATCATATTTTAGCTCTAATAGAGAAGGCCGATTGACTGAATTTACTGTCTCAAAAAGGTACAACGCAATCAACCTCTAGTTGCTGCCATTGTTATCCTGGAGCTGCTTAAAACAGTGCCACCTACAGTAAGGAACAGGAACAGACACAGGGCAGAGGTAACGATATCACAAGAACCTGGATAGACTTAACATACACCTGTTAGACAGAAAACACAGTATGTTGATGGAGATTTCTGAAGCCATCTATGCTGAGCCAGATATGACCAATAAGGTCAAGTTTGACAGAGGTGAGATGGAGGAGAGGATTGTGGAAATCTACGTCAGTGCAGACACCCCGAGAGACTGTGAGACCAGCGCCAAGAGAGAAGAGACAGCAGACACTGCTCTAATAATGGACCAGGAGACCAGCACTCAGGTAACACACACACACACAACAGTTTATTTGATGTGTCTACAGAGCCTGAGAAGCTCAGGGAAGAGACCCTTCACAGTTTTTGCAGTGTGTCTGGGGCTGCTGTGTGTTTTAATGGCTGGGATCATAGGCCCGTCTGTCTACTGTGAGTTGGTGTCCAAATGCATTGCTTATCACCTAGTTGTAAGATGTGCTGGTGATTAGAACTATTCGCCTGTTGTTTTACCTAGTAACTATGTTGCATCCTAGTAACTGGTTCCATCACTAACTGATATGGCAACCAATTGACCTCTGACCGCAAGGCACTACAGATGGTGGTGCATACGGCCCAGTACAGCACCGGGGCTAAGCTGCCTGCCATCCAGGAGCTCTACACCAGGCGGTGTCAAAGGAAGGCCCTAAACATTGTCAAAGACTCCAGCCACTCCAGCCACCAAGACCAGTAGCAGTAACAAATTATGTTTTCACCAGTAGCTATATGTATCCATCCTATGCAGATAACAGAAGCATCGGAGACTCATAAAATTAATATGACTAAAGAGAGAGACCAGCTACAGACGAGTTACAACAGGCTGACAAAAGAGAGAGACCAGTTAGAAAGGGAGAGAGACAACAATCGGAATAAGAACTGAACCGGTATTCCTTTTGATGTCAATCCTCATCAAAATGACAATCCTAAAACCTTGAGGAACTGAAACGGGTTTGCTTCAATCATGTCAACAGTATACAACCTTTAGGTAACACTTTTTGGATAGCCCCATGTAATTGTATTTATTTTTTGTGTTGTATACTTCAACAGAGCAAACCTTATGCTCGAAAGGATGGATGAGGTTTGAAGGCAGCTGTTACTACATCTCTACTTTCTACATCTCCACTGTGAAGAACACCTGGGATTACGCCAGACAGGACTGTCTGAGCAGAGGAGCAGATCTGGTGATCATAGACAGCAAAGAGGTAAAAGAGAGAGAGAGAGAATAACAGTGGAGACTTTATATTAACAATGTTGTTTTCTGTCACAACAGACATTCTTCAATGAGTTTTACTCAGTCCCTGAAGCCTGGAATGGTCTGACTGACTATGTTACTGAGAAGACCTGGAAATGGGTTGATGGCACAACACTGACCACCCCAAGGTAAGAGACTACTGCTCTAATAAAACTGACCACCCCAAGGAAAGAGACTACTGCTCTAATAACACTGACCACCCCAAGGTAAGAGACTACTGCTCTATAATAACACTGACCACCCCAAGGTAAGAGACTACTGCTCTATAATAACACTGACCACCCCAAGGTAAGAGACTACTGCTCTAATAAACCTGACCACCCCAAGTTAAGAGACTACTGCTCTAATAAAACTGACCACCCCAAGGTAAGAGACTACTGCTCTAATAAAACAGACCACCCCAAGGTAAGAGACTACTGCTCTATAATAACACTGACCACCCCAAGGTAAGAGACTGCTGCTCTAATAACACTGACCACCCCAAGATAAGAGACTACTGCTCTAATAAAACTGACCACCCGAAGGTAAGAGACTACTGCTCTAATAAAACTGACCACCCGAAGGTAAGAGACTACTGCTCTAATAAACCTGACCACCCCAAGGTAAGAGACTACTGCTCTATAATAACACTGACCACCCCAAGGTAAGAGACTGCTGCTCTAATAACACTGACCACCCCAAGATAAGAGACTACTGCTCTAATAAAACTGACCACCCCAAGGTAAGAGACTACTGCTCTAATAACACTGACCACCCCAAGGTAAGAGACTACTGCTCTATAATAAAACTGACCACCCCAAGGTAATATACTACTGCTCTAATAACACTGACCACCCCAAGGTAAGAGACTACTGCTCTAATAACACTGACCACCCCAAGGTAAGAGACTACTGCTCTAAAATAACACTGACCATAGTGGAAGGAGTAGGACTGATTCTCTGTGTTGTTCATACTCTAGGTTCTGAGAGAGTGGTCAGTCTAACTGTGTTGTTCATACTCTGGGTTCCGAGAGAGTGGTCAGTCTAACTCTGTTGTTTCTACTGCAGCTATTGGGGGAGGATACAGCCTAATGGTGGTGGAGTGGAGAACTGTGTGTTGTTAACTCACAGGTCATCAGGCCAAGGAATATGGCATGACTATTGGTGTTCATTTAACAGTTACTGGATCTGTGAGAAATATTTCTCAATCTCTCTCGCTCTATACTTGTTCGCTCTCTCGTAGTTTCATGTTTATGGTGCTTTCCCGAAATTCATGATGCTGCCTTTTAAATTTCTTCAGAAAGTATTCACACCCCTGGACGTTTACCACTTTTTGTTGTGTTACAGCCTGAATTTAAAATGGTTTAAATTTAGATTTTATTGTCACTGGCCTACACACAACAACACATAATGTCAAAGTGGAAATATATATATTTTTAATGATAAAAAAAAAGACTCATCTCTGTACACCACACATGCAATTATCTGTAAGGTCCCCCAGTCGAGCAGTGAACACAGATGCAATCACAAAGACCAGGGAGGTTTTCCAATGCCTCGCAAAAAAAGGCACCTACTATTAGATGAAAAAAAATGGGAAAATAAGACATTGAATATCTCTTTGAGCATGGTTAAGTTATTACACTTTGGATGGTGTATCAATACACACAGCCACTACAAAGATACAGGCGTCCTTCCTAACTCAGTTGCCTGAGAGGAAGGTCACTTCTCAGGGATTTTACCATGAGGCCAATGGTGACCTTAAAGCAGTTACAGAGTGTAATGGCTGTGACAGGAGAAAGCTGAGGATGATTCAACAACCTTGTAATTACTCCACCGAGTGAAAAGAAGGAAGCCTGTACATAATACACATATTCCAAAACATGCATCCTGTTTTCAACAAGGCACTGAAGTAATACTGCAAAAACTGTGGCAAGGCCACATTCAAAATGTTATGTTCGGGGCAAATTCAACACAACACATTACCAGGTACCGCTCTCCATATTTTCAAGCATAGTGGTGGGTGGATCATGTTATGGGTATGCTTGTAATACTTAAGGACTGGGGAGTTTTTCAGGATTAATTAATAAATAAAATAGAGGTAAGCAAAGGAAAAATCCTTGAGGAAAACCTGGTTCAGTCTGAATTCATCTATCAGCAAGACAATAACCTTAAGCACAAGGCCAAATCCAGACTGAAGTTGATTACCAAGAAGACAGTGAATGTTCCTGAGTTGCCAAGTTACAGTTTTGACTAAAATCTACTTAAACATCTATGGCAAGGCCTGAAAATGGTTGTCTAGCAATGGTGAACAACCAGTTTGACAGAGCCTGAAGAATTTTGAAAAGAATAATGGACAAATGGTGGACAATCCAGGTGTGGAAAGAGTCACAGCTGTAATCTCTGCAAAAGGTCCTTCTACAAAGTATGAACTCAGGGTTGTGAATACTTATGGAAATTAATTTTCTAAAAACATGATTTCACTTTGTCACTGTGGGCTATTGTGGACGTGAGAGAAAAATTCATTCAATCCATTTTCAATCCAGGCTGTAAGTATAAATACTTTCTCTGTCCTCGCCTCCTTCTCAAAACACATTGAAGAATACAAGCCTTGAATACACCTTTACATACTGGGTCATAATAGTTTGTAGGTCACACCATTCGGACACTACAGACGTTTTCATGGGAAGACCGATTTTCAGGATGTCTCATGGTCTGACAAACAATGCTTTATCTCTGCCACCTTCCACCACAGATGTGGAAGGGGCAGATGTAGTGGATTGAGACACAGCCAATGCAAAAACTGATGTCTCTAAGTTAAACTGATGGATTTTGATGGGGATTTTTAAAATGACGTTACTTAGATTGATGCACTGGTGCATAAATAGACTATTAGGCTTTCTGTCTGTCACGCAGCATAATTTGGAGGTACCTGGAGTTGGCTACATGGCATATCTAGCCCAGCCGAATGGGCCAGACAGCTCTCCTTCAGACACTTGCCTAGAGGCCAACAGCTCCTTCACACTACACTATAATATCTTCACATGTTTGGAGATTGGAGGGAACATTCAAAAGTGTACTAAGAAGCCAACATTAGAACTGAATATAGCAGGTCTGTTAGTGACCTCTACTGGTCAGGTCCATACTTACCAATAATGATGCAATTAACAGGCTTTCTGTAGGTCACCCAGCATAAGTTGGAGGTAGCTAGGGTTGGATACATGGCATGTCTAGGGCAGAATCACATCAGTATGCAAATACACCCAAACCCTGGACAGATTGGCTAGACCAATAAGGCCACACTTCTGAACTCACCTTACCACAGTTTACCTTAGCTACCAACTTTGCAGAGGGAGATGTCCTAAAAAAATGACAAAATCATTGTGATTTTATAATAACCTGAAACGGATTGTTCTGGATTCACTAGTAATGATTTCACCTGAAGAGAACACAATTATCAGACACCAAACATGTCGCTCATGGAACATTTATATATAAACACAAAAAATATGAATACATATTCTTTTATCAAAATCATTTATACAATGGAAGTAAAACAAATGTACCATTGCAAAACATTTTGTTATTTTGTACACTAATGAACACATCCCAGATTTACTAAGTGTTAGCGGCACTTAGTCGTATGTAACCTCTGCAGTTTTTTTATCTTCAAAATGGAGTAAAAAATTCATGGCAGAATGAAAATGTAAACTTGAGTTAACAGAAAGAGGATAACATTCAGGTAATATGTAAATGATTGAACAGTTTCATGTTTTATCTTTGCTTTAGGACTCATCCCCTATACTGAAAAATGTGCAAACCCTACATTTGGTGCAAACACTTAGTAAATCTTACTAACAATATTTCTGGACAATCACACTGACCACTTTAGAGAGAATACAGTATTCGGCATGTGTCAAAAAGTGATTGATGATCTATTTTATGTGTCACGTGGTTATGCCCATTTACGTACATCCTGTCTGGATGTTCTCACGCTATGGAGTGAGTGCTTATGTAACATGATAGTGCAGCTGTTCCTTTGAAGTAAAGCATATGTTTGCAATAATAAAAATGTCATGTTGATTGAGGTGTAGTGACCTTGTTGAACTGAAAGAATATGTGAAACATTTGGGAATTTATGTAGTGAATGGGGGAGGCCTGAGTTTGAACATTTGAAACAGTTGGGAATTTTTGTTGTAGTGAACTTATGGAGCTGCTGTTTAGGGAGCCTGTGAAATGAAAAAGTATTTTCCGGGGTTGGTCTGCCTGAGTATAAGTAACTGTCCTCTGATAAGTCTAACACAGATAAACCACAGAAAACATGTCTCCTAGACCAATTCTAGGTGTATGGTGATTTTACCTTCAATGAATGAAATCGCTGTCTCTCTCTCCCCCTTGGGGTATGTCGGTCAATTCATTGCTCTCTTTGCCTTTATAAAGCTCTTTGACATACTGTAAACTCCCTCTGTAGCTACAATAACCATTAGACATATGGGTCACAGTTATCATACACAGTCTCAGGGATTTCTAGCTCTGGAAATTCCTTTGGTCTGTAAAGAGTTAGATAAATCAGCTCTTTGCCCCTTACTTGCGGAATAATCTCCAAGCTTCTCTAAATGTTGATGTTTTGGTGTCTCTAGATGAATTCAGACTGCTAAATGAGGCCTGTTACAACGTACTTACAACGTACTTACAAAACCTTTAAAGGAGTTTGTGAAACCATGGATGTATGTGAACATATTTAATATGTATTGCTTGTTACAGAAGACTACTGTTGTACAGTTCTATTTTTGTTTAATCGGACCGGAGGACATTTCTCCAAAAAGTACGATATTTGTCCCCATGTGCAGTTGCAAACTGTAGGCTGGCTTTTTTATGGCGGTTTTTGAGCAGTGGCTTCTTCCTTGCTGAGCGGCCTTTCAGGTTATGTCGTTATAGGACTCGTTTTACTGTGGATATAGATACTTTTGTACCCATTTCCTCCAGCATCTTCACAAGGTCCTTTGCTGTTCTGGGATTGATTCGCACTTTCCACACCAAAATATGTTCATCTCAAGGAGACAGAATGCATCTCCTTCCTGAGCGGTATGACAGCTGCGTGGCCCCATGGTGTTTATACTTGAGTACAATTGTTCGTACAGATGAACCTGGTACGGTCAGACATTTGGAAATATCTCCCAAGGATGAACCAGACTTGTGGAAGTTTACATTTGTTTTCTGAGGTGTTAGCTAATTTCTTTTGATTTTCCCATGATGTCAAGCAAAGAGGCACTGGGTTTGAAGGTAGGCCTTGAAATACATCCACAGGTAAACCTCCAACTGACTGAACTTATGTCAATTAGCCCATCAGTAGCTAATAAAGCCATGACATAATTTTCTGGAATTTTCCAAGCTGTTTAAAGGCACAGTCAACTTAGTGTATGTAATCTTCTGGCCCACTGGAATTGTGATACAGTGAATTATAAGTGAAATAATCTGTTGTTGGAAAAATTACTTGTGTCATGAATAAGGCAGATGTCCTAACCGACTTGCCAAAACTATAGTTTGTTAACAAGAAATTTGTAGAGTGGTTGACAAACGAGTTTTACTGACTCCAAACTAAATGTATGTAAACTTCCATAGTGTGAGAACATCCGGACAGGATGTATATCAATGGGCATAACCATGTGACACATAAAAAGGTAATCAATCACTTTTTGACACATGCCAAATATTGTATATTCTCTCACTTTACATAAGTACAGTAGATGTTATAACAGTTAACCTGTGGATAGACAGTAGATGTTACGACACTTAACCTGTGGATAGACTTAGATGGTATGACATTAACCTGTGGATAGACAGTAGATGGTATGACAGTTAACCTGTGGATAGACAGTGGATGTTATGAGAGTTAACCTGTGGATAGACAGTGGATGTTATGACAGTTAACCTGTGGATAGACAGTGGGTGTTATGACAGTTAACCTGTGGATAGACAGTGGATGTTATGACAGTTAACCTGTGGATAGACAGTGGAGGTTATGACAGTTAACCTGTGGATAGACAGTGGATGTTATGACAGTTAACCTGTGGATAGACAGTGGAGGTTATGACAGTTAACCTGTGGATAGACAGTAGATGTTATGACAGTTAACCTGTGGATAGACGGTGGAGGTTATGGCAGTTAACCTGTGGATAGACAGTAGATGGTATGAAATTAACCTGTGGATAGACAGTGGATGTTATGACAGTTAACCTGTGGATAGACAGTGGAGGTTATGACAGTTAACCTGTGGATAGACAGTGGAGGTTATGACAGTTAACCTGTGGATAGATAGTGGATGTTATGACAGTTAACCTGTGGATAGACAGTGGATGTTATGAGAGTTAACCTGTGGATAGACAGTGGATGATATGACAGTTAACCTGTGGATAGACAGTGGATGTTATGACAGTTAACCTGTGGATAGACAGTAGATGTTACGAGACTTAACCTGTGGATAGACAGTGGAGGTTATGACAGTTAACCTGTGGATAGACAGTGGATGATATGACAGTTAACCTGTGGATAGACAGTTAACCTGTGAGATTATGACAGTTAACCCATTATAGATAGTGGATGTTATGACAGTTAACCTGTGGATAGACAGAGGATGTTATGACAGTTAACCTGTGGATAGACAGTGGATGATATGACAGTTAACCTGTGGATAGACAGTGGATGTTATGACAGTTAATCTGTGGATAGACAGTAGATGTTACGACACTTAACCTGTGGATAGACTTAGATGGTATGACATTAACCTGTGGATAGACAGTGGATGTTATGACAGTTAACCTGTGGATAGACAGTGGATGTTATGACAGTTAACCTGTGGATAGACAGTGGATGTTATGACAGTTAACCTGTGGATAGACAGTAGATGTTATGACAGTTAACCTGTGGATAGACAGTGGATGTTATGACAGTTAACCTGTGGATAGACAGTGGATGTTATGACAGTTAACCTGTGGATAGACAGTGGAGGTTATGACAGTTAACCTGTGGATAGACAGTGGAGGTTATGACAGTTAACCTGTGGATAGACAGTGGATGTTATGACAGTTAACCTGTGGATAGACAGTGGATGTTATGACAGTTAACCTGTGGATAGACAGTGGATGATATGACAGTTAACCTGTGGATAGACAGTGGATGTTATGACAGTTAACCTGTGGATAGACAGTGGAGGTTATGGCAGTTAACCTGTGGATAGACAGTAGATGGTATGAAATTAACCTGTGGATAGACAGTGGATGTTATGACAGTTAACCTGTGGATAGACAGTGGAGGTTATGACAGTTAACCTGTGGATAGACAGTGGAGGTTATGACAGTTAACCTGTGGATAGATAGTGGATGTTATGACAGTTAACCTGTGGATAGACAGTGGATGTTATGAGAGTTAACCTGTGGATAGACAGTGGATGATATGACAGTTAACCTGTGGATAGACAGTGGATGTTATGACAGTTAACCTGTGGATAGACAGTGGATGTTATGAGAGTTAACCTGTGGATAGACAGTGGATGTTATGGCAGTTAACCTGTGGATAGACAGTGGATGTTATGACAGTTAACCTGTGGATAGACAGTGGAGGTTATGACAGTTAACCTGTGGATAGACAGTGGAGGTTATGACAGTTAACCTGTGGATAGATAGTGGATGTTATGACAGTTAACCTGGATGACAGTTAACCTGTTATGACAGTTAACCTGTGGATAGACAGTGGATGTTATGACAGTTAACCTGTGGATAGACAGTGGATGATATGACAGTTAACCTGTGGATAGACAGTGGATGTTATGACAGTTAACCTGTGGATAGACAGATGGATGACACTTAACCTGTGGATAGACAGTTGGTATGACATTAACCTGTGGATAGACAGTGGATGTTATGACAGTTAACCTGTGGATAGACCTGTGGATGACAGTGGACGTTATGACAGTTAACCTGTGGATAGACAGTAGATGGTATGAAATTAACCTGTGGATAGACAGTGGATGTTATGACAGTTAACCTGTGGATAGACAGTGGAGGTTATGACAGTTAACCTGTGGATAGACAGTGGAGGTTATGACAGTTAACCTGTGGATAGATAGTGGAGGTAATGACAGTTAACCTGTGGATAGATAGTGGATGTTATGACAGTTAACCTGTGGATAGACAGTGGATGTTATGAGAGTTAACCTGTGGATAGACAGTGGATGATATGACAGTTAACCTGTGGATAGACAGTGGATGTTATGACAGTTAACCTGTGGATAGACAGTGGATGTTATGACAGTTAACCTGTGGATAGACAGTAGATGTTACGACACTTAACCTGTGGATAGACTTAGATGGTATGACATTAACCTGTGGATAGACAGTGGATGTTATGACAGTTAACCTGTGGATAGACAGTGGATGTTATGACAGTTAACCTGTGGATAGACAGTGGATGTTATGACAGTTAACCTGTGGATAGACAGTGGATGTTATGAGAGTTAACCTGTGGATAGACAGTGGATGTTATGAGAGTTAACCTGTGGATAGACAGTGGATGTTATGACAGTTAACCTGTGGATAGACAGTGGATGATATGACAGTTAACCTGTGGATAGACAGTGGATGTTATGACAGTTAACCTGTGGATAGACAGTGGAGGTTATGCCAGTTAACCTGTGGATAGACAGTGGAGGTTATGGCAGTTAACCTGTGGATAGACAGTGGATGATATGACAGTTAACCTGTGGATAGACAGTGGAGGTTATGGCAGTTAGTTAACCTGTGGATAGACAGTAGATGTTATGACAGTTAACCTGTGGATAGACAGTGGAGGTTATGACAGTTAACCTGTGGATAGACAGTGGATGATATAAGTTAACCTGTGGATAGACAGTGGATGTTATGAGAGTTAACCTGTGGATAGACAGTGGATGTTATGACAGTTAACCTGTGGATAGACAGTGGGTGTTATGACAGTTAACCTGTGGATAGACAGTGGATGTTATGACAGTTAACCTGTGGATAGACAGTGGAGGTTATGACAGTTAACCTGTGGATAGACAGTGGATGTTATGACAGTTAACCTGTGGATAGACAGTGGAGGTTATGACAGTTAACCTGTGGATAGACAGTAGATGTTATGACAGTTAACCTGTGGATAGACGGTGGAGGTTATGGCAGTTAACCTGTGGATAGACAGTAGATGGTATGAAATTAACCTGTGGATAGACAGTGGATGTTATGACAGTTAACCTGTGGATAGACAGTGGAGGTTATGACAGTTAACCTGTGGATAGACAGTGGAGGTTATGACAGTTAACCTGTGGATAGATAGTGGATGTTATGACAGTTAACCTGTGGATAGACAGTGGATGTTATGAGAGTTAACCTGTGGATAGACAGTGGATGATATGACAGTTAACCTGTGGATAGACAGTGGATGTTATGACAGTTAACCTGTGGATAGACAGTGGATGTTATGAGAGTTAACCTGTGGATAGACAGTGGATGTTATGGCAGTTAACCTGTGGATAGACAGTGGATGTTATGACAGTTAACCTGTGGATAGACAGTGGAGGTTATGACAGTTAACCTGTGGATAGACAGTGGAGGTTATGACAGTTAACCCATTATAGATAGTGGATGTTATGACAGTTAACCTGTGGATAGACAGAGGATGTTATGAGAGTTAACCTGTGGATAGACGGTGGATGATATGACAGTTAACCTGTGGATAGACAGTGGATGTTATGACAGTTAATCTGTGGATAGACAGTAGATGTTACGACACTTAACCTGTGGATAGACTTAGATGGTATGACATTAACCTGTGGATAGACAGTGGATGTTATGACAGTTAACCTGTGGATAGACAGTGGAGGTTATGACAGTTAACCTGTGGATAGACAGTGGAGGTTATGACAGTTAACCTGTGGATAGACAGTAGATGGTATGAAATTAACCTGTGGATAGACAGTGGATGTTATGACAGTTAACCTGTGGATAGACAGTGGAGGTTATGACAGTTAACCTGTGGATAGACAGTGGAGGTTATGACAGTTAACCTGTGGATAGATAGTGGAGGTTATGACAGTTAACCTGTGGATAGA
This sequence comes from Oncorhynchus nerka, assembly GCF_034236695.1. Lineage (NCBI taxonomy): Eukaryota > Metazoa > Chordata > Actinopteri > Salmoniformes > Salmonidae > Oncorhynchus > Oncorhynchus nerka. The sequence continues at coordinate 18,914,035 of NC_088413.1, read as the reverse complement.
TAGTGGATGTTATGACAGTTAACCTGTGGATAGACAGTGGATGTTATGAGAGTTAACCTGTGGATAGACAGTGGATGATATGACAGTTAACCTGTGGATAGACAGTGGATGTTATGACAGTTAACCTGTGGATAGACGGTGGAGGTTATGGCAGTTAACCTGTGGATAGACAGTAGATGGTATGAAATTAACCTGTGGATAGACAGTGGATGTTATGACAGTTAACCTGTGGATAGACAGTGGAGGTTATGACAGTTAACCTGTGGATAGACAGTGGAGGTTATGACAGTTAACCTGTGGATAGATAGTGGATGTTATGACAGTTAACCTGTGGATAGACAGTGGATGTTATGAGAGTTAACCTGTGGATAGACAGTGGATGATATGACAGTTAACCTGTGGATAGACAGTGGATGTTATGACAGTTAACCTGTGGATAGACAGTGGATGTTATGAGAGTTAACCTGTGGATAGACAGTGGATGTTATGGCAGTTAACCTGTGGATAGACAGTGGATGTTATGACAGTTAACCTGTGGATAGACAGTGGAGGTTATGACAGTTAACCTGTGGATAGACAGTGGAGGTTATGACAGTTAACCTGTGGATAGATAGTGGATGTTATGACAGTTAACCTGTGGATAGACAGAGGATGTTATGAGAGTTAACCTGTGGATAGACAGTGGATGATATGACAGTTAACCTGTGGATAGACAGTGGATGTTATGACAGTTAATCTGTGGATAGACAGTAGATGTTACGACACTTAACCTGTGGATAGACTTAGATGGTATGACATTAACCTGTGGATAGACAGTGGATGTTATGACAGTTAACCTGTGGATAGACAGTGGAGGTTATGACAGTTAACCTGTGGATAGACAGTGGACGTTATGACAGTTAACCTGTGGATAGACAGTAGATGGTATGAAATTAACCTGTGGATAGACAGTGGATGTTATGACAGTTAACCTGTGGATAGACAGTGGAGGTTATGACAGTTAACCTGTGGATAGACAGTGGAGGTTATGACAGTTAACCTGTGGATAGATAGTGGAGGTAATGACAGTTAACCTGTGGATAGATAGTGGATGTTATGACAGTTAACCTGTGGATAGACAGTGGATGTTATGAGAGTTAACCTGTGGATAGACAGTGGATGATATGACAGTTAACCTGTGGATAGACAGTGGATGTTATGACAGTTAACCTGTGGATAGACAGTGGATGTTATGACAGTTAACCTGTGGATAGACAGTAGATGTTACGACACTTAACCTGTGGATAGACTTAGATGGTATGACATTAACCTGTGGATAGACAGTGGATGTTATGACAGTTAACCTGTGGATAGACGGTGGATGTTATGACAGTTAACCTGTGGATAGACAGTGGATGTTATGACAGTTAACCTGTGGATAGACAGTGGAGGTTATGACAGTTAACCTGTGGATAGACAGTGGAGGTTATGACAGTTAACCTGTGGATAGATAGTGGATGTTATGACAGTTAACCTGTGGATAGACAGTGGATGTTATGAGAGTTAACCTGTGGATAGACAGTGGATGATATGACAGTTAACCTGTGGATAGACAGTGGATGTTATGACAGTTAACCTGTGGATAGACAGTGGATGTTATGAGAGTTAACCTGTGGATAGACAGTGGATGTTATGGCAGTTAACCTGTGGATAGACAGTGGATGTTATGACAGTTAACCTGTGGATAGACAGTGGAGGTTATGACAGTTAACCTGTGGATAGACAGTGGAGGTTATGACAATTAACCTGTGGATAGATAGTGGATGTTATGACAGTTAACCTGTGGATAGACAGAGGATGTTATGAGAGTTAACCTGTGGATAGACAGTGGATGATATGACAGTTAACCTGTGGATAGACAGTGGATGTTATGACAGTTAATCTGTGGATAGACAGTAGATGTTACGACACTTAACCTGTGGATAGACTTAGATGGTATGACATTAACCTGTGGATAGACAGTGGATGTTATGACAGTTAACCTGTGGATAGACAGTGGAGGTTATGACAGTTAACCTGTGGATAGACAGTGGACGTTATGACAGTTAACCTGTGGATAGACAGTAGATGGTATGAAATTAACCTGTGGATAGACAGTGGATGTTATGACAGTTAACCTGTGGATAGACAGTGGAGGTTATGACAGTTAACCTGTGGATAGACAGTGGAGGTTATGACAGTTAACCTGTGGATAGATAGTGGAGGTAATGACAGTTAACCTGTGGATAGATAGTGGATGTTATGACAGTTAACCTGTGGATAGACAGTGGATGTTATGAGAGTTAACCTGTGGATAGACAGTGGATGATATGACAGTTAACCTGTGGATAGACAGTGGATGTTATGACAGTTAACCTGTGGATAGACAGTGGATGTTATGACAGTTAACCTGTGGATAGACAGTAGATGTTACGACACTTAACCTGTGGATAGACTTAGATGGTATGACATTAACCTGTGGATAGACAGTGGATGTTATGACAGTTAACCTGTGGATAGACGGTGGATGTTATGACAGTTAACCTGTGGATAGACAGTGGATGTTATGACAGTTAACCTGTGGATAGACAGTGGATGTTATGAGAGTTAACCTGTGGATAGACAGTGGACGTTATGACAGTTAACCTGTGGATAGACAGTAGATGGTATGAAATTAACCTGTGGATAGACAGTGGATGTTATGACAGTTAACCTGTGGATAGACAGTGGAGGTTATGACAGTTAACCTGTGGATAGACAGTGGAGGTTATGACAGTTAACCTGTGGATAGATAGTGGAGGTAATGACAGTTAACCTGTGGATAGATAGTGGATGTTATGACAGTTAACCTGTGGATAGACAGTGGATGTTATGAGAGTTAACCTGTGGATAGACAGTGGATGATATGACAGTTAACCTGTGGATAGACAGTGGATGTTATGACAGTTAACCTGTGGATAGACAGTGGATGTTATGACAGTTAACCTGTGGATAGACAGTAGATGTTACGACACTTAACCTGTGGATAGACTTAGATGGTATGACATTAACCTGTGGATAGACAGTGGATGTTATGACAGTTAACCTGTGGATAGACGTGGATGTTATGACAGTTAACCTGTGGATAGACAGTGGATGTTATGACAGTTAACCTGTGGATAGACAGTGGATGTTATGAGAGTTAACCTGTGGATAGACAGTGGATGTTATGAGAGTTAACCTGTGGATAGACAGTGGATGTTATGACAGTTAACCTGTGGATAGACAGTGGATGATATGACAGTTAACCTGTGGATAGACAGTGGATGTTATGACAGTTAACCTGTGGATAGACAGTGGAGGTTATGCCAGTTAACCTGTGGATAGACAGTGGAGGTTAACCTGGCAGTTAACCTGTGGATAGACAGTGGATGATATGACAGTTAACCTGTGGATAGACAGTGGAGGTTATGGCAGTTAACCTGTGGATAGACAGTAGATGTTATGACAGTTAACCTGTGGATAGACAGTGGAGGTTATGACAGTTAACCTGTGGATAGACAGTGGATGATATGACAGTTAACCTGTGGATAGACAGTGGAGGTTATGGCAGTTAACCTGTGGATAGACAGTGGAGGTTATGGCAGTTAACCTGTGGATAGACAGTAGATGTTATGACAGTTAACCTGTGGATAGACAGTGGAGGTTATGACAGTTAACCTGTGGATAGACAGTGGATGATATGACAGTTAACCTGTGGATAGACAGTGGAGGTTATGGCAGTTAACCTGTGGATAGACATTGGAGGTTATGGCAGTTAACCTGTGGATAGACAGTGGAGGTTATGGCAGTTAACCTGTGGATAGACAGTAGATGTTATGACAGTTAACCTGTGGATAGACAGTGGATGATATGACAGTTAACCTGTGGATAGACAGTGGAGGTTATGGCAGTTAACCTGTGGATAGACAGTGGAGGTTATGGCAGTTAACCTGTGGATAGACAGTGGATGTTATGACAGTTAACCTGTGGATAGACAGTGGATGTTATGACAGTTAACCTGTGGATAGACAGTGGATGTTATGAGAGTTAACCTGTGGATAGACAGTGGATGTTATGAGAGTTAACCTGTGGATAGACAGTGGATGTTATGACAGTTAACCTGTGGATAGACAGTGGATGATATGACAGTTAACCTGTGGATAGACAGTGGATGTTATGACAGTTAACCTGTGGATAGACAGTGGAGGTTATGCCAGTTAACCTGTGGATAGACAGTGGAGGTTATGGCAGTTAACCTGTGGATAGACAGTGGATGATATGACAGTTAACCTGTGGATAGACAGTGGAGGTTATGGCAGTTAACCTGTGGATAGACAGTAGATGTTATGACAGTTAACCTGTGGATAGACAGTGGAGGTTATGACAGTTAACCTGTGGATAGACAGTGGATGATATGACAGTTAACCTGTGGATAGACAGTGGAGGTTATGGCAGTTAACCTGTGGATAGACAGTGGAGGTTATGGCAGTTAACCTGTGGATAGACAGTGGAGGTTATGACAGTTAACCTGTGGATAGACAGTGGATGATATGACAGTTAACCTGTGGATAGACAGTGGAGGTTATGGCAGTTAACCTGTGGATAGACAGTAGATGTTATGACAGTTAACCTGTGGATAGACAGTAGATGTTATGACAGTTAACCTGTGGATAGACAGTGGAGGTTATGACAGTTAACCTGTGGATAGACAGTGGATGATATGACAGTTAACCTGTGGATAGACAGTGGAGGTTATGGCAGTTAACCTGTGGATAGACAGTAGATGTTATGACAGTTAACCTGTGGATAGACAGTGGATGATATGACAGTTAACCTGTGGATAGACAGTGGATGTTATGACAGTTAACCTGTGGATAGACAGTGGATGTTATGACAGTTAACCTGTGGATAGACAGTGGATGTTATGACAGTTAACCTGTGGATAGACAGTGGATGATATGACAGTTAACCTGTGGATAGACAGTGGATGTTATGACAGTTAACCTGTGGATAGACAGTGGAGGTTATGCCAGTTAACCTGTGGATAGACAGTGGAGGTTATGGCAGTTAACCTGTGGATAGACAGTGGATGATATGACAGTTAACCTGTGGATAGACAGTGGAGGTTATGGCAGTTAACCTGTGGATAGACAGTAGATGTTATGACAGTTAACCTGTGGATAGACAGTGGAGGTTATGACAGTTAACCTGTGGATAGACAGTGGATGATATGACAGTTAACCTGTGGATAGACAGTGGAGGTTATGGCAGTTAACCTGTGGATAGACAGTGGAGGTTATGGCAGTTAACCTGTGGATAGACAGTAGATGTTATGACAGTTAACCTGTGGATAGACAGTGGAGGTTATGACAGTTAACCTGTGGATAGACAGTGGATGATATGACAGTTAACCTGTGGATAGACAGTGGAGGTTATGGCAGTTAACCTGTGGATAGACAGTAGATGTTATGACAGTTAACCTGTGGATAGACAGTAGATGTTATGACAGTTAACCTGTGGATAGACAGTGGAGGTTATGACAGTTAACCTGTGGATAGACAGTGGATGATATGACAGTTAACCTGTGGATAGACAGTGGAGGTTATGGCAGTTAACCTGTGGATAGACAGTAGATGTTATGACAGTTAACCTGTGGATAGACAGTGGATGATATGACAGTTAACCTGTGGATAGACAGTGGAGGTTATGGCAGTTAACCTGTGGATAGACAGTGGAGGTTATGGCAGTTAACCTGTGGATAGACAGTAGATGTTATGACAGTTAACCTGTGGATAGACAGTGGAGGTTATGACAGTTAACCTGTGGATAGACAGTGGATGATATGACAGTTAACCTGTGGATAGACAGTGGAGGTTATGGCAGTTAACCTGTGGATAGACAGTGGAGGTTATGGCAGTTAACCTGTGGATAGACAGTGGAGGTTATGGCAGTTAACCTGTGGATAGACAGTAGATGTTATGACAGTTAACCTGTGGATAGACAGTGGAGGTTATGGCAGTTAACCTGTGGATAGACAGTGGAGGTTATGGCAGTTAACCTGTGGATAGACAGTGGAGGTTATGGCAGTTAACCTGTGGATAGACAGTAGATGTTATGACAGTTAACCTGTGGATAGACAGTGGAGGTTATGACAGTTAACCTGTGGATAGACAGTGGATGATATGACAGTTAACCTGTGGATAGACAGTGGAGGTTATGACAGTTAACCTGTGGATAGACAGTAGATGTTATGACAGTTAACCTGTGGATAGACAGTGGATGTTATGACAGTTAACCTGTGGATAGACAGTGGAGGTTATGGCAGTTAACCTGTGGATAGACAGTAGATGTTATGACAGTTAACCTGTGGATAGACAGTGGATGTTATGACAGTTAACCTGTGGATAGACAGTAGATGTTATGACAGTTAACCTGTGGATAGACAGTAGATGTTACGACAGTTAACCTGTGGATAGACAGTGGAGGTTATGACAGTTAACCTGTGGATAGACAGTAGATGTTACGACAGTTAACCTGTGGATAGACAGTGGAGGTTATGACAGTTAATCTGTGGATAGACAGTAGATGTTATGACAGTTAACCTGTGGATAGACAGTAGATGTTATGACAGTTAACCTGTGGATAGACAGTAGATGGTATGACATTAACCTGTGGATAGACAGTAGATGTTATGACAGTTAACCTGTGGATAGACAGTGGATGTTATGACAGTTAACCTGTGGATAGACAGTGGATGTTATGACAGTTAACCTGTGGTTAGACAGTGGATGATATGACAGTTAACCTGTGGATAGACAGTGGAGGTTATGACAGTTAACCTGTGGATAGAGAGTGGATGTTATGACAGTTTACCTGTGGATAGACAGTGGATGTTATGAGAGTTAACCTGTGGATAGACAGTAGATGCTATGACAGTTTACCTGTGGATAGACAGTGGATGTTATGAGAGTTAACCTGTGGATAGACAGTAGATGCTATGACAGTTAACCTGTGGATAGACAGTGGAGTATATGACAGTTAACCTGTGGATAGACAGTGGAGGTTATGGCAGTTAACCTGTGGATAGACAGTAGATGTTATGACAGTTAACCTGTGGATAGACAGTGGATGTTATGACAGTTAACCTGTGGATAGACAGTGGAGGTTATGGCAGTTAAGCTGTGGATAGACAGTGGAGGTTATGACAGTTAACCTGTGGATAGACAGTGGAGGTTATGACAGTTAACCTGTGGATAGACAGTAGATGTTACGACAGTTAACCTGTGGATAGACAGTGGAGGTTATGACAGTTAATCTGTGGATAGACAGTAGATGTTATGACAGTTAACCTGTGGATAGACAGTAGATGGTATGACATTAACCTGTGGATAGACAGTAAATGTTATGACAGTTAACCTGTGGATAGACAGTGGATGTTATGACAGTTAACCTGTGGATAGACAGTGGATGTTATGACAGTTAACCTGTGGTTAGACAGTGGATGATATGACAGTTAACCTGTGGATAGACAGTGGAGGTTATGACAGTTAACCTGTGGATAGAGAGTGGATGTTATGACAGTTTACCTGTGGATAGACAGTGGATGTTATGAGAGTTAACCTGTGGATAGACAGTGGAGGTTATGACAGTTAACCTGTGGATAGACAGTAGATGCTATGACAGTTAACCTGTGGATAGACAGTGGAGTATATGACAGTTAACCTGTGGATAGACAGTGGAGGTTATGGCAGTTAACCTGTGGATAGACAGTAGATGTTATGACAGTTAACCTGTGGATAGACAGTGGATGTTATGACAGTTAACCTGTGGATAGACAGTGGAGGTTATGGCAGTTAACCTGTGGATAGACAGTGGAGGTTATGGCAGTTAACCTGTGGATAGACAGTAGATGTTATGACGACAGTTAACCTGTGGATAGACAGTGGATGTTATGACAGTTAACCTGTGGATAGACAGTAGATGTTATGACAGTTAATCTGTGGATAGACAGTGGATGATATGACAGTTAACATCTACTTTCTATCAAATCAAATCACATTTATTTGTCACATACACATGGTTAGCAGATGTTAATGCGAGTGTAGCGAAATGTTTGTGCTTCTAGTTACGATAACGCAGTAATAACCAACGAGTAATCTAACCTAGCAATTACAAAACTACTACCTTATACACACAAGTGTAAAGGGATAAAGAATATGTACATAAAGATATATGAATGAGTGATGGTACAGAACAGCGTAGGCAAGATGCAGTAGATGGTATCGAGTACAGTATATACATATGAGATGAGTAATGTAGGGTATGTAAACATTATATTAAGTAGCATTGTTTAAAGTGGCTAGGGATATATTTTACATCAATTTCCATCAATTCCCATTATTAAAGTGGCTGGAATCAGTGTGTTGGTAGCAGCCACTCAATGTTATTGGTGGCTGTTTAACTGTCTGATGGCCTTGAGATAGAAGCTGTTTTTCAGTCTCTCGGTCCCTGCTTTGATGCACCTGTACTGACCTCGCCTTCTGAATGATAGCGGGGTGAACAGGCAGGGGCTCGGGTGGTTGTTGTCCTTGATGATCTTTATGGCCTTCCTGTGACATCGGGTGGAGTAGGTGTCCTGGAGGGCAGGTAGTTTTCCCCCGGTGATGCGTTGCGCAGACCTCACTACCCTCTGGAGAGCCTTACGGTTGTGGGCGGAGCAGTTGCCGTACCAGGCGGTGATACAGCCCGACAGGATGCTCTCGATTGTGCATCTGTAGAAGTCTGTATCTCAAAAACATTGTTTGGAATAATAAAGTGGCAGGCTCTGTAACCATATCTTTCCATTTCCTCCTCTCTCTCTTTCACTCTTCTTCCTATCCAGTCTTCCTCCTCTCCACTCTCTAAAAGAAAACCCTTGCTATCTTCTGGCCGAGTTTTCCACAAAGTTCTCTGTAAAACTAGCGACATCAAGTAGTTAGTAGAAGAAGAAGAGTGAATGAAGCTGCTATAGCGAGCAGCCCCCTCTGCTGGAGGAAACAAGCACAACGCGATTGAGACGTCAACCGGTAGGATTTTCATTTTTCTTGCCACGTAAAATATTATTTCACTCTGTTTTTAATACACTGTTAAAAACGGGGACGGCTCCAGCTGGGGACAGGCTACCAAAAACGGGGACTGTCCCCGGAAAACGGGGACATCTGGTCACCCTATTTTTACCAAGTCTTTCCTCCAACACCACTCATATTGTTGGCCACGTTCCAGGCGGACTACATTGAAGTCTCCTGCCAGATTTCACAACTCCTGGATTGGTGTTTAACATATCAGTTTACACACATCATATGATATACCAATTTGATGCCCATTTGTTGCTGTGGGCAACTCAAATACAATCTAGTCGGCCTTGAACGAGACAGTGCTCTCCTCATTGTGGTTGATAGATTGAGCGGTCCCTCCCATCTCACTCTGACCTCACAGACCCAGGAAACTACTAACCCTGCTACTGCTCTCCCTCCCATCTCACTCTGACCTCACAGACCCAGGAAACAAATAACCCTGCTACTGTTCTCCCTCCCATCTCACTCTGACCTCACAGACCCAGGAAACTACTAACCTGTCTACTGTTCTCCTCCCATCTCACTCTGACCTCACAGATACAGGAAACTACTAACCCTGCTACTGTTCTCCCTCCCATCTCACTCGGACCTCACAGATACAGGAAACTACTAACCCTGCTAATGTTCTCCCTCCCATCTCACTCGGACCTCACAGACCCAGGAAACTACTAACCCTGCTACTGTTCTCCCTCCCATCTCACTCTGACAGCCACAGTTTCCTCTTCTCTCTCTGGTTAGCTAGCCTACTTGTTACTCTTTGGCCTCAAGTATATTTCAAAGCCATGTCTTAGTGTTACTATTGTGTTAAACTGTGTCTAATGATTCATTTGAAAGTCAATAATAGGTTTTTCTTTTTGTCCTCCCTGCATGTAAGTGGATTATTTGTGTAAAAATTTGGTAAAATTAAAAAAAAAGGCGGTTTTTGCTTTTTAATATGTGGTATTGTGTGCAGATTGATGACAGAAAAAATGTTGTTTAATCAATTTTAGAACAAGGCTGTAACATAACAAAATGTGTAAAAAGTGAAGGGGTGTGAAAATGTTCGTAATGCATTGTATATGGTCTGGTGGCCAGTCAAACTCTGGGAAGTTTCACCTAAGACTGGTATAGATCTATGATCAGCAATCCCTCCCCTAAGATCCTAACCTTAACCTTTTGAGGTGGAAATGCTAAACTGACTCAAGATCAGCGCTGGTAGAGTCAACTTCACCCTACATCACCAGTCACAGAGTGGGAGCCATTATGTGCTATCCATTTGAAGGCTGGGGGAGCTGTAAACTCAGTCAGGATATATGTAGTGTATCTGTCAAGATCCCAATTTATTTGAGCACATCCAAAATTGGGACCCTGTGAATTCACAAATGCTTTATATAGCATGATATAAAGTCATATCATATAGTATATTATCACACTAAGACTGGTGGGAGTCACATCATATAGTATATTATCACACTAAGACTGGTGGGAGTCATATCATATAGTATATTATCACACTAAGACTGGTGGGAGTCATATCATATAGTATATTATCACACTAAGACTGGTGGGAGTCACGTGGGGGCCAGTGTTGTGCTGATTTCACAGTTTCCCCTTCACTGTAGTTGACTGATAAAGAGTTTCACTACCTAAAGTCACACAGACACAGCACTTTGCAGGGAGAAGACACAGGACAGATGTATATTAGAGTTGAGGTTAGATGTAGAAGTTACTGTATTTGACCACAAGTGTGTTAAGATGTCAGAGGGAGTCTATGAAAACTCAGATGGATTTGAAGACGATGAGCCTGATGCAATGAAGAACACAGACATTGACGGCCAATTATATGCCAACGTAAGAGCCTTCAAACCCTGTACAAGAGATGGAGTTGTTGCTTCAGGTAAGATTACGCACACGCACACACACACGCACACACACATTAAACAGGTGAGATTACCATGTAGTAATATAGCTTTGTAGCATTATAGCTGTGTGATCACGCTCTCTCGCTCTCTCTCGGTGTCAGAGAAAGGCAGTAAACATTGTCAAAGACTCCAGCCAGTGTCACGGTGCTGACTTTTGTCCAATACCTGCAGCAAAAGCCTCTACCCCGTCCTCTGGCTAGGCAGAGTACTTTAGGATTTTAGTTACTTCGGTGTAACAAGGGCCTAGCCGTAATGGCCCTTCGTGTGAGTTGGGTTTGTTCCTTCGTTCACGATGTCACTCCCTTATTTTTCCGGTCTAGTATGAGGCCTTTGATAGATATACTCCTATTTAAATATTCTTAAGCGTTATGGATTCCTCCTATATTTCCTTACCTTCAAGTTATCTTTACCTATGTATATATCAATACCTAATAACAACTCCTATTAGTTATTATGCTCGTCAGCTAGTAGTCACTTGTAAACTAGTATTGGTATATGTTTTGACTCTCTTAAAAATATATTATTGTCTACGCAATGAAATATTCTTTAGTACAATCACTTTAACCTATAACCAGGGTTACTTTCTGTTCAGTGAGAGTGTCAAAGGCGTTTGCTCTCCAGATCGTTAATCTGGCCTAGTTGTCAAAGTTTCAAGCTTTTAGTTAGTCACTCTGTTTTTTGTATTATACACATCATTACTATTCAATGGTTCTACAGTTTCTCAATACAACAATAACGCTCAATCAATCCTTAATGCTTTAAGCTATGCCAGATAATATTGCAAAACTTTAAATGCGTTAACACTTCTAATAATATTGACTAAATAGAAAAAATAGTTCAATTACCTTAAATGCTCAGCCCCTTGGTCACTTTCCTGTAAGTAAAACTTCAACAAGCATTTCTCAACGGCTGGACATGCCTTCCTCCTGGCTACTCCAACCTCAGCCAACAGCTCCAACCCCCCCCCCCCCTCCGCAGCTACTCGCCCAAACCTCTCCAGGTTCTCCTTTACCCAAATCCAGATAGCAGATGTTCTGAAAGAGCTGCAAAACCTGGACCCGTACAAATCAGCTGGGCTTGACAATCTGGACCCTCTATTTCTGAAACTATCCGCCGCCATTGTCGCAACCCTTATTACCAGCCTGTTCAACCTCTCTTTCATATCGTCTGAGATGCCCAAGGATTGGAAAGCTGCCACAGTCATCCCCCTCTTTAAAGGGCGAGACACCCTGGACCCAAACTGTTACAGACCTATATCCATCCTGCCCTGCCTATCTAAGGTCTTCGAAAGCCAAGTCAACAAACAGGTCACTGACCATCTCGAATCCCACCGTACCTTCTCCGCTGTGCAATCTGGTTTCTGAGCCGGTCATGGGTGCACCTCAGCCACGCTCAAGGTACTAAACGATATCATAACCACCATCGATAAAAGACACTACTGTGCAGCCGTCTTCATCGACCTTGCCAAGGCTTTCGACTCTGTCAATCACCATATTCTTATCGGCAGACTCAGTAGCCTCGGTTTTTCTGATGACTGCCTTGCCTGGTTCACCAACTGCCTTGCCTGGTTCACCAACTGCCTGGTTCACCAGTTCAGTGTGGGAAATCGGAGGGCATGATGTCCGGTCCTCTGGCAGTCTCTATGGGGGTGCTACAGGGTTCAATTCTTGGGCCGACTCTTTTCTCTGTATATATCGATCTCTGATTATCCTGTCTGTGCCTTGGGGTATACCTTCTTAGTCTCCTTATCTTCAAACCTGGTCCCTCTCCATGTTCTTCCTTACTTTCTTCTATAAGGAAAACCGGTTCTTTTCCTTGCCCCTCTACCTTTTTCTGGGCCCGTACCTCTTCCTCAGTTAATCTCCTCCTCACTCCATGTTTACTAGCTCTTGGCCTATAGATATCTCCTAACATCATTTCTACCCATCTGTTGTCGGTCATGCAAGCCCCTATGTTGCAATCCAACATCTTCCACTTAAGGCCAAATCTCCTGACGGTGCTTTCGTGCCACTCCGCCCCGTCCTTATCTCGACTTATGTAGCACTGATGTTTCTCCAGGACTTCTAAGTCCTCTTTGGTCCAAAATTTCTCCAAGTACCCTAGCATAACTTGGGGCTCTCTCCTTGTGTCTCTTTGTGTCTCCACCAGAGGTGGTGATCCATATTTCCAATTCGCTGGCCGACATGGGCATTTGCTACTATCTTTGAAGTCTACTATTGTATTTTCTTTCCTTCCTATCGCCACTCTACGCCTTCCTGCTGTGGCTTTCATGTTAACCCCGAATCCCCAGGATGTAACTGCGCCAAAGTACTCCTCCTCACCTATTCTTTCTATCAGATACGCCTCATCAGGTTCATAACAATCCTCGCATAGCCATGTGGTTCCAGATAGGACTACCCCCTTTATGTCTTCCTGCTCCAATTCTCCGGGGGCCAATCTCCCACATCGCCCACAATTTATCATGACTCTGTCCTCAGCTCCCTTACACCACAACCACCTACTCTCTTCTACTCTAACTATCCTACCTTTTTAGCCCACCCTTTCTTCCCTCTCCCCATCTTGTTTTAAACAATATCCAGGTCTTACCCCCTCGGACTTCTCAGGGTTTTCCTATGAATATGAGGGAGAGAAAAGATTGGTAAGCACAAAACCCATAAGTGCCTTAGTTCATTCCATTTCCCGTGAAAATGGTGCACGACATTAAGGGACATAGCTATAACTACCCATATTACTATGTGTAGTGCTTTTTCTAATACCTGTCTCCTAATTTTGCTTCTTTTATTTTTCAGTTTTTTTAGTTCTTTCCACAACTGCATTATTATTATTATTACCAACATTATCCCTTCCATTACCCATCCAGCGTAATCAAATCCCTTCAATTGTTCACATAGCCCTGTGGTATCTGTCGTGTTTACTTTAAAGCCTCCTATCTGGCCTATTGCCCCGAAGACTGTTGCCATAGTTTCTCCGAATTGTATTAACCCATAATGTTTCCCCAGTACTGGTGCCACTTGTTGTATTACCACAGGTACCATAGACAACATTACTATCCGTCCTTTGGATAAACCAAACCTAATCACTGCCACTAGGGTGGTAAGTATTATTGCTAACAATGTTATAACCCCCTGACCCTGCCTATTTTTCTAACCCAACGTTCCCCAAATTATAATCTGTAGTAGTTGACACAATGTGATAGCTACCTTCTCCTGAGGGTCTCTTTGAGTCAGGTCCCTGTCCTCAAAGTCGGATTGGTTGGAGGAGTTGGATGCCATTTTCTTAGGAGGTTTTGGTAGTGTCTATGGTTTAGAAGCTTTTCTTTAATGTGTTGTAATCAGGCTGCTTAAGTCGTTTTTGCCTTATTGTGCAGAAACAGCTACCCTTTAATCACCTTCAGCCAGTGCCCCCTCCCTTGTCAGGCACTGCCTACTTCCTTTACTAGAGCAGTGCATGTTCGCGGTTGACACCTCGGCGGGTCACAAATTCGTGACCTCTAGTAGGTCTACCCGTGTTCCATCTGTCTCCCGTTGCTCTAATCGGCCAGGAGATCTTTGATGTACTCTCTCGTATACCATAGTCCATATTATTAATCCTTTGCATATCTTCCACAAGAGTTTTAGCATTAACTTTAATAACTCTCTCAGTAGTCTACAGGTTTTCATTATTTTAAATAGGAATAGCCACACCTTCCTCAGTACTGCCTCTACTGGAAGTCCCATCCTTTTGGCGTAGCTTAGGGCTATCATAAGCGCTATGAATATCAAGATCCCTACTGTAATACTTATTCCTAGACAGAATTTTTCTTTTATTTCTTGCCACCATGAAGTGACTTCCTCCCATTTGTCATTTATGGCTGGGACCACCTTATTTACTGGTTCCACTATTATATCATTTGCCATTTTAGCCATCCCTGTGGTAAAACCTCCCCATGCTCTAGTTAACCAGTTGACTCCTAAAACATTACTCATAGTGGTGTCCTCATCTCGATACCACGTTATGCCATCTGCTCCTTTGTCCCAGAACCTTCTCTTCAATATGTTACAGTAGTTTTCCTGCCCCATAGTTTTTAACAGTTCCAAATTTCGTTTAATTATACTGCACCCTTCTGATACCATACCATTGTCAAATAACTGTTTACACGTAGACATATTCCAAGTCAGGGCCATATTCTTATCCCAGTCTAACCCTTTTCCCCATAGGTCTCCCCATGGTTCGTCCTGTTGTGGCCACATTAGCTATATGGCCCATTCCTTATACCCTCCCATCAGCCAGCGGGCGGTCATGGGTTCAATGGTATATCTAGCCCAATCTGCTAGAGAGGGATCTGTTCTAAGGGTCTGATCCCTGGTGCCAGCTATATCCCCTTGGTTTACATGGAATTTAATGCCTCCATAGCATGCTAATTGTACGTATCCTCCGGTTAACGGAGTGGGGTCTAACGGGCGTTTATCCCATCCCATTGCTATTGGGTCAAATGTTTTGGACACCGTGGTACTCTTTATACTAATGCTGGCTTCAAAGTTTCTAATGACTGTTTCGTTCATTACTAATGCCTTCCTACTCATTTTAACCATGGTTGTATTCCATTTTTGTAGCATTAATCTCTGCATCCATATAAGGGTATCAGTGTTCAATCTTCCTATTGGGGGGAAACTATATCCAAATTGATGCACATGTTCCATTCTGTCATGTGCTCTTATACTCTTTATAATACCTCCTCCCGCCAATACTCTGGAGTGGCACGCACCCCATGCGTTTACCATGTCTACCAACTTTTGGTTTGCTTCCTCATTCCTGCCTGAGAAGGCCAGAGCTACCCCCAGCATTCCAGGTGAAGGATAATGTCCCCCTGACCATCTATGGAAGTGGGGGATTCCTGATTCTTTCAATATGCCATGGGCTGAGATGCAATGGTATCGTGCCCAGGCCTCAGTTTTATTTGCGGGGGTCTAACCCATTGGTCATAATACTGTTGGGCGGTCTTCCCTCTTTTCCTATAGAACGGGTTATTTGGTTCTTGTCCCAAGTTCCATAATGGGGCTTTAGCACACATTCTTTGGGCCATCTCAAGGCTTTGTTGATCATTTTCTTTCAAACTCCTAAGGCCCAGTGTTGTCCATGGGGTTGACCTGGGATAGGCCAACCCTGGGTTTGTATTATTCTGTGTCGTAAGGCATACCCATCCTGAGGTGGAATACGTTATGGGTTTTTCTCCTGGCCTGGCAGAGTGGGCAAGGTCATTAGGGGTGCATCCCCCATCACTTAGTAAATGCCCTGTATACGGGTATTGAATTCTGGCATGTTTCTTGTTCTTTCTCTAAACCTTTCTCTAATTTCTCTTTCTTGTTTTTCGTATATTACCCCTAGGGTTAGTCCAAATACTATAGCGCTTGGCACTATGATTATGGTGGAAAGAATACTTACCCACCAACACCATCCTATCTTACACTCCCTATGCCTGGTTCTATATTCCCCCAGTCTCATGCTTCCCTGTGGAGACAGAGGGGGTTCTAATTCGTTTTTTTTTTTATTTTTTTTTTTACAAATGGGCGACCTAGTATGGCCTCTATCCCTTTGTCTAGATGTGCCCTCTCCAGGGTCTTGTGTGTCTGGAGTTGTTTTCCTTTTTTATTAGGTTAATAAACCTTCAAATTTTTCCTTGTGGATCAGGTGGAACAGCTTCATTTCTACCCCTTCCCTCTCCAGGAGCTGCTTTCCTGTCCACCAACATGTGGCACGAGTATACACTGTCCAATGTAGTCTTAGGGTCCTGGGCAATGTATATTTGCCAGCCCAATTTCACCATATGCCTTTCTCTTTTGTCACCTCGGACGGGTTCTGTATTCTCTATAGCCATAAGCTTAGAGACATAGCACATTGTCTTTTCTTTCCTCATTAATTAACCTGCCCCAGTGACGTTCTCTCACTGGCTTATATGCTCCTTCCCACCAGCATCTTCTTATTACTCCATGGTGGTCGTTTCTCTCATGGTTATTGTCTAATTCATATTCATCATCTTGTTCCCGGTCACGTCTGTTTATCAGCATCTGACTTAGGTAATTCCTAGGGTTCCATAGGGAAAGATTCCCGTCTACCCTCATCCAACATTCTGGTTTTCCTTTACTGGTCCCATATCCTGTAAGGCGTACTGGGTCTCTTTCCCTGGCTTTTAGCCACTCATCACTATTCCTATAGGTACTAGACCCTTTTGCCAACTGGAAAGGTCCTTGTTCTACCGGCCAGAGTCTTCTAGCCTTACTGGCGTAAGCAAGCTCCCTCTTGGTAAAACCGTATTTCCCTTAACGTGCTGATTTCTACACTCCATACAGCCTGATTTCTACACTCCATACAGCCTGATTTCTACACTCCATACAGCCTGATTTCTACACTCCATACAGCCTGATTTCTACACTCCATACAGCCTGATTTCTACACTCCATAGAGCCTGATTTCTACACTCCATACAGCCTGATTTCTACACTCCATAGAGCCTGATTTCTACACTCCATAGAGCCTGATTTCTACACTCCATACAGCCTGATTTCTACACTCCATACAGCCTGATTTCTACACTCCATACAGCCTCTAGGTTGTTTGATTCCCCTGTGGTTCCACATGCATAAGCATATTTTAGGGTCCCAGGTTCCTGATACTACTCATACTCCCCGTACACAATTCGGGAATACATGTAATCCACATGCTCTACACTTGAGTATGTGGCCTACTCTTTGTCTCCCGCCTTTCTCTCCGCTATCACTTCCTGTGGCCGATTGCCTAAGGCTAAGATTAGCCGGTCCTTGGTATTGGACCTCGGCAGTTGGTTCTCCACAGATGTCACATGGTACAGTGCTCATATGTCCTGACCCTGTAACATCCATACACTTACGTTCTTGCCACAACACCTTTGTGTTCGCGGGCCACCAACACCCCAACCTTGACTAAATCCTCATGCTAGGTGTGTGAGGCAACCCATATAGTATCTCCAGAACGGCGCACTTGCAGCCCTGACCTGCAGTTAAGCAGATGCAACCATTCTGGCACCACCTCTGGGGGGACATACTTTCTTAAGATGGGAGATATCTACTGTTATATTACTGTCTACTTTATCTGGGTTAGCACTGACAACCTCAGTTATTTGCTGTCTCTTTAAAAAAAAAAATTACTCTGTTCCCTGTATCAGCTCCTGGTGGTTTCTTGATCCTAATCCAGTCTCCCACCTTTAACACACAAGGTAGAGAGGGAGACTGGTTGTTAGCTATCTCCACCACTGTGCTGATCCCGGGTAAACCCATTAACTCTCTGGGGCTGGGTCCTGTATCTGTGGGAGTATGATTTAACTCCACACAGGCCTGTGTCAACTTGGGTCCCCAGTCCCTACCTGCTTACCACAACCCCAATGTTGTTTTAAGCTTTCCAATTGTTCTCTCCGCGCAACCATTTGCTTGAGGAGTATAAGGAGGGGAGAATATGTGCGAGACTCCCTGCTCGGCACACCAATCCTCCACTCTCTTATTCTTATTTTGAGTCCCATTGTCAGTCCTTAACAATGGGAATGGACCTAGAGCAAGGGTTAGAAGGTTAAGCATCTGGAATACTGGTACCGCATTGGATGAATTTGATGTGAGCACTATTGAGTATCCTGTAGCCATACACACCGCTACTATAGCGTACCTGTGCCCTAAGGAGGTGGCCACCTTCATAGGGCCCATAGCATCTAAGGCTATTTGCTTCCATGGTGTGGTGCACTTAATGTGTTGACCTGCTATCCTGCCTAGGTTACTAACCTTTTGTTCTTGGCATATGATGCATCTCGTGCATATCTCTAGTACTTCTTCTCTAGTATAGAAACTGCCCTCGTCTGTTAGTCTTTTCATGAATATTCGGGACCCCAAGTGGCCCCAATCTTCATGGAGTGCTTTCAGTTTGTCTTTTTCTCGTTTATAGAGAACTATTCTTCCCATTTGAACTAGTTCATCTACCTAGTTATTGCCTAGTTGGTTAAAGTCTGCTTCTGCACTTACTGACTCGGCAGTGTGAGCCTTTTAATGACTTACCACTATGTCCATTTTATCCATTAACTCATGGATTTTCCTCCACTCACCCTCATATTGAATTGGCTTATTTTTGGCACGTCTGTACCCGTTATTCTGCCAAATCTTTTTATCTGAGGCCATAGCTTGCGCACAGTAATAACTGTCGGTCACTATTTCTATCCTTTTCAGGTTAGACCCTATACAGTGTAAAAGTGCCTCTAGCACTGCCATTAGCTCTGCCTTTTGGGCTGTCCCTGTTATTGTTCGACTCTGTTTGGTCAGAGTATCTCCTGTAGCTTTATTTTTCACTATAAAGCCCCATCTGTTTTTTTTTCGGACTTCTCGCTTCCATCCGTAAAGACCACTATAACCCTGGGTTTTTCTTTTGGTGTTTTATGCTTCCTTTGCCTTGCTTTAGGAGGTTCATCTTCTTGTTCCCAACCTTTGTTTGCTACAAAGAGTACTGCCTTGGTTCCTACTACATTTCTCCATTTGTCCCAGGTGGTAGTTGTCACCCCTAGCATTTTCTTTGTGTGGTTGTCTGCCCATAGCCTGTTTAGCTCCTGGTCTTTTGTTATAATTTGTTGACCCTGAGTCAGTGATACTATCTTGTTCCAATATATTTCTAATAGGGCCATCTTGGCTCCTTCAGACGTATATTTCATCACTGGTCCCTTTAAGTGTTTACTGCAGCACTTCACTGTTCTCTCCGATCCTTCATTGGCCACTCATATGAACCCGTCCCTATCTATGTCCTCCCCTTCTAATTTGACAAATATCCATAGGGGCAGATCGGGGTTTCTTGGCTACAGCTGCCATCTTTTGTAACTTTATCCATGATTCAGTCATTTTGTCTGTCCAAATTATTGGCTCTTTCCCATATTGCTTATGTGACAGCTCTAGTTGGTCATTTCGTCTGGTAATGCCCTTATAGCAATGCTTAGCTACTCTGCTATAGCCGGGTATATGGTTTCTAATATACACTAGTTTACCTAGACATTTCTGCATCTCATTCACTGTTTGTGGCTTCTCCATTTTCTGCACTTTTTCTAGGTACCCTTCACTCGCATTTATTCCGTCACTGATTGTGAAACCGAGAAAGCTGACTTCCTTACTGCCTATCTGTAATTTTGTCAGATTCGGTTTCATGCCTGCAGTATTCAAATTGGTTAAGGCCTCTTTTGTGTCTGGCTATTTTGCATAAGATGAGGAGATTTTCTTCTCCTTGTAGCATATTTATCCCTAAGTGCTTAAAATTTTCATATCTTTTTTAAAGTCCATCCTGAAATTTTACCCTGAGGTGTCCCCTCTTTGCATTATTTACTTCCCTGTAAAGTCCCATTCCCCTACTCCTGTGTCAGTGTCTAACTGACCTAATACATTTGCACATGGGTCACTATCTGTCTCAGCTCTTTCAATGTAGTTATGTCTATGTTTAACTTCCTCTTAACTGCTGCTTTAATGGCTGTGGTTTAAAACCGGCCCTTTTCGCTTCCGCATCTGCTTCCTGTTGCCGCAGCTAATACTGTCAGTACTAGATATGGTTTCTGTTTTCAAATATTGACTGACTGTCTCACTGTCTCCCTGTTTACACTAATGACTTTTATAGAACTCAACATTTCTATGTAGTAACCTATAATATAATTATATAGTTCAAGTTAATTAACCCGATACTCTCAATGACCCTGGGTCACAACAGATGCCATATATTCTTGTCATCTTTCTACTATTTGAAGACAAACCTTCAAATGATTAGATAAGGCCAAAACGCTGCTAAACATAGCATATGTTTTCTGTACTAATGAAATCTCTCTTTCGGGAGTCCACTGTATTTTATCTAACAATAACCTGGGTTAATCTTAACTCAGTCGCATCAATAATTTTATATATGTTGCGTAGTATGGGATCCATTATCTACAGTACTTTATTATCCCTAAGAACTGCAACATGTTTATTTTCATAATTAAATTTAATGTTTATAAAATCACTATTTTTCTACCTTCATCTTTTTTCTGCCCTGTTGGCTTAAAATATATCCTAAATACTGAACATAAGTCTTCCTGCATGGCTCTCAACATTACACTAGTGTCTCCTAGATTGGTTGGAGTCCCGTCTTGTAGCAGGGCCATTGCCATGGGGTACCAGGGCTGTGCATAGAAGGCCACTTTGCCACAATACACACTTACATCCTCTGGCCCCCCTTCTTTTTCTGGAATGACTTTTAATTAGAACCCAATTTCGTATTACTACGAGGTCTGCCTGCCTTGACGGTGCTGAAAATAATTTACTCCTGTTGCCATATCTTCACCTTGAGGTTTGTATAAATTTCCTATTTAGTTATAAACTCTATAGTATTTTCTAGTTTCCTCAGGGATTTTTCCTCGAAGAGTAGACTCTATCCCGCCATTGCTCTTTACCTTGAGATTGTATTTTGATTTCCTATTTAGTTATAAACTCTATAGTATTTTCTAGTTTCCTCAGGGATTTTTCCTCAAAGAGTAGACTCTATCCCACCATTGCTCTTTACCTTGAGATTGTATTTAGATTTCCTATTTAGTTATAAACTCTATAGTATTTTCTAGTTTCCTCAGGGATTTTTCCTCAAAGAGTAGACTCTAACCCGCCATTGCTCTTTACCTTGAGATTTTATTTAGATTTCCTATTTAGTTATAAACTCTATAGTACTTTCTTATTTCTCAGGGATTTTTCCTCAAAGAGTAGACTAACCCGCCATTGCTCTTTACCTTGAGATTTTATTTAGATTTCCTATTTAGTTATAAACAGTATTTTCTAGTTTCCTCAGGGATTTTTCCTCAAAGAGTAGACTCTAACCCGCCATTGCTCTTTAACTTGAGATTTTATTTAGATTTCCTATTTAGTTATAAACTCTATAGTACTTTCTTATTTCTCAGGGATTTTTCCTCAAAGAGTAGACTAACCCGCCATTGCTCTTTACCTTGAGATTTTATTTAGATTTCCTATTTAGTTATAAACTCTATAGTATTTTCTAGTTTCCTCAGGGATTTTTCCTCAAAGAGTAGACTCTAACCCGCCATTGCTCTTTACCTTGAGATTGTATTTAGATTTCCTATTTGGTTATAAACTCTATAGTACTTCCTTATTTCTCAGGGCTATTTGCCTAATCCTGTTATTGGAGGGGCCGTCTGTTCCCTCTTGGTCAGCGGCCCCAGGGTATTCCTGGTACGCACATTGCGAGCCTAGTGCTGGGTAGGCTTGCCTTTTGCCTGAGTTTCATTTCCTGTTCTGTACCATTATTTTCTACCCTACGTTGCTCCTCCTGAGCTGCCGTAGTATCTATGGTAGTTGCCATGGTTTTCTTTCTCTGGGTATATAGGTCCTTAACTTATTTAGTTTTCAGAGTATTATTACTATCGGAGCCCCACGTTGGGCGCCAAGTGTCACGGTGCTGACTTTGCCCAATACCTGCAGCAAAAGCCTCTACCCCGTCCTCTGGCTAGGCAGAGTACTTTAGGATTTTAGATACTTCGGTGTAACAAGGGCCTTGCCCTACCAACCTTCCTATTTATTCGTAATGGCCCTTCGCGTGAGTTGGGTTTGTTCCTTCGTTCACGATGTCACTCCCTTATTTTTCCGGTCTAGTATGAGGCCTTGGATAGATATACTCCTATTTAAATATTCTTAAGCGTTATGGATTCCTCCTATATTTCCTTACCTTCAAGTTATCTTTACCTATGTATATATCAATACCTAATAACAACTCCTATTAGTTATTATGCTCGTCAGCTAGTAGTCACTCGGAAACTAGTATTGGTATATGTTTTGACTTTCTTAAAAATATATTATTGTCCACACAATGAAATATTATTTAGTGCAATCACTTTAACCTATAACCAGGGTTACTTTCTGTTCAGTGAGAGTGTCAAAGGTGTTTGCTCTCCAGATCGTTAATCTGGCCTAGTTGTCAAAGTTTCAAGCTTTTATTTAGTCACTCTGTTTTTTGTCTTATCCACATCATTACAATTCAATGGTTATACAGTTTCTCAATACAACAATAATGCTCAATCAACCCTTAATGCTTTAAGCTATGCCAGATAATTTTGCAAAACTTTAAATGCGTTAACACTTCTAATAATATTGACTAAATAGCAAAAATAGTTCAATTACCTTAAATGCTCAGCCCCTTGGTCACTTTCCTGTAAATGGTATTCTCACAGCTATGACGCTAGATTCCCGAATTCCAATATCTCTATACACTTCCAACTCTGTGTATGGACTCAATATATTGTAACTGGTACTTTGCTGTTTCTTTGTATTGCCAATCACATCTGTACCTGATGTCTCACTGAGTGACTGCCACTTCGTCTGTATTCAAGAGGCGTTTAGACCTCTGTGTTTCGTAGACTCAGTCTCGGGGTCACTAAATTCAACCAAGTATATTCAGATAAGTGATCCAATAAGTACTTAAGCAAAATAATCCAGTTCTCTAATATTGTTATAGTCTAACAAAAAGTGTATAGTGCAATAGTACATTTACCTGTGATGATCCTCCATATGAAGTCTGTCTCATATGTCAGTGAGGATCATACTGTTTTATGATCTCTGTTCTCTTTATATACCTTTTTCCAGGGGAAGTTCCCACTGGTGCTGTAGACCTACGTAACCTTAGGCCTGTGTGTTAAACAGAAGCTTCCTATTATTACCATTTAAGGTCATGCACTACTGACTCTCACATTGCTGCTTCCATGTTACTGTTGGCTGATTCTACTCAAACATACCAGCTGGTTGTTTCTACCACTGGAGGTGGCGTAGGTGGTATGTCAAGCGTCAGCTGGGAGAAGTCTATGATAGGTATCTCCTCTGCTTCTCCCTGTTGTCCAGTTTCTGCAGGTGTGGTCCATGGTTCCATGAGGTCCCATGAATGCCCTGTGTTGTTGTCTCCATTGCTTGATGGAGTGGGCAGATTCTTTTCATCTCTTGTCACACCACTCTAATCATAGACTGTTCTCTCTGCTACCGCATGGCAAGCAGTACCAGAGCGCCTAAGTCTAAGAGGCTTATAAACAGTCTCTACCCCCAAGCCATAAGACTCCTGAACGTCTAATCAAATGGCTACCCAAACAATTGGCATTGCCCCCCGTCTTTTACCCAACACGTACATATTACTTCAATTACCTCGACACCAGTGCTCCCACACACTGACTCTGTACCGGTAACCCCTGTTTATAGCCTCGCTATTGGTATTTTACTGCTGCTCTTTAATTATTTGTTACTTTTATTTTTTCTTATTTTTTTTCTTAAAACACCTGTTGGATACGACGCATGTGACAAATACAATTTTATTTTATTTATTTGTCCCAATTGTGAATGATACAGTAAAACACATGACCAAATATCATACTTTAATAATGTGTGATTCAGTTCATGTTCAGTGGTGGAAGAGACCCTCTGGAGTTGCTGCAGTGTGTCTGGGGCTGCTGTGTGTTCTCCTACTGACTGGGATCATAGGCCTGTCTGTCTACTGTAAGTTTAGTATGTTGTCACTGAGGCTTAAGTAGCCTACTTAATCATACTTAATCATCAATGGTGTGGTAGTTACATGTTTGATGAACTTTTCCCTTTTACAGATGGAGTCATTGGTCATCACAACTCAACAGAAAGAGACCAGCTACAGACCAGTTACAACAACCTGACTAAAGAGAGAGACCAGCTACAGAAAGAGAAAGATGACGTCATGTCAAAGTTATCTAATCTGAGTGAGTTTACCTAATAAATGATCATAACATCACAGATCTAATATGCAGTCAACTTGTGTTTGTATTCTACAATAATATGTGCAGAATAATAAGATGGGAATTCATGTTATTGAAGGCTGGCATAAGTTTGAATCCAGTTGGTACTTCCTGTTTACTAAGGCTAAAACCTGGGAAGAGAGCAGACAGGAATGTCTGAAGAGAGGAGCAGACCTGGTGATCATAAACAGTGAAAAGGAACAGGTGAGAGAGAGAGAGAGAGAGAGAGAGAGAGAGAGAGAGAGAGAGAGAGAGAGAGAGAGAGAGAGAGAGAGAGAGAGAGAGAGAGAGAGAGAGAGAGAGAGAGAGAGAGAGAGAGAGATGGCAGGGGGGGGGTTATGATCAAACATCTCTTGGGGCGGCAGCGTAGCCTAGTGGCTAGAGCGTTGGACTAGTAACCGGAAGGTTGCGAGTTCAAACCCCCGAGCTGACAAGGTACAAATATGTCGTTTTGCCCCTGAACAGGCAGTTAACCCACTGTTCCTAGGCCGTTGTTGAAAATAAGAATGTGTTCTTAACTGACTTGCCTAGTTAAATAAAGGTAATAATTAAAAATGTATCTTCCATTATTTAACACATATTGTCTATAGTAGTTGACAATATCAGTTTTTTTTTCTCACCAACAGAAGTTTCTCTTCAACCTCAACAGTAGTTTTTGGATTGGTCTGACTGACTCTGTTACTGAGGGGACCTGGAAATGGGTGGACGGAAACCCACTGACCACTACAAGGTAAGAGACTACTGCTCTAATAACACTGACCACATCTCTCTTGGTTCTGAGAGAGCTTCCAGTCTAACTCTGTGTTGTTCATACTCTAGGTTCAGAGAGAGCTTCCAGTCTAACTCTGTGTTGTTCATACTCTAGGTTCTGAGAGAGCTTCCAGTCTAACTCTGTGTTGTTCATACTCTAGGTTCTGAGAGAGCTTCCAGTCTAACTCTGTGTTGTTCATACTCTAGGTTCTGAGAGAGTGGTCAGTCTCACTCTGTTGTTTCTACTGCAGGTTCTGGGGGAGTGGACAGCCTAATGGTGATGGGTCTGAGGACTGTGCGTGGTTCTCTCACAGTCCATCAGACCAAGGAAAATGGCATGACTATCCGTGTTCAACTCTAAGTTACTGGGTCTGTGAGAAATAGTTCTCTCTCACTATTAGTTATGATGTTGATTGTCACTCTGAAAGTCATGATACCAAATACAGGACTTCAGAAAGTATTCACAGCCTAGACTTTTTCCACATTTTGTTGTTTACACGCTGAAACGGATTAAATTGCGATTTTATTGTAACTGTCCTACACAAAATAACTCACAATGTCAAAGTGGAAATATGTTTTTCATTTTTTTTTTTTACAAATTAATAAAAGATTTAAAGCTGAAATGTCTTGTCAGAAAGTATTCAACCCCTTTGTTATGGCATACCTAAATACGTTCAGGAGTAAACATGTGCTTAACTTTGATACATAATAAGTTGCATAGACTGACTCTGTGTGAAATACAGAGTACAGTATATCTACATTCTCTCCTCTAAATCTAAACAACAAGTATTTGTCATATTTTTTCTCTCTTCCTCATTCTCTTAATTTTCTTCTTCCTCCTCTGTCTCTCTCTGACACTAAGGCTCCATTCTCCCATCTCCTCTACTCCCGTCTCCTCTCCTCCCATCTCCTCTCCTTCCGTTTCCTGTCTCCTCTCCTCCTCACCTGAGTTGAGAAACACTGCATTATGATACTGATTCTAACCATATTTTATTGATCTGTTTAGAGCTAGGTTCTCCTGATCTCGGATCATGTTATCTACCCAAAATCCTAACCTTAGCCATTATGGTGAGGAATGTAAACTGAACTGTGTCTAGAGGCAACTTTATCCTGCTCTGTTATGGCCCTGTGCTAAGAAGGAGTTGTCAAACGCGCTTCAGCCTAGCTTAAACTAAAAGGCAATCAGGGACTTGAAAATCCCCAAAATATTCCTTATCCCAGGGCAATTGAACTGTTTCAGCATAGATCGTAAAGATGTATTTACTAGATACAAACAGGCTTCTGTTTTCCACATCTGCTAATCTCAAATGGCATCCTAGTCCCCTATTCACTGCACCACTTTTGACCAGGGCCTATAGGGGAGAATATGATGCTGTTTGAGACATGGCTCATTGTCTCCCTCTAAAGGATGACTGTTATAACTACATCTGTCTGCTGGAGGATCTGAAGGATGGATGGATCTACGTCTGTGGCTCCTACGCCTACAATCCCCAGTGTGCTTCATAGTCAGTCACGTTCTCTCTCCTCTGTCTCTTCTCATACTCTACACCTATAATATCATTATTATTATTATTATACTCTACACCTATATTATCAGTATTATTATACTCTACACCTATATTATTATTATACTCTACACCTATAATAATATTATTAGTATTATTATACACTACACCTATTTTTTATTAATATTATTATTACCTATAATATGTTTATTATTATTATTATTATTATTATACTCTACACCTATATTATTTATTATTATTATTATTATTATTATACTCTGCACCTATAATATTTGTAGTAGTATTATTATTATACTCTACACCAGTATTGTTATTATTATTATTATTATTATTATACTCTACATCTATAATATTATTATACTCTATTATTATTATTATTATTATTATTATTATTATACTCTACATCTATAATATTATTATACTCTACACCTATATTATTATTATTAATATTATTATTATTATTATTATATTCTACTCCTATGATATTATTATTAGTATTATTTTTATTATTATTATTATACCCTACATCTATATTATTATTATTATTATTATTAGTATTATACTCTATATCTATAATATTATTATACCCTACACCTATATTATTATTATTATTATTATTATACTCTACACATATAATATTATTATTATTATGAAACACCTGCTAGATGCTCTTTAACTGTTGTGGTGAAACACATGTTATTCATTCAGTTCATGTATTTAGTTGACAGGCTTACACACATGATGTTCACGTCACAGGAGGTGGGACCTTAATTGGGGAGACGAAGCTCGTGGTAATGGCTGGAGCGGAATCAGTGGAACCATATCAAATACATCAAACATATGGTTTCCATGTGTTTGATGCCGTTCCATTGTCTCTGTTCCAGACATTACTATGAGCCGTCCTACTGGAGTGGCAGGTAGCCTAGTGGTTAGAGCGTTGAACTAGTAACCGGAAGGTTGCTAGATTGAATCCCCGAGCTGACAAGGTAAAAATCTGTTGCTTTGCCGCTGAACAAGGCAGTTAACCCACTGTTCCCTGGTAGGCCGTCTTTTAAAAAAAATATAGACTGTGTGTGTGTTCAGGACCCAGTAACTTTTGCCCTAGTGAAGGAAGAAGGTGACACAGTTGGGAAGGAGAAGTGTCCTTATGATCCCAGACAATGTCACACTGCTGTTACTGCAGGTTAGACACACACACTGCTGTTACTGCAGGTTAGACACACACACTGCTGTTACTGCAGGTTAGACACACACTGATGTTTACTGTAGGTTAGACACACACAAACACGCTCCCACTCTATCACATCCTGTCTATTTGTGTACTGTAGATGGAGTGCTGTACACCGCCTCCCCTTCTAACTTCCTGGGCACGATGTTTGACATCACCAGGGCAACAGGTCAACAGGAGCGTATGGATCAGTCCATCAACTGGCTCAGTGGTGAGACCCATCTGTCAATCACACACACTCCCAATGCATGTTGGGAAAGATGATAAAATACTTCTACTGTCCAAACTTCTGTAACACCAAACAACAACAGAATGTGTCCAATGAAGAGTTTAACTCAGGATGTGGTTTAGCAGTGTAGTGTTACTTACCTAATGAGTTCTCTTTGATGGTGGTCTATATCTTTAACCATCCACATGTTTTATGCCAGTAAAGTCATAACCGTATAAAATAAACATCACCACAGCTCTGATGGAAACTGGATGTTTTGGTATAATTTTATAAATTCCATCAGATAACTTTTTATTTTCGACATGGTGAGATCTTTTTGTGGCGGAAAAATGAAGGATGTGAGAAGTGGCGATGGAAACATCTTTATATGCTCGTATTGATGTAACAACCATCATATGGAAGTAAACTGGGAGTCATGCGATGACATGTTGTGTGGTCCTCCCACTACGACTCGGGAAGTCATGCAGTTTATTAGGCTACAGATGAAATAACTGAAAGTGCAAGGTGATTTTGATGCTCTTTTCCAATAAATATCGAGGGTCTTATTCTGGTGATGTGATGATCGATGCTTGACTGCAGTTTGACAAATACAAATATTCTTGCTCTTATCGATAGTAATCTAATCATGTAGACTAGCCTTCCCACACTGTATCTGTGTGCTGGCTAGAGCGCTCGTGCCAAGACCAGAATATGCACATTTGCTACTTAACCTAACCTGGGATATAACTATCGGTACAGTTGAAAATGGAAACACATTGAACTTTACATTTTTATTCGGTACATGACAACTTAAGCTAAAAATAATGTTTTGTGTGTCTACGTCATCACACATTGATTTTTATCCGCAAAAAGACAGTTTGGTGGAAAATGTGCAAGTTTGTCTGGGGCTACAAGGAAAATGTTACCCATCGGGGATGTTGAGAACTGGAGTTGGGAAGCACGACACACAATATGTCATTAATATGTCATTCTCTGATGAGTCCAGATCCGGAGCTTGTGAGTTCGGTCCTGGTCAAGGAGAGTCCTGGAGACTCTCCCTGGAGAGGTTGAGTATGAACACTATCCCGCTATTAAACAGGTTTAATGGCATTATATCACATCTATTCTACTCTTAAACATGTTTAAGGCTCTTGGGCTCCCGAGTGGCGCAGCGGTCGAAGTCACTGTATCTCAGTTCTAGAGGCTTCACTACAGACCCAGGCTTTATCACAACTGGCCGTGATTGGAAGTCCCATAGGGCGGCATACAATTAGCCCAGGGTCGTCTGGGTTAGCGTTTGGGTTAGCGGTGGAAACACCATTTTATAGGCAGATATTGATATGATAACCATCATATCGATGCAGTGACATGTTGTGTGGTCCTCACACTACGAATCGGGAAAGCACGGTGAACTTGGTGCTTCTTTCCAATAAATAGAGGCTGCTTGGCTGCCTTTTGACAAATAAAAAGTGTTGTTCTTATCAATAATATTCTCATGTAGACAAGCTTACCCCACTGTATCTGCCAGCTGCTGGCTAGAGCGTACATACAAAGACCAGAGTGGGCACATTTGCTATTTAACACAACAGAGTTGAAAATGCGATGGAAGCACATTGAACTTTAGATTTTTTTTTGTACATGAAAAAGTACATTTTGTGTGTGCTACGTAATCACCAACTGCTTTTTATCCTCAAATAGTCAGACTTGCGGAAACACACCAATGGTGTGAAAATGTGTGTTTCCTTATGCACATTTTAGAATATTCACATGAAAATCTGTATCCATTTCGATTGAAGCCTAGCTAGTGACAACACAGGGTAGCATTAAAAGTTTTTAAAAAGTAATTTTCAAAACCTGCAACAAGTTTCTAGCCAGGGAGAGGTTATATTCTTGCTCCCCGGGTCACTGCGAATCTCAGTGTTTGATGAAAATCATGCACCGTTTTCACGTTTAGACACTGGCATTGTGCTGGAGATATTGAAAATGATGATGACAAGTGGTCATAATTTTTAAGTTGTCTTTTTTTTGTATCTACATAATACTTTTTTTTTTTTTTTTACATGATTTTGAATATTTGTCTGCCATGAGAGGTGACTGTATAGTTCCCCTAAGGAAAAGCACCTTTAGTAAATCTGCATTCTCTGTGAGAGCTTCCCATGTCTGGAATACACTGCCATCAGACACACATAACTGCACCACATATCACACTTTCACAAAATGCTTGAAGACCTGGCTAAAGGTCAATCAGATTTGTGAACATGGTCCCTAGCTGTGTATTGCTGCTTTCCATGTTGTCTGTTGTCTGTAGCTTGTGAGGTGTGGAAACGCTTTGTTGCTTTTATGAATTTTGTCTTGCTGCTTTTTGTTCTATGTTGCTCTGTCTGTCTTGCTTGTCCTATGTTGCTCTGTCTGTATGCTATGTCTTGCTTGTCCTATGTTGCTATGTCTTGCTTGTTCTATGGTGCTATTGTCTATATTGTAATTGTTTTTAATAACCTGCCCAGGGACTGCGGTTGAAAATTAGCCGGCTGGCTAAAACCGGCACTTTTACTGAAACGTTGATGAATGTGCACTGTCCCTGTAAAAATAAAATAAACTAAACTAAACTATTATAATTCAGAAGAGGTAGGTGACCACATGTTCTACTTAACTATGTAATATTAGAATTTTACTAAATATTCCCACATCTATGGCTTTTTTGCAACACTTAATGATACATTTTTAGGATACAGACAGTTTTGACATTACAGCTTGGCCATAGTGGGAACCGGGTAACTTGCCATATATATTTATGGGTGATTTCCCAGACACACATTAAGACTAGTCCTGGACTAAAAAGCAAACTCATTGAAGAATCTCTGTGTCTGGGAAACCGCTCCCCAGATACATACAAATTAATTCAAGGATGCCGGTACTGGGTTTTCTCAAGACTGTCACCACATCCTTCATCACAAGGCACACCAGCCTTCACTCAGTGTGGGGAGCACAAGACTGACCCAAAATCCTGGTACTTAGCAGCCAAGTCCCGCCCTTGATCGCAATAAAAGTAGTTTGAGATATTTTGGCAAAGTTTATAGGCAACTTTTGAAATATTTTGTAGTGGCGTTTTTTGTAAGCTGTTTTTTTCTGGATCAAACGCGCTCTATAAATGGACATTTTGGATATATATGGACGGAATTAATCGAACAAAAGGACCAATTGTGATGTTTATGGGACATATTGGAGTGCCAACAAAAGAAGCTTGTCAAAGGTAATGCATGTTTTATATTTTATTTCAGTGTTTTGTGTAGCGCCTGCAGGGTTGAAATATGCTAGCTCCTTTGTTTACTGCTGGTGCAGATGGTGCAGGCTATCAGATAATAGCTTCTTATGCTTTCCGTGAAAAGCCTTTTTGAAATCTGACATGTTGGCTGGATTCACAACGAGTGTAGCTTTAATTGAGTATCTTACATGTGTGATTTAATGAAAGTTTGAATTTTATAGTATTTTATTTGAAACCATTTTCCCTGGCAATTGGCCAGTTGAGACATTTGCGTCCCGCCTATCCCTAACTAGTTTAATGTCACGTCCTGACCTTAGTTCCTTTTTTTATGTCTCTATTTTAGGTTGGTCAGGGCTTGAGTTGGGGTGGGCATTCTATGTTTTGTTCTATGTTTGTATTTCTAGGTGTTTGGCCTGATATGGTTCCCAATCAGAGGCAGCTTTCAATCGTTGTCTCTGATTGAGAACCATACTTAGGCAGCCTGGTTTCGCCCTTGAGTTGTGGGTAGTTGTTTTCTGTTTTGTGTGTATCACCTGACAGAACTGGTTCGTTCTCGTTATTCTTCGTTATTATTTTGTTTAGTGTTCAGTTGATTCAATTTGCAACATGAACACTTACCACGCAGCGTTTTGGTCTACTCCTTCCACCAACGAAAACCGTTACAATTAAAAGATATTGTAAACGCCCTGTCTATGGTTATTTTGTTCACTGCTCACTGTCACCCTATTTGTGCAACTATTATTTAATTCGCTTAGAAAAGTAATTTGGTTGCAAATGCAACTGGGGCCATGTAAAAAAAAATGGCCTACTGATTCCACCAGTGGGCATCTTATTGGACCATTATTCGACCAGGTACAGTATTCGACCTGCCGATTTCGCAGGTTTTCCAACTTACAAAGCATGTAGAGGTCTGCAATTTTTATCATAGGAACACTTCCACTGTGAGAGACGGAATCTAAAACAAAAATCCAGAAAAATCACATTGTATGACTTTTAAGTAATTAATTTACATTTTATTGCATTTTGTTTTGTGTTCTATGTTTTCTATTTCTATGTGTTTGGCCTGGTATGGTTCCCAATCAGAGGCAGCTGGCAATCGTTGTCTCTGATTGAGAACCATACTTAGGCAGCCTGTTTTTCCCACTTGAGTTGTGGGTAGTTGTTTTCTGTCTCTGTGTCTCTACCAGACAGGACTGTTTCGGTTGTTCTTTGTTTACTTTGGGTTTCAATGTTCAGCTATTGAATACATTTAACATGGACACTTACCACGCTGCACTTTGGTCCTCTTCTCCTTCCAACAGCAGTTACAGCTACCTTGCTCTCTCTCTTCAGTGGTCACCACCTCTAGTCCTGGAGAGCTACAGATGCAGGCTATATTTCCAGCCCTGCAATAAAAACACTAAATTCATTGTATCATCAAAGGCTTTAAAGCCTAGCGTATACCAGCTAAGATTGTATGAGCCACCAGTAGAGCAAATGCATGCTATGAGATTATAAGATTTAAATAGCACTAGGGACATGACAGTATCTGTAGTGCTCAAGGAATGACATTCCATTACATCAGGAGTGTTTTAAATAGACCCAAGCTCTGTAGTTTGTGGTATTGTATTGTGAGGATGTAAGTGGGAGCCTACAAGTGTTGGCCAGAGTAGACTTACAACCACTCAACAGCAATGGCTCATGTGAAGAGCAGTATGGCAATGACCCTATCCTGTAGTACGTTATCAAGGTGAACTGCAAGCCTCGTGGCAATACACCTGTCCAGACAGAAGAAGTCAGCCTCTGATGTCCAGAAAAGAACAGAGGAATGAGCCCAATGTATATTCAAAACAAACTAGTAACAACAGTGTCATGATGTTGCCCTGTTGGTGAGGTTAATGACCCCCATAAATACCTTTCCCCCTTTTCTCTCTCTACTCTACAGAATGGACTCTTGGAAAGCCCTTTGTTAACATAGAGAGAGTACGGTAACATCAAAAGGTTGGGAACGGAACAATATTTCGGTAATCCAACCAGTTGAAAATATCCGTTGGTACTTAAAGAATATAAAATCAGATCAGTTGTCATCTGAGACATTATTACTGATGTAAGGGAACACCCCCCTGAAATGGACAAAAATGAATGGGAACTGTACAAAACATACCACTCAAATGGATGGCATTTAATTCAAAACATATTGCAAATGTCACATGGCAAAAGCCAAGTGTCACACAGAAAAAATCCAATAGAAGGCGAGTGCGCTCCACCTTACATTTTCATATTGCAAATGCTCATCAAGTCAAGACCCAAGGGTCAAATTTTGAAAATTTGAAAACTTATCACCCCCGTAAGGCGAAGTGGATCTAAAATTCTATGAATAGCAGTTGTATCTATTAGCAATGATTATTATGAGCATTTTTGTAATTTATGTGGTTTTGGATATAAATGTGAACTTTACCGAACAAAACATACATGTATTGTGTAACATGAAGTCCTATGAGTGTCATCTGATGACGATCATCAAAGGTAAGTGATTAATTTAATCTATATTTCTGCTTTTTGTGACTCCTCTCTTTGGCTGGAAAAATGGCTGTGTTTTTCTGTGACTTGGCTCTGACCTAACATAATCGTATAGTTTGCTTTCGTCGTAAAGCCTTTTTGAAATTGGACACTGTGGCTGGATTTACAAGTGTATCTTTAAAATGGTATAACATACATGTATGTTTGAGGAATTTTCATTATGGGATTTCTGTTGTTTTGAATTTGGCGCCCTGCAGTTTCACTGGCTGTCGACGAGGTGGGACGCAACTGTCCCACGTACCCTAGAGAGGTTAAAGGCACTTCGTATTGAGACAGGGAGCTGAAAGTAAACACATATCCTCATCGAGGTAGGCTTTTACAGAATCCTGAGATTTAAGTCTTTACGTTAAGAACTGACTGATTTACACAGGGTTGAATGCACTATTTCTCACTAACTGCAGATTGGGTATGGCAAAACACTTTTAGGGTGATTTCAACCACTACCATTTTCTCCAGGAAGCTTAGAATCGACACAGGTAGACCTCATAGTGGCCTGATGGATTCTTATCGAAGATAGGTTCATAAGGCATTCATGACCCACATAGGCTCCAGGTTGAATTTAGGGGAGCAGGCAATGTATTCCTATGGAGAGACAAGTCATTGCAAACTGTTTGATGTAAACACCTTCTTTAACTGGTCACACGGTCAAGTTTCAGCTTGCACAGATCGGGAGGACCTTAGGAACATTCCTGTGGTTGAATTGTACTTCTAACCCGAACGGTTCCCCCTCTGTCACCCAAAAGCACCTGAAATTTAGGACCAGGCTTCATTTTGGGCCTACTTATTTTCACGGTCGCTGCGCTCAGAGCGAACGAGCTGCGGTCAATTGGGGCATCTTCTTGAACTCGACACGGCCTTGAGATTCTGGTAATGCCATTGCAGGCTCTGTGTGTCTTTAAGCCCTGCACTGTGTCACTCCATCGTGTGTGTGTGTGTGTGTGTGTGTGTGTGTGTGTGTGTGTGTGTGTGTGTGTGTGCGTGTGTGTGTGTTTGTGTGTGTGTTTGTGTGTGTGTCTCTGCGTAACAGTACAGAAAGACCCTTAAATCGCATCATCATCCTTACCCTCTAATTGGCTGATGATTGGTGACATACCTGTGTGCCAATCGGTGCAGGGCGCTTTGTGGAGAGACGTCCAGAATTGACTCAATTGAAGTAAGTGTATTGTGAATGCACCATGTCAACACGAGGCCTCTGGGTACATTAGTGTGTTTTGTTTTTCAGTGGTCTCTGCTGCCAGTGTCCAGGGTATGATTTATACAGTATTCCAATATTCTAATAATGCTGGTTATGGTTTAAACCTTTTCTTTGTTATGACTGAGATGTGAGAGGCCTGGTAGGTTGATAGAGTTATATTCCTTTGTTATGACTGAGATGTGAGAGGCCTGGTAGGTTGACAGGATTCCATTCCTTTGTTATGACTGAGATGTGAGAGACCTGGTAGGTTGACAGGGTTCCATTCCTTTATTGTGACTGAGATGTGAGGTCTGGTTGGTAGATAGGGTTCCATCATGTTGCATTAATATGGCGAGGTATTTCAGATCTGTGGCAGTTATAAACTATAGGAGATAAGGAAAGGAAGGGGAGCAGATTGAGACTTTTTGGAAATGGCCTTTGTGTATGGAGACATAGTGTTTGCGCCACTGAATGTGTGGTTTATGGTGGAGTCCAGCCACTGATTGTGTAGTTTATCGTGGAGTCCAGCCACTGACTGTGTAGTTTATGGTGGAGTCCAGCCACTGACTGTATAGTTGATGGTGGAGTCCAATCACTGACTGTGTAGTTGATTTTGCATGATGGACTGCAGGAATGTGTGATGCAGGGCAACCTGGCAAAGCGCCAGGGGGAGGGAAGAGCGGGAGCAGACGTGACACTTAGTATCAGAGAGAACCGTAGAGGAGGAAGAAGACAACTGGAGAATGAGGAAGAGAGAAAAATAAGACGAATAATGATGTTTAGATTTAGAGGAGAGTATGGAGACATACAGTACTGGAAATATATCAATCATCTAACAGCAACATGTCATGTGGTTTGCCATAGGCAAATGCTCAGCTAAATTATTTTCTTGCTTTTTTCATGGTTAATTATTAGCAAAAATCGCTTTGTTCTTCTTCTTATTAAAGGCACATAATAATAAATAAAGGAACAATGTCTACCAGCTTCCTGATTGAATGTGATTGGATACTTAACCTTTTGAAGCTAGGGGGCACTATTTTTACGTTTGGAAAAATAACGTTCCCAAAGTAAACGGCCTATTTCTCAGAACCAGATGCGAGAATATGCATATAATTGACAGATTAGGATAGAAAACACTCTAAAGTTTCCAAAACTGTCAAAATATTGTCTGTGAGTATAACAGAACTGATATTGCAGGTGAAACCCTGAGGAAAATCCAATCAGGAAGTGCTTCTTATTTTGAAACCCTTCTGTTCCTATGCATGCCTATCCTCCATTTAAAGGGATATCAACCAGATTCCTTTTCTCTGGTTTCCCTAAGGTGTAAACAGTCTTTAGACATAGGTTCAGGCTTTTATTTTGAAAAATTAGTGTGAAAGATCACATTGCGTAAGTGGATAGGTGGGGGCTCCGTAGAGTGAGTTTTTGCGCTACAGAGTAAAGCTGCCATCGTTCCTCCCGCTGTTATTGAAAAACCTACACACACGGTTGATATATTATCGAATATATATTTTAAAAACTACCTGAGGAATGATCATAAAAAACGTTTGACATGTTTCTGTGGACATTTTGAAGACTATTTGGAATTTCCGTCTTCTAAAAACATGATTTCACTTCGTCACTGTGGGCCATTGTGTGGGTGGGCTATTGTGTGGGTGGGCCATTGTGTGGGTGGGCTATTGTGTGGGTGGGCTATTGTGTGGGTGTGAGAAATAAATTCAATCCATTTTCAATTCAGGCTGTAAGTATAAATACTTTCTCTGTCCTCGCCTCCTTCTCAAAACACATTGAAGAATACAAGCCTTGAATACACCTTTACATACTGGGTCATAATAGTTTGTAGGTCACACCATTCGGACACTACAGACGTTTTCATGGGAAGACCGATTTTCAGGATGTCTCATGGTCTGACAAACAATGCTTTAGCTCTGCCACCTTCCACCACAGATGCGGAAGGGGCAGATGGTGGTGGATTGAGACGCAGCCAATGCAAAAATTTATGGATTTTTATGTTTTTTAAAATTATTATGTTGCTTAGATTGATGCACTGGTTCATAAATAGACTCTCAGGCTTTCTGTCTGTCACCCAGCGTAATTCTCTCTCTGGGCGATGTTGCCACCTAGTGGTTAAAGTGAGAGATGAACTCACCATAGAGGTATTACAGACATACCCATGGGCTTTTCTCAACTCATCCTTCCTTGATTCCTCCTTGCATCCTCATGGTCTCTTCGCTTCCTTCTAAAAATGCATTGTATAATATTGGCCAATTTGAAGGAATGTGGACTTTTTCCTCTATTAGGGAGAAGATGGGAGTAGAAGAGAGGAGAGGAGACAGGAGGAGACAGGAGACAGGAGACCGGAGGAGAGGAGACAGGAGGAGACAGGAGACGGGAGAAGAGGAGATGGGAGGAGAGGAGAAAGGAGCCTTAGTGTCAGAGAGAGACAGAGGAGGGAGAAGAGGAGATGGGAGGAGAGGAGACAGGAGAAGAGGAGATGGGAGGAGAGGAGAAAGGAGCCTTAGTGTCACAGAGAGACAGAGGAGGAAAAATAAAATTAAGAGAATATCGGAAGAGAGAAAAAACAAGACAGGTGATTGTTGTGTTTAGATTTAGAGGAGAGTATGTAGACAAACTGTACTCTGGAAAATGATTCTTCATTCTTTTTTAGCAACATGTCATGTGATTTGCCATAGGCTTATGCTTGGTAAAAAAAATAAAAGGTGGGAGCAATTATTAACCTATGCTTATTTATCACTTCAATAAGAATAACAAAGTCACAGATGAATAAATAAAGGAACAAAGTCCTTCAACAAGGTCTACCAGCTTACTGATTGAACGTGATTAGATAGTTCTTCCAAGATGGCGTAGCAGTAAGTCGTCCAGTCGTCCTGTCCCTTGTATATATCGTTTCTTTTTCGTTTTTTACATATTGTTTTTCGCATATCTCTTTAAAAACATTTTGCTAAACCTAAGCTTCCAAATACTCTCCTGCAACCCGCCTCACCCAATGTAGCTATTTTTCCTAAAGTATTTATATTTACTTCGGAACCGGAACCCCTCAACTGAAGCTAGCCAGCTAACCACCAGCTATGCTAGCGGTCTTCAGCTAACCGGTCATCAGCTAACCTTTAGCCCGGAAAGCTCTCGCCAGTTCGAACAACGCGACTCTAACCAGAGCATAACGGACCTATTTATTTTTCATCCCCGGATTCATCCCCGGATTCCCACCGCAAACGGAACATTTTTCAGCTGGATCTTCACAACTAGCTATCTAGCTAAACCGCAACACCGGATGATTACTCCTGGCTAGCGTTTCCACCCACTTAGCTGGAAGCTAGCCCGGCCAGAGCACCTGTAGCATACTCCTGGGCTACAATACCCGGGCCCACGACCGGTCTATCAATGTCACCGCATGAAGAGGAATAAACAGACTCACCCCATCGCGACGTCCCCCAAAGGCTAACTCTCTAGCCCTCGCTATCTCCCTGCTTGCTAATTCGGCCTGCTAACTGCTAGCTTGTCTAGCTCCGGTCCGCTAACTGCTACCTTGTCTAGCCCGGGCCTACGAACTGTTAGCTTGTTAGCACCGGCCTGCTAACCATCTGAATCGCCGCGTCCCAAACACTCACTGGACCCATATTTACTTTCTATCTCTTTTTGATTTTTAATTTGTTTATACCTTCCGGAAACCTGCCTCACCCAATGTGATACGGAATCGCTATTATTTTAATTTTTTTAGAACACACTCAAGAACCTCCAGAAGCTAACCAGCTAACTAGCTACAAGCTATTTAGTCATTGTTATTTTTTTATTTTTTCATTTACCTGGATAACACTCGCCAGTCCAGCTTCCCTGCCCATCCACCGCTGCCCCCTGGACACTGATCTCTTGGCTACATAGCTGATGCACGCTGGACTGTCCATTAATCACGGTACTCCATTCTGCTTGTTTGTTTTATCTGTCGGCCCCGTTGCCTAGTCAACGCCATTTTACCTGCTGTTGTTGTCTAGCTGATTAGCTGTTGTTGTCTCACCTACTGTTTTAGTTAGCTTTCCCAATTCAACACCTGTGATTACTGTATGCCTCGCTGTATGTCTCTCTCAAATGTCAATATGCCTTGTATACTGTTGTTCAGGTTAGTTATCATTGTTTTAGTTCACAATGGAGCCCCTAGTTCCACTCTTCATACCCCTGATACCTCCTTTGTCCCACCTCCCACACATGCGGTGACCTCACCCATTACAACCAGCATGTCCAGAGATACAACCTCTCTCATCATCACCCAGTGCCTGGGCTTACCTCCGCTGTACCCGCACCCCACCATACCCCTGTCTGCGAATTATGCCCTGAATATATTCTACCATGCCCAGAAACCTGCTCCTCTTATTCTCTGTCCCCAACGCTCTAGGCGACCAGTTTTGATAGCCTTAAGCCGCACCCTCATACTACTCCTTCTCTGTTCCGCGGGTGATGTGGAGGTAAACCCAGGCCCTGCATGTCCCCAGGCACCCTCATTTGTTGACTTCTGTGATCGAAAAAGCCTTGGTTTCATGCATGTCAACATCAGAAGCCTCCTCCCTAAGTTTGTTTTACTCACTGCTTTAGCACACTCTGCTAACTCTGATGTCCTTGCCGTGTCTGAATCCTGGCTCAGGAAGGCCACCAAAAATTCAGAGATTTCCATACCCAACTATAACATCTTCCGCCAAGATAGAACTGCCAAAGGGGGAGGAGTTGCAGTCTACTGCAGAGATAGCCTGCAAAGTAATGTCATACTTTCCAGGTCCATACCCAAACAGTTCGAACTACTAATTTTGAAAATTAGTCTCTCACTGTTGCCGCCTGCTACCGACCCCCCTCAGCTCCCAGCTGTGCCCTGGACACCATTTGTGAATTGATCGCCCCCCATCTAGCTTCAGAGTTTGTTCTGTTAGGTGACCTAAACTGGGATATGCTTAACACCCCGGCAGTCCTACAATCTAAGCTATATGCCCTCATCTCACACAAATTCACTCCAGACCTGACTGCCCTCGACCAGCACAAAAACATCCTGTGGCGGACTGCAATAGCATCGAATAGTCCCCGTGATATGCAACTGTTCAGGGAAGTCAGGAACCAATACACGCAGTCAGTCAGGAAAGCTAAGGCCAGCTTCTTCAGGCAGAAGTTTGCATCCTGTAGCTCCAACTCCAAAATGTTCTGGGACACTGTGAAGTCCATGGAGAACAAGAGCACCTCCTCCCAGCTGCCCACTGCACTGAGGCTAGGTAACACGGTCACCACCGATAAATCCATGATTATCGAAAACTTCAATAAGCATTTCTCAACGGCTGGCCATGCCTTCCGCCTGGCTACTCCAACCTTGGCCAACAGCTCCGCCCCCCCCCCCCCGCAGCTCCTCACCCAAGCCTCTCCAGGTTCTCCTTTACCCAAATCCAGATAGCAGATGTTCTGAAAGAGCTGCAAAACCTGGACCCGTACAAATCAGCTGGGCTTGACAATCTGGACCCTCTATTTCTGAAACTATCCGCCGCCATTGTCGCAACCCCTATTACCGGCCTGTTCAACCTCTCTTTCATATCGTCTGAGATCCCCAAGGATTGGAAAGCTGCCGCAGTCATCCCCCTCTTCAAAGGGGGAGACACCCTGGACCCAAACTGTTACAGACCTATATCCATCCTGCCCTGCCTATCTAAAGTCTTTGAAAGCCAAGTCAACAAACAGGTCACTGACCATCTCGAATCCCACCGTACCTTCTCCGCTGTGCAATCTGGTTTCCGAGCCGGTCACGGGTGCACCTCAGCCACACTCAAGGTACTAAACGATATCATAACCGCCATCGATAAAAGACAGTACTGTGCAGCCATCTTCATCGACCTTGCCAAGGCTTTCGACTCGTGTCAATCACCATATTCTTATCGGCAGACTCAGTAGCCTCGGTTTTTCGGATGACTGCCTTGCCTGGTTCACCAATTACTTTGCAGACAGAGTTCAGTGTGTCAAATCGGAGGGCATGCTGTCCGGTCCTCTGGGAGTCTCTATGGGGGTGCCACAGGGTTCAATTCTCGGGCCGACTCTTTTCTCTGTATATATCAATGATGTTGCTCTTGCTGCGGGCGATTCCCTGATCCACATCTACGCAGACGACACCATTCTATATACTTTCGGCCCGTCATTGGACACTGTGCTATCTAACCTCCAAACGAGCTTCAATGCCATACAGCACTCCTTCCGTGGCCTCCAACTGCTCTTAAACGCTAGTAAAACCAAATGCATGCTTTTCAACCGATCGCTGCCTGCACCCGCATGCCCGACTAGCATCACCACCCTGGATGGTTCCGACCTTGAATATGTGGACATCTATAAGTACCTAGGTGTCTGGCTAGACTGCAAACTCTCCTTCCAGACTCATATCAAACATCTCCAATTGAAAATCAAATCAAGAGTCGGCTTTCTATTCTGCAACAAAGCCTCCTTCACTCACGCCGTCAAGCTTACCCTAGTAAAACTGACTATCCTACCGATCCTCGACTTCGGCGATGTCATCTACAAAATGGCTTCCAACACTCTACTCAGCAAACTGGATGCAGTCTATCACAGTGCCATCCGTTTTGTCACTAAAGCACCTTATACCACCCACCACTGCGACTTGTATGCTCTAGTCGGCTGGCCCTCACTACATATTCGTCGCCAGACCCACTGGCTCCAGGTCATCTACAAGTCCATGCTAGGTAAAGCTCCGCCTTATCTCAGTTCACTGGTCACGATGGCAACACCCATCCGTAACACGCGCTCCAGCAGGTGTATCTCACTGATCATCCCTAAAGCCAACACCTCATTTGGCCGCCTTTCGTTCCAGTACTCTGCTGCCTGTGACTGGAACGAATTGCAAAAATCGCTGAAGTTGGAGACTTTTATCTCCCTCACCAACTTCAAACATCAGCTATCTGAGCAGCTAACCGATCGCTGCAGCTGTACATAGTCTATTGGTAAATGGCCCACTCATTTTCACCTACCTCATCCCCATACTGTTTTTATTTATTTACTTTTCTGCTCTTTTGCACACCAATATCTCTACCTGTACATGACCATCTGATCATTTATCACTCCAGTGTTAATCTGCAAAATTGTAATTATTCGCCTACCTCCTCATGCCTTTTGCACACATTGTATATAGACTCCCCCTTTTTTTTCTACTGTGTTATTGACTTGTTAATTGTTTACTCCATGTGTAACTCTGTGTTGTCTGTTCACACTGCTATGCTTTATCTTGGCCAGGTCGCAGTTGCAAATGAGAACTTGTTCTCAACTAGCCTACCTGGTTAAATAAAGGTGAAATTAAAAAAATAAAAATAAAATAAAAGTTAAAATCGTGTCACCTGCAGTTGGACACAGAAAGGGCAGAACAGACCTGAGAGGACATATGCATGCAGACACACACACACACGCACACACACACGCACACGTAACGTTCCCCTTTTAAACCTCTGATAAAGATGCAGACATGGATTTCCCCCACCACCTCTGAAAAACTCTTCACACTGATGTCACAGAAAACAGAGACAGAAAGAAAGCACCTTACATGGACATCGATGACCGGTGACAGAGTACAAGCCATAACTTCCTTATGAATGATCCCCCAAAGTGATAGGCTGAAAGGCTGCACTCGTCACGACTTGTTGTCATGCAACTATCCTGTTATATCGCTGTGTTTAGATTATCCTGTCAGGTCTACCAACTTCCTGCTTAAAGGTGATTGGATACTTAAAACCTCCTATCAACTGCAGTGGATAACAGAGAGGTACCTGGTGGAGACGCATATCAGACCAACTACCAACTACTTGTCAGAGAAGTTCGAAATTTAGTAGATATTACCGTTAGGAGTCATTTGGAAAGGTAACTATACAGTTAGTTAAGATGGATGACTACGTCAATGAAGAGATTATTGAAGAAAAAACAGTTATTGTGCAAAACAAGAACAGAGCAAAGAAAAGAACGAAGACTGAAACCCATCGCTCAGGTAAAAACTAGGGAAGCTCTCTATCACACACATACCGTACACAGACAAAGACTTAAACACATGAACAAAAGCACAAGAAAAATGCTAACTGATAGCAACTTATAGTATTAACTGCGTTTTGAGGCTTCACATACAGTTTTTTTACAATATTGTTTAGAAACAAGTAATTTAAAAGGTTTTATGTTGGGTTCTGATGGGGAATGACTGTTGAACTAAGATCATGAGGCTTTCATAAGTTACCATTTTTAAGAATGGATTGTTAGACTTTATGCCATAAAACAGCTGTGAGAAACAGTCCTATTGAGACTGATTATGCAACACCCCCACCCTCTTATACGTGTGTGTGTGTGTGTTCTCACATCAGTGTGTATCTCCTCAGGACCTGGGGATTCAGGCAGAAGACTCTACAGGATGGTTGCTGTGAGCTTTGGGATGCTGTGTGTTCTACAAGTCACTCTCAACATCTCCCTGAGACTAGTCTGTGAGTGTATTCTTGTCTAATCATCACACTATATCAGACTTTCACAAGGTCACAACTTCCCTAAGTTCATCCTCTGTTAAACATGTTTAAGGAACTTGCAATCCACAACCAAGATATTGATATCTTTTTTCAGCAGACTATATAGACCAG
The DNA here is from genome assembly GCF_034236695.1 of Oncorhynchus nerka. Classification (NCBI taxonomy): domain Eukaryota; kingdom Metazoa; phylum Chordata; class Actinopteri; order Salmoniformes; family Salmonidae; genus Oncorhynchus; species Oncorhynchus nerka. Next base: position 18,869,823 of record NC_088413.1, on the reverse strand, counting down.
TGTTTCTCAATACTGGTCCAGGGGAACCAAAAGGGGGGCACATGTTTTATTTTTGTCATAGCAGCACACAGCTGATTCAAGCTATCAACTCATCATAATGTTTTGAGGATTTGAATTAGGTGTGTTATGCTAAGGTCAAAAAGCAAAAATGTGCACCGCTTCTAGAATGGGACCCCCAGCTGTTCCATGTGTATTTCAGGGCTAGCACCTGATTCCAGTGGTCAAGTAGTCATAAAGCCTTTGAATAGGTGAAATTACCTAGTTTAGAGCTACAACAACATGTTGAAATGTCTGGTGGTCCCCGAAGACTGTGTGTTTTTAATGCCTGTCACTTTACAGTAACCGTAACAAATGATGTTTTCACCAGTAGCTATATGTATCAATCCTTTCCAGATGACATAAGTATCGGAGGCTCTAAAAATAAGCATATCTCTCTTCAAAAAATGAATATAACTAAAGAGAGAGACCAGCTTCAGATGAGTTACAACGGGCTGACTAAAGAGAGAGACCAGCTACAGATGAGTTACAACGGGCTGACTAAAGAGAGAGACCAGCTACAGATGAGTTACAACGGGCTGACTAAAGAGAGAGACCAGTTAGAAAGGGAGAGAGACAACTTTCAGAAGAAGTTTGAAGGCAAGTGAACTGACCTGGTATTCCTTTTGATGTCAATCCTCATCAAAATGGCAATCCTAAAGCCTTGAGAAACTGAAGCGGGTTTTCTTCAATCATGTCAACAGTATAAAACCTTTGGGTAAAACTTTTTGGATAGCCCCAAGTAATTGTATTTATTTATTGTGTTGTATTTTTCAACAGAGAAAACCTGTTGCTCTAATGAATGGATGAGGTTTGAAGGCAGCTGTTACTACATCTCTACTTTCTACATGTCCACTGTGAAGAACACCTGGGATTACGCCAGACAGGACTGTCTGAGCAGAGGAGCAGACCTGGCGATCATAGAGAGCAAAGATGAACAGGTAAAACAGAGAGATAGAGACTTTTGACTTGTTGTCAAAATGTCCTGTACTGCAGTACAGCATACATGTTCCATACTCACCTTGCCCTCTACAGCACATTACAAAACAACATCACACATCACAATAACCAAAACCTCACCATTTCTACAACCGTATATCCAACCCATCTTCCCCAGCTGTACAGACAGCATCCCCAACACACCATATCGTCTGAAACATCTCCACACTTTGTATCATTTTATAGAAGTCAAATTCCACCCTAAGGTGCGCAGAGACCATCCCATTGAATAATAGTAAAGGGTCTGTTTCCCCCACCTTTGTCCCTGTTCCTCCTTGTTAGCCAAATAGCCAACTTTGCCTGGGCAAACAGTTCAATTCAACAACACACATTTGACCTTCTCCTTATTTAAATAACTGTACCCCATTATAAACATCCCAACAGTAAAACCCACCCATAACCTCTCACACAGACATTCCAACAGAGATCCCCGCAGTCTCCTGCATAGCAGGCCCAGAAAAGGCACCATGGCTAGTGTATATAACTTCCCAGGTAGAGGCCATGCCCCAGCTCACCCAGACTGGCCTACTGAGCCCTCCTCCCACCTTGACCATACATTATGCTCCAGCTTACAACATCGTCACACAGGCCGAAAACATTGACCCAAACCCAAACACAGACATCACATTAAACAGATACTAATGGCCCACTCTATCAAAAATCTTCTCTTGATCTAGATAGACATATTCAAAGTTCACATCAGAACCTCTCGATAAGTCCAACAAGAACACGTTGTCCGTGACTGAGCGTGCACGGTGCACATTATGTCTGGTCCTTGTGTACTACAGAGTCCAGATAGGACTTCAGTCTTTTAGAGAGGACCTTGGCAAATATCTTGTAGTCCACACAGAGCAATGCCACAGGCCTTCAGTTCTTAAGTTCACACAAGTCCCCTTTTTGGGCAGGAGAGTCAGAGCCACCTGATGCCAGCTCACCAGTGTCTCCTCAGGCGCTACCTGTGAGAGTTCCTGTTTAACACCCCCAAATAGAAACATCCTCTCTCTCCCTGTGTTCGCCGCATACACATTTATAAAGACAAAACCCATGTTGTTAATTTCTGCTTTTACTACAAGCAGCCTACCCCTACATACCTACTTTGAGGAGCATATTTTTTGAGAAATACCAGGTACAAAAAGGACTGCTACCCCTGTAAAAAATAAAGCCCACAGTTTTGTTCATTCTGGAAAAATAATGTATAATTTCTGCTCCTATCTTTTCGCTGACCTCAAGCAGAACCTCCTCCACCTTAATTCCATTTACATTACATTTAAGTCTTTTAGCAGACGCTCTTATCCAGAGCGACTTACAAATTGATGCATTCACCTTATGACATCCAGTGGAACAGTAGTGCATCTAAATCTTTTAAGGGGGGGGTGAGAGGGATTACTTTATCCTATCCTAGGTATTCCTTAAAGAGGTGGGGTTTCAGGTGTCTCCGGAAGGTGGTGATTGACTCCGCTGTCCTGGCGTCGTGAGGGAGTTTGTTCCACCATTGGGGGGCCAGAGCAGCGAACAGTTTTGACTGGGCTGAGCGGGAACTGTACTTCCTCAGTGGTAGGGAGGCGAGCAGGCCAGAGGTGGATGAACGCAGTGCCCTTGTTTGGGTGTAGGGCCTGATCAGAGCCTGGAGGTACTGAGGTGCCGTTCCCTTCACAGCTCCGTAGGCAAGCACCATGGTCTTGTAGCGGATGCGAGCTTCAGCTTCAGCTTCAACTGGAAGCCAGTGGAGAGAGCGGAGGAGCGGGGTGACGTGAGAGAACTTGGGAAGGTTGAACACCAGACGGGCTGCGGTGTTCTGGATGAGTTGTAGGGGTTTAATGGCACAGGCAGGGAGCCCAGCCAACAGCGAGTTGCAGTAATCCAGACGGGAGATGACAAGTGCCTGGATTAGGACCTGCGCCGCTTCCTGTGTGAGGCAGGGTCGTACTCTACGGATGTTGTAGAGCATGAACCTACAGGAACGGGCCACCGCCTTGATGTTAGTTGAGAACGACAGGGTGTTGTCCAGGATCACGCCAAGGTTCTTAGCGCTCTGGGAGGAGGACACAGTGGAGTTGTCAACCGTGATGGCGAGATCATGGAACGGGCAGTCCTTCCCCGGGAGGAAGAGCAGCTCCGTCTTGCCGAGGTTCAGCTTGAGGTGGTGATCCGTCATCCACACTGATATGTCTGCCAGACATGCAGAGATGCGATTCGCCACCTGGTCATCAGAAGGGGAAAGGAGAAGATTAATTGTGTGTCGTCTGCATAGCAATGATAGGAGAGACCATGTGAGGTTATGACAGAGCCAAGTGACTTGGTGTATAGCGAGAATAGGAGAGGGCCTAGAAGAGAGCCCTGGGGACACCAGTGGTGAGAGCACGTGGTGAGGAGACGGATTCTCGCCACGCCACCTGGTAGGAGCGACCTGTCAGGTAGGACGCAATCCAAGCGTGGGCCGCGCCGGAGATGCCCAACTCGGAGAGGGTGGAGAGGAGGATCTGATGGTTCACAGTATCGAAGGCAGCCGATAGGTCTAGAAGGATGAGAGCAGAGGAGAGAGAGTTAGCTTTAGCAGTGCGGAGCGCCTCCGTGATACAGAGAAGAGCAGTCTCAGTTGAATGACTAGTCTTGAAACCTGACTGATTTGGATCAAGAAGGTCATTCTGAGAGAGATAGCGGGAGAGCTGGCCAAGGACGGCACGTTCAAGGGTTTTGGAGAGAAAAGAAAGAAGGGATACTGGTCTGTAGTTGTTGACATCGGAGGGATCGAGTGTAGGTTTTTTCAGAAGGGGTGCAAATCTCGCTCTCTTGAAGACGGAAGGGACGTAGCCAGCGGTCAGGGATGAGTTGATGAGCGAGGTGAGGTAAGGGAGAAGGTCTCCGGAAATGGTCTGGAGAAGAGAGGAGGGGATAGGGTCAAGCGGGCAGGTTGTTGGGCGGCCGGCCGTCACAAGACGCGAGATTTCATCTGGAGAGAGAGGGGAGAAAGAGGTCAGAGCACAGGGTAGGGCAGTGTGAGCAGAACCAGCGGTGTCGTTTGACTTAGCAAACGAGGATCGGATGTCGTCAACCTTCTTTTCAAAATGGTTGACGAAGTCATCTGCAGAGAGGGTGGAGGGGGGAGGAGGATTCAGGAGGGAGGAGAAGGTTGCAAAGAGCTTCCTAGGGTTAGAGGCAGATGTTTGGAATTTAGAGTGGTAGAAAGTGGCTTTAGCAGCAGAGAGAGAAGAGGAAAATGTAGAGAGGAGGGAGTGAAAGGATGTCAGGTCCGCAGGGAGGCGAGTTTTCCTCCATTTCCGCTCGGCTGCCCGGAGCCCTGTTCTGTGAGCTCGCAATGAGTCGTCGAGCCACGGAGCGGGAGGGGAGGACCGAGCCGGCCTGGAGGATAGGGGACATAGAGAGTCAAAGGATGCAGAAAGGGAGGAGAGGAGGGTTGAGGAGGCAGAATCAGGAGATAGGTTGGAGAAGGTTTGAGCAGAGGGAAGAGATGATAGGATGGAAGAGGAGAGAGTAGCGGGGGAGAGAGAGCGAAGGTTGGGACGGCGCGATACCATCCGAGTAGGGGCAGTGTGGGAAGTGTTGGATGAGAGCGAGAGGGAAAAGGATACAAGGTAGTGGTCGGAGACTTGGAGGGGAGTTGCAATGAGGTTAGTGGAAGAACAGCATCTAGTAAAGATGAGGTCGAGCGTATTTCCTGCCTTGTGAGTAGGGGGGAAGGTGAGAGGGTGAGGTCAAAAGAGGAGAGGAGTGGAAAGAAGGAGGCAGAGAGGAATGAGTCAAAGGTAGACGTGTGGAGGTTAAAGTCGCCCAGAACTGTGAGAGGTGAGCCGTCCTCAGGAAAGGAGCTTATCAAGGCATCAAGCTCATTGATGAACTCTCCGAGGGAACCTGGAGGGCGATAAATGATAAGGATGTTAAGCTTGAAAGGGCTGGTAACTGTGACAGCATGGAATTCAAAGGAGGCGATAGACAGATGGGTAAGGGGAGAAAGAGAGAATGACCACTTGGGAGAGATGAGGATCCCGGTGCCACCACCCCGCTGACCAGAAGCTCTCGGGGTGTGCGAGAACACGTGGGCAGACGAAGAGAGAGCAGTAGGAGTAGCAGTGTTGTCTGTGGTGATCCATGTTTCCGTCAGTGCCAAGAAGTCGAGGGACTGGAGGGAGGCATAGGCTGAGATGAACTCTGCCTTGTTGGCCGCAGATCGGCAGTTCCAGAGGCTACCGGAGACCTGGAACTCCACGTGGGTCGTGCGCGCTGGGACCACCAGATTAGGGTGGCCGCGGCCACGCAGTGTGGAGCGTTTGTATGGTCTGTGCAGAGAGGAGAGAACAGGGATAGACAGACACATAGTTGACAGGCTACACAAGAGGCTACGCTAATGCAAAGGAGATTGGAATGACAAGTGGACTACACGTCTCGAGTGTTCAGAAAGTTAAGCTTACGTAGCAGAATCTTATTGACTAAAATGATTAAAAATTCCATTCTCAGGAACACAGCTGAATCGATGCCGAAATGACAGCGTCCCCTCCGCGCTAGGCTGTGAAGCCATCGCGCACACCACACCGTTCAAACCCAGGAAAATAAAACTCTGTCCTATGCTACCCTAACTTTAAGAGAAAAAAAACTGTGGGCACCGCTAAAACAAACAGTGCATTAACCTTCCACCATAGGAAATAATTTTTTAAAGAAAAGACCAAGGAAATAATCAAGTAAAAAGTTAGGACAGAGCCCTCCACACCAAACACTCAAACTCCAAAAAATTGCCAGCATGCAAGAGAGGGAAAGAGAGACAGAGAGAGAGACAGAGAGAGACAGAGAGAGACAGAGAGAGACAGACAGACAGACAGACAGACAGACAGACAGAGAGAGAGAATAGTGGTGGATATATTGTATTAGCAATGTTGTTTTCTGTCACAATAACAGATGTTCATCAATGGGCTTAAATCAGTCAGTCATGTCTGGATTGGTCTGACTGACTCTGTTACTGAGGGGACCTGGAAATGGGTGGACGGAACCCCACTGACCACCCCAAGGTAAGAGACTACTGCTCTAATAACACTGACCACCCCAAGGTAAGAGACTACTGCTCTATAATAACACTGACCACCCCAAGGTAAGAGACTACTGCTCTATAATAACACTGACCACCCCAAGGTAAGAGAATACTGCTCTAATGACACTGACCACAGTGGAAGAAGTAGGACTGATTCTCTGTGTTGTTCATACTCTAGGTTCTGAGAGAGTGGTCAGTCTAACTATGTGTTGTTCATACTCTGGGTTCTGAGAGAGTGGCCAGTCTAACTCTGTGTTGTTCATACTCTAGGTTCTGAGAGAGTGGTCAGTCTAACTCTGTGTTGTTCATACTCTAGGTTCTGAGAGAGTGGTCAGTCTATTTCTGTTGTTTTTACTGCAGGTATTGGAGGAGTGGAGAGCCTAATGGTGGTGAAGGTGAGAACTGTGTGGTGGTACCTTACTGGTCATCAGGCCAAGGAGATTGGTGGGACTATCAGTGTTCCAATCGAGAGTACTGGATCTGTGAAAAAGGCCTTTTGTAGGTACTGCTGTTTAAGGAACTCTGAAGACTGATTATATATTTTGGGAAAATGGCACTATGAACAAGACGTTGGAGAGAGAGAGGCACTCACACACACACACACACACACACACACACACACACACACGGAAGCATTCACACACAGAAAACAAATGAGGTATTTACACTACCAGTCAAACTTTTGGACACACCTAATCATTCCAGGGTTTTTTTTTATTCTACATTGTAGAATAATAGTGAAGACATCAAAACTATGAAATAACACATATGGAATCATGTAGCAACCAAATAAGTGTTAAACAAATCGAAATATATTTAATATTTCAGATTCTTCCAAGTAGCCACCTTTTGCCTTGATGACAGCTTTGCACACCCTTGACATTCTCTCAACCAGCTTCATGAGGTTGTCACCTGGAATGCATTTGTTAAAAGTGAATTTGTGGAATTTCTTTCCTTCTTAATGCTTTTAGCCAATAGTTTTGTTGTGACAAAGTAGGGGTGGTATAAAGAAGATAGTCTTTTACCAAATAGGGTTAAGTCCATATTATGGACTTAAAATAAGCAAAGAAAAAGGCAGACCATCATTACTTTAAACATGAAGGTCAGTCAATCTGGAACATTTCAAGAACTTTGAAAGTTTCTTCAAGTGCAGTCACAAAAACCATCAAGCGCTATGATGAAACTGGCTCTCATGAGGACTGCCACAGGAAAGGAAGACCCAAAGTTACCTCTGCTGCAGTTGAAAAGTTCATTAGAGTTAATTACACCTCAGATTGGAGCCTAAATAAATGCTTCCTAAGTAAATGAGTTCAAGTAACAGACACATCCCAACATCAACTGTTCAGAGGAGACTGTGTGAATCAGGCCTTCATGGTCGAATTGCTGCAAAAGAAACACTACTAAATGACACCAATAATAAGATGAGACTTGCTTGGGCCAAGAAATACGAGCAATTAATATTAGAATGTTGAAATCTGTCCTTTGGTCTGATGAGTCCAAATTTGAGATTTCTGGTTCCAACCGCAGAGTCTTTGTGAGATGCAGAATAGGTGAACGGATGATCTCTACATGTGTGGTTCCCATCGTGAAGCATGGAGGAGGAGGTGTGATGGTGTGGGGGTGCTTTGTTGGTGACACGGTCAGTGATTTATTTAGAATTCAAGGCACACTTAACCAGCATGGCTACCACAGCATTCTGCAGTGATACGCTATCCCATATGGTTTATGCCTAGTGGGACGATAATTTATTTACATTTTCTTATGTATGTTTTTTTAAGGGGTGGATCAGCTTAATATTGTGGAAAGATTGTTGCTTCCATCAATGTAATTTTCTGCATCGTTTCCAATCCCCCATATATTTTTGGGGTAATTATATATACCACTGCTCAAAAAAATAAAGGGAACACTAAAATAACACATCCTAGATCTGAATGAATGAAGTATTCTTATTAAATACTTTTTTCTTTACATAGTTGAATGTGCTGACAACAAAATCACACAAAAATTATCAATGGAAATCAAATTCATCAACCCATGGAGGTCTGGATTTGGAGTCACACTCAAAATCAAAGTGGAAAACCACACTACAGGCTGATCCAACTTTGATGTAATGTCCTTAAAACAGGTCAAAATGAGGCTCAGTAGTGTGTGTGGCCTCCACGTGCCTGTGTGACCTCCCTACAACACCTGGGCATGCTCCTGATGAGGTGGCGGATGGTCTCCTGAGGGATCTCCTCCCAGACCTGGACTAAAGCATTCGCCAACTCCTGGACAGTCTGTGGTGCAACGTGGCGTTGGTGGATGGGGCGAGACATGATGTCCCAGATGTGCTCAATTGGATTCAGGTCTTGGGAACGGGCGGGCCAGTCCAAAGCATCAATGCCTTCCTCTTGCAGGAACTGCTGACACACTCCAGCCACATGAGGTCTAGCATTGTCTTGCAGTAGGAGGAACCCAGGGCCAACCACACCAGCATATGGTCTCACAAGGGGTCTGAGGATCTCATCTCGGTACCTAATGGCAGTCAGGCTACCTCTGGCGAGCACATGGAGGGCTGTTCGGCCCCCCAAAGAAATGCCACCCCACACCATGACTGACCCACCACAAAACTGGTCATGCTGGAGGATGTTGCAGGCAGCAGAACGTTCTCCACGGCGTCTCCAGACTGTCACGTCCGTCACATGTGCTCAGTGTGAACCTGCCTTCATCTGTGAAGAGCACAGGGCGCCAGTGGCGAATTTGCCAATCTTGGTGTTCTCTGGCAAATGCCAAACGTCCTGCACGGTGTAAGCACAACCCCCACCTGTGGACGTCGGACCCTCATACCACCCTCATGGAGTCTATTTCTGACCGTTTGAGCAGACACATGCACATTTGTGGCCTGCTGGAGGTCATTTTGCAGGGCTCTGGCAGTGCTCCTCCTGCTCCTCCTTGCACAAAGCGGAGGTAGCGGTCCTGCTGCTGGGTTGTTGCCCTCCTACGGCCTCCTCCACGTCTCCTGATGTACTGGCCTGTCTCCTGGTAGCGCCTCTATGCCCTGGACACTACGCTGACAGACACAGCAAACCTTCTTGCCACATCTCACATTGATGTGCCATCCTGGATGAGCTGCACTACCTGAGCCACTTGTGTGGGTTGTAGACTCCGTCTCATGCTACCACTAGAGTGAAAGCACCGCCAGCATTCAAAAGTGACCAAAACATCAGCCAGGAAGCATAGGAACTGAGAAGTGGTCTGTGGTCCCCACCTGCAGAACCACTCCTTTATTGGGGGTGTCTTGCTAAATGCCTATATTTTCCACCTGTTGTCTATTCCATTTGCACAACAGCATGTGAAATGTATTGACCATCAGTGTTGCTTCCTAAGTGGACAGTTTGATTCCACAGAAGTGTGATTGACTTGGAGTTACATTGTGTTGTTTAAGTGTTCCCTTTATTTTTTTGAGCAGTGTATATCTGTATACATACACACATGCATACATATACACATATGCACATACACATACCTAAATAGATATACATACTTTTTAAAGAATATACCTTTATCATTCCCCGCAAACCCTACCACCCTCCCCCAATTGGAGTAAACTAATAAACACTTAGGCTTAGTTTAGTTTATACATCTTATACACATTTTACAGACACAATCTATTTTACAATTGTTATATTTTGTTTGTTTTGAGTCCTTCCTCTATTTCTGATGTCCATCCAGTTTGATTTCTATTTGTAACTGCGCTATTTCACAAAATGTCTGAACCTAAACACATTTTACAGACCCCGTATGTTTTAGTCTGTATGTCAATTAAGGCTATTCTCAGAACGGTGTTCTCCTTTTTAAGTTCATTCACTTTGGTTTCAATCTTATTGACTGTCCCTTTGAACTTGTGTGTTTCCTTCTCCAATGTCGCAGCTTTTTCATCACCCATCTCGAGGCTTGCCTTCAACTATTTTATATCCTTACTGACTAATTCAAGTATACCCAGTTTGTCATTTATTGATTTTAACGGATCGGTTTCGACCTTCATCATTCCCGGTGGTGAAAATATTAAATCGTCCGTGTCTGTAGAAGAGTCACGTTTCCGTTTTGAAATCGGTTCCCCTGTCTTACTCTTCGTCATGTTTGGGTGTTGCTTGTTTTCGTAATATTTGTCGATAAATGTCTCTAGTCTTAAGATTTGTATAGTATCATTATCCAGATTGAAGGTTGTCACCCACCAGATTGAGTAGTGCTAATATTTAGTCTAACTTGCCGATATTCAATATTACGTTTTTATCTTGAGGTGCTCTACATAACTACGTTCAGTCCATCATTACCTGTCTCAGTCCCGCCTTCCTATCATTTGTTTAGGACAATGATCCAACACACCTCCAGGCTGTGTAAGGGCTATTTGATCAAGAAGGAGAGTCATGGAGTGCTGCATCAGATGACCTGGCCTCCACAGTCACTTGACCTCAACCCAGTTGAGATGGTTTTGGATGAGTTGGACCGCAGAGTGAAGGAAAAGCAGTCAACAAGTGCTCTGCCTATGTGGGAACTCATTCAAGACTGTTGGAAAAGCATTTCAGGTGAAGCTGGTTGAGAGAATACCAAGAGTGTGCAAAGCTGTCATCAATGCAATGGTTGGCTGCTTTGAAGAATATAAAATATATTTTGATTTGTTTAACACTTTTTTGGTTACTACATGATTCCATATATGTTATTTCATAGTTTTGATATCTTCACTATTATTCTAAAATGTAGAAAATAGTACAAATGAAGAAAAACCCTCGAATGTGTAGGTGTGTCCAAACTTTTGACTGGTACTGTATATCATGTAATAGCTGTTGTCAATGTTAACATTTATAGTTCATTATATAGCATTGCATGTAGGCTCTACACAAATATCTCTCTCTCTACCTCTAACTCTCCGTTGATGGTTGGATCCATGAATGGTTAAGTGATGATCCCCACCTAGTGGTTAAAGTGAGAGATGAACTCACCATGAACAACATAGAGGTGAAACAGTGGTATTACACACTTGTCTATGGGTTTTTTCTCAATTCATCCTTCCTTGGTTTATCCTCGCATCCTCTCTCCTCCTTCTTAAAACACATTGGATAATACAATCCTCGGGGAGGGACCTTGGACCTTCTCCTCTAATAGGGTTGAGCAGAAGGAGAGGAGAAAAGAGAAGAGGAATCAGACTATTGAGATAGAGCCTTAACAGAGAGAGCCTTAAAGGAAGAAGAACATTTTAATTAGTGATGGACAGAGAAAAATAATGTTATGTTGAGATTTAGATGAGTGTGTAGACATACTGTGCTCTATAATGCTTGTATTCTGCTAAATGTATTCATCATTTTTCTAGATTTTTTTTCATTATCAATTATTACCATCAATCACTTTTATAATAAGAAGAACAAATGCACAGATGAATAAATAAAGGAACAGTGTCCTCTGAGGTCAACCAGCTTCCTGATTGAATGTGATTGGATTGTTAAAAAAGTGTGACCTGCAGTTGGACACAGACAGAAGGCAGCACAGAACCTAGGACACACACACATTCACAAAGGCACACACGTCTGTGAAGTTCCCCTTTAAAACCTCTGAAAAAGACGCAGGCATAGATACCCTACACACACTTCTGAATATTTCCTCACACTGATGTCACACACAGACGGCTCAGACAGGAAAGAAGGCCCCTATATGGCCAGTGCAAGCCATAACGGGACTTCCTTATGAACAATGTTACGAACAGGCCTTGCGAAATATGACTTCCTGCTTGAATCTGATTGGATTTTATCAACTGCAGTCGACCTCAAACAGACTTCAGAGCGGTACCAGTGGAGACGCATATCAGAGTAACTACTCAGCTAATTGTAATTGAAGTTAGAATCATAAAATAGATATTACCATTAGGAGTCAGATAGAAAGGTAATCATACAGTAAGTTAATACCGTAAGTACAAGTAAGTTAGAATCATAGATATTACAATATCAGGTCAGTCAGACTGAATTAGTTCATTGATTGATTGATTGGGGTAATCATTGATATCCGGTACAGTTAGTTAAGATGGCCGACTACGTCAACAAACAGGTGATTGAATTAAACAAAGTTAATGAAGAAAACCGGAACAGAGCAACGAGGAGCGTGAAGACTGAGACCCATCTCTCAGGTAAGGACAAATAATTAGCTTTTTTTCTCTCTCTCTCGCAATCACGAACGCACGCCCGCCTGCAGGCATAGACGAACCAAACACATGCACGCACACACACAAATACCACATAAAAGAAAAACATACATAACATGTATATTTTTGAGTGTTCTGTTACCTGGGTGGTTCAGTTGGTAAGGAGAGTGGGGGTTACAACATGCTGGGGTCACACACTAAAATGCATTAGTTTTTCCCCTTCAATTACTGGAACTATTTGAATAAGATCAATTAAAAATAACCTTTTTAAACAACAACAAAGTGGACACCCTGCCACTGTTTTTGGTAAACTGCTGAGGGGCTGGAGAAATGTAACCACTCTCAAATTCATAGAGATCTGTATGCTCAGTGTAAGCTTGTTTTACTCTGGAATTGTAAATGATGGAATTGTACAAACTCTGTATTTTTGGGAGATCCGACAACATTCATATAGAGATGTGAGTTATAGATCTTTCATTCCCATTGAAAGCAAGTCGAAGAGGCGGTAGATCTGTTCTATGTGTTGTTTTTCTGTGCTTCCCTTTCTGAAGTTGCATTTTTACATCTTTTACTTAAGGTTACGTACAGCAACTTCAAACAGCAGATTATACAATATTTATTTTACACAACAAACTGCTTATTTTGTCACATAAACACATTAGAATTTTTACAACCAGGAAATGGCGGAGCGATTTCTGTATAGTGCATCTTTAAATTGTCATTTTGAGCTCATAGATGGTCAGTCTTGGGTCCTGATGGGGTTACATAGTTAAACTAAGCTCATGAGGCATTTACAAGTTACATTCATGAAGAATGAATGGGTAAATATTATACATTTCAAAGTCCCAAAAAATTGAGGCAGCAATCAAAGATAGCCCTTTTAAATCATTCTTCAGCTATATTGTGCAATTTTGGCAATTTCTTCATACAGTAGCTTCCTTTTTATCTGATGTGAGGTGACCATGTGAGTAAAGTGTTGCTGCCTACCCTAAGTCAGAGGAAAACAAATGACGCAATGGAAATGTTTGGTTCTCAGAATTCTGATCATAATCATTAGTGATGTGTGTGTGTGTGTGTGTGTGTGTGTGTGTGTGTGTGTGTGTGTGTGTGCGTGCGTGCGTGCGTGCGTGCGTGCGTGCGTGCGTGCGTGCGTGCGTGTGTGTGTTTCTCTGCAGATGGAAGACTAAGACTCTACAGGCTGGCTGCTGTGTGTTTTGGAGTGCTGTGTCTTCTACAAGTCACCCTCAACATCTCCCTGAGGCTGGCTTTCTGTGAGTGAGGCTGTGTCCCAAATGACACCCTAGTAGCTCTGTTCGTTTGATAGTGCACTATGTAGGGAATAGAGTGCCATTTGGGACCTTTTTCCATTTGGGTCTCTTTTCCATTTTATAACGGACTACATTTGAACAGGGTCGATGGGGCAGATACGTATTTTATCATCACACTAGTTCTGTACTTAAAATCAACGATCACAAATCCTGTAGTTTGTCAATGTTTTTGACACACAAAAATAAACACACCTGTTGTAATGATGCAGTACAATGAAATGTGTGCTCTATTTACAGTAGTCTGTTCCTAGACACCGCATGAGTTTCAAGTTTGAGAAAGTTTAAATTTCTACCGATCTGCGTGTCAGTTATTTATCATTCCATTTCTACCGATCCGCGTGTCAGTTATTTATCATTCCATTTCTACCGATCCGCGTGTCAGTTATTTATCATTCCATTTCTACCGATCCGCGTGTCAGTTATTTATCATTCCATTTCTACCGATCCGCGTGTCAGTTATTTATCATTCCATTTCTACCGATCCGCGTATCAGTTATTTATCATTCCATTTCTACCGATCCGCGTGTCAGTTATTTATCATTCCATTTCTACCGATCCGCGTGTCAGTTATTTATCATTCCATTTCTACCGATCCGCGTGTCAGTTATTTATCATTCCACTTCTACCGATCCGCGTGTCAGTTATTTATCATTCCATTTCTACCGATCCGCGTGTCAGTTATTTATCATTCCATTTCTACCGATCCGCGTGCCAGTTATTTATCATTCCATTTCTACCGATCCGCGTGTCAGTTATGATTTTCATAAACACGTTTTAGTGGAACATTTTTCATTTAGTATCATTTTCATTTTTCTAAATAATTGTGACATGGTTAATATTACAAACCGGAATTACATCATTTAGGAGACTTTCTTATCCAGAGCGATTTACAGGAGTAATTAGGAGTGAGTCCCTTAGTCAAGGGCACATTGACAGATTGTTCACCTAGTATACCGCCCCAACGCTCTAAACCGCTATGCAACCTGCCGCTTCAAACCAGAATTATAATAATAAACATTTAAAAAATAGAAATTCCATTAATGGGAGAGCACCAGCCTCTGCCATATGGACACATTTAGACACTGTGATTCATTGGCGTCTAAAGAAATGAGTGCACGAAGAGATATCCTAAGGCAATTTAGCAGTAGGCCAAGAACTTCCATTGTCAACTAGAACAAATAAAATCAGAAAATATCCTGACGAAAATATAGATTCTTTCAATCTCATTCATCTCTTTGCTTTTTCTAAGGAGGACTGGTGATTATCGAGGGGGAGAGTTTGTAAAGATTTTTTAAATACTGTGAGGAACTAACATTCACAATGGATGTAAAGGTGAAGAAAAAATGACTTAGAAGCTCAGCTAATTAGTGGTGTTGAGTGAACACGATCAGAAACAAGACATCCCCAAATGGTTACTTTCCTACATTTGCGCAGCAGGCCAGTTAGACTACTTCTATATGCGTGCTCTGGCTCTGTCAACATTAAGAGGACAGAGAAACCAGATACATGCTCATTGGTCAAGTGGAGCGCTGGACAAACTCGGTCATCAGGCTCTCCTCCAACAGCGTCATGTTGGCAGTGAACTTATCAGGGAGGAACAGAAACATACTGACATCATCCTGCATCTGAAAATCTGCGGAGAGACAGAGGCAAGGAAAAGTACAATGGAGAAGAGGAGATATCCGATTGGAAAATATGTTTAAGTATAATAAGTATTTGAAATAGAAATGAACTGTGTTATTACTGTGCAGTCCAGATATAAGTTAATTCCCAATTCCACTGGGTAATAGTCCTGGGCAATCATGGCAATGCGGGTGAGCGTCACCACATCTAGCTGGAAGTCCTCTATCGTTCTACTTGGAAGAAATAAAACGGAGAAGAAGAGAGATCAGATCAATTGGAAAATAAGTTTATGAACAATAAAAATGATTTGAAACATTTTATGCAAATTAACTGTGTCATTACTTGGGGTGGCATGTAGCCTAGTGGTTAGAGTGTTGGGCCAGTAACCGAAAGGTTGCTAGGTCAAACCCCAATCCAATTTCACAGGATAATGGTTCTGGGTTATCATGGCAATGCGGGTGAGCGCCACCCCATCTAGCTAGACGTCCTCTATCCCTCTATTTGTTATCCATCTAACCACACACTCATAAAAACGAGGCGATAGGTGAAAGGTGAAAACAACTTCAGGAGATGAGATAAGGAGTTGATCCCCAGCCCTCTAGTACCTTCGAAGTTGGCAACACCCAGAGCAACACTACCAGCACTTCTTCCCAGGGGCTTTGTCAGGATGGTATCCACCTGCCTGTTTTCAATATTCCCGCAAGGTGGCGCCAACTCTCTGTTTTTGATTTGTAAAGGTACACCCCTGTCTTTATAAGGCCCCACAGTTGACAGTGCATGTCAGAGAAAAAAACAAGCGATGATGTCAAAGGAATTGTCCATAGACCTCCGAGACAGGATTGTGTCGAGGCACAGATCGTATGCTCCTATGCTTTAAAATTGGTCCTGATATTCTTCTGGTAACCCGTGCTTGATTTGGGCAGGATCTGAGTACCGATCTGAGTACCGGCACCTCAAAAGGTCTACTGCTTGAGCTCCTGTAACTCTTATAGAATATCAGCTCAAATGTATTGTGGGGGTAACTGCACCTAAAAATGAACAGTACTGGAACCCAAAATGAGTAATGGAACCCATTTCAGTCAAAGTCAAGCACAGCCAGTAATGAAAACAATCAATGCTCAAATGTTTCTTTTTCCAAAAATGTGAAAACAAAACAAAAAATCCGCATCAGCTCTTTTTGTTATGTTACAGCTTTATTCTAAAACGTATTTAATATTTTTTTCCCTCATCAATCTACACACTATAGCGCATAATGACAAATCGAAAACAGGTTTTTAGAAATTTTAGCAAATTTATGAAAAAAAAAAAAACTTATTTGTGTAAGTATTCAGACTCTTTGATATGAGACTTGAAATTGATTTCAGGTGCATCCTGATTCCATTCATTATCCTTGAGATGTTTCTACAACTTGATTGGAGTCCACCTGTGGTAATATCAATTGATTGGACATGATTTGTAAAGGCACACCCCTATCTTTCTGTTGACAGTGCATGTCAGAGCAAAAGCCAAGCCATGAGGTCAAAGGAATTGTTCATAGAGCTCTGAGACAGGATTGTGCTGAGGCACAGAGCTGGGGAAGGGTACAAAGACATTTCTGCAGCATTGGTCTCCAAGAACACAATGGACTCCATCGATGTTAAATTGAAGGAGATTGGAACCACCAAGACTCTTCCTAGAGCTGGCCGCCCGGCCAATCTGAACGATCGGGGGAGAAGGGCCTTGGTCAAGGAGGTGTCCAAGAACCCGATGGTGACTCTGACAGAGCTCTAAAGTTCCTATGTGGAGATGGGAAAACCTTCCAGAAGGACAACAATCGCTGCAGCGCCAGACGGAATACACTGCTCAGTAAAAGGCACATGGTAGTCCTCTTGGAGTTTGCCAAAAGGCACCTAATGACTCTCAGACCATGATAAACACGATTCGCTGGTCTGATGAAACCAAAATTGATTCTTTGGCCTCAATGCCAAGCGTCACGTCTGGAGGAATCCTGGCACCATCCCTACGCTGATGAATGATGGTGGCAGCATCATGCGGCAGGGACTGGACTAGTCAGGATCGAGGGATAGATGAATGGAGCAAAGTACAGAGAGATCCTTGATGAAATCCTGCTCCAGAGGGCTCAGGACCTCAGACTGGGGCAGAGGTTCACCTTCTAGCAGGACAATGACCGTAAGCACAAAGCCAAAACAAAAAGGGAGAAGCTTCGGGACAAGTTTCTGAATGTCCTTCAGTGGCCAAGCCAGAGCCCGGACTTAAACCCTATTGAACACCTCTGGAGAGACCTGAAAATAGCTGTGCAGCGATGCTCCACATCCAACCTGACAGAGCTTGAGAGGATCTGCAGTGAAGAATGGGAGAAACTCCCCAAATACAGGTGTGCCAAGAATGTAGGGTCATACCCAAGAAATCTCAAGGCTGTAATCTCTACCAAAGCTGCTTCATCAAAGTACTGAGTAAAGTGTTTTTTAAAACCTTTATTTTACTAGGCAAGTCAGTTAAGAACAAATTCTTATTTACAATGACGGCCTAGGAACAGTGGGTTAACTGCCTGTTCAGGGGCAGAGCGACAGATTTGTACCTTGTCAGCTCGGGGGTTTGAACTTGCAACCTTCCGGTTACTAGTCCAACGCTCTAACCACTAGGCTACCCTGCCACCCGTCTGAATACTTATGTACGTTTTTTATTATTTATGAAGTTCCAAACATTTCTAAAAACCTGTTTTTGCCTTGTCATTGTGGGTTATTGTGTGTAGATTGATTAGGGGAGTAAATAATTCAATACATTTTAGAATAAGGCTGTAACATAACAAAATGTGAAAAAAGTCAAGGGGTATGAATACTTGCACTGTATAAGCCTGGGATATCAACCACTCAAAGTTAGTGGGAGTGACCATAGAATTCTACGGGAGTGACCTTCTTGAGTAAAATATTTGCCATCAGGCTATGTCCTTTAGCAAAAACATTCCCCCTGGTCATCGATAATTAATACAACCACAAAGACTGTACATCCGGCGCCGACAGAGATGGCCACCTCGCTTACCGTTCATAGGAAACTATGTAGTATTTAGTTTTTTTAATGTACTATTTCTTACATAGTTTCCACAGGAAATTTTAAGTTTTGTTACATACAGCCGGGAGGAACTGTTGGATATAAGAGCAACGTCAACTTACCAACATTACAACCAGGATTACGACTTTCCCGAAGCGGATCCTCTGTTTGGTCCTACACCCAGGACAATGGATTGGATCCCAGCCGACGACCCAAAACAACGGCGCCGCAGAAGGGGCATATGGAGCGGTCTTCTGGTCAGGCTCCGTAAACAGGCACATCGCGCACCGCTCCCGAGTATACTTCTAGCCAATGTCCAGTCTCTTGACAATAAGGTAGACGGAATCCGAGCAAGAGTTGCCTTCCAGAGAGACATCAGAGATTGTAACATTCTTTGTTTCACAGAAACATAGCTCACTCGGGATAAGTTATCAGAGTCGGTACAGCCAGCAACAAACATCTCTCTGGTAAGAAGAAGGGCGGGGGTGTATGCCTTATGATTAACGAGATGTGGTGTGATCATAACAACATACAGGAACTCAAGTCCATTTATTCACCTGACCTAGGATTCCTTACAATCAAATGCCGACCGCATTATCTACCAAATGAATTCTCTTCGATGATAATCACAGTTGTGTACATCCTCCCCAAGCAGACACATCGACGGCCCTGAAAGAACTTCATTGGACTCTATGTAAACTGGAAACCACAAATCCTGAGGCAGCATTTATTGTAGCTGTGGATTTAAACAAGGCTAATATGAAAACAAGGCTCCCTAAATTCTATCAGCATATTGAATGCATGACCCGGGCTGGCAAAACCGTGGATCTTTGTTACTGTAACTTTTGCGACGCATACAAAGCCCTCCCCCGCCCTCCTTCTGACCACGACTCCATTTCGTTGCTCCCAGCCTACAGACAGAAACCAAAACAGGAAACGCCCATGCTCAGGTCTGTTCAACGATGGTCCGACCAATCGAATTCCACGCATCATGATTGCTTCGACCACGTGGACTTGGATATGTTCAGCATAGCGTCGGACAATAACATTGATGAATACGCTGATTCAGTGAGCGAATTTATTAGCAAGTGCATCGGGGATGTTGTACACACGGCAACTGTTAAAACATTCCCCAACCAGAAACTGTGGATTGATGGCAGCAATCGCGCAAAACTGAAAGTGCAAACCACTGCTTTTAATCAGGGAAAGGTGACCGGTAACATGACTGAATACAAACAGTGTTGCCATTCCCTCCGCAAGGCAATCAACAAGCTAAGCGTGAGTATAGAGACAAAGTAGAGTCGCAATTCAATGGCTCAGACATGAGAGGTATGTGGCAGGGTCTACAGTCAATCACGGACTACTAAAAGAAAACCAACCCCGTCGCGGACCACAATGTCTTGCTCCCAGACAAAGGAAAAAACTTCTTTGCTCCCTTTGAGGACAATACAGTGTCACCGACACGGCCCGCTACCAAAACCTACAGGCTTTCCTTCACTGCAGCCAACATGAGTAAAACATTTAAAAGTGTTGACCCTCGCAAGGCCCAGATAGCATCCTTAGCCGCATGCACAGACCAGCTGGCTGGTGTGTTTACGGACATATTCAAGCAATCCTTATCCCAGTCTGCTGTTCCCACATGCTTCAAGTGGGCCACCATTGTTCCTGTTCCCAAGAAAGCTAAGGCAACTGAGCTAAATGACTATCGCCCCGTAGCACTAACTTTCATCATCATGAAGTGCTTTGAGAGACTAGTTAAGGATCATATCACCTCCACAGTACCTGACACCCTAGACCCACTCCAAATCAAGGACAACAACCACCCGAGCCACTGCCTGTACACCTTGCTATCATCCAGAAAGTGAGGTCAGTACAGGTGCATCAAAGCTGGGAAAGAGAGACTGAAAAAATGCTTCTATATCAAGGCTATCAGACTGTTTAAGAGCCATCACTAACCTTGAGTGGCTGCTGCCAACATACTGACTCAAGTCTCTAGCCTCTTTAATAATAAAAAATTGGATGTAATAAATGTATCACTAGCTAAACAATGCCACTTTATATAATGTTTACATACCTTACATTACTTATCTCATATGTATATACTCTACTCTATACCATCTACTGCATCTTTCCTATGCTGTTCATCCATTGCTCATCAATATATTTGTATGTACTTATTCTTATTCATTCCTTTACACTTGTGTGTATAAGGTAGTTGTGAAATTGTTAGATTACTTGTTAGATATTACTGCATGGTCAGAACTAGAAGCACAAGGATTTAGCAAAACTCGCATTAACATATGCTATCCACGTGTATATGACAAATAAAATTTGATTTGATTATGGCTAAGCACATTTCCACAATTTCTATTCTTAAAATGTGCTTTTAGATCTAAACCCTAAATCTAAGATTGATGCGTTGGTCCACCAGACCTTCCGAGCAATTGGGAGGAAGTGTCTGGGAACAAGATTAGGTGTAATGTGACTAAAATGACTTAACTTTAGAGTGTGTTTCATCCTTCAGCACAACATGTCACTATTTATAAAGCACATGATAAAGCAAAGCAGTTCCGACAGAAACAACAACACAGAGATACATGGAATAAACAAGCGTACAGTCAATAACACAATAGGAAAAAAGAAAGTCTATATACAGTGTGTGCAAATGGCATCAGGATACTGCCAGAGGTCCGGACAACAGGCCCTCCGATTTTACACACTGAACTCTATCTGCGAAGTAGTATGCGAACCAGGCGATGCAGTCATTTGAGAAACCAAGGCTATTGAGTCTGCCAATAAGAATACGGTGATTGACAGAGTCGAAAGCCTTGGCCAGGTCGATGAAGACGGCTGCACAGTGCTGTCTTTTATCGATGGCGGTTATGATATCGTTTAGTACCTGAGGTGTGGCTGAGGTGCACCCGTGACCAACTAGGAAACTGGATAGCACAGTGGAGAAGGTACGGTGAGATTTGAAATGGTCAGTGATCTGTTTATTAACTTGGCTTTCGAAGACTTTAGAAAGGCAGGGCAGGATGAATATAGGTCTGTAACAGATTGGGTCTAGAGTGTCACCCCCTTTGAAGAGGGGGATGACCACGGCAGCTTTCCAATCTTTAGGGATCTCAGACAAAATGAAAGAGAGGTTGAACAGACTGGTAACAGGGGTTGCAACAATGGCAGTGGATAATTTTAGAAAAAGAGGGTCCAGATTGTTTAGCCCAGCTGATTTGTACGGGTCCAGGTTTTGCAGCTCTTTCAGAACATCTGCAATCTGGATTTGGGTGAAGGAGAAGCTGGGGAAGCTTGGGCGAGTAGCTGCGAGGGGTGCGGAGCTGTTGGCCGGGGTTGGGGTAGCCAGGAGGAAAGCATGGCCAGCCGTAGAGAAATGCTAAATGAAATGTTCGATTATCATGGATTTATCGGTGGTGACCATGTCGTCTAGCCTCAGTGCAGTGGGCAGCTGGGAGGAGGTGCTCTTGTTCTCCATGGACTTCACAGTTATGACACGTTTATCAACCCTTTATAAAGCATGACATACACTTATAGATGCTTAATAACACATTCATGTAGCGCTTATGAATGCACTATGAAGGCTTTATGAACCCTTTGATAAGACCATTGATGGTGAAATCACAATCAGTGAAAACATTATTGATCTAGCTAACTAGCAGATTTAGATCAATCATCAACATGAATGATCAGCTGATAGTCTGTCCTCTTTCCCCGATGTCAGTCATGTCTTTTGATAGGCACTGTAACCAGTGGTGTAGTGATATTTGTCATCATTTCTCAATCAATGTTTGTACTGACAGATGACACCTTTAGAATACCTTTATAGAATATACATCAAATGCATCCTCAGATTACAACGTCTGACTATATCCACATCGTCTCGGAGAAAATGTTCTATGTCCTTCACCAAGTCAGGAACAGCTCGTTTCAAAATAGACTAAACATCCATGTCAATCTTGAATGATAATTCATCACGTTTTACTGGTGAAATGTCCACACTGCATGCCAATCATCTCAGTCATTATCATGAGAATATGCATTTAGATGTTATTGAGTTACTGTTTCGTGAGTGAATTAACCAGGAGCTATATGTATCAATCCTTTCCAGATAACAGAGGCAATGAGACTGTGGAGAGAGACCAGCTACAGACCAGTTACAACACTATGACTGAAGAGAGAGACCAGCTACAGACCAGTTACAACACTATGACTGAAGAGAGAGACCAGCTACAGACCAGTTACAACACTATGACTGAAGAGAGAGACCAGCTACAGACCAGTTACAACACACTGACTGAAGAGAGAGACCAGCTACAGAAGGAAAGAGATGATCTCATGAGAAAGTTCTCTAATCTGAGTGAGTTAACCTGATAAATGATCATAACATCACATATCTAATATGCAGTTTCAATAATAGGTGCAGAATAACAAGATGGAAATTCATGTTTTGTCATGTAGAACAAACCTGTCCTGATGGCTGGCAGAAGTTCAACTCCAGTTGGTACTTCCTGTCTACTGAGACTAAAACCTGGAAGGAGAGCAGAGAGGACTGTCTGGAGAGAGGAGCCGACCTGGTGATCGTAAACAGTGATATGGAACAGGTGTGTGTCTGTGTGTGAGAGAATGGGAGAGAGAGAGAATCAAGCATCTCTTTGTCAGTAATGTGTCTTCCAGTATTTAACACATGTAGTCTAAAGTAGTTGACAATATCAGTATCTTTCTCACCAACAGCAGTTTCTCTTAGGCCTCAATAAGGGAGCCTGGATTGGTCTGACTGATTCTGTTACTGAGGGGACCTGGAGATGGGTGGACGACACCCCACTGACCATAAGGTGTGATAGAGACTTTTTAACAAATGACATATTGCTTCAAATGTTTATCATGAAAAGTTTGTTTTCACTCATAGATGTCATTCCACAAACACTAATAAATATATCTAAGAAACTAAGTACTATTAAATATGAAAATGCAATACAACTAAAGTTATCTTTGTTGGTCTAAGCTAGATGAGGGTCTATAATTTATGATGATGTTTTCTACCAGCGTCTGATTATTAACTTTGCCCCCTTTTTAATTAGTATGTTTTATGTTATTTGCACTGGTTCTATGGACACTCACTAGACTCTACCCACACACTCACTAGACTCTACCCACACACTCACTAGACTCTACCCACACACTCACTAGACTCTACCCACACACTCACTAGACTCTACCCACACACTCACTAGACTCTACCCACACACTCACTAGACTCTACCCACACACTCAATAGACTCTACCCACACACTCACTAGACTCTACCCACACACTCACTAGTCTCTACCCACACACTCACTAGACTCTACACACACACTCACTAGACTCTACCCACACACTCAATAGACTCTACCCAGACACACACTCTTCACATGCACTGCTGCTATTCTGTTAATTATCTATCCTGATTGCCTACTCACTTTTATCCCTACCTACATCAGAAAGTATTCACACCCCTTGACTTTTTGCACATTTTGTTGTGTCACAGCCTGAATTTAAAATGTTTTAAATAGCGACATTGAATATCCCTTTGAGCATGGTGAAGTTAATAATTACACTTTGAATGGTGTACCAATACACCCTGTCACTACAAAGATACAAGCATCTTTCCTAACTAAGTTACTGGAGAGGAAGGAAACCGCTCAGGGATTATAACACGAGGCCAATGTTGACTTTAAAACAGTTACAGAGTTGAATGGCTGTGACAGGATAAAACGGAGGAATTCTGTTTGCAACAAGGCACTAGAGCAAAGAAATGCTCAAACGGTTTGGACGCAACAGACAGAAGTTGGGAGATCAGGTTTAACGACTTCAGATGAGTCCCATGACAGTTGTGAGGGTCGTAGAGTGAAAGAGAGAAAAACATTGTGTTTGTGAGAGTCTCGCCTTTCCAGAGATTGGTTTGTACAGATTTATTGAAACAGCTGCATTTCAGGATGTCTCATGTTCTGGCAAACACCACTGTAGCTCGGCCACCTTCCCATGCAAAAAAAACCCGGATATCTCTAGCTTAAATTGACTGATTGTGTTGGAGATGTTTTTATTACATTACTTAGATTGACGCACAGGTGTGTCAATGGACTCTTAATGATTTAAGGATGGAATGGAGCTAAGCACAGGCAAAATCCTAGAAGAAAACCTGTTTTCCACCAGACATTGTGTCACGCCCTGGTCTTAGTATTTTGTGTTTTCTTTATTATTTTGGTCAGGCCAGGGTGTGACATGAGTTATTTATGTGGTGTGTTTTGTCTTGTGGTTTTTTGTAGGTCATGGGATTGTGGTTAGTGGGGTTGTCTAGAATAGTCTATGGCTGCCTGGAGTGGTTCTCAATCAGAGGCAGGTGTTTATCGTTGTCTCTGATTGGGAACCATATTTAGGCAAATCAAATCAAATCAATCAAATCAAATTTTATTTGTCACATACACATGGTTAGCAGATGTTAATGCGAGTGTAGCGAAATGCTTGTGCTTCTAGTTCCGACAATGCAGTGATAACTAACAAGTAATCTAACTAACAATTCCAAAACTACTGTCTTATACACAGTGTAAGGGGATAAGGAATATGTACATAAGGATATATGAATGAGTGATGGTACAGAGCAGCATACAGTAGATGGTATCGAGTACAGTATATACATATGAGATGAGTATGTAGACAAAGTAAACAAAGTGGCATAGTTAAAGTGGCTAGTGACATAAGAATGCAGTCGATGATCTAGAGTACAGTATATACATATGCATATGAGATGAATAATGTAGGGTAAGTAACATTATATAAGGTAGCATTGTTTAAAGTGGCTAGTGATATATTTACATCATTTCCCATCAATTCCCATTATTAAATTGGCTGGAGTTGGGTCAATGACAGTGTGTTGGCAGCAGCCACTCAATGTTAGTGGTGGCTGTTTAACAGTCTGATGGCCTTGAGATAGAAGCTGTTTTTCAGTCTCTCGGTCCCAGCTTTGATGCACCTGTACTGACCTCGCCTTCTGGATGATAGCGGGGTGAACAGGCAGTGGTTCGGGTGGTTGATGTCCTTGATGATCTTTATGGCCTTCCTGTAACATCGGGTGGTGTAGGTGTCCTGGAGGGCAGGTAGTTTGCCCCCGGTGATGCGTTGTGCAGACCTCACTACCCTCTGGAGAGCCTTACGGTTGAGGGCGGAGCAGTTGCCGTACCAGGCGGTGATACAGCCCGCCAGGATGCTCTCGATTGTGCATCTGTAGAAGTTTGTGAGTGCTTTTGGTGACAAGCCGAATTTCTTCAGCCTCCTGAGGTTGAAGAGGCGCTGCTGCGCCTTCTTCACGACGCTGTCAGTGTGAGTGGACCAATTCAGTTTGTCTGTGATGTGTATGCCGAGGAACTTAAAACTTGCTACCCTCTCCACTACTGATCCATCGATGTGGATAGGGGGTGTTCCCTCTGCTGTTTCCTGAAGTCCACAATCATCTCCTTAGTTTTGTTGACGTTGAGTGTGAGGTTATTTTCCTGACACCACACTCCGAGGGCCCTCACCTCCTCCCTGTAGGCCGTCTCGTGGTTGTTGGTAATCAAGCCTACCACTGTTGTGTCGTCCGCAAACTTGATGATTGAGTTGGAGGCGTGCATGGCCACGCAGTCGTGGGTGAACAGGGAGTACAGGAGAGGGCTCAGAACGCACCCTTGTGGGGCCCCGTGTTGAGGATCAGCGGGAGGAGATGTTGTTGCCTACCCTCACCACCTGGGGGCGGCCCGTCAGGAAGTCCAGAACCCAGTTGCACAGGGCGGGGTCGAGACCCAGGGTCTCGAGCTTGATGACGAGCTTGGAGGGTACTATGGTGTTGAATGCCGAGCTGTAGTCGATGAACAGCATTCTCACATAGGTATTCCTCTTGTCCAGGTGGGTTAGGGCAGTGTGCAGTGTGGTTGAGATTGCATCGTCTGTGGACCTATTTGGGCGGTAAGCAAATTGGAGTGGGTCTAGGGTGTCAGGTAGGGTGGAGGTGATATGGTCCTTGACTAGTCTCTCAAAGCACTTCATGATGACGGAAGTGAGTGCTACGGGCGGTAGTCGTTTAGCTCAGTTACCTTAGCTTTCTTGGGAACAGGAACAATGGTGGCCCTCTTGAAGCATGTGGGAACAGCAGACTGGTATAGGGATTGATTGAATATGTCCGTAAACACACCGGCCAGCTGGTCTGCGCATGCTCTGAGGGCGCGGCTGGGGATGCCGTCTGGGCCTGCAGCCTTGCGAGGGTTAACACGTTTAAATGTCTTACTCACCTCGGCTGCAGTGAAGGAGAGACCGCATGTTTTCGTTGCAGGCCGTGTCAGTGGCAATGTATTGTCCTCAAAGCGGGCAAAAAGTTATTTAGTCTGCCTGGGAGCAAGACATCCTGGTCCGTGACTGGGCTGGGTTTCTTCTTGTAGTCCGTGATTGACTGTAGACCCTGCCACATGCCTCTTGTGTCTGAGCCATTGAATTGAGATTCCACTTTGTCTCTGTACTGACGCTTAGCTTGTTTAATAGCCTTGCGGAGGGAATAGCTGCATTGTTTATATTCGGACATATTACCAGACACCTTGCCCTGATTAAAAGCAGTGGTTCGCGCTTTCAGTTTCACGCGAATGCTGCCATCAATCCACGGTTTCTGGTTTGGGAATGTTTTTATCGTTGCTATGGGAACGACATCTTCGACGCACGTTCTAATGAACTCGCACACCGAATCAGCGTATTCGTCAATATTTCCATCTGACGCAATACGAAACATGTCCCAGTCCACGTGATGGAAGCAGTCTTGGAGTGTGGAGTCAGCTTGGTCTGACCAGCGTTGGACAGACCTCAGCGTGGGAGCCTCTTGTTTTAGTTTCTGCCTGTAGGCAGGGATCAGCAAAATGGAGTCGTGGTCAGCTTTTCCGAAAGGGGGCGGGGCAGGGCCTTATATGCGTCGCGGAAGTTAGAGTAACAATGATCCAAGGTTTTACCACCCCTGGTTGCGCAATCGATATGCTGGTAAAATTTAGGAGTCTTGTTTTCAGATTAGCTTTGTTAAAATCCCCAGCTACAATGAATGCAGCCTCCGGATAAATGGTTTCCAGTTTGCAAAGAGTTAAATAAAGTTCGTTCAGAGCCATCGATGTGTCTGCTTGGGGGGGATATATACGGCTGTGATTATAATCGAGGAGAATTCTCTTGGAAGATAATGCGGTCTACATTTGATTGTGAGGAATTCTAAATCAGGTGAACAGAAGGATTTGAGTTCCTGTATGTTTCCTTCATCACACCATGTCTCGTTAGTCATGAGGCATACGCCCCCGCCACTCTTCTTACCAGAAAGATGTTTGTTTCTGTCGGCGCGATGCGTGGAGAAACCCGTTGGCTGCACCGCGTCGGATAGCGTCTTCCCAGTAAGCCATGTTTCTGTGAAGCAGAGAACGTTGCAGTCTCTGATGTCCCTCTGGAATGCTACTCTTGCTCGGATTTCGTCAACCTTGTTGTCAAGAGACTGGACATTGGCAAGAAGAATGCTGGGGAGTGGTGCGCGATGTGCCCTTTTTCGGAGTCTGACCAGAACACCGCCTCGTTTCCCTCTTTTTCGGAGTCGTTTCCTTGGGTCGCTGCATGCGATCCATTCCGTTGTCCTGTTTGTAAGGCAGAACACCGGATCCGCGTCGCGGAAAACATATTCTTGGTCGTACTGATGGTGAGTTGGCGCTGATCTTATATTCAGTAGTTCTTCTCGACTGTATGTAATGAAACCTAAGATGACCTGGGGTACTAATGTAAGAAATAACACGTAAAAAAACAAAAAACTGCATAGTTTCCTAGGAACGCGAAGCGAGGCGGCCATCTCAGTCGGCGCCGGAAGTTCTAGGCAGTTCTAGGCAGCCATATTCTTTGAGTGTTTCGTGGGTGATTGTTGCTCTCTCTGTGTTTGTTTGTACCAGATAAGGCTGTTTAGGTTTTCCACGTTTTTTTGTATTCAGTTGTTCATGTCTACTATTTCGTATTAAAAGAACCATGGACACTTACAACGCCGCATATTGGTCCTCTGATCCTTTTCGCCTCTCCTCTTCGGAAGAAGAGGAGGAAATCCCTAATACATTGGCAAATTAAATCACATTTCAGCAAGACAATAACCTAAAACACAAGGCCAAACCGACACTGGAGTTCCTAACCAAGTGTAACGGTTCTCTCTCTTCATCTGAGGAAGAGTAGTCAAGATCGGACCAATGCGCAGGGTGGTATGTGTCCATGTTAATATTTAATAAATCAACTGAACAGTGAATAACAAAACAACAAAGAGCGTGAACGAAACAGCCCTGTAAGGTGCAACAACACATAACAGAAAACAACTACCCACAACTCAAATGGTAAAAACAGGCTACCTAAGTATGGTTCTCAATCTGAGTCAACGATTAACAGCTGCCTCTGATTGAGAACCATACCAGGCCAAACACATAGAAAAAGAAAACTAGAACAACACATAGAATGCCCACCCCAACTCACGCCCTGACCAACCTAAACAAGAAACATAACAAAGGAACTAAGGTAAGGACGTGACACCAAGAAGGCAGTGAATGTTTCGAGTTTTGAAAGTTTTGATTTAAATCTGCTTGAAAATGTATGGCAAGACCTAAAAATGGTTGTCTAGCAAAGATCAGCAATGAAATTTGATAGAGCTTGAATCATTTTTTTCTAAGAATAATGGACACATGTTGCACAATCCAGGTGTGGAAAGCTCTTTAAAAAAAAATACCCAAAAAGACAAAGGGTGATTCTAACATTTACTGATTGAATACTTACGCAAATGTTCGAAGAAATGTTAGTATTTTATGTCAATTATTGCCAAAAAATACTATTTAAGACAATATTGATCCCACTTTGTAACATAACACTATTTGAAAAAGTCAATTTGTGTGAATATTTTCCGTATTAACTCAATTACCTCAACTACATACCTCGTACCCCTGCACATTGACTCGGCATTGGTACTCGTATATAGACTCGTTACTTTTTATTTGTTGTGTTACTATTTTTTTTTTTATTGTTTGCACATTTTTTATTCATTTCTTAATTACCTAATTACTTTAACTCCGCATTGTTGTAAAAGGACCCGTAACTAAGCATGTGTTATTATTATTTTCTCTTGTTTACCCTGTAGTTACTGGCACTCACAGCAACCTGATAATGGTCGTGACGACCCAAAAAATGGGGAGGAGGACTGTGTTGAGCTGAACATAGAAACCTGGCGTCCTGCAAAGGCATGGAATGACCAGTCATGTTTAGACAATCGTCACTGGATTTGTGAGAAAGTGGTTTAACAACACCATGACAACAGAGGAGGCTGGTGGGAGGACGCGCGGTGGGAGGACATACAGCACCTTACAGTGCTCACAACTTCATTCTCTCTCTCTCTCTCTAAAACACACACACGCACACACACCAACACACTGCTGGTACTGTACTGAGTGGCAAACAACCTGATAATGGTTGTGAACCAGGATATACTGTAACAAGGACTGTGCTGATGGTAATATTGGGTATTCTGAGCCTGTATATACATATTCTGACATTTCATTTACCTCTCTTCATAACTGGATTTGTGAAGAGTTATACAGTAGCTCATTATATAGTAGTGCTACAGTACTAATGCATCTCTCTCTAGTTAAACAGTGTGTAGACATATTGTCATCTGTAAAATGCTTGTATTCATTGTTTTAAATAGAAACATGTTATGTGATTTGCCATAGGCTTGTGCTTTTTTCATAATCAATTATTAGTACAAATCTCTTTAGTAAAAGATGAGGCTCAGAAAAGAAAGGCTCAGTAAGAAAGGAACCTAGCAATTTACCAGCTTCCTGATTGAATGTGATTGGATTGTTAAAGCAATGTGACTTGCAGTTGGACACAGACGGTCGGCAGAACAGTACTGAGAGGATACACGCTGCACGCAGGCAGACACACACAGACACACACACAGACACACACAGACACAAACACACAGACACACACACACAAACACACAGACACACACACACACAGTTAGAAAGGTAATCACATAGTTAGTTCAGATGTATGACTACTTTAACAAACAGGTTATTGAAGAACATGAGAAAAGAGCAAGGTAAGAACTAAGAAAACTATCTATCACACACATACACGCACATGTGCACACCTTGAATTTCATGATTTTAGGCGCAAGGCTATTTGTCCTTCAAGAGGTTCCCAATCTGCCAGGGCACCAAGGCCATCTGCTAAGGCACCCTGTCCATGATCCACAATAACCAGTTAAATTGATTTGAAAAACACTAGCCATTCTGTTAAGAAAAACATTGGTCTATGTAAAGGTCATACATAATTAGCATATTGGAACAATAGCGCTTTTAGCTTACTGCTGTGTGCATTGCTGTTGTTATAATGTGAAGAAATAGCCTAATAGTTCATTAACATTTTAAACTAAATGTTCTGATCTGTTGCATCAGCCGCTTTGCTTTTAAACGTTTTTTTGATGTACAGTGGTTGTATGAACTTGGGATCTATCGTCCCACAACTGTCCCAGAATCTAGAAATATTTATTTCTCACACCGAACGATAAGTGTAGATCCACTTTTGTACTATACTAGATTGAAATAGGCAGGTGATTTTGCTATTCGTTACTCATCTTGGTGCCAGGTTTCCTCCAGACATGATCCTTGGCATTCAGGCCAAAAAGTTAAATAGTGGTTTTATCAGACCAGATAATCTTGTTTCTCATGGTCTGAGTCCTTCAGTTGCCTTTTGGTAAGCTCCAAGCGGGCTGTCAAGTGCCTTTTACTGATGAGTGGCTTCTGTCTGGCCGCTCTACCATAAAGGACTTATTGGTGGAGTGCTGCAGAGATGATTGTCCTTCTGGAAGCTTCTCTCCGATCTCCACAGAGGAACTATGTTCCAGAGTCACCATTGGATCCTTGGTCAACTCTCTGAGAAAGGCCATTTTCCCCCGATTGCTCAGTTTGGCCAGGCGGCCAGCTCTAGGAAGACTCTTGGTGGTTCAAACTTATTCCATTTAAGAGTGATGGAGGCCACTGTGTTCTTGGGGATCTTCAATGCTGCAGAAATGTTTTGGTAACCTGTACCTCGACACAATGCTGTCTCAGAGCTCTAATTATTCCTTCCACCTCATGGCTTGGTTTTTGCTCTGACATGCACTGTCAACTGTTGAACCGTATGTAGCCAGGTGTGTGCCTTCCCAAATCATGCCCAATCAATTGCAATTCCCAAAAGACTCCAATGAAGTTGTAGAAACATCTCAACAATGAACAATGGAAACAGGATGGACCAGAGCTCAATTTTGAGTCTCATAGCAAAGGGTCTGAATACTTTTATAAATAAGGTGTCTGTGTTCTAATTTTTAATACATTTACAAACATTCCTAAAAACTTGTTTTCGCTTTGTCATTATGGGGGTATTGTGTGTAGATTGATGAGGAAAACATTAATTGAATCAATTATAGAATAAGGCTGTAACGTAACAAAATGTGGAAAAGGGGTCTGAATACTTTCCGAATGCACTGTAATGCATTACATTTGACCAGAGCCCATAGGACAGATATGCATTTCATTATCACACAATCGTTCTGTACTCACAAAGCAAGGATGACAATTCAGACTTACAGACGTTATATGGCTTGTGGGACCAGTAGTTTGTCAAGAAAGAATGTCGACATCCTCCACAGAGAATTGAGATACAACTGTAACTGGTGCACTTGGTCTTGTATAAGTCACTGAACATGGCGACAATGTACACACCACAACCAGGACTGTGTCCCAAATAGCACCTTATCCACTTTAAAGGGCACTGCTTTTGACCAGGGTACATAGGGCTTTGGTCCATTGTACTGCACTATAGAAGGAATAGGGTGTCATTTGGGATGCTTCCCATGCAGGAACATCTTTGTTTTTAAGCACCGCTCTAACGAAGAGAGAAACCAGTTCGAGACCTGTTACAACACCACTGAACTGGAGCAAGACAGAGACCAGCCAGATACCAGTAGTGGTATCATTGAACTGTGTACTGTTGCATCCCTCGTTAAAGGAAGCGGGTTCTTTCTAGTTATTGCAAAGAGAATCTCGACAGTATAAAGCATTTACATCATGAAGACTGTTCATTTCAAACATGACAGCAGGTACAACATAACCTGTTCCAAGCTGAGTCCATCTGCACCCACTCACAGGTAGCACCCTTGAATACCTTGGCCAACAACCAATGAGGGTCTGCCAATAAAGCCATGCACATCCAATCAGATATATATTTCCAATATCCAGCACTGAACACGTACATACCATTTTAACCAGCTGTGCATAATAACTTCTCTCTCAAACATGACATGTACAGATAGAGACCACTTGCAGAAGGAGAAAGAAGAACTTGAACCAGCTAGAAAGAGAGGCCAGTCAGATAATTCAAAGGACAAAAAACAGTTACAAGAGCGTTACAATGCCCTGACTAAAGACACAAGTTGAGAGACAGGGTCAGTGTCCTGACCAATGAGAAGGTGGCGCTGGAGAAGAGGCTCTCTGAGTGTGGTAAGTAGTCAAGTCAGTCACTAGGGCTGCATCCCTCTTCTCTACCCTTCATTCTCCTGAAGGGTGAATTTGCAGCCTGACCTCAAAGACTAGACGTAACATAGTAAATTTAAATCTGTGACACTTTGTGATTAGTATATGTTACGTTTGATGTGGTTAAATTGCACAGAAGTTTACTTAAGACCAAAAAAAAAGGAGGGAGGAGGGAGGATGAGTGGCCATATGATGCGAACGTCTAGCAACCCAAAGTTTGCGCTTTTAAATCTTTTCATGGACAACGTTTGCATTTTAGCCAATTAGCAACTTTGCAACTACTTACTTATTTCTTTATTACGTTGCAACTACTTAGCATATTAGCTAAACCTTTCCCTTACCCTGACCGTAACCACTTAACCTAACTCCTAACCTTAACGCTAACCTTAACCTCTAATGCTAACTTCTAGCGTAGCTAATGTTAGACACCTACCACCAAGCCACCTAGCTAATTCAAATTCATAACATATCATACATATTGAACATTTGTAACATAGCATATGAAATGGATGATGGACATCCACAAATTAATACACACCTATCGATACGTGGATTGTATGTTTTAACAGAAGTGTGGAATGAAGCAAATCTGATTGATTCAACAGTTCAGGTCCCTGTCTGTCACTTACAAATACAACATGTCATCAAACATGTATCCCCCTTCAGTGATGAATGCACGTCTTGGCTAATTGTATCATTTGCCAAAAACAAAAGGAGGGAGGATGGATGCGAACGTCTAGCAACCCAAAAGTTGCGTGTTCGAATCACATCATGGAAGACTTTAGTATTTTTTACTTGCGTCCAACAACATCATTGACAAATACGCTGATTCGGTGAGCGAGTTCATTAGAAAGTGCATTGGCGATGCTATACCAACAGCAGCGAATAAAACATTCAAATCAAATCAAATCAAACCAAATCAAATTTCATTTGTCACATACACATGGTTAGCAGATGTTAATGCGAGTGTAGCGAAATGCTTGTGCTTCTAGTTCCGACAATGCAGTGATAACCAACAAGTAATCTAACTAACAATTCCAAAACTACTGTCTTATACACAGTGTAAGGGGATAAGGAATATGTACATAAGGATATATGAATGAGTGATGGTACAGAGCAGCATACAGTAGATGGTATCGAGTACAGTATATACATATGAGATGAGTATGTAGACAAAGTAAACAAAGTGGCATAGTTAAAGTGGCTAGTGACATAAGAATGCAGTCGATGATCTAGAGTACAGTATATACATATGCATATGAGATGAATAATGTAGGGTAAGTAACATTATATAAGGTAGCATTGTTTAAAGTGGCTAGTGATATATTTACATAATTTCCCATCAATTCCCATTATTAAAGTGGCTGGAGTTGGGTCAGTGTCAATGACAGTGTGTTGGCAGCAGCCACTCAATGTTAGTGATTGCTGTTTAACAGTCTGATGGCCTTGAGATAGAAGCTGTTTTTCAGTCTCTCGGTCCCAGCTTTGATGCACCTGTACTGACCTCGCCTTCTGGATGATAGCGGGGTGAACAGGCAGTGGTTCGGGTGGTTGATGTCCTTGATGATCTTTATGGCCTTCCTGTAACATCGGGTGGTGTAGGTGTCCTGGAGGGCAGGTAGTTTGCCCCCGGTGATGCGTTGTGCAGACCTCACTACCCTCTGGAGAGCCTTACGGTTGAGGGCGGAGCAGTTGCCGTACCAGGCGGTGATACAGCCCGCCAGGATGCTCTCGATTGTGCATCTGTAGAAGTTTGTGAGTGCTTTTGGTGACAAGCCGAATTTCTTCAGCCTCCTGAGGTTGAAGAGGCGCTGCTGCGCCTTCTTCACGACGCTGTCAGTGTGAGTGGACCAATTCAGTTTGTCTGTGATGTGTATGCCGAGGAACTTAAAACTTGCTACCCTCTCCACTACTGATCCATCGATGTGGATAGGGGGTGTTCCCTCTGCTGTTTCCTGAAGTCCACAATCATCTCCTTAGTTTTGTTGACGTTGAGTGTGAGGTTATTTTCCTGACACCACACTCCGAGGGCCCTCACCTCCTCCCTGTAGGCCGTCTCGTCGTTGTTGGTAATCAAGCCTACCACTGTTGTGTCGTCCGCAAACTTGATGATTGAGTTGGAGCGTGCATGGCCACGCAGTCGTGGGTGAACAGGGAGTACAGGAGAGGGCTCAGAACGCACCCTTGTGGGGCCCTCGTGTTGAGGATCAGCGGGGAGGAGATGTTGTTGCCTACCCTCACCACCTGTGGGCGGCCCGTCAGGAAGTCCAGTACCCAGTTGCACAGGGCGGGGTCGAGACCCAGGGTCTCGAGCTTGATGACGAGCTTGGAGGGTACTATGGTATTGAATGCCGAGCTGTAGTCGATGAACAGCATTCTCACATAGGTATTCCTCTTGTCCAGGTGGGTTAGGGCAGTGTGCAGTGTGGTTGAGATTGCATCGTCTGTGGACCTATTTGGGCGGTAAGCAAATTGGAGTGGGTCTAGGGTGTCAGGTAGGGTGGAGGTGATATGGTCCTTGACTAGTCTCTCAAAGCACTTCATGATGACGGAAGTGAGTGCTACGGGGCGGTAGTCGTTTAGCTCAGTTACCTTAGCTTTCTTGGGAACAGGAACAATGGTGGCCCTCTTGAAGCATGTGGGAACAGCAGACTGGTATAGGGATTGATTGAATATGTCCGTAAACACACCGGCCAGCTGGTCTGCGCATGCTCTGAGGGCGCGGCTGGGGATGCCGTCTGGGCCTGCAGCCTTGCGAGGGTTAACACGTTTAAATGTCTTACTCACCTCGGCTGCAGTGAAGGAGAGACCGCATGTTTTCGTTGCAGGCCGTGTCAGTGGCACTGTATTGTCCTCAAAGCGGGCAAAAAAGTAATTTAGTCTGCCTGGGAGCAAGACATCCTGGTCCGTGACTGGGCTGGGTTTCTTCTTGTAGTCCGTGATTGACTGTAGACCCTGCCACATGCCTCTTGTGTCTGAGCCATTGAATTGAGATTCCACTTTGTCTCTGTACTGACGCTTAGCTTGTTTAATAGCCTTGCGGAGGGAATAGCTGCATTGTTTATATTCGGACATATTACCAGACACCTTGCCCTGATTAAAAGCAGTGGTTCTGGCTTTCAGTTTCACGCGAATGATCGAATTCCCAAACTAGAAACCGTGGATTGATGGCAGCATTCGCGCGAAACTGAAAGCACGAACCACTGCGTTTAACCAGGGCAAGGTGACCGGAAACATGATCGAATAGAGGAATACCTTTGTGTGAATGCTGTTCATCGACTACAGCTCAGCATTTAACACCATAGTACCCTCCAAACTCGTCATTATTCACCCACAACTACGTGACCATGCACGACTCCAAGCCAATCATCAAGTTTGCAGACGACACTACAGTGGTAGGGTTGATTACCAACAACGACGAGACGGCCTACAGGGGAGAGTTGAGGGCCCTCTGAGTGTGGTGTCAGGAAAATAACCTCAACGTCAACAAAACAAAGGAGATGATTGTGGGCTTCAGGAAACAGCAGAGGGAGCACCCCCCTATCCACATCGATGGGACAGTAGTGGAGAAGGTAGTAAGTTTTAAGTTCCTCGGCGTACACATCACGGACAACCTGAATTGGTCCACCCACAAAGACAGCATTGTGAAGAAGGCGCAGCAGCACCTCTTTAACCTCAGTAGGCTGAAGAAATTCGGCTTGTCACCAAAAGCACTCACAAACTTCTACAGATGCACAATCGAGAGCATCCTGTTGGGCTGTATCACCGCCTGGTACGGCAACTGCTCCGCCCACAACCTTCCGCCCACAAGGCTCTCCAGAGGGTAGTGAGGTCTGCATAACGCATCACCGGGGGCAAAACTACCTGCCCTCCAGGACA
Source organism: Oncorhynchus nerka (assembly GCF_034236695.1). NCBI lineage: Eukaryota > Metazoa > Chordata > Actinopteri > Salmoniformes > Salmonidae > Oncorhynchus > Oncorhynchus nerka. The sequence goes on along the minus strand of NC_088413.1, from coordinate 18,833,070 downwards.
CCTACACCACCCGATGTCACAGGAAGGCCATAAAGATCATCAAGGACAACAACCAAGGCAAAGTTAGTACAGGTGCATCAAAGCAGGGACCGAGAGACTGAAAAACAGCTTCTATCTCAAGGCCATCAGACTGTTAAACAGCCACCACTAACATTGAGCCAACATACTGACTCAACTCCAGCCACTCTAATAATGAAAATGGATGGAAATTGATTTAAAAATGTATCACTAGCCACTTTAAACAATGCCACTTATATAATGTTTATATACCCTACATTACTCATCTCATATATATATGTATATACTGCACTCTATACCATCTCCTGCATCTTGTCTATACCGTTCTGTACCATCACTCATTCATTCATCTTTATGTACATATTCGTTATCCCTTTACACTTGTGTGTATAAGGTAGTAGTTGTGGAATTGTTAGGTTAGATTACTTGTTGGTTATTACTGCATTGCCGGAACTAGAAGCACAAGCATTTCACTACTTTCGCATCTGCTAACCATGTGGATGTGACAAATATCATTTTAACAATAACCTTAACTCAAACTGTAACACCTAGCATAGGGAACATTATCAACCTAGCCACATTTTTTATTTACATTTTTTATTTCACCTTTATTTAACCAGGTAGGCAAGTTGAGAACAAGTTCTCATTTACTATTGTGACCAGGCCAAGATAAAGCAAAGCAGTTCGACACATACAACAACACAGAGTTACACGTGGAGTAAAACAAACATACAGTCAATAATACAGTAGAAAAATAAGTATATATACAATGTGAGCAAATGAGGTGAGATAAGGGAGGTAAAGGCAAAAAAAAGGCCATGGTGGAGAGGTAAATACAATATAGCAAGTAAAACACTGGAATGGTAGATATGCAGTGGAAGAATGTGCAAGGTAGAGATAGAAATAATGGGGTGCAAAGGAGCAAAATAAATTAATACAGTAGGGGGATAGGTAGTTGTTTGGGCTAAATTATAGATGGGCTATGTACAGGTGCAGTAGTCTGTGAGCTGCTCTGACAGCTGTTGCTTAAAGCTAGTGAGGGAGATAAGTGTTTCCAGTTTCAGAGATTTTTGTAGTTCGTTCCAATCATTGGCAGCAGAGAACTGGAAGGAGAGGCGACCAAAGGAAGAATTGGTTTTGGGGGTGACCAGAGAAATATACCTGCTGGAGCACATGCTACAGGTGGGTGCTGCTATGGTGACCAGCGAGCTGAGATAATGGAGGACTTTACCTAGCAGGGTCTTGTAGATGACCTGGAGCCAGTGGGTTTGGCGACGAGTATGAAGCGAGGGCCAGCCAACGAGAGCGTACAGGTCGCAGTGGTGGGTAGTATATGGGGCTTTGGTGACAAAACGGATGGCACTGTGATAGACTGCATCCAATTTATTGAGTAGGGTATTGGAGGCTATTTTGTAAATGACATTGCCGAAGTTGAGGATCGGTGGGATGGACAGTTTTACAAGGGTATGTTTGGCAGCATGAGTGAAGGAGGCTTTGTTGTGAAATAGGAAGCCAATTTTAGATTTAACTTTGGATTGGAGATGTTTGATGTGAGTCTGGAAGGAGAGTTTACAGTCTAACCAGACACCTGGGTCTTTGTAATTGTCCACATATTCTAAGCTAACGTTAGCCACAACAAAGTGAAATTAAAAACACATCATACGAAATAGATGAGGGACATCCACAAATGAATACATATCAAGTGAAATGTAACATATCATACTAAATGGAGGGAGACAGATTCATATTTACCATGTTATGTCCAGGGTGGAACTTGCAGTGCACTTGGACACTGTGTGCAGTACACACCAATCAAGGATTCACCAACAGTTAAATGACAATGTAAACAAAAAAGATCAATACAATACGCAAGTGTTATACAGTGCCTTGCGAAAGTATTCGGCCCCCTTGAACTTTGCGACCTTTTGCCACATTTCAGGCTTCAAACATAAAGATATAAAACTGTATTTTTTTGTGAAGAATCAACAACAAGTGGGACACAATCATGAACTGGAATGACATTTATTGGATATTTCAAACTTTTTTAACAAATCAAAAACTGAAAAATTGGGCGTGCAAAATTATTCAGCCCCTTTACTTTCAGTGCAGCAAACTCTCTCCAGAAGTTCAGTGAGGATCTCTGAATGATCCAATGTTGACCTAAATGACTAATGATGATAAATACAATCCACCTGTGTGTAAACAAGTCTCCGTATAAATGCACCTGCACTGTGATAGTCTCAGAGGTCCGTTAAAAGCGCAGAGAGCATCATGAAGAACAAGGAACACACCAGGCAGGTCCGAGATACTGCTGTGAAGAAGTTTAAAGCTGGATTTGGATACCAGAAGATTTCCCAAGCTTTAAACATCCCAAGGAGCACTGTGCAAGCGATAATATTGAAATGGAAGGAGTATCAGACCACTGCAAATCTACCAAGACCTGGCCGTCCCTCTAAACTTTCAGCTCATACAAGGAGAAGACTGATCAGAGATGCAGCCAAGAGGCCCATGATCACTCTGGATGAACTGCAGAGATCTACAGCTGAGGTGGGAGACTCTGTCCATAGGACAACAATCAGTCGTATATTGCACAAATCTGGCCATTGTGGAAGAGTGGCAAGAAGAAAGCCATTTCTTAAAGATATCCATAAAAAGTGTTGTTTAAAGTTTGCCACAAGCCACCTGGGAGACACACCAAACATGTGGAAGAAGGTGCTCTGGTCAGATGAAACCAAAATTGAACTTTTTGGCAACAATGCAAAACGTTATGTTTGGCGTAAAAGCAACACAGCTCATCACCCTGAACACACTATCCCCACTGTCAAACATGGTGGTGGCAGCATCATGGTTGGGCCTGCTTTTCTTCAGCAGGGACAGGGAAGATGGTTAAAATTGATGGGAAGATGGATGGAGCCAAATACAGGACCATTCTGGAAGAAAACCTGATGGAGTCTGCAAAAGACCTGAGACTGGGACGGAGATTTGTCTTCCAACAAGACAATGATCCAAAACATAAAGCAAAATCTACAATGGAATGGTTCAAAAATAAACATATCCAGGTGTTAGAATGGCCAAGTCAAAGTCCAGACCTGAATCCAAACGAGAATCTGTGGAAAGAACTGAAAACTGCTGTTCACAAATGCTCTCCATCCAACCTCACTGAGCTCGAGCTGTTTTGCAAGGAGGAATGGGAAAAAATGTCAGTCTCTCAATGTGCAAAACTGATAGAGACATACCCCAAGCGACTTACAGCTGTAATCGCAGCAAAAGGTGGCGCTACAAAGTATTAACTTAAGGGGGCTGAATAATTTTGCACGCCCAATTTTTCAGTTTTTGATTTGTTAAAAAAGTTTGAAATATCCAATAAATGTCGTTCCACTTCATGATTGTGTCCCACTTGTTGTTGATTCTTCACAAAAAAATACAGTTTTATATCTTTATGTTTGAAGCCTGAAATGTGGCAAAAGGTCGCAAAGTTCAAGGGGGCCGAATACTTTCGCAAGGCACTGTATATATTTCTTCAACAGAGCAAAACATTTGTCAGAAAATATGGAAAAATTTTCCAGAGGGATGGAAGCTGTTGGGATCCTGAGTACTACTCACTCACTCACTCACCTGTTCCTGTCTGCTGTTTATGATCATCAGGTCTGCTCCTCTGTTCAGACAGTCCAGTCTACTCTCCTGCCAGGTTTTCATCTCAGTAGACAGGTCTGCTCCTCTGAGTGAGTGAGTGAGTGAGTGAGTGAGTGAGTGAGTGAGTGAGTGAGTGAGTGAGTGAGTGAGTGAGTGAGTGAGTGAGTGAGTGAGTGAGTGAGTGAGTGAGTGAGTGAGTGAATCAAACATGCCTTGGTCAGTAATGTATCTTCCAGTATTTAACACATGTAGTCTATAGTAGTTGACAATATCAGTATCTTTCTCACCAACAGGAGTTTCTTGTTGGCTTTACAAAGGAAGCCTGGATTAGTCTGACATACTCTGTTACTGAGGGGACCTGGAAATGGGTGGACGGCACCCCACTGACCACCCCAAGGTAAGAGACTACTGCTCTAATAACACTGACCACCCAAGGTAAGAGACAACTGCTCTATAATAACACTGACCACCACAAGGTAAGAGACTCCTGCTTTAAAAACACTGACCACCCCAAGGTAAGAGACTACAGCTCTGTAATAACACTAACCACCCCTAGGTAAGAGACAACTACTCTATAATAACACTGACCACCCTTAGGTAAGAGACTACTGCTCTGTAATAACTCTGACCACCACAAGGTAAGAGACTACTGCTCTATAATAACACTGACCACCACAAGGTAAGAGATTCCTGCTTTAAAAACACTGACCACCCCAAGGTAAGAGACAACTACTCCATAATAACACTGACCACCCCAAGGTAAGATACTACTGCTCTATAATAACACTGACCACCCCAAGGTAAGAGTCTACTGCTCTATAATAACACTGACCACCCCAAGGTAAGAGTCTACTGCTCTATAATAACACTGACCACCCCAAGGTAAGAGACTACTGCTTTAAAAACACTGACCACGCCAAGGTAAGAGTCTACTGCTCTATAATAACACTGACCACCCCTAGGTAAGAGACTACTGCTCTATAATAACTCTGACACTGGACACTGTACTGCTCTAATAACAGTAATAATAGTTTATTAAGGGTGTGTACTGGAGGCGAAGTCAGGTCCATGAGAGCAGATGTAGTGAACAGGCGCACTTTTTATTCCGGTCCACAAAAGTACATAAATGTGCCTAAACACGGAACATAGACAATAAGTATGGCGCGTAACAATACCCACATAACATAAATACAATTTCACACAAAGACATGGAGGGAAACAGAGTACTAAATACATACAGTGTGATTAGGGAATGAAAACCAGGTGTGTATTGAACAAGACGAAACAAATGGAAATATGAAAAATGGAGCGGCGATGGCTAGAAAGCCGGTGACGTCGATCGCCAAATGCCGCCCGAACAAGGAGAGGAGCCGACTTCGGCGGAAGTCGTGACACAGATCACTTGGAGCATTGGCTACACGGCTGGAAATGGTTCAACTCTGAGACTATCGATCCCTACAGACTAAGAGCAAATCTTTGATACTAATTACTAGTCTGCAGCTAGAAATTATGTCAAGCTGGGATGCAAAGACTGACAACTGCCGAAACATCTATCTATGAGATTCATTTCTGAATGGTACTGTGAAGTATTCATTCTAACCACGGTAGATTTTGATCTTCTGGAAAACAAAGAGAGAGAGAGAGAGACTCAGATGAACTCTACAGCAGACAGACCAGATTCCAACCGATAAGATCACGACACATGGGCGTAAATATATATATTGATTGCAATTATTCCCGAATGAGTGAGCGTTTATGTGCAAAGGATTAGCATTTCTATTAATATAATTATAGCAGTATAGTGTGTAGCAATCTCTTTTTCCATTCCCAGTCTCTCTCAGTCCACACCCAGAACATCTATTCTATAATGACATGAATGAATGTCACTCTGAACAATCCATTCTAACCAAGACAGAAAGAGAGGGTGGACAAACTCTCCAATAGAAACAAACTTTTCAACAGAGATCCCGACGACAGACTGAGCGTAAATACAGTATGTATATTGATTGCAATTGTTCCCGTATGAGTGAGCGTTCATGTGCAAACGATTAGCATTTCAATTGTTATAATTATCAACTTTGTAGTGTCTCATCTCAGTTGACCCCCACTTCCCTTTCTGTCCAACAAGCCGCGATACCGGTTTATCATTTCCTTGTCACTATCTACTGTTTGTTTATGCATTTCTGTGATTTGCTTATTTAGTAAATAAATTATTTAAGACATGTATGGATGACTGATAGTGAAGACCGGGTTCGTGCAGATAACCAACAATTTACGACGTTTGGAATGAGACTAAGATGAGGTAAATAATAATTCACTAATTCGAAGACTAATTGATCAGATATTCAAATATCTGAAAGTTATAATAGGAAAATTATAACTTTATAATCTGAATATTTTCCTTGGTACCCCGACTTCCTAGTTAATTTACGTTGCTGCTACTCTCTGTTAATCTTATATGCATAGTCACTCACTTTAACTATACATTCATATACATACTACCTAATTTGGCCCGACCAACCAGTGCTCCCGCACAATGGCTAACCGGGCTGTCTGCATTGTGTCCCACCACCTGCCAACCCCTCTATTTATCCTTCTGCTACTCTCTGTTCATCATATATGCATAGTCACTGTAACGATACCTACATGTACATATTCCCTCAATAAGCCTGACTAGCAGGTGTCTGTATATAGCCTTGCTGCTCTATTTTAAAATGTATTTTTACTGTTGTTTTATTTCTTTACTTACCTAGAGAATTTCTGTTGGAGAGTCTGTCCCCCCTCTCTCTCTGTCGTGGTTAGAATGGATAGTTCAGAGTGACATTCATTCATGTCATATAGAATAGATGTTCTGGGTGTGGACTAATAGAGAAATGTTCTTATAGAATAGGTGTTTCGGCGGTTGTCGGTCCTCGCATCTCAGGTCGACAATTTCTAGCTGCAGACTAGTAATTAGTATCGAAGATTTGCTCTTATACTGTTGGAATCGTCCGTCTTTCTGCTGGAAAGTTCATCTGATCGTCTCTCTGCTTCCATGAAGTTTCTTGTGGTTAGAATGGATACGTCAGAGTACAATTCAGAAATGTTTTTATAGAATAGGTGTTTCGGCGGTTGTCGGTCCTCGCATCTCAGGTCGACAATTTCTAGTTGCAGACTAGTAATTAGTATCGAAGATTTGCTCTTATACTGTTGGTATCGATAGTATCGGAGTTTAACACCCATTACAACCTTAGCTTATACTGAGGTTTTTGTGGTCTCTACTCAAACCTTTGTCCTCTCCGTGACCAAGAAACGCGTGGTCTGAAGTGGGTTTCTTCAGGTGGAGGATTTATTCGTAACAGTAGAAAAGGGCTGTCCCATGAGCCAAATCATGTCTGGCTCATGGGACTTAGTTAAACTTTGAAGGGAATACAATTCTCTCGCATTAACGGTTCAACATCACCTTACATAATTTCACAATTAATTTAATCTTCATCATTGATTTTATAAATAAATTAGACGGAAACCTCATCACGGAGACTCCTGTATAAACAGAGTTATGGTAATGTGGCTGCATTGTCTTTCATAAGGTCACAACATGAAACAAAACGGACCGGGTCGTAGCGGGCTACTCCACCGACCAAAGTATGGATATTGTTCAGTTCTCAAGTGATGTAGAAGTTCCTTTATTCTATGCATGGCCATAAGGAGAGAGTCTCCTCTAGGAATTTACGACCTGAGTTAAATCCTGTTTGGGCTAGGGGGCAGCATTTTCACTTTTGGAGAGTAAACTGCCTGCTACTCAGTCCAACATGCTAATATATACATATTATTAGTAGTATTGGATAGAAAACACTCGGAAGTTTCTAAAACTGTTTGAATGATATCTGTGAGTATAAAAGAACTCACATGGCAGGCGAGAACCTGAGAAAAATCCAACCAGGAAGTGGGAAATCTGAGGTTTGTAGTTTTTCAACTCTTTTCCTATCCTACACACAGTGTCTATGGGGTCATCTTGCACTTCCTACGGCTTCCACTAGATGTCAACAGTCTCTAGAACTTTGTTTGAGGCTTCTACTATGAAGGGGAGCTGAATGAGAGGGGATTGAGCCAGGTTTCTGGCAGAGTGCCTTGAGCTCGTGACGCGCGTTCATGTGAAAGATAGCGCACGTACCATTGCTTTTCTACAGACAAAGGAATTCTCCGGTTGGAACATCATTCAAGATTTATGCTAAAAACATCCTAAAGATTGATTCTATACTTCGTTTGACATGTTTCTACGACCTGTCATTTTTTATTTTACCTTTGAATATAACTTTAATATAACCTTTTGGACTTTTCGTCCGACGTTCGGCTGGACCTGCACGAGCGTTTGGAGATGTTTACCAAACGCTCTAACAAAAGGAGATATTTGGACATAAATGATTAACTTAATCGAACAAATCAAACATTTATTATGGAACTGTGATTCCTGGGATTGCACTCATATGAAGATCATAAAAGGTGTGTGAATATTTATAATGCTATTTCTGACTTCTGTTGACCACACAAAATGGCGGATATTTGTTTGGCTGTTTTGGTCCCCTGAGCGCTGTACTCAGATTATTGCATGGTATGCTTTTTCCGTAAAGTTTTTTTACAAATCTGACACAGCGGTTGCATTAAGGAGAAGTGTATCTATATTTCCATGCATAATAGTTTAATCTTTTATCAATGTTTATTATGAGTATTTCCGTAAATTGATGTGACTCTGCAAAATCACTGCATGTTTTGGAACTACTGAACATAACATGCAAATGTAAAATTAGATTTTTGCATATAAATATGCACTTTATCGAACAAAACATACATATATTGTGTAACATGAAGTCCTATGAGTGTCATCTGATGAAGATCATCACAGGTTAGTGATTCGTTTTTTAATCTATTTCTGATTTTTGTGACCTCTCTTTGGCTGGAAAAATGGCTGTGTTTTTCTGTTACTTGGTGGTGACCTAACATAATCATTTGGTGTGCTTTCGCTGTAAAGCCTTTTTGAAATCAGACACTGTGGTTGGATTAAGGAGAATTCTGTCTTTAAAATGGTGCCCAATACTTGTATGTTTGAGAAATTTGAATTATTATGTTGTTTGAATTTGGCACCTTGCAATTTCACAGGCTGTTGGCGAGGGGTACCCCGTTCCCCGACTGGATAACTGAACGTGGGTGTAGGAGGGAGGGAGAGAAAGGGAGAGAGAGGGGGATGGTACTCACTATACCCAAAGAGGGCCACGTCATGACATAAGGCAGGTTCTCAACAGACGTCACTGGCAACAACGTCGCCTATGGGCACAAACCCACTTAATGCTCTCCTTACCTGGTCCATGAGTTTTGGTGGGTGGCCCTCTCTTGGCAGGTTTGTTGTGGTGTCATATTCTTTCCATTTTTTAATAATGGATTTAATGGTGCTCCGTGGGATGTTTCAGGTAAAATTTTTGGTTGATCTGTACTCCTCCACAACTTTGTTCCTGACCTGTTTGGAGAGGTCCTTGGTCTTCATGATGCATCTCTGGGGCCTTTCAGAACAGATGTGTATATAAACTGAGATCATGTGGCACAAAGATTGCACACAGGTAGACTGCAGTACATAATGCATGCACCACTTTTCAGTTTTTTATTTCTTTGAAACAAGTAATTTTTTTCATTTCACTTCACCAATTTGGACTATTTTGTGTATGTCCATCACCATGACATCCAAATAAAAACCATTTAAATTACAGGTTGTAATGTAACAAGAACAGGAAAAACACCAAAGGGGATGAATACTTTTGTAAGGCACTGTATAACATGAATTAACTGATATGTGACATGAGGGAGAGGTCAGAATAGAGGAGAGAGAGGGGAGAGAGAGAGACAGAGAGAGAGAGAGAGAGAGAGAGACAGAGAGACAGAGAGAGAGAGAAAGCAAGGGAGAGAAGAATTATCTGATATGTGACAAGAATTCATGCTAAAATTAAAGCTCTGCCCCACCTGCCCTGAATGACGGGGTCGCCGCTGCCTGTCCTTGAAAACTTCTGAGGGGAGGGACCTTGGATATTCTCTCCCAATGCGTGTTGAGAATGAGGCGAGCGGTGGTTTCCAATATTCAACATTTTCTCCAGAAGTGTGCGCTTGTTCACTTCCCTTTATGCATTTGATAGGAAATCACCAGTATATGGGATTTCCCTCTAGCCCACATGCCTACACCGACCCAAGGCTTTTAGATTTATGGGAAATAGTAGATGAGCGTACACTTCAGCAGAAAGAAGAGATTATTGGAACGCAATCCAGAATCTGAATATCTGAAAACCAATATTGTGGACGCGGTGTGTTAGTTGTCTCTTGGTACTGAAAGAGTGGTCGGCGTTTTGGCCAACTTGAACGATGCACTGTGCAACCACATGATGCGCTGGATTTGTGAGAAATTACAGAAATATCTACATATAGGTCAAATCCACATCTTGTTTAAATGTGTTTATTATATTATCATCTACAACTGTTTGTTGTACATGAACATTTTCCCTAAGATTGTGTAATTAACTGGGAGTACATGCATTTACATGCTACATGGTATGATCATTTTGTTGTAATTCATTTTTGCCTATAGATTATTTGCAGCCTTTTGGATCAGTCACAAAACTGTATCGGTTTCAGCTTTGTCCAATTCCCTCTAAACAGTCTATTCATGTCAGGGATCGGCCTCCCGCATGCGGGACAACATCCAGTTAAACTGGAGGGCGTGTTATTCAAATCAATTCTAAGAGTTAATATAGATTTTAAACATTTAGGTACATATAAGTGTCTTATATTAGCTGAAAGCTTAATTAATGTGGTCAGTGTGAAAACGATGATTGATATCAGACCAGAAATATTGTTAGTAAGACTAGCTAAGCATTGGCACCAAGTGTAGAGTTTGCACATGTTTTTTCAGATTAGGGGATAAGAGCCCGAAAGCAAAGCTAAAACATTTACATATTACCTTAATGTTTTCTTCTTTCTGTTAACCTAAGTTTAAATGTTAATGTGTTATAGTCTCTATGGCCAATACACAGAACACAACACAGAACACAGCATCCTCACAATGTTGATTTTATAGAAGCAATGCCATGTCATAGTTTAGAAACAAACTGTATCATTACCTTTCTGACTGACTCCTAATGGTAATATCTACTGTATGATTACCTTTCTGAATGACTCCTAATGGTAATATCTACTGTATGATTACCTTTCTAACTGACTCCTAATGGTAATATCTACTGTATGATTACCTTTCTAACTGACTCCTAATGGTAATATCTACTGTATGATTACCTTTCTAACTGACTCCTAATGGTAATATCTACTGTGTGATTACCTTTCTAACTGACTCCTAATGGTAATATCTACTGTATGATTACCTTTCTAACTGACTCCTAATGGTAATATCTACTGTATGATTACCTTTCTAACTGACTCCTAATGGTAATATCTACTGTATGATTACTTTCTAACTGTCTCCTAATGGTAATATCTACTGTATGATTACCTTTCTAAATGACTCCTAATGGTAATATCTACTGTATGATTACCTTTCTAACTGACTCCTAATGGTAATATCTGCTGTATCATTACTTTTCTAACTGACTCCTAATGGTAATATCTACTGTATGATTACCTTTCTAACTGACTCCTAATGGTAATATCTACTGTATGATTCTAACTTCAGTGACTAGTAGTTGAGTAGTTGCTCAGATGTGCATCTCTACCAGTTACCTCTCTGATCTCTGTCTGTTGTCCACTACAGTTTTTAAAGTATCCAATCACATTCACTCAGGAAGTTAAACATGACAGGATATTCTAAACACAGTGATATAACATGATAGCTGCATGACAACAAGTAGTGAAAAGTGCAGCCTTTCATCCTATCACTTTGACTGTTCTGTTTGCGGCTTCCCCAACCTTCAAATGGAGTTCACATTATGACTCTATCTCTCTCTATGCCATCGATAGGGACACTTTTCTTTTATCTATGCTGTCTGTGTGTGACATCAGTGTGAAGAGTTATTCAGAGGTGTGTGTGGGACATCTGTCTGCATCTTTATCAGAAAAGGGGAACTTCACACATGTGTCTTTGTGTGTGTCTGTGTGTTTGTCTGTGTGTGTGTCTGTGTGTCTGTCTGTGTTTGTGTCTGTGTCTGTTTTTGTGCGTGTGTCTGTATGTCTGTCTGTGTTTGTGTCTGTGTGTGTGTCTGTGTGTGCGTTTGCCTGCGTGCAGCATGTATCCTCTCAGTACTGTTCTGCCTTCTGTCTGTCCAACTGCAATTCACATTGTTTTAACAATCCAATCACATTCAATCAGGAAGCTGGTAAACCTGCTAGGTTCCTTTCTTACTTAATCTGAGCCTTAGTTCATCTTCCTACTAAAGTCGTTTATGCTAATAATTGACTATGAAAAAATCACATTATGGCAAATCACATAATATGTTTCTATTTAAACAATGAATACAAGCATTTTACATATGACAGTATGTCTACACACTGTTTAACCAGAGAGAGAGATGCATTAGCACTGTAGCACTACTATATAATGAGCTACTGTATAACTCTTCACAAATCCAGTTATGTTGAGAGGTAAATGCTATGTCAGAATATTTATATACAAAATTCCCAATATTAACATCAGCACAGTCCTAGTTACAATATATTCTGGTTCACAACCATTATCAGGTTGTTTGCCCCTCAGTACAGTACCAGCAGTGTGTTGGTGTGTGTGTGTCTTAGAGAGAGAGAATGAAGTTGTGTGCACTGTAAGGTGCTGTATGTGTGCACGTCCTCCCACCAGCCTCCTCTGTTGTCATGGTGATGTTAAACCACTTTCTCACAAATCCAGTAACGATTGTCTAAACATGACTGGTCATTCCATGCCTTTACAGGAAGCCAGGTTTCTGTGTTCAGCTCAACACAGTCCTCCTCACCATTTGCTGGGTTGTCACCACCATTATCAGGCTGCTGTGAGTACCAGTAACTACAGGGTAAACAAGACAGAGAAAAGAAAATAATAAACATTGTGATTTGTCACATGCGCTGAATACAACAGGTGTAGACTTTACCATGAAATGCTTAGTTATGGGTCCTTTCCCAACAATGCAGAGTTAAATAGTAAGAAATAAATTAAGAAAACTTTGCTAAATAAAAAAATGAAAATATTAAACACAAAATAAAAAGTGACCAAGCAATTAGGATAGATAATAAACAGAGTTGCAGGGTGAGTGTGAAGAATGTGAAAGAATGTGAAAGTGTGTGTGCGTGTGTGGACGTGTTAAATACTATTTCTAGGGGGTTTAGGGTGTGTGGATAGAGTCTAGTGAGTGTATGGGTAGAGTCTAGTGAGTGTGTGGGTAGAGACTAGTGAGTGTGTGGGTGGAGTCTAGTGAGTGTGTGGGTAGAGTCTAGTGAGTGTATGGGTAGAGTCTAGTGAGTGTGTGGGTAGAGTCTAGTGAGTGTGTGGGAGTGTGAGTGTGTGGGTAGAGTCTAGTGAGTGTGTGGGTAGAGTCTAGTGAGTGTGTGGGTAGAGTCTAGTGAGTGAGTGTGTGTGAGTGTGTGGGTAGAGTCTAGTGAGTGTGTGGGTAGAGTCTAGTGAGTGTGTGGGTAGAGTCTAGTGAGTGTGTGGGTAGAGTCTAGTGAGTGTGTGGGTAGAGTCTAGTGAGTGTGTGGGTAGAGTCTAGTGAGTGTGTGGGTAGAGTCTAGTGAGTGTGTGGGTAGAGTCTAGTGAGTGTGTGGGTAGAGTCTAGTGAGTGTGTGGGTAGAGTCTAGTGAGTGTGTGGGTAGAGTCTAGTGAGTGTGTGGGTAGAGTCTAGTGAGTGTGAGTGTGTGGGTAGAGTCTAGTGAGTGTGTGGGTGAGTGTGTGGGTAGAGTCTAGTGAGTGTGTGGGTAGTGAGTGTGGGTAGAGTCTAGTGAGTGTGTGGGTAGTGAGTGTGTGTGGGGTAGAGACTAGTGAGTCTAGTGAGTGTGTGGGTAGAGTCTAGTGAGTGTGTGGGTAGAGACTAGTGAGTGTGTGGGTAGAGGTGAGTGTGTGGGTAGAGTCTAGTGAGTGTGTGAGGTGAGAGTCTAGTGAGTGTGTGGGTAGAGTCTAGTGAGTGTGTGGGTAGAGTCTAGTGAGTGTGTGGGTAGAGTCTAGTGAGTGTGTGGGTAGAGTCTAGTGAGTGTGTGGGTAGAGTCTAGTGAGTGTGTGGGTGTGTGGGTAGAGTCTAGTGAGTGTGTGGGTAGAGACTAGTGAGTGTGTGGGTAGAGTCTAGTGAGTGTGGGGTAGAGTCTAGTGAGTGTGTGGGTAGAGTCTAGTGAGTGTGTGGGTAGAGTCTAGTGAGTGTGTGGGTAGAGACTAGTGAGTGTGTGGGTAGAGTGTGAGTGGTGGGTAGAGTCTAGTGAGTGTGTGGGTAGAGTCTAGTGAGTGTGTGGGTAGAGTCTAGTGAGTGTGAGTGTGAGTGTGGTCTAGTGAGTGTGTGGGTAGAGTCTAGTGAGTGTGTGGGTAGAGTGAGTGTGGGGTAGAGTCTAGTGAGTGTGTGGGTAGAGTCTAGTGTGTGAGTGTGGGGTAGAGTCTAGTGAGTGTGTGGGTAGAGTCTAGTGAGTGTGTGGGTAGAGTCTAGTGAGTGTGTGGGTGAGTCTAGTGAGTGTGTGGGTAGAGTCTAGTGAGTGTGTGGGTAGAGTCTAGTGAGTGTGTGGGTAGAGTCTAGTGAGTGTGGGTAGAGTCTAGTGAGAGAGTCTAGTGAGTGTGTGGGTAGAGTCTAGTGAGTGTGTGGGTAGAGTCTAGTGAGTGTGTGGGTAGAGTCTAGTGAGTGTGTGGGTAGAGTCTAGTGAGTGTGTGGGTAGAGTCTAGTGAGTGTGAGGGTAGAGTCTAGTGAGTGTGTGGGTAGAGTCTAGTGAGTGTGTGGGTAGAGTCTAGTGAGTGTGTGGGTAGAGTCTAGTGAGTGTGTGGGTGAGTGTGTGGGTAGAGTCTAGTGAGTGTGTGGGTAGAGTCTAGTGAGTGTGTGGGTAGAGTCTAGTGAGTGTGTGGGTAGAGTCTAGTGAGTGTGTGGGTAGAGTCTAGTGAGTGTGTGGGTAGAGTCTAGTGAGTGTGTGGGTAGTGTGAGTGTGTGGGTAGAGTCTAGTGAGTGTGGGTAGAGTCTAGTGTGAGTGTGGGGTAGAGTCTAGTGAGTGTGTGGGTAGAGTCTAGTGAGTGTGTGGGTAGAGTCTAGTGAGTGTGTGGGTAGAGACTAGTGAGTGTGTGGGTAGAGACTAGTGAGTGTGTGGGTAGAGTCTAGTGAGTGTGTGGGTAGAGACTAGTGAGTGTGTGGGTAGAGTCTAGTGAGTGTGAGGGTAGAGTCTAGTGAGTGTGTGTGGTAGAGACTAGTGAGTGTGTGGGTAGAGTCTAGTGAGTGTGTGGGTAGAGTCTAGTGAGTGTGTGGGTAGAGTCTAGTGAGTGTGTGGGTAGAGTCTAGTGAGTGTGTGGGTAGAGTCTAGTGAGTGTGTGGGTAGAGTCTAGTGAGTGTGTGGGTAGAGTCTAGTGAGTGTGTGGGTAGAGTCTAGTGAGTGTGTGGGTAGAGTCTAGTGAGTGTGTGGGTAGAGTCTAGTGAGTCTAGTGAGTGTGTGGGTAGAGTCTAGTGAGTGTGTGGGTAGAGTCTAGTGAGTGTGTGGGTAGAGTCTAGTGAGTGTGTGGGTAGAGTCTAGTGAGTGTGTGGGTAGAGACTAGTGAGTGAGACTAGTGAGTGTGTGGGTAGAGTCTAGTGAGTGTGTGGGTAGAGACTAGTGAGTGTGTGGGTAGAGTCTAGTGAGTGTGAGGGTAGAGTCTAGTGAGTGTGTGGGTAGAGACTAGTGAGTGTGTGGGTAGAGTCTAGTGAGTGTGTGGGTAGAGTCTAGTGAGTGTGTGGGTAGAGTCTAGTGAGTGTGTGTGAGTCTAGTGAGTGTGTGGGTAGAGTCTAGTGAGTGTGTGGGTAGAGTCTAGTGAGTGTGTGGGTAGAGTCTAGTGAGTGTGTGGGTGAGTCTAGTGAGTGTGTGGGTAGTCTAGTGAGTGTGTGGGTAGAGTCTAGTGAGTGTGTGGGTAGAGTCTAGTGAGTGTGTGGGTAGAGTCTAGTGAGTGTGTGGGTAGAGTCTAGTGAGTGTGAGGGTAGAGTCTAGTGAGTGTGAGGGTAGAGTCTAGTGAGTGTGTGGGTAGAGTCTAGTGAGTGTGTGGGTAGAGTCTAGTGAGTGTGTGGGTAGAGTCTAGTGAGTGTGTGGGTAGAGTCTAGTGAGTGTGTGGGTAGAGTCTAGTGAGTGTGTGGGTAGAGTCTAGTGAGTGTGAGGGTAGAGTCTAGTGAGTGTGTGGGTAGAGTCTAGTGAGTGTGTGGGTAGAGTCTAGTGAGTGTGTGGGTAGAGTCTAGTGAGTGTGTGGGTAGAGTCTAGTGAGTGTGTGGGTAGAGTCTAGTGAGTGTGTGGGTAGAGTCTAGTGAGTGTGTGGGTAGAGTCTAGTGAGTGTGTGGGTAGAGTCTAGTGAGTGTCCATAGAACCAGTGCAAATAACATAAAACATACTAATTAAAAAGACATAGACTCAGTGCAAGAGTGTCAGTGTAAAAAAATAAAAAATAAAAGGTGTCAATGTAAATACAGACATGTTTTTTCAGATTTCCAAAGGAGCATTGCCTTATTTGGAACAAGAACCAACACTTTATCTGTATTTTTTAATTATATTTTAAGATATGTCTTTAGTGCTCGTGGAATGACATCGATGAACATGATTTGAAGCAACATGTAATTTGCTAAAGGTCTCTATCACACCTGGATGGTCAAGTCTCATCTTGTGTTCTTTGAATTATGAACAACACGGATCATCATTCCTACTCATTACAATGTGGTTATTGTTATTATAGAGCAGTAGTCTCTTACCTTGGGATGGTCAGTGGGGTGCCGTCCACCCATTTCCAGGCCCCCTCAGTAACAGAGTCAGTCAGACCAATCCAGGCTCTCTTATTGAAGCTTAAGAGAAACTCCTGTTGGTGAGAAAGATACTGATATTGTCAACTACTATAGACTACATGTGTTAAATACTGAAAGATACATTACTGACCAAGGCATGTTTTATTCTCTCACTCACTCACTCACTCACTCACTCACTCACTCACTCACTCACTCACTCACTCACTCACTCACTCACTCACTCACTCACTCACTCACTCACTCACTCACTCACTCACTCACTCACTCACTCACTCACTCACTCGCACTCTCACTCACTCACTCACTCACTCACTCACTCACACTCACTCACTCACTCACTCACTCACTCACTCACTCACTCACTCACTCACTCACTCACTCACTTACTCACTCACTCACACTCACTCACTCACTCACCTGTTCCAAATCACTGTTTATGATCACCAGGTCTGCTCCTCTCTTCAGACAGTCCTGTCTGCTCTCCTTCCAGCTTTTAGTCTCAGTAGACAGGAAGTACCAACTGGATTCCAACTTAATCTGCCAGCCTTCAGGACAGGTTTGTTCTACAACACAAAAACATATATTTCCATCTTGTTATTCGGCACCTATTATTGTAGAATACGAACACTGCATATTAGATACTGTATGTGATGTTATGATCATTTATCAGGTAAACTCACTCAGATTAGAGAACTTTGACGTGAGATCATCTCTATCCATCTGTAGCTGGTCTCTCTCTTTAGTCAGGGTGTTGTAACTGATCTGTAGCTGGTCTCTCTCTTTAGTCAGGGTGTTGTAACTGATCTGTAGCTGGTCTCTCTCTTTAGTCAGGGTGTTGTAACTGGTCTGTAGCTGGTCTCTCTCTTTAGTCAGAATGTTGTAAATGGGTTTTAGCTGGTCTCTCTCTTCAGTCAGGGTTTTGTAACTGGTCTGTAGCTGGTCTCTCTCTTCAGTCAGTGTGTTGTAACTGGTCTGTAGCTGGTCTCTCTCCACAGTCTCATTGCCTCTGTTATCTGGAAAGGATTGATACATATAGCTCCTGGTTAATTCCCTCACAAAACAGTAATTCAATAATATCTAAATGCATATTCCCATGATAATGACTGAGATGATTGGCATGCAGTGTGGACATTTCACCAGTAAAACGTGATGAATTATCATTCAAGATTGACATGGATGTTTAGAGATTATTTTGAAATGAGGAATGCCTAACGTGGTGTAGGAAGGTGTTAAATATAACACGTTTTTGAGACAATGTGGATATAGTCAGACGTAATCTGAGGATGCATGTCATGTATATTCTATGAAGAGATTGAAAAGGGGCCATCTGTCGGTACAAACTTGATTGAGACATGATGATGTCATAAACAAATATCACTCCACCACTGGTTACAAAATACATAATCGGCATCAGGAAAATAGGACAGACTATCAGCTGATCATTGACGTTGATGATTGATGTAAATCTGCTAGTTAGCTAGATCAATCATTCTTTCACTGATCGGGATTTAATCTTTAATACTCACAAATAATAACTTCATAACATAGCCTGACCTTCATGGTCCCGCTTTAAATTACCTTCAGCTTATGAAGGCTTTTATACTGCCTTCGTAATGCTTTCATAAACACTACATAAATGTGTTATTTAGCATCTTTAAGTATATGTCATGCTTTAGAAAGGGTTCATAAACATGGCCTAACTGTGTGACAATATCACCCATGTCAAGTGTGACATGACCCACTATGTTGAATAAGATATAAACATATAAAGGGGGACAAGCTGTGCTGAAGTATGAAACACGCTCTAAAGTTAAGTTTAGATGACACCTAATCTCGTTCCCAGACACTTCCGCCCAAATGGTCAGAAGATAAACACATCAAACTTGGCTTTCATTAGTTATGTTAGGTTAGCAAAGGACATGGCCTAATGGCAGGCAAATATTTTACTCAGTTAGGTCACTTACATAGAATTCTATGGTCACTCCAAATAAGGCCAACTTTAAATGGTTGACATCCCAGGCTTATACTGTGCATTCAGAAAGTATTCAGACCCTTTGACTTTCTTACAACCTTATTCTACAATGTATTAAATTGTTTTCTCCCCTCATCAATCTAAACCCCATAATGACAAAGCATAAACAGTTTTGTAGAAATGTGTGCAGCTTTAAGCTAGGGGGCACTATTTTTATTTTTGGAAAAATAACGTTCCCAAAGTTAACTGCCTATTTCTCAGGACCAGATGCTAGAATATGCATATAATTGATAGCTTAGGATAGAAAACAATCTAGAGTTTCCAAAACTGTAAAAATATTGTCTGTGAGTATAACAGAACTGATATTGCAGGCGAAGTCCTGAGAAAAATCAGGAAGTGACCCTTATTTTGAAACCCCTGTCTTTCTATGCATCCCTATTGCCCATTGAAAGGGATATCAACCAGATTCCTTTTTCTATGTCTTCCCTAAGGTGTCTACAGCCTTTAGACGTAGTTTCACGCCTTTATGTTGAAGAATGAGCGTAAACGAACACATTGCGTAAGTGGCCAGCTGATGGCTCTCAGAGTGATTCTTGCGTGAAAGAGAGAGGTAGCCATTTTTCCTCCCAGTCCTACTGAAAAGCCAACTGTCCCGGTTGATATATTATCGAAAATATATTTGAAAAACACCTTGAGGATTGATTGCAAGAAACGTTTCCATGTTTCTGTCGATATTATGGATATAATTTGGATTTTAACGCTATGCTAGGCTATCGATAAACAACGTTTGCCATGTTTCTGTCAATATTATGGAGCTAATTTGGAATATTTTTCGGCGTTGTCGTGACCGCAATTTCCAGGTGATTTCTCAGCCAAACGTGAAGAACAAACGGAACTATTTCGCCTCCAAAATTAATATTTAGGGAAAAAATTTACTTTGGCTATCTACCTGGGAGTCTCGTGAGTGAAAACGTCCGAAGTTAATCAAAGGTAAACGATTTAATTTGATCGCTTTTCTGATTTTCGTGACAAGGTTGCCTGCTGCTAGCAAGGCATAATGCTATGCTAGTCTATGATACACTTACACAAATGCTTGTCTAGCGTTGGCTGTAAAGCATATTTTGAAAATCTGAGATGACAGGGTGATTAACAAAAGGCTAAGCTGTGTTCCAATATATTTCACTTGTGATTTTCATGAATATGAATATTTTCTAGTAAGATTATTTGACCAATGCGCTATGCTAATTAGTGTAGTTGCTGACAATTCTCCCGGATCCGGGATGGGTAGTTCAAAGATTAAAAATAATAAAACAGAAATATCAAATTTACTATTATTATTCAGACCCTTTACTCAGTACTTTGTTGAAGCACCTTTGGCAGCGATTACAGCCTCGAGACTTATTGGGTATGATTATTGGTTACAAGCTTGGCACACCTGTATTTGGGGAGTTTCTCCCATGTTTCTCTGTATATCCTCTCAACCTCTGTCAGGTTGGATGTGGAGCATTGCTGCACAGCTATTTTCAAGTCTCTCCAGAGGTGTTCGATTGGGTTCAAGTCCAGGCTTTGACTGGGCCACTGAAGGACATTCAGAGTCTTGTCCTGAAGCCATTCCTGCGTTGTCTGTCATGTGCCTTTTACTGAGGAGTGGCTTCCGTCTGGCCACTCCACCATAAAGGCCAGATTGGTGAGTGCTGCATAGATGGTTGTCCATCTGGAAGGTTCTCCCATCTCCAGAGAGGAACTCTGGAGTTCTGTCAGAGTACTTTTGTTGAAGCACCTGTCACGTCCCTGACGGCCAGTTATAGCAAGAGCCTTGGTGTTTCCCAACTCCTTCCAAATCATGTCCAAACAATTGAATTTACCACAGGTGGATTCCAATCAAGTTGTACAAGCATCTCAAGGAAGATCAATGGAAACAGGATGCACCTGAGCTCAATTTCGAGTCTCACAGCGAAGGGTCTGAATACTTATGTAAATAAGGTATTTATGTTTTTGTTTTTTTATACATTTGGAAAATATTCTATTAACCTGTTTTCACTTTGTCATTATGCGGTATTGTCATTGTGTGTTGATTGATTCAATATTTTCTTCACCTCATCAATTTTATAATAAGTCTGTAACATAACAACATGTGAGGATGTCTGAATACTTCCAGAATGCACTGTAGACATGGTTTGTGTACTCAAGAAGAGCTGATGCAGTTCTTTTGTTTTTGTTGTCACATTATTGGCAGTGCTTGACTTTGACCGAAAAAAGGTTCAGTACGCAGTCCCAAATGGCACCCTGTTCCCTATATAGTGCAATATCAAAAGTACTGTGATAGTGGGGTATCAGTTGGGACAAAGCCTCACTCACAGAAAGCCAGCCGCAGGGAGATGTTGAGAGTGACTTGTAGAACACACAGCACTCCTAAACACACAGCAGCCAGCCTGTAGAGTCTTAGTCTTCCATCTGCAAAGAAACACAGGCAGACACACACACACACACGCACAAACGCGCACACACACACACACACACATAATATTTACCTATTCATTCTTCATGAATGTAACTTCTACTGTAAATGCCTCATGAGCTTAGTTTAACTTTCTAACCTCATCAGGACCCAAAATATAAGCTTGTTCTACCACAGAACTGCAAACACTGTGTAGACTCAAATGGGTAAAACTATCATTTTGATCTCATGGATGGACAGTCCTTGAATACATAGCCATGTCTATGAATTACATACAGTACCAGTCATACATACTGTAGCTATGAATTACATACAGTACCAGTCATACATAACTCTGTCTATGAATTACATACAGTACCAGGCATACATACTGTAGTTCTGTCTATGAATTACATATAGTACCAGACATACATACTGTAGTTCTGTCTATGAATTACATACAGTACCAGTCATACATAACTCTGTCTATGAATTACATACAGTACCAGACATACATACTGTAGTTCTGTCTATGAATTACATACAGTACCAGTCTTACAAACTGTAACTATGAATTACATACAGTACCAGTCTTACATACTGTAGTTCTGTCTATGAATTACATACAGTACCAGTCATACATACTGTAACTATGAATTACATACAGTACCAGACATACATAACTATGTCTATGAATTACATACAGTACCAGTCTTACATACTGTAGTTCTGTCTATGAATTACATACTGTACCAGTCATATATAGTTCTGTCTATGAATTACATACAGTACCAGTCACACATACTGTAGTTCT
Source organism: Oncorhynchus nerka (assembly GCF_034236695.1). Taxonomy (NCBI): domain Eukaryota; kingdom Metazoa; phylum Chordata; class Actinopteri; order Salmoniformes; family Salmonidae; genus Oncorhynchus; species Oncorhynchus nerka. The sequence continues at coordinate 18,811,273 of NC_088413.1, read as the reverse complement.
GTCTATGAATTACATACAGTACCAGCCATGCATAGTTCTGTCTTTGAATTACATACAGTACCAGTCATACATACTGTAGATCTGTCTATGAATTACATACAGTACCAGGCATACATACTGTAGTTCTATCTATGAATTACATACAGTACCAGTCATGCATACATAGCTCTGTCTATGAATTACATAAAGTACCAGTCATACATACTGTAGTTCTGTCTATGAATTACATACAGTACCAGTCATGCACACATAGCTCTGTCTATGAATTACATACAGTACCAGTCATACATACTGTAGTTCTGTCTATGAATTACATACAGTACCAGTCATACATACATAGTTCTGTCTATGAATTACATACAGTACCAGTCATACATACTGTAGTTCTTTCTATGAATTACATACAGTACCAGTCATGCATACATAGTTCTGTCTATGAATTACATACAGTACCAGTCATACATACTGTAGCTCTGTCTATGCATTACATACAGTACCAGTCATACATACTGTAGTTCTGTCTATTAATTACATACAGTACCAGTCATACATACTGTAGTTCTGTCTATGAATTACATACAGTACCAGTCATACATACTGTAGCTCTGTCTATGAATTACATACAGTACCAGTCATACATACTGTAGCTCTGTCTATGAATTACATACAGTACCAGTCATACATACTGTAACTCTGTCTATGAATTACATACAGTACCAGTCATACAGACTGTAGTTCTGTCTATGAATTACATACAGTACCAGTCATGCATACATAGCTCTGTCTATGAATTACATACAGTACCAGTCATACATACTGTAGTTCTGTCTATGAATTACATACAGTACCAGTCATACATACATAGTTCTGTCTATGAATTACATACAGTACCAGTCAAACATACTGTAGTTTTGTCTATGAATTACATACAGTACCAGTCATACATACATAGTTCTGTCTATGAATTACATACAGTACCAGTCATACATACTGTAGCTCTGTCTATGAATTACATACAGTACCAGTCATACATACTGTAGTTCTATCTATGAATTACATACAGTACCAGTCATGCATACATAGCTCTGTCTATGAATTACATAAAGTACCAGTCATACATACTGTAGTTCTGTCTATGAATTACATACAGTACCAGTCATGCATACATAGCTCTGTCTATGAATTACATACAGTACCAGTCATACATACTGTAGTTCTGTCTATGAATTACATACAGTACCAGTCATACATACATAGTTATGTCTATGAATTACATACAGTACCAGTCATACATACTGTAGTTCTTTCTATGAATTACATACTGTACCAGTCATGCATACATAGTTCTGTCTATGAATTACATACAGTACCAGTCATACATACTGTAGCTCTGTCTATGAATTACATACAGTACCAGTCATACATACTGTAGTTCTGTCTATGAATTACATACAGTACCAGTCATACATACTGTAGTTCTGTCTATGAATTACATACAGTACCAGTCATACATACTGTAGCTCTGTCTATGAATTACATACAGTACCAGTCATACATACTGTAGCTCTGTCTATGAATTACATACAGTACCAGTCATACATACTGCAGCTCTGTCTATGAATTACATACAGTACCAGTCATACATACTGTAGTTCTGTCTATGAATTACATACAGTACCAGTCATACATACTGTAGTTCTGTCTATGAATTACATACAGTACCAGTCATACATACTGTAGTTCTGTCTATGAATTACATACAGTACCAGTCATACATACTGTAGCTCTGTCTATGAATTACATACAGTACCAGTCATACATACTGTAGTTCTGTCTATGAATTACATACAGTACCAGTCATACATACTGTAGTTCTGTCTATGAATTACATACAGTACCAGTCATACATACTGTAGCTCTGTCTATGAATTACATACAGTACCAGTCATACATACTGTAGCTCTGTCTATGAATTACATACAGTACCAGTCATACATACTGTAGTTCTGTCTATGAATTACATACAGTACCAGTCATGCATACATAGCTCTGTCTATGAATTACATACAGTACCAGTCATACATACTGTAGTTCTGTCTATGAATTACATACAGTACCAGTCATGCATACATAGCTCTGTCTATGAATTACATACAGTACCAGTCATACATACTGTAGTTCTGTCTATGAATTACATACAGTACCAGTCATACATACATAGTTATGTCTATTAATTACATACAGTACCAGTCATACATACTGTAGTTCTGTCTATGAATTACATACAGTACCAGTCATATATACTGTAGCTCTGTCTATGAATTACATACAGTACCAGCCATGCATAGTTCTGTCTTTGAATTACATACAGTACCAGTCATACATAATGTAGCTCTGTCTATGAATTACATACAGTACCAGTCATACATACTGTAGTTATATCTATGAATTACATACAGTACCAGTCATGCATACATAGCTCTGTCTATGAATTACATAAAGTACCAGTCATACATACTGTAGTTCTGTCTATGAATTACATACAGTACCAGTCATGCATACATAGCTCTGTCTATGAATTACATACAGTACCAGTCATACATACTGTAGTTCTGTCTATCAATTACATACAGTACCAGTCATACATACATAGTTCTGTCTATGAATTACATACAGTACCAGTCATACATACTGTAGTTCTTTCTATGAATTACATACAGTACCAGTCATGCATACATAGTTCTGTCTATGAATTACATACAGTACCAGTCATACATACTGTAGCTCTGTCTATGAATTACATACAGTACCAGTCATACATACTGTAGTTCTGTCTATGAATTACATACAGTACCAGTCATACATACTGTAGCTCTGTCTATGAATTACATACAGTACCAGTCATACATACTGTAGCTCTGTCTATGAATTACATACAGTAGCAGTCATACATACTGTAGCTCTGTCTATGAATTACATACAGTACCAGTCATACATACTGTAGCTCTGTCTATGAATTACATACAGTACCAGTCATACATACTGTAGTTCTGTCTATGAATTACATACAGTACCAGTCATGCATACATAGCTCTGTCTATGAATTACATACAGTACCAGTCATACATACTGTAGTTCTGTCTATGAATTACATACAGTACCAGTCATACATACATAGTTATGTCTATGAATTACATACAGTACCAGTCATACATACTGTAGTTCTGTCTATGAATTACATACAGTACCAGTCATACATACTGTAGTTCTGTCTATGAATTACATACAGTACCAGTCATATATACTGTAGCTCTGTCTATGAATTACATACAGTACCAGCCATGCATAGTTCTGTCTTTGAATTACATACAGTACCAGTCATACATACTGTAGCTCTGTCTATGAATTACATACAGTACCAGTCATACATACTGTAGTTATATCTATGAATTACATACAGTACCAGTCATGCATACATAGCTCTGTCTATGAATTACATAAAGTACCAGTCATACATACTGTAGTTCTGTCTATGAATTACATACAGTACCAGTCATGCATACATAGCTCTGTCTATGAATTACATACAGTACCAGTCATACATACTGTAGTTCTGTCTATCAATTACATACAGTACCAGTCATACATACATAGTTCTGTCTATGAATTACATACAGTACCAGTCATACATACTGTAGTTCTTTCTATGAATTACATACAGTACCAGTCATGCATACATAGTTCTGTCTATGAATTACATACAGTACCAGTCATACATACTGTAGTTCAGTCTATGAATTACATACAGTACCAGTCATGCATACATAGCTCTGTCTATGAATTACATACAGTACCAGTCATACATACTGTAGTTCTGTCTATGAATTACATACAGTACCAGTCATACATACATAGTTCTGTCTATGAATTACATACAGTACCAGTCGTACATACTGTAGTTCTGTCTATGAATTACATACAGTACCAGTCATACATACATAGTTCTGTCTATGAATTACATACAGTACCAGTCATACATACTGTAGCTCTGTCTATGAATTACATACAGTACCAGTCATACATACTGTAGTTCTATCTATGAATTACATACAGTACCAGTCATGCATACATAGCTCTGTCTATGAATTACATAAAGTACCAGTCATACATACTGTAGTTCTGTCTATGAATTACATACAGTACCAGTCATACATACTGTAGCTCTGTCTATGAATTACATACAGTACCAGTCATACATACTGTAGTTCTGTCTATGAATTACATACAGTACCAGTCATACATACTGTAGCTCTGTCTATGAATTACATACAGTACCAGTCATACATACTGTAGCTCTGTCTATGAATTACATACAGTACCAGTCATACATACTGTAGCTCTGTCTATGAATTACATACAGTACCAGTCATACATACTGTAGTTCTGTCTATGAATTACATACAGTACCAGTCATACATACTGTAGTTCTGTCTATGAATTACATACAGTACCAGTCATACATACTGTAGCTCTGTCTATGAATTACATACAGTACCAGTCATACATACTGTAGCTCTGTCTATGAATTACATACAGTACCAGTCATACATACTGTAGCTCTGTCTATGAATTACATACAGTACCAGTCATACATACTGTAGTTCTGTCTATGAATTACATACAGTACCAGTCATGCATACATAGCTCTGTCTATGAATTACATACAGTACCAGTCATACATACTGTAGTTCTGTCTATGAATTACATACAGTACCAGTCATACATACATAGTTCTGTCTATGAATTACATACAGTACCAGTCATACATACTGTAGTTCTGTCTATGAATTACATACAGTACCAGTCATACATACATAGTTCTGTCTATGAATTACATACAGTACCAGTCATACATACTGTAGCTCTGTCTATGAATTACATACAGTACCAGTCATACATACTGTAGTTCTATCTATGAATTACATACAGTACCAGTCATGCATACATAGCTCTGTCTATGAATTACATACAGTACCAGTCATACATACTGTAGTTCTGTCTATGAATTACATACAGTACCAGTCATACATACATAGTTATGTCTATGAATTACATACAGTACCAGTCATACATACATAGTTCTGTCTATGAATTACATACAGTACCAGTCATACATATTGTAGTTCTTTCTATGAATTACATACAGTACCAGTCATACATACTGTAGTTCTGTCTATGAATTACATACAGTACCAGTCATACATACTGTAGCTCTGTCTATGAATTACATACAGTACCAGTCATACATACTGTAGCTCTGTCTATGAATTACATACAGTACCAGTCATACATACTGTAGTTCTGTCTATGAATTACATACAGTACCAGTCATACATACTGTAGTTCTGTCTATGAATTACATACAGTACCAGTCATACATACATATTTCTGTCTATGAATTACATACAGTACCAGTCATACATACTGTAGCTCTGTCTATGAATTACATACAGTACCAGTCATACATACTGTAGTTCTGTCTATGAATTACATACAGTACCAGTCATACATACTGTAGCTCTGTCTATGAATTACATACAGTACCAGTCATACATACTGTAGCTCTGTCTATGAATTACATACAGTACCAGTCATACATACTGTAGCTCTGTCTATGAATTACATACAGTACCAGTCATACATACTGTAGTTCTGTCTATGAATTACATACAGTACCAGTCATACATACTGTAGCTCTGTCTATGAATTACATACAGTACCAGTCATACATACTGTAGCTCTGTCTATGAATTACATACAGTACCAGTCATGCATACATAGCTCTGTCTATGAATTACATACAGTACCAGTCATACATACTGTAGTTCTGTCTATGAATTACATACAGTACCAGTCATACATACATAGTTCTGTCTATGAATTACATACAGTACCAGTCATACATACTGTAGTTTTGTCTATGAATTACAAACAGTACCAGTCATACATACATAGTTCTGTCTATGAATTACATACAGTACCAGTCATACATACTGTAGCTCTGTCTATGAATTACATACAGTACCAGTCATACATACTGTAGTTCTATCTATGAATTACATACAGTACCAGTCATGCATACATAGCTCTGTCTATGAATTACATAAAGTACCAGTCATACATACTGTAGTTCTGTCTATGAATTACATACAGTACCAGTCATGCATACATAGCTCTGTCTATGAATTACATACAGTACCAGTCATACATACTGTAGTTCTGTCTATGAATTACATACAGTACCAGTCATACATACATAGTTATGTCTATGAATTACATACAGTACCAGTCATACATACATAGTTCTGTCATACCAGTCATACATACTGTAGTTCTTTCTATGAATTACATACAGTACCAGTCATGCATACATAGTTCTGTCTATGAATTACATACAGTACCAGTCATACATACTGTAGTTCTGTCTATGAATTACATACAGTACCAGTCATACATACTGTAGCTCTGTCTATGAATTACATACAGTACCAGTCATACATACTGTAGCTCTGTCTATGAATTACATACAGTACCAGTCATACATACTGTAGCTCTGTCTATGAATTACATACAGTACCAGTCATACATACTGTAGCTCTGTCTATGAATTACATACAGTACCAGTCATACATACTGTAGTTCTGTCTATGAATTACATACAGTACCAGTCATACATACTGTAGTTCTGTCTATGAATTACATACAGTACCAGTCATACATACATAGTTCTGTCTATGAATTACATACAGTACCAGTCATACATACTGTAGTTCTGTCTATGAATTACATACAGTACCAGTCATGCATACATAGCTCTGTCTATGAATTACATAAAGTACCAGTCATACATACTGTAGTTCTGTCTATGAATTACATACAGTACCAGTCATGCATACATAGCTCTGTCTATGAATTACATACAGTACCAGTCATACATACTGTAGTTCTGTCTATGAATTACATACAGTACCAGTCATACATACATAGTTCTGTCTATGAATTACATACAGTACCAGTCATACATACTGTAGTTCTGTCTATGAATTACATACAGTACCAGTCATACATACATAGTTCTGTCTATGAATTACATACAGTACCAGTCATACATACTGTAGTTCTGTCTATGAATTACATACAGTACCAGTCATACATACTGTAGCTCTGTCTATGAATTACATACAGTACCAGTCATACATACTGTAGCTCTGTCTATGAATTACATACAGTACCAGTCATACATACTGTAGCTCTGTCTATGAATTACATACAGTACCAGTCATACATACTGTAGTTCTGTCTATGAATTACATACAGTACCAGTCATACATACTGTAGTTCTGTCTATGAATTACATACAGTACCAGTCATACATACATAGTTCTGTCTATGAATTACATACAGTACCAGTCATACATACTGTAGTTCTATCTATGAATTACATACAGTACCAGTCATGCATACATAGCTCTGTCTATGAATTACATAAAGTACCAGTCATACATACTGTAGTTCTGTCTATGAATTACATACAGTACCAGTCATGCATACATAGCTCTGTCTATGAATTACATACAGTACCAGTCATACATACTGTAGTTCTGTCTATGAATTACATACAGTACCAGTCATACATACATAGTTATGTCTATGAATTACATACAGTACCAGTCATACATACTGTAGTTCTGTCTATGAATCACATACAGTACCGGTCATACATACATAGTTCTGTCTATGAATTACATACAGTACCAGTCATACATACTGTAGCTCTGTCTATGAATTACATACAGTACCAGTCATACATACTGTAGTTCTATCTATGAATTACATACAGTACCAGTCATGCATACATAGCTCTGTCTATGAATTACATAAAGTACCAGTCATACATACTGTAGTTCTGTCTATGAATTACATACAGTACCAGTCATGCATACATAGCTCTGTCTATGAATTACATACAGTACCAGTCATACATACTGTAGTTCTGTCTATGAATTACATACAGTACCAGTCATACATACATAGTTATGTCTATGAATTACATACAGTACCAGTCATACATACATAGTTCTGTCTATGAATTACATACAGTACCAGTCATACATACTGTAGTTCTGTCTATGAATTACATACAGTACCAGTCATACATACTGTAGCTCTGTCTATGAATTACATACAGTACCAGTCATACATACTGTAGCTCTGTCTATGAATTACATACAGTACCAGTCATACATACTGTAGCTCTGTCTATGAATTACATACAGTACCAGTCATACATACTGTAGCTCTGTCTATGAATTACATACAGTACCAGTCATACATACTGTAGTTCTGTCTATGAATTACATACAGTACCAGTCATACATACTGTAGTTCTGTCTATGAATTACATACAGTACCAGTCATACATACATAGTTCTGTCTATGAATTACATACAGTACCAGTCATACATACTGTAGCTCTGTCTATGAATTACATACAGTACCAGTCATACATACTGTAGTTCTATCTATGAATTACATACAGTACCAGTCATGCATACATAGCTCTGTCTATGAATTACATAAAGTACCAGTCATACATACTGTAGTTCTGTCTATGAATTACATACAGTACCAGTCATGCATACATAGTTCTGTCTATAAATTACATACAGTACCAGTCATACATACTGTAGTTCTGTCTATGAATTACATACAGTACAGTCATACATACCAGTCAGTACCAGTCATACATACTGTAGTTCTGTCTATGAATTACATACAGTACCAGTCATACATACATAGTTCTGTCTATGAATTACATACAGTACCAGTCATACATACTGTAGTTCTGTCTATGAATTACATACAGTACCAATCATATATACTGTAGCTCTGTCTCTGAATTACATACAGTACCAGCCATGCATAGTTCTGTCTTTGAATTACATACAGTACCAGTCATACATACTGTAGCTCTGTCTATGAATTACATACAGTACCAGTCATACATACTGTAGTTCTGTCTATGAATTACATACAGTACCAGTCATACATACTGTAGTTCTGTCTATGAATTACATACAGTACCAGTCATACATACTGTAGCTCTGTCTATGAATTACATACAGTACCAGTCATACATACTGTAGCTCTGTCTATGAATTACATACAGTACCAGTCATACATACTGTAGCTCTGTCTATGAATTACATACAGTACCAGTCATACATACTGTAGTTCTGTCTATGAATTACATACAGTACCAGTCATACATACTGTAGTTCTGTCTATGAATTACATACAGTACCAGTCATACATACATAGTTCTGTCTATGAATTACATACAGTACCAGTCATACATACTGTAGCTCTGTCTATGAATTACATACAGTACCAGTCATACATACTGTAGTTCTATCTATGAATTACATACAGTACCAGTCATGCATACTGTAGCTCTGTCTATGAATTACATACAGTACCAGTCATACATACTGTAGTTCTGTCTATGAATTACATACAGTACCAGTCATACATACATAGTTCTGTCTATGAATTACATACAGTACCAGTCATACATACTGTAGTTCTGTCTATGAATTACATACAGTACCAGTCATACATACATAGTTCTGTCTATGAATTACATACAGTACCAGTCATACATACATAGTTCTGTCTATGAATTACATACAGTACCAGTCATACATACTGTAGTTCTGTCTATGAATTACATACAGTACCAGTCATCATACTGTAGTTCTGTCTATGAATTACATACAGTACCAGTCATACATACTGTAGCTCTGTCTATGAATTACATACAGTACCAGTCATACATACTGTAGTTCTGTCTATGAATTACATACAGTACCAGTCATACATACTGTAGCTCTGTCTATGAATTACATACAGTACCAGTCATACATACTGTAGTTCTGTCTATGAATTACATACAGTACCAGTCATACATACTGTAGTTCTGTCTATGAATTACATACAGTACCAGTCATACATACTGTAGTTCTGTCTATGAATTACATACAGTACCAGTCATACATACATAGCTCTGTCTATGAATTACATACAGTACCAGTCATCTGTAGTTCTATGAATTACATACAGTACCAGTCATACATACATAGCTCTGTCTATGAATTACATACAGTACCAGTCATACATACTGTAGTTCTGTCTATGAATTACATACAGTACCAGTCATACATACATAGTTCTGTCTATGAATTACATACAGTACCAGTCATACATACTGTAGTTCTGTCTATGAATTACATACAGTACCAGTCATACATACATAGTTAGTCTCTGTCTATACAGTACCAGTCATACATACATAGTTCTGTCTATGAATTACATACAGTACCAGTCATACATACTGTAGTTCTGTCTATGAATTACATACAGTACCAGTCATACATACAGTCTGTCTATGAATTACATACAGTACCAGTCATACATACTGTAGCTCTGTCTATGAATTACATACAGTACCAGTCATACATACTGTAGTTCTGTCTATGAATTACATACAGTACCAGTCATACATACTAGTTCTGTCTATGAATTACATACAGTACCAGTCATACATACTGTAGCTCTGTCTATGAATTACATACAGTACCAGTCATACATACTGTAGCTCTGTCTATGAATTACATACAGTACCAGTCATACATACTGTAGTTCTGTCTATGAATTACATACAGTACCAGTCATACATACATAGTTCTGTCTATGAATTACATACAGTACCAGTCATACATACTGTAGTTCTGTCTATGAATTACATACAGTACCAGTCATACATACATAGTTCTGTCTATGAATTACATACAGTACCAGTCATACATACTGTAGCTCTGTCTATGAATTACATACAGTACCAGTCATACATACTGTAGTTCTGTCTATGAATTACATACAGTACCAGTCATGCATACATAGCTCTGTCTATGAATTACATACAGTACCAGTCATACATACTGTAGTTCTGTCTATGAATTACATACAGTACCAGTCATACATACATAGTTATGTCTATGAATTACATACAGTACCAGTCATACATACTGTAGTTCTGTCTATGAATTACATACAGTACCAGTCATACATACATAGTTCTGTCTATGAATTACATACAGTACCAGTCATGCATACATAGCTCTGTCTATGAATTACATACAGTACCAGTCATACATACTGTAGTTCTGTCTATGAATTACATACAGTACAGTCACATACATAGTTAGTCTATGAATTACATACCAGTCATACATAGTTCTGTCTATGAATTACATACAGTACCAGTCATACATACTGTAGTTCTTTCTATGAATTACATACAGTACCAGTCATGCATACATAGTTCTGTCTATGAATTACATACAGTACCAGTCATACATACTGTAGTTCTGTCTATGAATTACATACAGTACCAGTCATACATACTGTAGCTCTGTCTATGAATTACATACAGTACCAGTCATACATACTGTAGCTCTGTCTATGAATTACATACAGTACCAGTCATACATACTGTAGCTCTGTCTATGAATTACATACAGTACCAGTCATACATACTGTAGTTCTGTCTATGAATTACATACAGTACCAGTCATACATACATAGTTCTGTCTATGAATTACATACAGTACCAGTCATACATACTGTAGTTCTGTCTATGAATTACATACAGTACCAGTCATATATACTGTAGCTCTGTCTATGAATTACATACAGTACCAGTCATAGTTCTGTCTTTGAATTACATACAGTACCAGTCATACATACTGTAGCTCTGTCTATGAATTACATACAGTACCAGTCATACATACATACTGTAGTTCTGTCTATGTAGTTCTGTCTATGAATTACATACAGTACCAGTCATACATACTGTAGCTCTGTCTATGAATTACATACAGTACCAGTCATACATACTGTAGCTCTGTCTATGAATTACATACAGTACCAGTCATACATACTGTAGCTCTGTCTATGAATTACATACAGTACCAGTCATACATACTGTAGTTCTGTCTATGAATTACATACAGTACCAGTCATACATACAGTGTCTATGAATTACATACAGTACCAGTCATACATACATAGTTATGTCTATGAATTACATACAGTACCAGTCATACATACTGTAGTTCTGTCTATGAATTACATACAGTACCAGTCATACATACTGTAGTTCTGTCTATGAATTACATACAGTACCAGTCATACATACTGTAGTTCTGTCTATGAATTACATACAGTACCAATCATATATACTGTAGCTCTGTCTATGTATTACATACAGTACCAGCCATGCATAGTTCTGTCTTTGAATTACATACAGTACCAGTCATACATACTGTAGCTCTGTCTATGAATTACATACAGTACCAGTCATACATACTGTAGTTCTATCTATGAATTACATACAGTACCAGTCATGCATACATAGCTCTGTCTATGAATTACATAAAGTACCAGTCATACATACTGTAGTTCTGTCTATGAATTACATACAGTACCAGTCATGCATACATAGCTCTGTCTATGAATTACATACAGTACCAGTCATACATACTGTAGTTCTGTCTATGAATTACATACAGTACCAGTCATACATACATAGTTCTGTCTATGAATTACATACAGTACCAGTCATACATACTGTAGTTCTGTCTATGAATTACATACAGTACCAGTCATACATACATAGTTCTGTCTATGAATTACATACAGTACCAGTCATACATACTGTAGCTCTGTCTATGAATTACATACAGTACCAGTCATACATACTGTAGTTCTGTCTATGAATTACATACAGTACCAGTCATACATACTGTAGTTCTGTCTATGAATTACATACAGTACCAGTCATGCATACATAGCTCTGTCTATGAATTACATACAGTACCAGTCATACATACTGTAGTTCTGTCTATGAATTACATACAGTACCAGTCATACATACTGTAGCTCTGTCTATGAATTACATACAGTACCAGTCATACATACTGTAGTTCTGTCTATGAATTACATACAGTACCAGTCATACATACTGTAGTTCTGTCTATGAATTACATACAGTACCAGTCATACATACTGTAGCTCTGTCTATGAATTACATACAGTACCAGTCATACATACATAGTTCTGTCTATGAATTACATACAGTACCAGTCATACATACTGTAGTTCTGTCTATGAATTACATACAGTACCAGTCATACATACTGTAGCTCTGTCTATGAATTACATACAGTACCAGTCATACATACTGTAGCTCTGTCTATGAATTACATACAGTACCAGTCATACATACTGTAGTTCTGTCTATGAATTACATACAGTACCAGTCATGCATACATAGCTCTGTCTATGAATTACATACAGTACAAGTCATACATACTGTAGTTCTGTCTATGAATTACATACAGTACCAGTCATACATACATAGTTCTGTCTATGAATTACATACAGTACCAGTCATACATACTGTAGTTCTGTCTATGAATTACAAACAGTACCAGTCATACATACAGTTCTGTCTATGAATTACATACAGTACCAGTCATACATACTGTAGCTCTGTCTATGAATTACATACAGTACCAGTCATACATACTGTAGTTCTGTCTATGAATTACATACAGTACCAGTCATGCATACATAGCTCTGTCCATGAATTACATACAGTACCAGTCATACATACTGTAGTTCTGTCTATGAATTACATACAGTACCAGTCATGCATACATAGCTCTGTCTATGAATTACATACAGTACCAGTCATACATACTGTAGTTCTGTCTATGAATTACATACAGTACCAGTCATACATACATAGTTATGTCTATGAATTACATACAGTACCAGTCATACATACATAGTCTGTCTATGAATTACATACAGTACCAGTCATACATACTGTAGTTCTGTCTATGAATTACATACAGTACCAGTCATACATACTGTAGCTCTGTCTATGAATTACATACAGTACCAGTCATACATACTGTAGCTCTGTCTATGAATTACATACAGTACCAGTCATACATACTGTAGCTCTGTCTATGAATTACATACAGTACCAGTCATACATACTGTAGCTCTGTCTATGAATTACATACAGTACCAGTCATACATACTGTAGTTCTGTCTATGAATTACATACAGTACCAGTCATACATACTGTAGTTCTGTCTATGAATTACATACAGTACCAGTCATACATACATAGTTCTGTCTATGAATTACATACAGTACCAGTCATACATACTGTAGCTCTGTCTATGAATTACATACAGTACCAGTCATACATACTGTAGTTCTATCTATGAATTACATACAGTACCAGTCATGCATACATAGCTCTGTCTATGAATTACATAAAGTACCAGTCATACATACTGTAGTTCTGTCTATGAATTACATACAGTACCAGTCATGCATACATAGCTCTGTCTATAAATTACATACAGTACCAGTCATACATACTGTAGTTCTGTCTATGAATTACATACAGTACCAGTCATACATACATAGTTATGTCTATGAATTACATACAGTACCAGTCATACATACTGTAGTTCTGTCTATGAATTACATACAGTACCAGTCATACATACATAGTTCTGTCTATGAATTACATACAGTACCAGTCATACATACTGTAGTTCTGTCTATGAATTACATACAGTACCAATCATATATACTGTAGCTCTGTCTATGAATTACATACAGTACCAGCCATGCATAGTTCTGTCTTTGAATTACATACAGTACCAGTCATACATACTGTAGCTCTGTCTATGAATTACATACAGTACCAGTCATACATACTGTAGTTCTGTCTATGAATTACATACAGTACCAGTCATACATACTGTAGTTCTGTCTATGAATTACATACAGTACCAGTCATACATACTGTAGCTCTGTCTATGAATTACATACAGTACCAGTCATACATACTGTAGCTCTGTCTATGAATTACATACAGTACCAGTCATACATACTGTAGCTCTGTCTATGAATTACATACAGTACCAGTCATACATACTGTAGTTCTGTCTATGAATTACATACAGTACCAGTCATACATACTGTAGTTCTGTCTATGAATTACATACAGTACCAGTCATACATACATAGTTCTGTCTATGAATTACATACAGTACCAGTCATACATACTGTAGCTCTGTCTATGAATTACATACAGTACCAGTCATACATACTGTAGTTCTGTCTATGAATTACATACAGTACCAGTCATGCATACATAGCTCTGTCTATGAATTACATACAGTACCAGTCATACATACTGTAGTTCTGTCTATGAATTACATACAGTACCAGTCATACATACATAGTTATGTCTATGAATTACATACAGTACCAGTCATACATACTGTAGTTCTGTCTATGAATTACATACAGTACCAGTCATACATACATAGTTCTGTCTATGAATTACATACAGTACCAGTCATGCATACATAGCTCTGTCTATGAATTACATACAGTACCAGTCATACATACTGTAGTTCTGTCTATGAATTACATACAGTACCAGTCATACATACATAGTTATGTCTATGAATTACATACAGTACCAGTCATACATACATAGTTCTGTCTATGAATTACATACAGTACCAGTCATACATACTGTAGTTCTTTCTATGAATTACATACAGTACCAGTCATGCATACATAGTTCTGTCTATGAATTACATACAGTACCAGTCATACATACTGTAGTTCTGTCTATGAATTACATACAGTACCAGTCATACATACTGTAGCTCTGTCTATGAATTACATACAGTACCAGTCATACATACTGTAGCTCTGTCTATGAATTACATACAGTACCAGTCATACATACATAGTTCTGTCTATGAATTACATACAGTACCAGTCATACATACTGTAGTTCTGTCTATGAATTACATACAGTACCAGTCATACATACATAGTTCTGTCTATGAATTACATACAGTACCAGTCATACATACTGTAGTTCTGTCTATGAATTACATACAGTACCAGTCATATATACTGTAGCTCTGTCTATGAATTACATACAGTACCAGCCATGCATAGTTCTGTCTATGAATTACATACAGTACCAGTCATACATACATAGTTATGTCTATGAATTACATACAGTACCAGTCATACATACTGTAGTTCTGTCTATGAATTACATACAGTACCAGTCATACATACATAGTTCTGTCTATGAATTACATACAGTACCAGTCATACATACTGTAGCTCTGTCTATGAATTACATACAGTACCAGTCATACATACTGTAGTTCTGTCTATGAATTACATACAGTACCAGTCATACATACTGTAGCTCTGTCTATGAATTACATACAGTACCAGTCATACATACTGTAGCTCTGTCTATGAATTACATACAGTACCAGTCATACATACTGTAGTTCTGTCTATGAATTACATACAGTACCAGTCATACATACTGTAGTTCTGTCTATGAATTACATACAGTACCAGTCATACATACTGTAGCTCTGTCTATGAATTACATACAGTACCAGTCATACATACTGTAGCTCTGTCTATGAATTACATACAGTACCAGTCATACATACTGTAGCTCTGTCTATGAATTACATACAGTACCAGTCATACATACTGTAGTTCTGTCTATGAATTACATACAGTACCAGTCATACATACATAGTTCTGTCTATGAATTACATACAGTACCAGTCATACATACTGTAGCTCTGTCTATGAATTACATACAGTACCAGTCATACATACTGTAGCTCTGTCTATGAATTACATACAGTACCAGTCATACATACTGTAGCTCTGTCTATGAATTACATACAGTACCAGTCATACATACTGTAGTTCTGTCTATGAATTACATACAGTACCAGTCATACATACTGTAGTTCTGTCTATGAATTACATACAGTACCAGTCATACATACTGTAGCTCTGTCTATGAATTACATACAGTACCAGTCATACATACTGTAGTTCTGTCTATGAATTACATACAGTACCAGTCATACATACTGTAGCTCTGTCTATGAATTACATACAGTACCAGTCATACATACTGTAGCTCTGTCTATGAATTACATACAGTACCAGTCATACATACTGTAGTTCTGTCTATGAATTACATACAGTACCAGTCATACATACTGTAGTTCTGTCTATGAATTACATACAGTACCAGTCATACATACATAGTTCTGTCTATGAATTACATACAGTACCAGTCATACATACTGTAGCTCTGTCTATGAATTACATACAGTACCAGTCATACATACTGTAGCTCTGTCTATGAATTACATACAGTACCAGTCATACATACTGTAGCTCTGTCTATGAATTACATACAGTACCAGTCATACATACTGTAGCTCTGTCTATGAATTACATACAGTACCAGTCATACATACTGTAGCTCTGTCTATGAATTACATACAGTACCAGTCATACATACTGTAGTTCTGTCTATGAATTACATACAGTACCAGTCATACATACATAGTTCTGTCTATGAATTACATACAGTACCAGTCATACATACTGTAGCTCTGTCTATGAATTACATACAGTACCAGTCATACATACTGTAGTTCTGTCTATGAATTACATACAGTACCAGTCATACATACTGTAGCTCTGTCTATGAATTACATACAGTACCAGTCATACATACTGTAGCTCTGTCTATGAATTACATACAGTACCAGTCATACATACTGTAGTTCTGTCTATGAATTACATACAGTACCAGTCATACATACTGTAGCTCTGTCTATGAATTACATACAGTACCAGTCATACATACTGTAGCTCTGTCTATGAATTACATACAGTACCAGTCATACATACTGTAGTTCTGTCTATGAATTACATACAGTACCAGTCATATACATAGCTCTGTCTATGAATTTCATACAGTACCAGTCATACATACTGTAGTTCTGTCTATGAATTACATACAGTACCAGTCATACATACTGTAGCTCTGTCTATGAATTACATACAGTAACAGTCATATATACTGTAGCTCTGTCTATGAATTACATACAGTACCAGTCATACATACTGTAGTTCTGTCTGAATTACATACAGTACCAGTCATATACTGTAGTTCTGTCTATGAATTACATACAGTACCAGTCATACATACTGTAGCTCTGTCTATGAATTACATACAGTACCAGTCATACATACTGTAGCTCTGTCTATGAATTACATACAGTACCAGTCATACATACTGTCTATGAATTACTCTGTCTATGAATTACTATACAGTACCAGTCATACATACTGTAGTTCTGTCTATGAATTACATACAGTACCAGTCATACATACTGTAGCTCTGTCTATGAATTACATACAGTACCAGTCATACATACTGTAGCTCTGTCTATGAATTACATACAGTACCAGTCATACATACTGTAGTTCTGTCTATGAATTACATACAGTACCAGTCATACATACTGTAGCTCTGTCTATGAATTACATACAGTACCAGTCATACATACTGTAGTTCTGTCTATGAATTACATACAGTACCAGTCATACATACTGTAGCTCTGTCTATGAATTACATACAGTACCAGTCATACATACTGTAGCTCTGTCTATGAATTACATACAGTACCAGTCATACATACTGTAGTTCTGTCTATGAATTACATACAGTACCAGTCATGCATACATAGCTCTGTCTATGAATTTCATACAGTACCAGTCATACATACTGTAGTTCTGTCTATGAATTACATACAGTACCAGTCATACATACATAGTTCTGTCTATGAATTACATACAGTACCAGTCATACATACTGTAGCTCTGTCTATGAATTACATACAGTACCAGTCATACATACTGTAGCTCTGTCTATGAATTACATACAGTACCAGTCATACATACTGTAGTTCTGTCTATGAATTACATACAGTACCAGTCATACATACATAGTTCTGTCTATGAATTACATACAGTACCAGTCATACATACTGTAGCTCTGTCTATGAATTACATACAGTACCAGTCATACATACTGTAGCTCTGTCTATGAATTACATACAGTACCAGTCATACATACTGTAGCTCTGTCTATGAATTACATACAGTACCAGTCATACATACTGTAGCTCTGTCTATGAATTACATACAGTACCAGTCATACATACTGTAGTTCTGTCTATGAATTACATACAGTACCAGTCATACATACTGTAGTTCTGTCTATGAATTACATACAGTACCAGTCATACATACTGTAGCTCTGTCTATGAATTACATACAGTACCAGTCATACATACTGTAGCTCTGTCTATGAATTACATACAGTACCAGTCATACATACTGTAGCTCTGTCTATGAATTACATACAGTACCAGTCATACATACTGTAGTTCTGTCTATGAATTACATACAGTACCAGTCATACATACTGTAGCTCTGTCTATGAATTACATACAGTACCAGTCATACATACTGTAGCTCTGTCTATGAATTACATACAGTACCAGTCATACATACTGTAGTTCTGTCTATGAATTACATACAGTACCAGTCATACATACTGTAGCTCTGTCTATGAATTACATACAGTACCAGTCATACATACTGTAGCTCTGTCTATGAATTACATACAGTACCAGTCATACATACTGTAGTTCTGTCTATGAATTTCATACAGTACCAGTCATACATACTGTAGTTCTGTCTATGAATTACATACAGTACCAGTCATACATACATAGTTCTGTCTATGAATTACATACAGTACCAGTCATACATACTGTAGCTCTGTCTATGAATTACATACAGTACCAGTCATACATACTGTAGCTCTGTCTATGAATTACATACAGTACCAGTCATACATACTGTAGCTCTGTCTATGAATTACATACAGTTCCAGTCATACATACTGTAGCTCTGTCTATGAATTACATACAGTACCAGTCATATATACTGTAGCTCTGTCTATGAATTACATACAGTACCAGTCATATATACTGTAGTTCTGTCTATGAATTACATACAGTACCAGTCATACATACATAGTTCTGTCTATGAATTACATACAGTACCAGTCATACATACTGTAGCTCTGTCTATGAATTACATACAGTACCAGTCATACATACTGTAGTTCTGTCTATGAATTACATACAGTACCAGTCATACATACTGTAGCTCTGTCTATGAATTACATACAGTACCAGTCATACATACTGTAGCTCTGTCTATGAATTACATACAGTACCAGTCATACATACTGTAGTTCTGTCTATGAATTACATACAGTACCAGTCATACATACTGTAGCTCTGTCTATGAATTACATACAGTACCAGTCATACATACTGTAGCTCTGTCTATGAATTACATATAGTACCAGTCATACATTCTGTAGCTCTGTCTATGAATTACATACAGTACCAGTCATGCATACATAGCTCTGTCTATGAATTTCATACAGTACCAGTCATACATACTGTAGTTCTGTCTATGAATTACATACAGTACCAGTCATACATACTGTAGCTCTGTCTATGAATTACATACAGTAACAGTCATATATACTGTAGCTCTGTCTATGAATTACATACAGTACCAGTCATACATACTGTAGTTCTGTCTATGAATTACATACAGTACCAGTCATACATACATAGTTATGTCTATGAATTACATACAGTACCAGTCATACATACTGTAGCTCTGTCTATGAATTACATACAGTACCAGTCATACATACTGTAGCTCTGTCTATGAATTACATACAGTACCAGTCATACATACTGTAGCTCTGTCTATGAATTACATACAGTACCAGTCATACATACTGTAGTTCTGTCTATGAATTACATACAGTACCAGTCATACATACTGTAGCTCTGTCTATGAATTACATACAGTACCAGTCATACATACTGTAGCTCTGTCTATGAATTACATACAGTACCAGTCATACATACTGTAGTTCTGTCTATGAATTACATACAGTACCAGTCATACATACTGTAGCTCTGTCTATGAATTACATACAGTACCAGTCATACATACTGTAGTTCTGTCTATGAATTACATACAGTACCAGTCATACATACTGTAGCTCTGTCTATGAATTACATACAGTACCAGTCATACATACTGTAGCTCTGTCTATGAATTACATACAGTACCAGTCATACATACTGTAGCTCTGTCTATGAATTACATACAGTACCAGTCATGCATACATAGCTCTGTCTATGAATTACATACAGTACCAGTCATACATACTGTAGTTCTGTCTATGAATTACATACAGTACCAGTCAGACATACTGTAGTTCTGTCTATGAATTACATACAGTACTAGTCATACATACTGTAGCTCTGTCTATGAATTACATACAGTACCAGTCATATATACTGTAGCTCTGTCTATGAATTACATACAGTACCAGTCATACATACTGTAGTTCTGTCTATGAATTACATACAGTACCAGTCATACATACATAGTTCTGTCTATGAATTACATACAGTACCAGTCATACATACTGTAGCTCTGTCTATGAATTACATACAGTACCAGTCATACATACTGTAGCTCTGTCTATGAATTACATACAGTACCAGTCATACATACTGTAGCTCTGTCTATGAATTACATACAGTACCAGTCATACATACTGTAGTTCTGTCTATGAATTACATACAGTACCAGTCATACATACTGTAGCTCTGTCTATGAATTACATACAGTACCAGTCATACATACTGTAGCTCTGTCTATGAATTACATACAGTACCAGTCATACATACTGTAGTTCTGTCTATGAATTACATACAGTACCAGTCATACATACTGTAGCTCTGTCTATGAATTACATACAGTACCAGTCATACATACTGTAGCTCTGTCTATGAATTACATACAGTACCAGTCATACATACTGTAGCTCTGTCTATGAATTACATACAGTACCAGTCATACATACTGTAGTTCTGTCTATGAATTACATACAGTACCAGTCATACATACATAGTTCTGTCTATGAATTACATACAGTACCAGTCATACATACTGTAGCTCTGTCTATGAATTACATACAGTACCAGTCATACATACTGTAGCTCTGTCTATGAATTACATACAGTACCAGTCATACATACTGTAGCTCTGTCTATGAATTACATACAGTACCAGTCATACATACTGTAGTTCTGTCTATGAATTACATACAGTACCAGTCATACATACATAGTTCTGTCTATGAATTACATACAGTACCAGTCATACATACTGTAGCTCTGTCTATGAATTACATACAGTACCAGTCATACATACTGTAGCTCTGTCTATGAATTACATACAGTACCAGTCATACATACTGTAGCTCTGTCTATGAATTACATACAGTACCAGTCATACATACTGTAGCTCTGTCTATGAATTACATACAGTACCAGTCATACATACTGTAGTTCTGTCTATGAATTACATACAGTACCAGTCATACATACTGTAGCTCTGTCTATGAATTACATACAGTACCAGTCATATACTGTAGCTCTGTCTATGAATTACATACAGTACCAGTCATACATACTGTAGTTCTGTCTATGAATTACATACAGTACCAGTCATACATACATGTAGTTCTGTCTATGAATTACATACAGTACCAGTCATACATACTGTAGCTCTGTCTATGAATTACATACAGTACCAGTCATACATACTGTAGCTCTGTCTATGAATTACATACAGTACCAGTCATACATACTGTAGCTCTGTCTATGAATTACATACAGTACCAGTCATACATACTGTAGTTCTGTCTATGAATTACATACAGTACCAGTCATACATACTGTAGCTCTGTCTATGAATTACATACAGTACCAGTCATACATACTGTAGCTCTGTCTATGAATTACATACAGTACCAGTCATACATACTGTAGTTCTGTCTATGAATTACATACAGTACCAGTCATACATACTGTAGCTCTGTCTATGAATTACATACAGTACCAGTCATACATACTGTAGCTCTGTCTATGAATTACATACAGTACCAGTCATACATACTGTAGCTCTGTCTATGAATTACATACAGTACCAGTCATACATACATAGCTCTGTCTATGAATTACATACAGTACCAGTCATACATACTGTAGTTCTGTCTATGAATTACATACAGTACCAGTCATACATACTAGTTCTGTCTATGAATTACATACAGTACCAGTCATACATACTGTAGCTCTGTCTATGAATTACATACAGTACCAGTCATACATACTGTAGCTCTGTCTATGAATTACATACAGTACCAGTCATACATACTGTAGCTCTGTCTATGAATTACATACAGTACCAGTCATACATACTGTAGCTCTGTCTATGAATTACATACAGTACCAGTCATACATACTGTAGCTCTGTCTATGAATTACATACAGTACCAGTCATATATACTGTAGCTCTGTCTATGAATTACATACAGTACCAGTCATACATACTGTAGTTCTGTCTATGAATTACATACAGTACCAGTCATACATACATAGTTCTGTCTATGAATTACATACAGTACCAGTCATACATACTGTAGCTCTGTCTATGAATTACATACAGTACCAGTCATACATACTGTAGCTCTGTCTATGAATTACATACAGTACCAGTCATACATACTGTAGCTCTGTCTATGAATTACATACAGTACCAGTCATACATACTGAGTTCTGTCTATGAATTACATACAGTACCAGTCATACATACTGTAGTTCTGTCTATGAATTACATACAGTACCAGTCATACATACTGTAGCTCTGTCTATGAATTACATACAGTACCAGTCATACATACTGTAGCTCTGTCTATGAATTACATACAGTACCAGTCATACATACTGTAGTTCTGTCTATGAATTACATACAGTACCAGTCATACATACTGTAGCTCTGTCTATGAATTACATACAGTACCAGTCATACATACTGTAGCTCTGTCTATGAATTACATACAGTACCAGTCATACATACTGTAGCTCTGTCTATGAATTACATACAGTACCAGTCATGCATACATAGCTCTGTCTATGAATTACATACAGTACCAGTCATACATACTGTAGTTCTGTCTATGAATTACATACAGTACCAGTCATACATACTGTAGCTCTGTCTATGAATTACATACAGTACCAGTCATACATACTGTAGCTCTGTCTATGAATTACATACAGTACCAGTCATACATACTGTAGCTCTGTCTATGAATTACATACAGTACCAGTCATACATACTGTAGCTCTGTCTATGAATTACATACAGTACCAGTCATACATACTGTAGCTCTGTCTATGAATTACATACAGTACCAGTCATACATACTGTAGCTCTGTCTATGAATTACATACAGTACCAGTCATACATACTGTAGTTCTGTCTATGAATTACATACAGTACCAGTCATACATACTGTAGCTCTGTCTATGAATTACATACAGTACCAGTCATACATACTGTAGCTCTGTCTATGAATTACATATAGTACCAGTCATACATTCTGTAGCTCTGTCTATGAATTACATACAGTACCAGTCATGCATACATAGCTCTGTCTATGAATTTCATACAGTACCAGTCATACATACTGTAGTTCTGTCTATGAATTACATACAGTACCAGTCATACATACATAGTTCTGTCTATGAATTACATACAGTACCAGTCATACATACTGTAGCTCTGTCTATGAATTACATACAGTACCAGTCATACATACTGTAGCTCTGTCTATGAATTACATACAGTACCAGTCATACATACTGTAGCTCTGTCTATGAATTACATACAGTACCAGTCATACATACTGTAGCTCTGTCTATGAATTACATACAGTACCAGTCATACATACTGTAGCTCTGTCTATGAATTACATACAGTACCAGTCATATATACTGTAGCTCTGTCTATGAATTACATACAGTACCAGTCATACATACTGTAGTTCTGTCTATGAATTACATACAGTACCAGTCATACATACATAGTTCTGTCTATGAATTACATACAGTACCAGTCATACATACTGTAGCTCTGTCTATGAATTACATACAGTACCAGTCATACATACTGTAGCTCTGTCTATGAATTACATACAGTACCAGTCATACATACTGTAGCTCTGTCTATGAATTACATACAGTACCAGTCATACATACTGTAGTTCTGTCTATGAATTACATACAGTACCAGTCATACATACTGTAGCTCTGTCTATGAATTACATACAGTACCAGTCATACATACTGTAGCTCTGTCTATGAATTACATACAGTACCAGTCATACATACTGTAGTTCTGTCTATGAATTACATACAGTACCAGTCATACATACTGTAGCTCTGTCTATGAATTACATACAGTACCAGTCATACATACTGTAGCTCTGTCTATGAATTACATATAGTACCAGTCATACATACTGTAGCTCTGTCTATGAATTACATACAGTACCAGTCATGCATACATAGCTCTGTCTATGAATTTCATACAGTACCAGTCATACATACTGTAGTTCTGTCTATGAATTACATACAGTACCAGTCATACATACATAGTTCTGTCTATGAATTACATACAGTACCAGTCATACATACTGTAGCTCTGTCTATGAATTACATACAGTACCAGTCATACATACTGTAGCTCTGTCTATGAATTACATACAGTACCAGTCATACATACTGTAGCTCTGTCTATGAATTACATACAGTACCAGTCATACATACTGTAGCTCTGTCTATGAATTACATACAGTACCAGTCATACATACTGTAGTTCTGTCTATGAATTACATACAGTACCAGTCATACATACTGTAGCTCTGTCTATGAATTACATACAGTACCAGTCATACATACTGTAGCTCTGTCTATGAATTACATACAGTACCAGTCATACATACTGTAGCTCTGTCTATGAATTACATACAGTACCAGTCATACATACTGTAGCTCTGTCTATGAATTACATACAGTACCAGTCATACATACTGTAGTTCTGTCTATGAATTACATACAGTACCAGTCATACATACTGTAGCTCTGTCTATGAATTACATACAGTACCAGTCATACATACTGTAGCTCTGTCTATGAATTACATATAGTACCAGTCATACATACTGTAGCTCTGTCTATGAATTACATACAGTACCAGTCATGCATACATAGCTCTGTCTATGAATTTCATACAGTACCAGTCATACATACTGTAGTTCTGTCTATGAATTACATACAGTACCAGTCATACATACATAGTTCTGTCTATGAATTACATACAGTACCAGTCATACATACTGTAGCTCTGTCTATGAATTACATACAGTACCAGTC
This sequence comes from Oncorhynchus nerka, assembly GCF_034236695.1. Classification (NCBI taxonomy): domain Eukaryota; kingdom Metazoa; phylum Chordata; class Actinopteri; order Salmoniformes; family Salmonidae; genus Oncorhynchus; species Oncorhynchus nerka. Next base: position 18,784,736 of record NC_088413.1, on the reverse strand, counting down.
ATACATACTGTAGCTCTGTCTATGAATTACATACAGTACCAGTCATACATACTGTAGCTCTGTCTATGAATTACATACAGTACCAGTCATACATACTGTAGCTCTGTCTATGAATTACATACAGTACCAGTCATACATACTGTAGTTCTGTCTATGAATTACATACAGTTCCAGTCATACATACTGTAGCTCTGTCTATGAATTACATACAGTACCAGTCATATATACTGTAGCTCTGTCTATGAATTACATACAGTACCAGTCATACATACTGTAGTTCTGTCTATGAATTACATACAGTACCAGTCATACATACATAGTTCTGTCTATGAATTACATACAGTACCAGTCATACATACTGTAGCTCTGTCTATGAATTACATACAGTACCAGTCATACATACTGTAGCTCTGTCTATGAATTACATACAGTACCAGTCATACATACTGTAGCTCTGTCTATGAATTACATACAGTACCAGTCATACATACTGTAGTTCTGTCTATGAATTACATACAGTACCAGTCATACATACTGTAGCTCTGTCTATGAATTACATACAGTACCAGTCATATATACTGTAGCTCTGTCTATGAATTACATACAGTACCAGTCATACATACTGTAGTTCTGTCTATGAATTACATACAGTACCAGTCATACATACTGTAGCTCTGTCTATGAATTACATACAGTACCAGTCATACATACTGTAGCTCTGTCTATGAATTACATACAGTACCAGTCATACATACTGTAGCTCTGTCTATGAATTACATACAGTACCAGTCATATATACTGTAGCTCTGTCTATGAATTACATACAGTACCAGTCATATATACTGTAGCTCTGTCTATGAATTACATACAGTACCAGTCATACATATTGTAGCTCTGTCTATGAATTACATACAGTACCAGTCATATATACTGTAGCTCTGTCTATGAATTACATACAGTACCAGTCATATATACTGTAGCTCTGTCTATGAATTACATACAGTACCAGTCATACATACTGTAGCTCTGTCTATGAATTACATACAGTACCAGTCATATATACTGTAGCTCTGTCTATGAATTACATACAGTACCAGTCATACATACTGTAGTTCTGTCTATGAATTGCATACAGTACCAGTCATACATACTGTAGCTCTGTCTATGAATTACATACAGTACCAGTCATACATACTGTAGCTCTGTCTATGAATTACATACAGTACCAGTCATACATACTGTAGTTCTGTCTATGAATTACATACAGTACCAGTCGTACATACTGTAGCTCTGTCTATGAATTACATACAGTACCAGTCATATATACTGTAGCTCTGTCTATGAATTTGAGAGTGGTTAAATTTCTGCAACGTACATTTTTTAAAACGTTTCTCTGAGCGGATAAAACAGGCAGGTCACCAGGTGCGCAGAGCCTGTTTCAGGTTACCAGCCCCTCAGCTGTTTACCAATAAGAGTGGTGGGGTATCCACTGTGTTGTTGTTTAAAAATATTATTTTCAATTGATATTATTAAATAGTTCTACATAGTTCCAACAACTGAAGTAAAAAATAATTTTGAAATTATGCATTTATTGTATGTGACCCCAGCAGGTTGTGGTCACACAGAAGACAGAACAATAAAAAACGAACAAGCATTTTTCTATGATGTGCTATTAGTGTGTTTGCACTTGCCAGAATACGTATGTGCTTTCGGTTTGTGCGCTCATACCTGTCTGCATCTGTGTGTGTGTGCGTGTGAGAGAGAAAGATAATTCTTTGTACCTGAGAGATGGGTCTCAGTCTTCACGCTCCTCGTTGCTCTATTCTGGTTTTCTTGATTAACTTCTTTTAATTCAATCACCTGTTTGTTGACGTAGTCGGCCATCTTAACTAACCATACCGAATATCAATGATTTCCCCAATCAATCAATTAATCAACTAATTCAGACTGACCTTTTATTGTAATATATAAGATTTTTTACTTTTACTTATAGTATTAATTAACTTACTTCTACTGTATGTTTACCTTTCTAACAGACTAATATCTGCTGTATGATTCTAACTTCAATGACAAGTTGTTGTCTGATGTGCCTCTCCATTGGTGTCTCTGTCTGTCTGTGGTCGACTGCAGTAGAAAGAACGTTTTAAGTATGCAATCTCTTTCAAGCAAGATGTTATATTCCGCAATAACTATATGTGACATTGTTCGTAAGGAAGTGACATCATGGCTCGCACTTTGTGACTCACATTAAATCAGGAAGCTGGTAAAACTCAGAGATTGTTCCTTTATTTACTCATCTGTGCCTTTGTTCTTCTTATTATAAAAGTTATTTATAATGATTGATCATGTCACATGACATGTTGCTAATAAAAAGAGCTAGAGAGAGAGAGATTTGTGTACAGTCTACAAGAAATGATACATAATTAACTGTACATTTTAAGATTGACAATAGGTATTGAGTATTATATACCTAATTTGTTTTGTGTGCGTACATGATTCTGTGTGTGTGTGTGTGTGTGCATGATTCAGTGTGTGTGTGTGTGTGTGCATGATTCAGTGTGTGTGTGTGTGTGTGTGTGTGTGTGATGAAGAGCCTTTTTCACAGATCCAGTAGTGTGGATATGAACACTGATAGTCCCACCATTCTCCTTGGCCTGATGACCAGTAAGGTATCACCACACAGTTCTCCAGGCCACCAACATTAGGCTCTCCACTCCTCCAATACCTGCAGTAGAAACAACAGAAATATACTGGCCACTCTCTCAGAACCCAGAGTATGAACAACACAGAGTTAGACTGACCACTCTCTCAGAACCTAGAATATGAACAACACAGAGTTAGACTGACCACTCTCTCAAAACCTAGAGTATGAACAACACAGAGAATCAGTCCTACTTCACCAACTGTGGTCAGTGTTATTAGAGTAGTAGTCTCTTACCTTGGCGTGATCAGTGTTATTAGAGCAGTAGTCTCTTACCTAGGGGTAGTCAGTGTTATTAGAGCAGTAGTCTCTTACCTTGGGGTGGTCAGTGTTATTAGAGCAGGAGTCTCTTACCTTGGGGAGGTCAGTGTTATTATAGAGCAGTAGTCTCTTACCTTGGGGTGGTCAGTGTTATTATAGAGCAGGAGTCTCTTACCTTGGAGTGGAGTGTTATTAGAGTAGTTGTCACACCCTGACCTTAGTTATCTTTGTTTTCATTATTATTTTGGTTAGATCAGGGTGTGACGAGGTTGGGTATGTTAGTTTTTGTATTGTCTAGGGTTTTTTGTAGATCTAGAAGTTTTCGTTAGTCTAGACAATTGTATGTCTTTGGTGGCCTGAAATGGATCCCAATCAGAGGCAGCTGTTTATCGTTGTCTCTGATTGGGGATCATATTCAGGTAGCCATTTTGCCTAGTCCTTTTGTGGGTTCTTGGTCTATGTTTAGTTGCCTGTCTGCACGACGCATATTAGCGTCACGGTTTGTTCTTTTGATAGTTTGTTCAGTGTTATTTCTATAATTAATTAAAGAAGAATTACGCTTACCACGCTGTGCCTTGGTCTCCTCCTTACGACGACCGTGACAACAGTAGTCTCTAACCTTCGGGTGGTCAGTGTTATTATAGATCAGTCGTCACTTACCTCGGGGTGGTCAAAGTTATTATAGAGCAGGAGTATCTTACCTCGGGGTGGTCAAAGTTATTATAGAGCAGTAGTCTCTTACCTTGGGGTGGTCAGTGTTATTATAGATCAGTAGTCTCTTACCTTGGGGTGGTCAGTGTTATTATAGAGCAGTAGTATCTTACCTTGGGGTGGTCAGTGTTATTATAGAGCAGGAGTCTCTTACCTTGGGGTGGTCAGTGTTATTATAGATCAGTAGTCTCTTACCTTGGGGTGGTCAGTGTTATTATATAGCAGTAGTCTCTTACCTTGCGGTGGTCAGTGTTATTAGAGCAGTAGTCTCTTACTTTGGGGTGGTCAGTGTTATTATAGAGCAGTAGTCTCTTACCTTGGGGTGGTCAGTGTTATTATATAGCAGTAGTCTCTTACCTTGCGGTGGTCAGTGTTATTAGAGCAGTAGTCTCTTACCTTGGGGTGGTCAGTGTTATTATAGATCAGTAGTCTCTTACCTTGGAGTGGTCAGTGTTATTATAGAGCAGTAGTCTCTTACCTTGGGGTGGTCAGTGTTATTATAGATCAGTAGTCTCTTACCTTGGGGTGGTCAGTGTTATTATAGAGCAGTAGTCTCTTACCTTGGGGTGGTCAGTGTTATTATAGAGCAGTATTCTCTTACCTTGGGGTGGTCAGTGTTATTATATAGCAGTATTCTCTTACCTTGGGGTGGTCAGTGTTATTATATAGCAGTAGTCTCTTACCTTGGGGTGGTCAGTGTTATTATATAGCAGTAGTCTCTTACCTTGGGGTGGTCAGTGTTATTAGAGCAGTAGTCTCTTACCTTGCGGTGGTCAGTGTTATTATAGGCAGTAGTCTCTTACGTTGGGGTGGTTAGTGTTATTATAGAGAAGTAATCTCTTATCTTTGGGTGGTCAGTGTTATTATATAGCAGTAGTCTCTTATCTTTGGGTGGTCAGTGTTATTATAGAGTAGTCGACAACATCCGGTCAAATGGCAGAGTTATTTTGAGGGGACAGCAAATTTACACTGTTATACAAGCTGTACACTCACTATTTACATTGTAGCAAAGTGTCATTTCTTCAGTGTTGTCACATGAAAAGATACTCTCAAATATTTACAAAAATGTGAGGGGTGTACCTACTTTTGTGATATACTGTATATATACTGTATATATATATAAATATATATATATATATAAAATGGAGTAGAATGTAACAGCAAACCCACACATCTCAACACAGCGACCATGCTTCCTTCACTCAATCAACATATTGTGGATTAGAGGGAGCATGGCCGAGATGCGTGTCTGCCGCTCCACCCCTCCCCACATGAAATAGCCTTTTTGAGGCTGTTGAGGTGAGGGCAGGCCCACAACAATGGCCAGATTGAAATGGAACAGCACTACAACCTTATGTTCCCTGTACTCTATATATATCTGTTTATTATACCTGTTGATAAAGAGCTCATACGTGAAACTATTCTAACTCTTTCACAGTGAAAGTGACACTGACTCCGAATGGGAGCCCCCAGTGCCAAGGTGTCCATCCTCCACTGAAGCTGGTTCATCCAGCCGGATCCCTGCTGTCTCCGGCTCCACACCTCCCGGGCCATCTATAGGTGTGAAGGCACTGACAAAGAGGTGGAGGAGGAGGGGAAGTGTGCAACCTGCAAACAAAGGGCCAGACGAGCGTTGGCACACTGTCCTAGAAGATGATGTGGAGCCCCCTCAACTAACATTTAGGACGGAAAGGAAGCCAGGACCTCAGCTGAACATGACTGCAATGGACTGCAGCCCTCTTCAGCCTTTTCAGCTGTTTTTCACCCCATCTGTTGTTGATTCACTTATGTCTAACACGAATAAGTATGGGGCGAAGAAGCAAGCAGGCAAAAAAGTAGCATTGATGCCCATTTCCATGTCAGACCTTTTCTGCTACCTTTCACTGGTTATCTACATGGGGCTGGTGAAGCTGAAAACCCTGAGGGACTACTGGAAAATGTAATCTCTCTACCAACTGCCTTTCCCCCTCACTGTCATGTCTTGAAAAAGGTTTCTGGTTCTCTCACAGGCGCTTCATATCAGTGACCCAGAAGTTGATGAGGTAAATGACAAGAAGTGAGGCACAGCAACGTTTGATAGACTCTGCAAAATCAATCCTCTCTACCCCAACATTGTTGAGCCCTGCAAGACCTATTTTCAGCCAGCCCAGAACCTGTCCATAGATGAGCGGATGGTAGCCTCAAAGGCCAGAATTGGCCTCAAACAATACATGAGAAACAAACCAACTATGTCGGGTAACAAGCTGTTTGTTTTGGCAGAATCTGTGTGTGCCTACACTTACAATTATTTTGTCTATAAGGGGAAGAACAGTTTTTCTACCGGTAAGGGACTTAGCTATGACTCTGTAATGTAGTTATTGGATTTTCAACTGCTGGGGAAGGGCTACAAACAGTTTGTGGATACCTTAGGAAGCTGGATGTGTGGGCTTGTGACACCATTCGTACCAACAGGGTGGGCTTTCCAAAGACAAAGGTGAACGACATGCCTAGTCAGGCTGAGCGGGTTACCATGCGATGGATCCGTGAAGAAGGCCTGCTCTTTGTGAAGTGGATGGATACCAGAGAGGTGGCGATGTGCACACTATCCACACGTCCTTCAGTGGAGATCACATCATCAGGCGTGTGAAGGACGGTGCCGGGACACGGACCACAAAAAATGTCCCCATTCCAGCTGCTGTGAAGGACTACAACAAGAGCATGGGAGGTGTGGTCCTGTCAGATGTGCTGATAGGATACTACAATGTTCTCCACAAGACCATGAAATGGTACAAGACATTCTTCTATCGACATTGCTGTGGTGAATGCATTCACCCTACACAAGGAAATGGCTAAGAGCTGCAGAAAGCCCTCCATCTCACAGCTAGCCTTCAGAGAGCTGCTCATCAAGGAGCTTGCTGGCTACAGCACCACTGCACCACGTTCTGGCCCCTCTACCTCTGTCCCTTCTGCTCCTGCCACAAGTGATGTTCATCTGCCCAAATGTATTTCTGCAGGCATGGATGTGCCTCAGGGCCAAAAAGGGTACAGCAGTAGAGGCGTCGTTGTGTTCTTTGCAAAATGAAGTCCCCCATCACCTGCACCACATGCTTGGTGACACTCTGCTTTACAGCAGAAAGAGATTGATATGGCACATGGCATCAGCAGCACAATATTGTGTAGAGGACTGAGGGTCTTCCAAATATTGAAAGTGTGTAAATTGTTACCCTTGTTATTTTGTCAATTTAAATATTGTTTTTAGTCTTTTTTGGGGGGGGGGTGTTAGAATACCATTTTGGTATTTTGTATATAGCTATTTGGTTCAAAATATATAACTTCACCAATTCGGCCACTTGGGTACATTTGGGCAACTTGTGTGGGACACCTGGGTGACTTCATGCTAAATGTCATGTAGCACACTCATTCCGGAAGTTATCATTCTGAAACTTTGCACAAGTACTGTTGCCCTCTTATGTTTTTCACTGAAATTGTCCCCATCATCCTATCTGAAAGTTTGTTTTGTCTTGTTCATTTTAAAGATGATGCAACAACAATAAAAAGAAAAAATGTATATTATTTTACTTATATTATTTAAACCAGATCTATTGTGTTATATTCTCCTACATTCCTTTCATATTTCCACAAACTTCAGAGTGTTTTCTTTCAAATGATAATATGCATATCCTTGCTTCTGGGCCTGAGCTACAGACAGTTAGATTTGGGTATGTCTTCAGGCGGAAATTGAATTGAGAAGAGGGGGGGGGGGTAGCTTAAAGAGGTTAATTGATTGCTTGGGGTAATCATTTATATTTGGTACGGTTAGTTAAGATGGCTGACTACATCAACAAACAGGTGATTGAATTAAACAAAGTTACAGAAGAAAACCGGAATAGAGCAACGAGGAGCGTGAAGACTGAGACTCATCTCTCAGGTAAGAACTAAGGAATATCTTTCACACACTCAGATGCAGGCAGGTACGAACGCACACACACACACACACACACACACACACACACACACACACACACACACACACACACACACACACACACACACACACACACACACACACAAAACAAACAAACCACAAAATAGGAAAAACACTTCTGGTTGGTTTAGTTGGTATGGAGCAGGGTGTTCAAAACCTTCTGGTGTCACGTACACTAAAATGTATCAATTCAATTGTTTTACTTCAGGTAATGAAACTAATTTGAACTATTTAAATGTGATTAATTGAAAATAACAACACAGTGTACACAGTGTACATACACCCTGCCGGGACTGGAAAAATGAAACCACTCTTAAATGCATAGACAGAACTATGCATGCAAGGACTGATCCTCCACGAGTTGAAAATTATAGTTTCAACAATCTGAGGCTACACAGTGTTTGTTAACAGTTCCATGGTAGAACAAGCTTATATTTTGGGTCCTGATGGGGTTAGAAAGTTAAACTAATCTCATGAGGCATTTACAGAATAAGCTACATACAAGAATCAATGGGGAAATATTATTCATTTAAAAGTAAAAAATGAAATGTGATGACCCTTTAAATCATGCTTCGGCTATATTGTGTAATTTTGGTAATTTCTTCATACAGTAGCTTCCTGTTCATCTGTTGTGAGGTGACCACAAGTTTGAGTAAAGTGTTGCTGCCTACCCTCAATCGAAAGAAAACCAATGACGCAATGGAAATGTTTGGCTTTCAGAATTCTAATCATAATCATTAGTGATGTAGGATGATGGTGTGTGTGTTTCTGTAACTGTGTGTGTGTGTGTGTGTGTGTGTGTGTGTGTGCCTGTTCCTCTGCAGAGGGAAGACTAAGTCTCTACAGGCTGGCTGCTGTGTGTTTAGGAGTGCTGTGTGTTCAACAAGTAACTCTCAACCACTCCCTGAGACTGGCTTTCTGTGAGTGAGTCTGTGTCCCAAATGACACTCCATTAGTGCACTGGTCAAACATAGTGCACTAATATAGGGGATAGCATGCCATTTGGGAATATAGGGCGTCATTTGGGACCCTATTCCATGTATAGTGCATTACTTTAACCCTGGCCTATAGGATAGATATGTAATTTATTATCACACTATAGTTCTGTTCACACAAAGCAAGGATCACAATTCGTACTTACAGACGTTACATAGCTTGTGGGACCAGCAGTGTTTCAAAATTGTTGACACAAAAAATGTATGAAAATACCACAACCACAGTGTCCCAAATATCATCCTATCCTCTTTAAAGTACACTACTTTTAAAACGGGCACTTAAGGCTTTGGTCAAAATCAGCTCACCATATAAGGAGTATAGTGTCATTTGGAACACATCACAGGAACTTCTCTTTTCTTTCTTTCAGCCCGTTCTAATGAAGAGAGAAAACATTTAGAGGCCTGTTACAACACCACTGGTCTGGAGCAAGACAGAGACCAAACAGATACCAGTAGAGGTATCATTTACCTGTGTACAGACAGATACCAGTAGAGGTATCATTGACCTGTGTACAGACAGATACCAGTAGAGGTATCATTGACCTGTGTACAGACAGATACCAGTAGAGGTATCATTGACCTGTGTACAGACAGATACCAGTAGTACAGACAGATACCAGTAGAGGTATCATTGACCTGTGTACAGACAGATACCAGTAGTGGTATCATTGACCTGTGTACAGACAGATACCAGTAGAGGTATCATTGACCTGTGTACAGACAGATACCAGTAGAGGTATCATTGACCTGTGTACAGACAGATACTAGTAGAGGTATCATTGACCTGTGTACAGACAGATACCAGTAGAGGTATCATTGACCTGTGTACAGACAGATACCAGTAGAGGTATCATTGACCTGTGTACAGACAGATACCAGTAGAGGTATCATTGACCTGTGTACAGACAGATACCAGTAGAGGTATCATTGACAGACTGTGTACAGACAGATACCAGTAGAGGTATCATTGACCTGTGTACAGACAGATACCAGTAGAGGTATCATTGACCTGTGTACAGACAGATACCAGTAGAGGTATCATTGACCTGTGTACAGACAGATACCAGTAGAGGTATCATTGACCTGTGTACAGACAGATACCAGTAGAGGTATCATTGACCTGTGTACAGACAGATACCAGTAGAGGTATCATTGACCTGTGTACAGACAGAGACCAGTAGAGGTATCATTGACCTGTGTACAGACAGATACCAGTAGAGGTATCATTGACCTGTGTACAGATAGATACCAGTAGTGGTATAATTGACCTGTGTACAGACAGATACCAGTAGAGGTATCATTGACCTGTGTACAGACAGATACCAGTAGAGGTATCATTGACCTGTGTACAGACAGATACCAGTCCCGTAAGAACCGAAACCAGTTACTGAGCTGAGAGAGACCAGTTACAGAGAAAGAGTGACCAGCTGCAAAACGAGAGAGACCAGTTAGAGGAGCCAGTTATCATTGACCTGACAGACAGATAAAGAATCAGGGACAGACAGGTTTCATTGACCTGACAGACAGATACCAGTCTTGACCTCAGTTTGTTCAGACAGATACTCTTGACCTGTTCTGAGAGAGAGGTATCATTGACCTGTCAGTCTGTCAGTTTGTTCATACTCTAGGTTCTGAGAGAGAGAGGTCAGTCTGTCAGTTTGTTCATACTCTAGGTTCTGAGAGAGAGGTCAGTCTAACTCTGTGTTGTTCATATTCTAGGTTCTGAGAGAGTGATCAGTCTAACTCTGTGTTGTTCATATTCTAGGTTCTGAGAGAGTGATCAGTCTAACTCTGTGTTGTTCATATTCTAGGTTCTGAGAGAGTGATCAGTCTAACTCTCTGTTGTTCATATTCTAGGTTCTGAGAGAGTGATCAGTCTAACTCTGTGTTGTTCATATTCTAGGTTCTGAGAGAGTGATCAGTCCAACTCTGTGTTGTTCATACTGCAGGTTCTGAGATAGTGGTCAGGCTAACTCTGTGCTGTTCATACTCTAGGTTCTGAGAGAGTAATCAGTCTAACTCTGTGTTGTTCATACTCTAGGTTCTGAGAGTGAGGTCAGTCTAACTCTGTGTTGTTCATACTCTAGGTTCTGAGAGAGAGGTCAGTCGAACTCTGTGTTGTTCATACTGTAGGTTCTGAGAGAGTGGCCAGTCTACCTCTGTGTTGTTCATATTCTAGGTTCTGAGAGAGTGGTCAGTCAAACTCTGTGTTGTTCATACTCTAGGTTCTTAGAGAGTGGTCAGCCTAACTCTGTGTTGTTCATACTCTAGGATCTGAGAGAGTGGCCAATATAACTCTGTTGTTTCTACTGCAGGTATTGGAGGAGTGGAGAGCCTAATGGTGGTGCAGTGTAGAACTGTGTGGTGGTACCTTACTGGTCATCAGTCCAAGGAGAATGGTGGGACTATCAGTGTTCATATCCACACTACTGGATCTGTGAAAAAGGCTCTTTGTAGGTACTGCTGTTGAAGGAACTCTTTACTGTATCTGAAGAATGATCATATATGTTGGCAGAATGGCTGTACAAACGAAAAGTTGGAGAGAAAGGCATGTGCACACACACACACACACACACACACACACACACACACACACACACACACACACACACACACAAAACAAAACAAATTAGGAACATATAACTCAATAGCTGTTGTCAATGTTAAAATGTACAGTTCATTATGTATCATTTCTTGTAGACTGTACACAAATCTCTCTCTCTCTAGCTCTTTTTATTAGCAACATGTCATGTGACTTCCATGACATTTTTTTCATTATCAATTATTATAAATAACTTTTATAAGAAGAAGAACAAAGGCACAGATTACTAAATAAAGGAACAATGTCCTCTGAGTTCTACCAGCTTCCTGATTGAATGTGAGTCACGGAGTACGAGCCATAATTTCACATCCTTACGAACAATGTCACATATAGTTATTGCGAAATATGACATCTTGCTTGGAAGTGATTGGATACTTAAAACATTCTTTCAACTGCAGTGCACCACAGACAGACAACAGAGACACCAATGGAGACGCATATCAGAGCAACTACTCAACTACTAGTCACTGAAGTTAGAATCATACAGTAGATATTACCATTAGGAGTCAGTTAGAAAGGTAATCATTAGTAAGATAATACTATAAGTAAATGTTAAAATCATATATACCACAGTAAAAGGTCAGACAGTCTGAATTAGTTGATTAATTGATTGATTGGGGTCATCATTGATATTCGGTACGGTTAGTTAAGATGGCCGACTACGTCAACAAACAGGTGATTGAATTAAAAGAAGTTAATGAAGAAACCCGGAACGGAGCAACGAGGAGCGTGAAGACTGAGACCCATCTCTCAGGTACAAAGAATGATCTTTCTCTCTCTCACACACAGATGCAGAAAGGTATGAACGCACAAACCGAAAGCACACACGTATTCTGGCATGTGCACACACACTAATAGCAAGTCATAGAAAAATGCTTGTAAATGTTTTATTGTTCTGTCTTCTGTGTGGTTCAGCTGGTACAGAGCCTGAGGTTTACAACCTGCTGGGGTCACATACACTGAAATGCATCAATTTAATATTTTTTTTACTTCAGTTATTGGAACTATGTACAACTATTTAAAAATATCAATTGAAAATTAAAAATGTAAACAACAACACAGTGGATACCCCACCACTGTTTTTGGTAAACAGCTGAGGGTCTAGTAACCTGAAACAAGCTCTGTGCACCTGGTGACCTGCCCATTTTTTCCTCAAGAAACGTAACCACTCTCAATAACAATTACGCTGCAGAAATGTAACCACTCTCAAATTCATAGACAGAGCTATGTATGACTTGTACTGTTTGTAATTCATAGACAGAGCTACAGTATGTATGACTTGTACTGTATGTAATTCATAGCTACAGTATGTATGACTGGTACTGTATGTAATTCATAGACAGAACTACAGTATGTAAGACTGGTACTGTATGTAATTCACAGACAGAGTCATGTATGACTGGTACTGTATGTAATTCATAGCTACAGTATGTATGACTGGTACTGTATGTAATTCATAGCTACAGTATGTATGTCTGGTACTGTATGTAATTCATAGCTACAGTATGTATGTCTGGTACTGTATGTAATTCATAGCTACAGTATGTATGACTGGTACTGTATGCAATTCATAGCTACAGTATGTATGTCTGGTACTGTATGTAATTCATAGCTACAGTATGTATGTCTGGTACTGTGTGTAAGTCATAGCTACAGTATGTATGCAAGGACGGACCATCCATGAGATCAGAATTATAGTTTTACCCATCCGAGGTTACACAGGGTTTGTTATCAATTCCATGGTAGAACAAGCTTATATTTTGGGTCCTGATGGGGTTACATAGTTAAACTAAGCTCATGAGGCATTTAAAAGTTACATTCATAAAGAATGAATAGGTAAATATTATACATTTCAAAGTCCCAACAATGTAAGCAGCAATCGCAGATATCCTCTTTAAGTCATGCTTTAGCTATATTGTGTAATTTTGGTATTTTCTTCATAAAGTTGCTTCCTGTTAATCAGAATTGAGATGACAGCACTCCTGAGCTGGGGGGGTTTGATGTTTGTTCTGTTTGTAATCATAATGTAGGATGGTGTGTCTGTGTGTGTTCCTCTGCAGATGGAAGACTAAGACTCTACAGGCTGGCTGCTGGGTGTTTTGGAGTGCTGTGTGTTCTACAAGTCACTCTCAACATCTCCCTGAGACTGGCTTTCTGTGAGTGAGGCCCAAATGACACCCTATTAGCACTCTACTTTTGACAGCGCACTATATAGGGAACAGAGTGCCATTTGGGACTGCGTACTGAAACCTATTTCAGTCAAAGTCAAGCACTGCCAGTAATGTGACAACAAAAACAAAAAAACTGCATCAGCTCTACTTGAGTACACAAACCATGTCTACAGTGCATTTGGGAAGTATGCAGACACCTACACTTTTTGCACATTTTGTTACGTTACAGCCTTTTTCTAAAATTGATGAGGAGAAGAAAATATTGAATCAATCTACACACTATACCGCATAATGACAAAGGGAACACAGGCTAATATTTTTTTTCCAAATCTATATTCTGTATATATATAAAAACAACATATATACCTTATTTACATCAGTATTCAGATCTTTGCTATAAGACTCGAAATTGAGCTCAGGTGGAACCTGTTTCCATTGATCATCATTGAGATGTTTCTACAACTTGATTGGAGTCCACTTGTGGTAAATTCAATTGATTGGACATGATTTGGAAAGGCACACACCTGTCTATATAAGGTCCCACTGTCACGCGAGACGGAGTGTGTGAGGTAAGAATCAGGCGCAGAGAGCAGAGAGTTCCAAGGGAAGAAGTGCACTTTAATTTGGCACCAAAATGCAATGCCCTAAACACAGGGCGCGAAAAACACTGATCAACCCAAAGCACAGGGTATACGGTCCGGAGCACTAACACACCCAACGACACCACACATAACACAAAAATAATCCCGCACAAAACAAGGGCGGGTAGACTAGGCTTAAATAAGGCTTAAATAAGGAAGCACATCAGGAAAACCCAATTAGACACAGGTGCAACTATTAAGACAAAACAAACAGAAAAAGGAAAAAGGGATGGGTGACGATGACCGCCGAGTGCCGCCCGAACAGGCAGGGGAGCCAACTTCGGCGGGAGTCGTGACACCCACAGTAGACAGTGCATGTCAGAGCAAAAACCAAGCCACGAGGTCAAAGGAATTGTCCATAGGGCTCTGAGACAGGATTGTGTAGAGGCACAGATCTGCGGAAGGGTACAAAGACATTTCTGCAGCATTGAAGGTCCCCAAGAACACAGTGGTGTCCATCATTCCTAAATGGAAGGAGTTTGAAAACACCAAGGCTCTTCCTAGACCTGGACGCCTGGCCAAACTGAGCAATCAGGGGAGAAGGGCCTTGGTCAGAGAGGCGACCAAAAACCCGATGGTCACTCTGACAGAGCTCCAGATTTCCTCTGTGGAGATGGGAGAACCTTGCAGAAGGACAACCATCTCGGCAGCACTCACCAATCAGGCCTTTATGTTGGAGTGGCGAGACGAAAGCAACTCCTCAGTAAAAGGCACATGACAGACAACGCAGGAATGGCTCCGGGACAAGTCTCCGAATGTCCTTCAGTGGCCCAGCCAAAGCCCGGACTTGAACCCGATCGAACACCTCTGGAGAGACTTGAAAATAGCTGTGCAGTGATGCTCCCCATCCAACCTGACAGAGTTTGAGAGGATCTACAGAGAAAAATGGGAGAACTCCCCAGATACAGGTGTGCCAAGCTTGTAGCATCATACCCAAGAAGTCTCAACGCTGCCAAAGGTGCTTCAACAAAGTAACCAGTAAACGGTCTGAATACTTATGTAAATGTGATATTTCTGTTTTTTATTTTTAATAAAGTTTCAAAAACTTCTAAAAACTTTTTGCTTTGTCATTATGGGGTATTGTGTGTAGGTTGATGAGGGGAGAAAACAATTTAATACATTGTAGAATAAGGCTGTAAGAAAGTCAAAGTGTCTGAATACTTTCTGAATGCACAGTATAAGCCTGGGATATCAACCATTCAAAGTTGGCCTTAGTGGGAGTGACCATAGAATGCTATGTAAGTGACCTTACTGAGTAAAATATTTGCCATTAGGCCATGTCCGTTGCTAGCAAATACTTTCCCCCTGGTCGTCACTAGTTAACACAGCCACAAAGTCATAATCATGGCTAAGCCCTCATTTCTCTTCTTAAAATGTACTTTTAAACCAAACCCTAACTAATGAAGGCCAAGTGTGCTGCGTTGATCTACCCAACCTTCCGAGCATTTGGGCGGAAGTGTCTGGGAATGAGATTAGGTGTAATAGAAAATAACTTAACTTTAGAGCGTGTTTCATACTTCAGCACAGCATGTCACTATTTATAAAGCACATGTTTATATCATTTTTAAAATAGTGCAGTTATGTCATATTTGACATGGGTGATATTGTCACACAGTTATGACACGTTTATGAATCCTTTTTAAAGAATGACATACATTTATAGATGCTATGTAACACATGACACAAATATTAGAATGACACAAATATGAATTTTAACAAAGTCTGCTGCCTCAGTTTGTATGATGGCAATTCGCATATACTCCAGAATGTTATGAAGAGTGATCAGATGAATTGCAATTAATTGAAAAATCCCTCTTTGCCATGCAAATTAACTGAATCCCCCAAAAACATTTCCACTGCATTTCATCCCTGCCACAAAAGGACCAGCTGACATCATGTCAGCATGTCACTCTGTCATGCTGATTGAGTTCAAATAACAGACTGGAAGCTTCAAAAGGAGGGTGGTGCTTGGAATCATTGTTCTTCCTCTGCCAACTATGGTTACCTGCAAGGAAACATGTGCCGTCGTCATTGCTTTGCAAAAAAGTGCTTCACAGGCAAGGATATTGCTGCCAGTAAGATTGCACCTAAATCAACCATTTATCGGATTACCAATAACTTCAAGAAGAGCGGTTCAACTGTTGTGAAGAAGGCTTCAGGACACCCAATTAAGTCCAGCAAGCGCTGGGACCGTCTCCTAAATTTGATTCAGCTGCGGGATCAGGGCATCACCAGTACAGAGCTTGCTCAAGAATAGCAGCAGAACTATTTTCACTTAGGGGTGTACTCACTTTTGTTGCCAGCGGTTTAGACATTAATGGCTGTTTGTTGAGTTACTTTGTGGGGACAACAAATTTACACTGTTGTACAAGCTGTACACTCACTACTTTACATTGTAGCAAAGTGTTATTTCTTCAGTGTTGTCACATGAAAAGATATACTCAAATATTTACAAAAATGTGAGGGGTGTACTCACTTTTGTGATATACTGGAAATGTATCAATGCTTTCCAGATAACAGAGGCAATGTGACTGTAGAGAAAGACCAGCTACAGACCAGTTACAACACCCTGACTAAAGAGAGAGACCAGCTACAGAAGGAAAGAGATGATGTCATGACAAAGTTCTCAAATCTGAGTGAGTTTACCTGATAAATGATCATAACATCACATACAGTATCTAATATGCAGTGTTCGTATTCTACAATAATAGGTGCCGAATAACAAGATGGAAATATATGTTTTTGTGTTGTAGAACAAACCTGTCCTGAAGGCTGGCAGATTAAGTTGGAATCCAGTTGGTACTTCCTGTCTACTGAGACTAAAACCTGGAAGGAGAGCAGACAGGACTGTTGAAGGTGGTGAGTGACCTTGTGATCATAAACAGTGATTTGGAACAGTGAGTGAGTGAGTGAGTGAGTGAGTGAGTGAGAGTGAGTGAGTGGTGAGTGAGTGAGTGAGTGAGTGAGTGAGTGAGTGAGTGAGTGAGTGAGTGAGTGAGTGAGTGAATGAAACATGCCTGGTGGTAATGTATCTTTCAGTATTTAACACATGTAGCCTGTGAGTGAGAGTGAGTGAGTGAGAGTGCGAGTGAGACAATATGAGTGATCTGAGTGAACAACAGTGAGTTTCTCTTAAGTGAATGAAGTGAGCCTGGTGGTGGTGAGTGAGTGACTGAGTGTTACTGAGGGGTGGTGAAATGGGTGAGTGAGTGAGTGGCACAAACATGCCTTGGTCAGTAATGTATCTTTCAGTATTTAACACATGTAGCCTGTAGTAGTTGACAATATCAGTATCTTTCTCAACAACAGGAGTTTCTCTTAAGCTTCAATAAGAGAGCCTGGATTGGTCTGACTGACTCTGTTACTCCCAAGGGGACCTGGAAATAACACTGGGTGGAGACACCCCACTGACCACTCCAAGGTAAGAGACTACTGCTCTATAATAACACTGACCATCCCAAGGTAAGAGACTACTGCTCTATAATAACACTGACCACCCCAAGGTAAGAGACTACTGATCTATAATAACACTGACCACCCAAAGGTAAGAGACTACTGCTCTATAATAACACTGACCACCCCAAGGTAAGAGACTACTGATCTATAATAACACTGACCATCCCAAGGTAAGAGACTACTGCTCTATAATAACACTGACCACCCCAAGGTAAGAGACTACTGATCTATAATAACACTGACCACCCCAAGGTAAGAGACTACTGATCTATAATAACACTGACCACCCCAAGGTAAGAGACTACTGATCTATAATAACACTGACCACCCCAAGGTAAGAGACTACTGATCTATAATAACACTGACCACCCCAAGGTAAGAGACTACTGCTCTATAATAACACTGACCTCAGTGTAAGGAGTAGGACGGATACTCTGGGTTGTTCATAATCCAATGAGTACAAGGTGAGATTTGACCATCCAGGTGTGATAGAGACCTTTAACAAATTACATGTTGCTTCAAATCATGGTCAAATATGTCATTCCACAAGCACTAAAGATATATCTTAAAATATAATTTAAAAATAAAATGTTGGATCTTAGTCCAAAAAAGTTTGTGCTCCATTTAAAGCTGAAAAAACATGTCTGTTTTTACATTGACCCCTTTTTAAAAATATTTTTATACACTGACTCTATGCACACTCACTAGACTCTACCCACACACTCACTAGACTCTACCCACACACTCACTAGACTCTACCCACACACTCACTAGACTCACTACTAGACTCTATCCACTCACTAGACTCTACCCACACACTCACTAGACTCTACCCACACACTCACTAGACTCTACCCACACACTCACTAGACTCTACCCACACACTCACTAGACTCTACCCACACACTCACTAGACTCTACCCACACACTCACTAGACTCTACCCACACACTCACTACTCTACCCACACACTCACTAGACTCTACCCACACACTCACTAGACTCTACCCACACACTCACTAGACTCTACCCACACACTCACACATACTTACACTGATACTCAAACACACACATACATGTACACACAACACACATATATTGCCTTGACAATTCAGTCCCATTCAAAATCTTATTTTCCCTAACCCCTAACCCGTACTCTTACTCTAAACCTAACCCTAACCATAACCCTAAAACTAAGTCTAGCTCCTAAACCTAACCCTAGCTCCTTACCCTAACCCTAAAACTAAGCCTAGCGCCTTACCCTAACCCTAACCATAACCCTAAAACTAACCCTAGCTCCTAAACCTAACCCTAGCACCTTACCCTAACCCTAACCATAACCCTAAACCTAAGCCTAGCTCCTAAACCCAACCCTAGCTCCTTACCCTAACCCTAAAACTAACCCTAACCCTAACCATAACCTTAAAACTAACCCTAAACCTAACCATAACCCTAAACCTAACCATAACCCTAAAACTAACCCTAAACCTAAACATAACCATATAACTAACCATAGCTCCTAACCCTTAATGTAATTGTAATCCTAACACTAACTCTAACCTTAACCCTAAACTCCATAGAAATAGCATTTAACACGTCACACACACTTTCACAGTATTTTACACTCTTTCACATTCTTCACAGTCACTGTGCTACTCTGTTTATTACCTATCCTGATTGCCAAGTCACTTTTTATTTTGTGGTAATATTTTCCTTTTTTATATAGTAAATGTTTCATTAATATATTTTTTACTGCTTAACTCTGCATTTTTTGGGAAGGACCCGTAACTAAGCATTTCATGGTAAAGTGTACACCTGTTGTATTTCCCGCATGTGACAAAATACCATTTTTATTATTTTATTTGTTTACCCTGTAGTTACTGGTACTCACAGCAACCTGATAATGGTGGTGACAACCCAGCAAATGGGGACGAGGACTGTGTTGAGCTGAACACAGAAACCTGGCTTCCTGTAAAGGCATGGAATGACCAGTCATGTTTACTCAATCGTTATTGGATTTGTGAGAAAGTGGTTTAACATCACCATGACAACAGAGGAGGCTGGTGGGAGGACATACAGCACCTTACAGTGCACACAACTTCATTCTCTCTCTCTCTAAGACACACCAACACACTGTAGGTACTGCACTGAGGGGCAAAACAACCTGATAATGGTGGTGTACCAAGATATAACTAGGACTGTGCTGATGGTAATATTGGGTATTCTGAACCTGTATATAAATATTCTGACATATAATTTACCTCTCAACATAACTGGATTTGTGAAGAGTTATACAGTAGCTCATTATATAGTAGTGCTACAGTGCTAATGCATCTCTCTCTCTAGTTAAACAGTGTGTAGACATACTGTCATCTGTAAAATGATTGTATTCATTGTTTTAAATAGAAACATGTTATGTGATTTGCCATAGGCTTCTTCTTTTTTCATAATCAATTACTAGCATAAATTTCTTCAGCAAGAAGATGAACTAAGGCTCAGATGAAGTAAGAAAGGAACCTATCAGGTTTACCAGCTTCCTGATTGAATGTGATTGGATTGTTAAAACAATGTGAATTGCAGTTGGACAGACAGAAGGCAGAACAGTACTGAGAGGATACATGCTGCACGCAGGCAAACGCACACACAGACACACACACAGACACAAACACAGACAGACACACAGACACACAAAAACAGACACAGACACAAACACAGACAGACACACAGACACACACACAGACACACCTGTGAAGTTCCCTTTTTCTGATAAAGATGCAGACAGCTATCATGTTATATCACTGTGTTTAGAATATCCTGTAATGTATAACTTCCTGATTGAAGGTGATTGGATACTTAAAAAATGATATCAACCGTAGTGAACAACAGACAGAGATCAGAGAGGAATCTGGTGGAGATCCACATCAGAGCAACTACTCAACTACTAGTCACTGAAGTTAGAATCATACAGTAGATATTACCATTAGGAGTCAGTTAGAAAGGTAATCACACAGTAGATATTACCATTAGGAGTCAGTTAGAAAGGTAATCATACAGTAGATATTACCATTAGGAGTCAGTTAGAAAGGTAATCATACAGTAGATATACCATTACCAGTTAGAAAGGTAATCACACAGTCCATTAGGAGTAGAGAAAGGTAATCATACAGTAGATATTACCATTAGAGTCAGTTAGAAAGGTAATCATACAGTAGATATTACCATTAGAGTCAGTCAGAAAGGTAATCATACAGTAGATATTACCATTAGGAGTCAGATAAGGTAATCATACAGTAGATATTACCATTAGGAGTCAGTCAGAAAGGTAATCATACAGTAGATATTACCATTAGGAGTCAGTTAGAAAGGTAATCATACAGTAGATATTACCATTAGAAGTCAGTTAGAAAGGTAATCATACAGTAGATATTACCATTAGGAGTCAGTTAGAAAGGTAATCATACAGTAGTTATTACCATTAGGAGTCAGTCAGAAAGGTAATCATACAGTAGATATTACCATTAGGAGACAGTCAGAAAGGTAATCATACAGTAGATATTACCATTAGGAGACAGGTAGAAAGGTAATGATACAGTAGATATTACCATTAGGAGTCAGTCAGAAAGGTAATCATACAGTAGATATTACCATTAGCAGTCAGTTAGAAAGGTTATCATACAGTAGATATTACCATTAGGAGTCAGTTAGAAAGGTAATCATTCAGTAGATATTACCATTAGGAGTCAGTTAGAAAGGTAATCATACAGTAGTTATTACCATTAGGAGTCAGTCAGAAAGGTAATCATACAGTAGATATTACCATTAGGAGTCAGTTAGAAAGGTAATCATAAACTAAGTTAATACTACAAGTAAATCTATTCCAACTTCCGCGATGCATACAAGGCCCTGCCCCGCCCTCCTTTCGGAAAAGCTGACCACGACTCCATTTTGTTGATCCCTGCCTACAGACAGAAACTAAAACAAGAAGCTCCCGCGCTGAGGTCTGTTCAACGCTGGTCCGACCAATCTGATTCCACACTCCAAGACTGCTTCCATCACGTGGACTGGGATATGTTTCGTATTGCGTCAGACAACAACATTGACGAATACGCTGATTCGGTGAGCGAGTTCATTAGAACGTGCGTTGAAGATGTCGTTCCCATAGCAAAGATTAAAACATTCCCAAACCAGAAACCGTGGATTGATGGCAGCATTCGCGTGAAACTGAAAGCCCGAACCACTGCTTTTAATCAGGGCAAGGTGACCGGAAACATGACCGAATACAAACAGTGTAACTATTCCCTCCGCAAGGCAATCAAACAAGCTAAGCGTCAGTATAGAGACAAAGTAGAATCTCAATTCAACGGCTCAGACACAAGAGGTATGTGGCAGGGTCTACAGTCAATCACGGATTACAAAAAGAAAACCAGCCCAGTCACGGACCAGGATGTCTTGCTCCCAGGCAGACTAAATCACTTTTTTGCCCGCTTTGAGGACAATACAGTGCCACTGACACGTCCCGCAACTAAAACATGCAGATTCTCCTTCACTGCAGCCGACGTGAGGAACACATTTAAACGTGTCAACCCTCGCAAGGCTGCAGGCCCAGCGGCATCCCCAGCCGCGCCCTCAGAGCATGCGCAGACCAGCTGGCTGGTGTGTTTATGGACATATTCAATCAATCCCTATCCCAGTCTGTTGTTCCCACATGCTTCAAGAGGGCCTACATTGTTCCTGTTCCCAAGAAAGCTAAGGTAACTGAGCTAAACGACTACCGCCCCGTAGCACTCACTTCCGTCATCATGAAGTGCTTTGAGAGACTAGTCAAGGACCATATCACCTCCACCCTACCTGACACCCTAGACCCACTCCAATTTGCTTACCGCCCAAATAGGTCCACAGGCGATGCAATCTCAACCAAACTGCACACTGCCCTAACCCATCTGGACAAGAGGAATACCTATGTGAGAATGCTGTTCATCGACTACAGCTCTGCATTTAACACCATAGTGCCCTCCAAGCTCGTCATCAAGCTCGAGACCCTGGGTCTCGACCCCGCCCTGTGCAACTGGGTACTGGACTTCCTGACGGGCCGCCCCCAGGTGGTGAGGGTAGGCAACAACATTTCCACCCCGCTGATCCTCAACACTGGGGCCCCACAAGGGTGCGTTCTGAGCCCTCTCCTGTACTCCCTGTTCACCCACGACTGCGTGGCCACGCACGCCTCCAACTCAATCATCAAGTTTGCGGACGACACAACAGTGGTAGGCTTGATTACCAACAACGACGAGACGGCCTACAGGGAGGAGGTGAGGGCCCTCGGAGTGTGGTGTCAGGAAAATAACCTCACACTCAACGTCAACAAAACTAAGGAGATGATTGTGGACTTCAGGAAACAGCAGAGGGAACACCCCCCTATCCACATTGATGGAACAGTAGTGGAGAGGGTAGTAAGTTTTAAGTTCCTCGGCGTACACATCACAGACAAACTGAATTGGTCCACCCACACAGAAAGCATCGTGAAGAAGGCGTAGCAGCGCCTCTTCAACCTCAGGAGGCTGAAGAAATTCGGCTTGTCACCAAAAGCACTCACAAACTTCTATCACCGCCTGGTATGGCAACTGCTCCGCCCACAACCGTAAGGCTCTCCCAAGGGTAGTGAGGTCTGCACAACACATCACCGAGGGCAAACTACCTGCCCTCCAGTACACTTACACCACCCGATGTCACAGGAAGGCCATAAAGATCATCAAGGACACAAGGACAACAACCACCCGAGCCACTGCCTGTTCACACCGCTATCATCCAGAAGGCCGAGAGACTGAAAAACAGCTTCTATCTCAAGGCCATCAGACTGTTAAACAGCCACCACTAACATTGAGTGGCTGCTGCCAACACACTGACATTGACACTGACCCAACTCCAGCCACTTTAATAATGGGAATTGATGGAAACGATGTAAAATATATCACTAGCCACTTTAAACAATGCTACCTAATATCATGTTTGCATACCCTACATTATTCATCTCATATGTATATGTATATACTGTACTCTATATCATCTACTGCATCATCTACTGTATCACTAGCCACTTTAACTATGCCACTTTGTTTACATACATCTCATATGTATATACTCACTCAATACCATCTACTGTATCTTTATGTCTGTACCATCACTTCTTTATCCCATATTCTTTATCCCCTTACACTAGTGTCTATAAGGTAGTAGTTTTGGAATTGTTAGCTAGATTACTTGTTGGTTATTACTGCATTGTCGGAACTAGAAGCACAAGCATTTCGCTACACTCGCATTAACATCTGCTAACCATGTGTATGTGACAAATAACATTTGATTTGATTTGATTTAAAGTAAATAAAATCATATATATTACAATAAGAGGTCAGAATGAATTAGTTGATTAATTGATTGTTTGGGTTATCATTGATATCTGGTACTGTTAGTTAAGATGGCCGACTACACCAACAAACAGGTGATTGAATTAAATTAAGTTACTGAAGAAAACCGGAACAGAGCAACGAGGAGTGTGAAGACTGAGAACCATCGCTCAGGTAAGAACTAAGAAATATCAATCTTTCTCTCTCACACACACTCAGATGCAGGCAAGTATGAACGCACAAACCAAACACACACACACACACACACACACACACACACACACACAAATACCACATTATAGGAAAAACACTTCTGTGTGGTTCAGTTGGTATGGAGCATGGTGTTCAAAACCTACTGGGGTCACGTACACTAACATTTATCAATTAATTTGTTTTACTTCAGGTATTGAACTATTTTGAACTATTTAAATGTGATTCATTGAAAATAACCTTTTTAAACAACACAGTGAACAGGGCTGGAAAAATGAAACCACTCTTAAATGCATAGACAGAACTATGCATGCAAGGACTGATCCTCCACGAGTTGAAAATGATAGTTTCAACAATCTGAGGCTACACAGTGTTTGTTAACAGTTCCATGGTAGAACAAGCTTATATTTTGGGTCCTAATGGGGTTTGAAAGTTAAACTAATCTCATGAGGCATTTACAGAATAAGCTACATACAAGAATCATTAGGGAAATATTATTCATTTAAAAGTAAAAAATAAAATGTGATATAGCAATCACAGATAGACCCTTTAATTCATACTTTGGCTATATTGTGTAATTTTGGTAATTTCTTCATACAGTAGCTTCCTGTTTATCTGATGTGAGGTGACCACAAGCTTGAGCAAACTGTTGCTGCTTACCCTCAATCGAAAGAAAACCAATGACGCAATGGAAATGTTTGGCTTTCAGAATTCTAATCATAATCATTAATGATGTAGGATGATGGTGTGTGTGTTTCTGTAACTGTGTGTGTGTGTGTGTGTGTGTGTGTGTGTGTGTGTGTGTGTGTGTGTGTGTGTGTGTGTGTGTGTGTGTGTGTGTGTGTGTGTGTGTGTGTGTGTGTGTGTGTGTGTGTGTGTGTGTGTGTGTGTGTGTCTGTTCCTCTGCGGATGGAAGCCTAAGACTCTACAGGCTGGCTGCTGTGTGTTCGACAAGTAACTCTCAACATCTCCCTGAGACTGGCTTTCTGTGAGTGAGTCTGTGTCCCAAATGACACTCCATTAGTGCACTGGTCAAACGTATTACGCTAATATAGGGGATAGCATGCCATTTGGGAATCTAGGGTGTCATTTGGCACCCTATTCCATGTATAGTGCATTACTTTAACCCTGGCCGATAGGATAGATATGTATTTATTATCACACTATAGTTCTGTTCACACAAAGCAAGGATCACAATTCGGACCAGCAGTGTTTCAAAATTGTTGACACACAAAACATGTATGAAAATACCACAACCACAGTGTCCCAAATATCATCCTATCCTCTTTAAAGTACACTACTTTTAACACGGGCACTTAAGGCTTTGGTCAAAAGCAGCTCACCATATAAGGAATATAGTGTCATTTGGAACACATCACAGGAACTTCTCTTTTCTTTCTTTCAGCCCGTTGTAATGAAGAAAGAAAACATTTAGAGGCCTGTTACAACACCACTGGTCTGGAGCAAGACAGAGACCAAACAGATACCAGTAGAGGTATCATTGACCTGTGTACAGACAGATACCAGTAGTGGTATCATTGACCTGTGTACAGATAGATACCAGTAGAGGTATCATTGACCTGTGTACAGACAGATACCAGTAGAGGTATCATTGACCTGTGTACAGACATATACTAGTAGAGGTATCATTGACCTGTGTACAGACAGATACCAGTAGAGGTATCATTGACCTGTGTACAGACAGATACCAGTCCCGGACGAACCAAA
Organism: Oncorhynchus nerka; assembly: GCF_034236695.1. Taxonomy (NCBI): domain Eukaryota; kingdom Metazoa; phylum Chordata; class Actinopteri; order Salmoniformes; family Salmonidae; genus Oncorhynchus; species Oncorhynchus nerka. Next base: position 18,758,899 of record NC_088413.1, on the reverse strand, counting down.
ACCAGTTACTGAGCTGAGAGAGACCAGTTACAGAGAAAGAGAGACCAGTTAGAGGAGCGTTACATTACCCTGACTAAAGAAAGAGACCGGTTTAGTGACAGGGTCAGTCTGTCAGTTTGTTCATACTCTAGGTTCTGAGAGAGTGATCAGTCTAACTCTGTGTTGTTCATATTCTAGGTTCTGAGAGAGTGGTCAGTCTAACTCTGTGTTGTTCATACTCTAGGTTCTGAAAGAGTGGTCAGTCTAACTCTGTGTTGTTCATACTCTAGGTTCTGAGAGAGTGATCAGTCTAACTCTGTGTTGTTCATATTCTAGGTTCTGAGAGAGTGATCAGTCTAACTCTGTGTTGTTCATATTCTAGGTTCTGGGAGAGTGGCCAGTCTACCTCTGTGTTGTTCATACTCTAGGTTCTGAGAGAGTGATCAGTCTAACTCTGTGTTGTTCATATTCTAGGTTCTGAGAGAGTGGCCAATATAACTCTGTTGTTTCTACTGCAGCTATTGGAGGAGTGGAGAGCCTAATGTTGGTGGAGGTGAGAACTGTGTGGTGATACCGTACTGGTCATCAGGCCAAGGAGAATGGTGGGACTATAAGTGTTCATATCCACAGTTCTAGATCTGTGAAAAAGGTTCTTTGTAGGTACTGCTGTTGAAGGAACTCTTTACTGTATCTGAAGAATGATCATATATGTTGGTAGAATGGCTGTACAAACGAGAAGTTGGAGAGAAAGGCATGCGCACACACACACACACACACACACACACACACACAGGATCATGCACGCACACAAAACAAATTAGGAATATATCACTCAAGCTGTTGTCAATGTTAAAATGTACAGTTAATTATGTATCATTTCTTGTAGACTGTACACAAATCTCTCTCTCTCTAGCTCTTTTTATTAGCAACATGTCATGTGACTTCCATTACATTTTTTTACACTCAATTATTATAAATAACTTTTATAATAAGAAGAACAAAGGCACAGATTAATAAATAAAGGAACAATGTCCTCTGAGTTCTACCAGCTTCCTGATTGAATGTGAGTCACAAAGTGCGAGCCATAATTTCACATCCTTACGAACAATGTCACATATAGTTATTGCGAAATATGACGTCTTGCTTGAAAGTGATTGGATACTTAAAACATTCTTTCAACTGCAGTGCACCACAGACAGACAACAGAGACACCAATGGAGACGCATATCAGAGCAACTACTCAACTACTAGTCACTGAAGTTAGAATCATACAGTAGATATTACCATTAGGAGTCAGTTAGAAAGGTAATGATTAGTAAGATAATACTATAAGTAAAAGTTAAAATCATATATACCACAATAAAAGGTCAGACAGTCTGAATTATTTGATTAATAAATTGAATGGGATCATCATTGATATTCGGTACGGTTAGTTAAGATGGCCGACTACGTCAACAAACAGGTGATTGAATTAAAAGAAGTTAATGAAGAAAACCGGAACAGAGCAACGAGGAGCGTGAAGACTGAGACCCATCTCTCAGGTACAAAGAATAATCTTTCTCTCTCACACACACACAGATGCAGACAGGTATGAACGCACAAACCGAAAGCACACACGTATTCTGGCATGTGCACACACACTAATAGCAAGTCATAGAAAAATGCTTGTAAATGTTTTATTGTTCTGTCTTCTGTGTGGTTCAGCTGGTACAGAGCCTGAGGTTTACAACCTGCTGGGGTCACATACACTGAAATGCATCAATTTAATATATTTTTTTACATCAGTTATTGGAACTATGTACAACTATTTAAAAAGATCAATTGAAAATTAAAAATGTAAACAACAACACAGTGGATACCCCACCACTGTTTTTGGTAAACAGCTGAGGGTCTAGTAACCTGAAACAGGCTCTGTGCACCTGGTGACCTGCCCATTTTTTCCTCAAGAAACGTAACCACTCTCAATAACAATTACGCTGCAGAAATGTAACCACTCTCAAATTCATAGACAGAACTACAGTATGTATGACTGGTACTGTATGTAATTCATAGACAGAGCTACAGTATGTATGACTGGTACAGTATGTAATTCATAGACAGAGCTACAGTATGTATGACTCTTACTGTATGTAATTCATAGACAGAACTACAATATGTATGACTGGTACTGTATGTAATTCATAGACAGAGCTATGAATGGCTGGTACTGTATGTAATTCATAGCTACAGTATGTATTCAAGGACTGTCCATCCATGAGATCAAAATGATAGTTTTACCCATTTGAGTCTACACAGTGTTTGCAGTTCTGTGGTAGAAGAAGCTTATATTTTGGGTTCTGATGGGGTTAGAAAGTTAAACTAAGCTCACGAGGCATTTACAGTAGAAGTTACAGTAGAAGTTACATATCATACATAAGTTAAATATCATACATTTCAAAATCCCAAAAACCTACGCAGCAATCACAGCTAGCCTCTTTAAGTCATGTTTTAGCTATATTGTGTAATTTTGGCTTCCTGTTTATCAGAATTGAGATGACAGCACTCTTGAGCAAACGTTCGCTGCCAACCCTAAATCGGGGGGAGGGGGGCTTGGTTGTCAGAGTTCTAATCATAGTCAGTAGTGATGTAGGATGTTGTATGTTGTTTATTCTGTTTGTAATCATAATGTAGGATGGTGTGTGTGTGTGTGTGTCGGTGTGTGTGTGTCTGTCTGTCTGTCTGTCTGTCTGTCTGTCTGTCTGTCTGTCTGTGTGTGTGTGTGTGTGTGTGTGTGTGTGTGTGTGTGTGTGTGTGTGTGTGTGTGTGTGTGTGTGTGTGTGTCTGCTTGTGTTTCTCTGCAGATGGAAGACTAAAACCTACACTCGATCCCTCCGATGTCAACAACTACAGACCAGTATCCCTTCTTTCTTTTCTCTCCAAAACTCTTGAACGTGCATTTGGCCAGCTCTCCCGCTATCTCTCTCAGAATGACCTTCTTGATCCAAATCAGTCAGGTTTCAAGACTAGTCATTCAACTGAGACTGCTCTTCTCTGTATCACGGAGGCGCTCCGCACTGCTAAAGCTAACTCTCTCTCCTCTGCTCATCCTTCTAAATCCTGCCTTCGATACAACCATCAGATCCTCCTCTCCACCCTCTCCGAGTTGGGCATCTCCGACACGCTGGATTGCGTCCTACCTGACAGGTCGCTCCTACCAGGTGGCGTGGCGAAATCCGTCTCCACACCACGTGCTCTCACCACTGGTGTCCCCAGGGCTCTGTTCTAGGCCCTCTCCTATTCTCGCTATACACCAAGTCACTTGGCTCTGTCATAACCTCACATGGTCTCTCCTATCATTTATGCAGACGACACACAATTAATCTTCTCCTTTCCCCCTTCTGATGACCAGGTGGCGAATCGCATCTCTGCATGTCTGGCAGACATATCCGTGTGGATGACGGATCACCACCTCAAGCTGAACCTCGGCAAGACGGGCTGCTCTTCCTCCCGGGAAGGACTGCCCGATGATCTCGCCATCACGGTTGACAACTCCACTGTGTCCTCCTCCCAGAGCGCTAAGAACCTTGGCGTGATCCTGGACAACACCCTGTCGTTCTCAACTAACATCAAGGCGGTGGCCCGTTCCTGTAGGTTCATGCTCTACAACATCCGCAGAGTGGAAGCGGCGCAGGTCCTAATCCAGGCACTTGTCATCTCCCGTCTGGATTACTGCATGTGTTGGCTGGGCTCCCTGCCTTTGTACAACTCATCCAATGCCGCAGCCCGTTGGTGTTCAACCTTCCCAAGTTCTCTCCGTCACCCCGCTCCTCCGCTCCCTCCACTGGCTTCCAGTTGAAGCTGCATCCGCTACAAGACCATGGTGCTGCCTGGAGCTGTGTGTACCTCCAGGCTCTGATCAGGCCCTACACCCAAACAAGGGCACTGTTCATCCACCTCTGGCCTGCTCGCCTCCCTACCACTGAGGAAGTACAGTTCCCGCTCAGCCCAGTCAAAACTGTTCGTGCTCTGGCCCCCAATGGTGGAACAAACTCCCTCACGACGCCAGGACAGCGGAGTCAATCACCACCTTCCGGAGACACCTGAAACCCCACCTCTTTAAGGAATACCTAGGATAGGATAAAGTAATCCCTCTCACCCCCCCTCCCCCTGAAAAGATTTAGATGCACTACTGTTCCACTGGAGGTCATAAGGTGAATGCACCAATTTGTAAGTCGCTCTGGATAAGAGCGTCTGCTAAATGACTTAAATGTAAATGTAAATGTAAGACTCTACAGGCTGGCTGCTGTGTGTTTAGGAGTGCTGTGTGTTCTTCAAGTCACTCTCAACATCTACCTGAGACTGGCTTTCTGTGAGTGAGGCTTTGTCCCAACTGATACCCCACTATCACAGTACTTTTGATATTGCACTATATAGGGAACAGGGTGCCATTTGGGACTGCGTACTGAAACTTTTTTTCAGTCAAAGTCAAGCACTGCCAATAATGTGACAACAAAAACAAAAGAACTGCATCAGCTCTACTTGAGTACACAAACCATGTCTACAGTGCATTCTGGAAGTATTCAGACGTCCTCACATGTTGTTATGTTACAGACTTATTATAAAATTGATGAGGATAAGAAAATATTGAATCAATCAACACACAATGACAATACCGCATAATGACAAAGTGAAAACAGGTTAATATAATATTTTCCAAATGTATAAAAAAACAAAAACATAAATACCTTATTTACATAAGTATTCAGAGCCTTCGCTGTGAGACTCGAAATTGAGCTCAGGTGCATCCTGTTTCCATTGATCTTCCTTGAGATGCTTCTACAACTTGATTGGAATCCACCTGTGGTAAATTCAATTGATTGGACATGATTTGGAAAGGCACACACCTGTCTATATGAGGTCTTACAGTTGACAGAGCATGGCAGAGCAAAAACCAAGCCATGAGGTCAAAGGAATTGTCCATAGAGCTCTGAGACAGGATTGTGCTGAGATACAGATCTGGGGAAGGGTACAAATACATTTCTGCAGCATTGAAGGTCCCTAAGAACACAGTGGCCTCCATCATTCCTAAATGGAAGGAGTTGGGAAACACCAAGGCTCTTGCTATAGCTGGCCGTCAGGGACGTGACGGCCAGGTGCTTCAACAAAAGTACTCTGACAGAACTTCAGAGTTCCTCTGTGGAGATGGGAGAACCTTCAAGATGGACAACCATCTATGCAGTACTCCACCAATCAGGCCTTTATGGTGGAGTGGCCAGACGGAAGCCACTCCTCAGTAAATGCACCTGACAGACAACGCAGGAATGGCTTCAGGACAAGACTCTGAATGTCCTTCAGTGGCCCAGTCAAAGCCTGGACTTGAACCGAATCGAACACCTCTGGAGAGACTTGAAAATAGCTGTGCAGCAATACTCCACATCCAACCTGACAGAGGTTGAGAGGATCTACAGAGAAACATGGGAGAAACTCCCCAAATACAGGTGTGCCAAGCTTGTAACCAATAATCATACCCAATAAGTCTCGAGGCTGTAATCGCTGCCAAAGGTGCTTCAACAAAGTACTGAGTAAAGGGTCTGAATAATAATAGTACATTTGATATTTCTGTTTTATTATTTTTAATCTTGGAACTACCCATTCCGGATCCGGGAGAATTGTCAGCAACTACACTAATTAGCATAGCGCAATGGTCAAATAATCTTACTAGAAAATATTCATATTCATGAAAATCACAAGTGAAATATATTGGAACACAGCTTAGCCTTTTGTTAATCACCCTGTCATCTCAGATTTTCAAAATATGCTTTATAGCCAACGCTAGACAAACATTTGTGTAAGTTTATCATAGACTAGCATAGCATTATGCCTTGCTAGCAGCAGGCAACCTTGTCACGAAAATCAGAAAAGCAATCAAATTAAATCGTTTACCTTTGATGAACTTCGGACGTTTTCACTCAAGAGACTCCCAGGTAGATAGCCAAAGTTCATTTTTTCCCAAAATATTATTTTTGGAGGCAAAATAGTTCCGTTTGTTCTTCACGATTGGCTGAGAAATCGCCCGGAAATTGCGGACATGACAACGCCGAAAAATATTCCAAATTAGCTCCATAATATTGACAGAAACATGGCAAACGTTGTTTAAAATCAATCCTCAAGGTGTTTTTCTAATATCTATTGGATAATATATCCGTCGGGACAATTCGTTTTTCAGTAGGACCGATCGGAGTAATGGCTACCTCTGTATTTTACGCGAGAATCTCTCTCGGAGCCACCATGTGACCACTTACGCAATGTAGCCGCCTACGGCTATTCTTCAACATAAATGCGTAAAACTACGTCACAATGCTGTAGACACCTTGGGGAATACGTAGAAAGCCTAAGCTCGTTGATGACACATTCACAGCTCAATAGGGACTCATTGGAACGCAGCGCTTTCAAAACCTGGGGCACTTCCGGATTGGATTTTTCTCAGGCTTTCGCCTGCAACATCAGTTCTGTTATACTCACAGACAATATCTTTACAGTTTTGGAAACGTTAGATTGTTGTCTATCCAAAGCTGTCAATTATATGCATATTCTAGCATCTTGTCCTGACAAAATATCCCGTTTAAAAAGGGAATGTTTTTAAAAAAAAAATGAAAATACTGCCCCCTAGTACCAACAGCGATAGCAAGACAAGAGTTTGTATAAGTTAGCCTAGCATAGTGTTATGTCCAGCTAGCAGCAGGAAGCTTGGTCACGAAAATCAGAAAAGCAATCAAATTAATCGTTTACCTTTGATAATCTTCGGATGTTTCACTGATGAGACTCCCAGTTAGACAGCAAATGTTCCTTTTGTTCCATAAATATTATTTTTATACCCAAAATACCCCCTTTTGTTTGTCACGTTATGTTCAGAAATCCACTGGTCACGACAACGCCGAAAGAAAATCCAAATTATATCCATAATATCGACAGAAACATGGAAACGTTTTTTGCAATCAATCCTCAAGGTGTTTTTCAAATATCTTTTCGATAATATATCAACCGGGACAGTTGGCTTTTCAGTAGGACCGGGAGGAAAAATGGCTACCTCTCTCTTTCACGCAATAATCACTCTGAGAGCCATCAGCTGGCCACTTACGCAATGTGTTCGTTTACGCTCAAGCTTCAACATAAAGGCGTGAAACTACGTCTAAAGGCTGTAGACACCTTAGGGAAGACATAGAAAAATGAATCTGGTTGATATTAATGCATATTCTAGCATCTGGTCCTGAGAAATAGGCAGTTAACTTTGGGAACGTTATTTTTCCAAAAATAAAAAAAGTGCCCCCTAGCTTAAAGTTGCACACATTTCTACAAAACTGTTTATGCTTTGTCATTTTGGGGTATTGTGTTTAGATTGATGAGGGGAGAAAACAATTTAATACATTGTAGAATAAGGTTGTAAGAAAGTCAAAGGGTCTGAATACTTTCTGAATGCACAGTATAAGCCTGGGATATCAACCATTCAAAGTTGGCCTTATTTGGAGTGACCATAGTATGCTATGTAAGTGACCTAACTGAGTAAAATATTTGCCTGCCATTAGGCCATGCCCTTTGCTAACCTAACATAACTAATGAAAGCCAAGTTTGATGTGTTTATCTTCTGACCATTTGGGCGGAAGTGTCTGGGAACGAGATTAGGTGTCATCTAAACTTAACTTTACAGCCTGTTTCTTCCTTCAAGCACAGCTTGTCCCCCTTTATATGTTTATATCTTATTCAACATAGTGGGTCATGTCACATAGTGGGTTATGTCACACTTTATAAAGCATGACATATACTTACAGATGCTAAATAACACATTTATGAAGTGCTTATGAAAGCATTAGGAAGGCAGTATAAAAGCCTTCATAAGCTGAAGGTAATTTAAAGCGGGACCATGAAGGTCAGGCTATGTTATGAAGTTATTATTTGAGAGCATTGAAGATTAAATCCCGATCAGTGAAAGAATGATTGATCTAGCTAACTAGCAGATTTACATCAATCATCAACGTCAATGATCAGCTGATAGTCTGTCCTCTTTTCCTGATGTCCATCATGTCTTTGGTAACCAGTGGTGGAGTGATATTTGTTTATGACATCATCATGTCTCAATCAAAGTTTGTACCGACAGATGGCCCCTTTTGAATCTCTTTATAGAATATATCTAAAATGCATCCTCAGATTACGTCTAACTATATCCACATTGTCTCAATATCATGTTATATTTTGAACACATTCCTACACCAAGATAGGCATACCTCATTTCAAAATAGACTGTAAACATCAATGTCAATCTTTAATAATAATTCATCACGTTTAACTGGTGAAATGTTCAAACTGCATGCCAATCATCTCAATCATTATCATGGGAATATACATTTAGATGTTATTGATTTACTGTTTGGTGAGTGAATTAACCATAAGCTATATCTATCAATCCTTTCCAGATAACAGTGGCAATGTGACTGAAGAGAGAGACCAGCTACAAACCAGTTACAACACACTGACTAAAGAGAGAGACCAGCTAAAACCCATTTACAACATTCTGACTAAAAAGGGAGAACAGCCACAGACCACTTACAACACCCTGACTATAGAGAGAGACCAGCTACAGAAGGAAAGAGATGATCTCATGAGAAAGTTTTCTATTCTGAGTGAGTTTAACTGATAAATGATCATAACATCACATATGTATATGCTGTAAACGTGTGTTCGTATTCTACAATAATAGGTGCAGAATAATAAGATGGAAATGCATGTTATTTTCTTGTAGAACAAACCTGTCCTGAAGGCTGGCAGAAGTTTGAATCCAGTTGGTACTTCCTGTCTACTGTGAAAAAACCCTGGGGGGAGAGTAGACAGGACTGTCTGGAGAGAGGAGCAGATCTGGTGATCGTAAACAGTGCTAAGGAACAGGTGAGAGAATCAAACATCTCTTGGTCAGTAATGTATCTTCCAGTATTTAACACATGTTGTCTAAAGTAGTTGACAACATCAGTATATTTCTCACCAACAGGAGTTTCTCTTCAGCTTCAATAAGAGAGCCTGGATTGGTCTGACTGACTCTGTTACTGAGGGGGCCTGGAAATTTGTGGACGGCACCCCACTGACCACGCCAAGGTAAGAGACTACTGCTCTATAATAACACTGACCACCCCAAGGTAAGAGACTACTGCTCTATAATAACACTGAGACTACTGCTCTATAATAACACTGACCAAAGGTAAGAGACTACTGCTCTATAATAACACTGACCACCCCAAGGTAAGAGACTACTGCTCTATAATAACACTGACCACCCCAAGGTAAGAGACTACTGCTCTATAATAACACTGACCACGCCAAGGTAAGAGACTACTGCTCTATAATAACACTGACCACCCCAAGGTAAGAGACTACTGCTCTATAATAACACTGACCACCCCAAGGTAAGAGACTACTGCTCTATAATAACACTGACCACCCCAAGGTAAGAGACTACTGCTCTACAATAACACTGACCACGCCAAGGTAAGAGACTACTGCTCTATAATAACACTGACCACCCCAAGGTAAGAGACTACTGCTCTATAATAACAATAACCACGTTGTAATGAGTAGGAATGATTATCTGTGTTGTTCATAATAAAGGCACTGTGAGACACCCCAGGTATGATAGAGACTACTGCTCTACAAATTACATGTTGCTTCAAATCATGTTCATAGATGTCATTCCACAAGCACTAAAGATATATCTTAAAATATCATTAAAAAAGAGACTACTGCTGGTTCTAAATAACACTGACCACCCCAAGGTAAATCTGAAAACATGTCTGTATTTACACTGACACGCCAATTGTTTTTTACATTGACTACTGCTCTATAATAACACTGACCACCCCAAGGTAAGAGACTACTGCTCTATAATAACAATAACCACGTTGTAATGAGTAGGAATGATTATCTGTGTTGTTCATAATTCAAAGGCCACAAGGTGAGACTTGACCATCCAGGTATGATAGAGACCTTTAACAAATTACATGTTGCTTCAAATCATGTTCATAGATGTCATTCCACAAGCACTAAAGATATATCTTAAAATATCATTAAAAAAAACAGATAAAGTGTTGGTTCTTGTTCCAAATAAGGCAATGCTCCTTTTAAATCTGAAAAAACATGTCTGTATTTACATTGACACCTTTTATTGTTTTTTACATTGACTCTCTTGCACTGACTCTATGTACACTCACTAGACTCTACCCACACACTCACTAGACTCTACCCACACACTCACTAGACTCTACCCACACACTCACTAGACTCTACCCACACACTCACTAGACTCTACCCACACACTCACTAGACTCTACCCACACACTCACTAGACTCTACCCACACACTCACTAGACTCTACCCACACACTCACTAGACTCTACCCACACACTCACTAGACTCTACCCACACACTCACTAGACTCTACCCACACACTCACTAGACTCTACCCACACACTCACTAGACTCTACCCAAACACTCACTGCACTCCACCCACACACTCACTAGACTCTAAAATCAAATCAAATCAAATTTTATTTGTCACATACACATGGTTAGCAGATGTTAATGCGAGTGTAGCGAAATGCTTGTGCTTCTAGTTCCGACAATGCAGTGATAACCAACAAGTAATCTAACTAACAATTCCAAAACTACTGTCTTGTACACAGTGTAAGGGGATAAGGAATATGTACATAAGGATATATGAATGAGTGATGGTACAGAGCAGCATACAGTAGATGGTATCGAGTACAGTATATACACTAGACTCTACCCACACACTAGACTCTACCCACACACTCACTAGACTCTACCCACACACTCACTAGACTCTACCCACACACTCACTAGACTCTACCCACACACTCACTAGACTCTACCCACACACTCACTAGACTCTACCCACACACTCACTAGACTCTGCCCACACACTCACTAGACTCTACCCACACACTCACACATACTTACACTGATACTGAAATACATGTACACACAAAACACACACACGTATATTGACGCCACAAATCAGTCCAATTTAAAATCGTATTTCCCTTACCCGTCCTCTTACTCTAACCCTAACCTTAACCCTAAAACTAAGCCTAACCCTATCCCTAACCTTAACCATAACCCTAACCTTAACCCTAAAACTAACCCTAACCCTTTACTAATTCTAACCTTAACCCTAAACCCCCTAGAAATAGTATTTAACACGTCCACACACAGACACACACACACAGACACACACACACACACACACACACACACACACACACACACACACACTTTCACATTCTTCACACTCACTTTGCAACTCTGTTTATTATCTATCCTAACTGCCTGGTCACTTTTTATTCTGTGTTAATATTTTCATTTTTTTATTTAGCAAATGTTTTATCAATTTATTACTTAATATTTAACTCTGCAAATATGATTTTTATTATTTTATTTCCTGTCTTGTTTACCCTGTAGTTACTGGCACTCACAGCAGCCTGATAATGGTGGTGACAACCCAGCAAATCGGAAGGAGGACTGTGTTGAGCTGAACACGGAAACATGGCGTCCTGTAAAGGCATGGAATGACCTGTCATGTTTACTCAATCGTTACTGGATTTGTGAGAAAGTGGTTTAACATCACCATGACAACAGAGGAGGCTGGTGGGAGGACGCGCACACATACAGCACCTTACAGTGCACACAACTTCATTCTCTCTCTCTCTAAGACACACCAACACACTGTAGGTACTGCACTGAGGGGCAAAACAACCTGATAATGGTGGTGTACCAAGATATAACTAGGACTGTGCTGATGTTACTATTGGGTATTCTGAACCTGTATATAAATATTATGACATATCATTTACCTCTCAACATAACTGGATTTGTGAAGAGTTATACAGTAGCTCATTATATAGTAGTGCTACAGTGCTAATGCATCTCTCTCTGGTTAAACAGTGTGTAGACATACTGTCATCTGTAAAATGCTTGCTGGGCTTTAAACCCAGCAGGCCCGCCGGCTTTTGTGCTTGTTTTTTTTGTTTATGGTGTGTGAATATTTTGTGGATTTCATTTTTCCGAACAGTTTTGTTGGACTGGGTCTTTATGCACCCTTGTGTGTGTGGCGTGACCTTCTCTCTGTTTTTTGGAAATAAACGATCCACATCTTTGTACTACCCTGCTCTCTGCGCGTTACTCCTCCACCCACTACTTCTAGAAGCTGTTACAGTCATGCTTTAGCTATATTGTGTCATTTTGTTAATTTGTTCATAAAGTAGCTTCCTGTTTATCAGAATTGAGATGACAGCACTCCTGAGCAAACTGTCGCTGCCAACCATAAATCGGGGCGGGGGTTGGTTCTCAGAGTTCTAATCGTAGTCAGTAGTGATGTCGGATGATGTTTATTCTGTTTGTAATCATAATGTAGGATTGTGTGTGTGTGTGTGTGTGTGTGTGTGTGTGTGTGTGTGTGTGTGTGTGTGTGTGTGTGTGTGTGTGTGTGTGTGTGTGTGTGTGTGTGTGTGTGTGTGTGTGTGTGTGTGTGTGTGTGTGTGTGTGTGTGTTTCTGCGTCTGTGTCTGTGTTTCTGTGCGTCTGAGTGTGTATGTATGCGTGTGTGTGTGTTCAGGCAGTTAACCCACTGTTTCTAGGCCGTCATTGAAAATAAGAATTCGTTCTTAAATGACTTGCCTTGTTAAATAAAGGTAAAATAAATAAAATAAAATTACAATGTTAGAATTTGTTGTTCAATACGTGTAACATAGTATATTTCTCTGACAGAGCTAAACAGTGGAAAACCTGTCTTGAAGGAAACCTGTAGCAATACATAGAGAGTGGGGAGAGGGGAAAGAGAGGGGAGATAGGGAAGAGTGAGGGGAGGATAGAGAGGGGAAAGAGAGAGGGGAGAGGACAGGGGGAGGGAGGGAGGGAGAAAGAGAGAGGCAAGAGGGGAGGAGGGAGATGGAGAGAGGGGAGGAGAGAGGGGAAAGAGAGAGAGGGAGAGAAAGAAGAGAAGAGAGAGGGGAGAGAGAGGGGTAAGAGGGAGAGAAGGAGGAGATGAGAGGGGAAAGATAGAGGGAGTTAAAGGGGAGAGTGAAGTTAAAGAGGAGAGGGGAGAGAGGTAAGGGAAGGGAAGGGAAGGGGAGAGAGAGAGAGAGAGAGAGGAGAGAGAGAGAGGGAGAGAGAGGGAGAGGGAGCGAGGGGAGAGAGATAGAGAGAGGGGGAGAGATAGTGAGACAGAGAGGGGAGCAGAGGAGAGAGATTAAATATGGAGGAGAGGGGAAAGAGAGAGGAGAGAGGAGAGGGGAAAGAGAGAGGAGAGGGGAAAGAGAGAGGAGAGGGGAAAGGGAGATAGGAGAGAGGGAAGAGGAGGAGGGGGATAGGAGAGAGGGGAGAGGAGGAGAGAGGGAAGAGGAGGAGAGAGAGAGGGGAGATGGAGAGAGGAGAGGGAAGAGGGAAAGGAGAGAGAGGGAGGACAGGGAGATGGGAAGAGAGGGGAGGAGAGAGAGAAGAGAGAGAGAGGGGATAAAGAGAGAGGAGATATACAGTGCCTTGCGAAAGTATTCATCCCCTTGGCATTTTTACTATGTTGGATTTTTTTTTTTGGGGGGGGGGGTGTATCATTTGATTTACACAACATGCCTACCACTTTTAAGATGCAAAATATTGTTGCTTGTGAAACAAACAAGAAATACAACTGAAAATATGAAAATTGAGCATGCATACCTATTCATCCACCCAAAGTCAAAACTTTGTAGAGCCACCTTTTGCAGCAAATACAGCAGTCTCTTGGGGTATGTCTCTATCAGGTTGGCACATCTAGCCACTGGGATTTTTTGCCCATTCTTCAAGTCAAAACTGCTCCAGCACCTTCAAGTTGGATGGGTTACACTGGTGTACAGCAATCTTTAAGTCATACCACAGATTCTCAGTTGGATTGAGGTCTGGGCTTTGACTAGGCCATTCCAAGACATTTAAATGCTTCCCCTTAAACCACTTCAGTGTTGCTTTAGGAGTATGCTTAGGGTCATTGTCTTGCTGGACGGTGAACCTCCGTCCCAGTGTCAAATCTCTGGAAGACTGAAACAGGCTTCCCTCAAGAATTTCCCTTTACTTAGCGCCATCCATCATTCCTTCAATTCTGACCAGTTTCCCAGTCCCAGGCATATGAAAAACATCACCACAGCACCACAGCATGATGCTGCCACCACCATGTTTCACATTGGGGATGGTGTTCTCGGGGTCATGAGAGGTTTAAAGTGGTCCTATGGACAGATACTCCAATCTCAGCTCTGGAGCTTTGCAGCTGCTTCAGGGTTACCTTTGGTCTCTTTGTTGCCTCTCTGATTAATGCACTCCTTGCCTGGTCAATGAGTTTTGGTGGGCGGCCCTCTCTTGGCAGGTTTGTTGTGGTTCTTTCAATTTTTTTTATAATGGATTTATTGGTGCTTCGTGGGATGTTCAAAGTTTCAGATATTTTTTTTATAGCCCAACCCTGATCTGTACGTTTCCACAACTTTGTCCCTGACCTGTTTGGAGAGGACCTTGGTCTTCATGGTGCCTCTTGTTTGGTGGTGCCCTTTGCTTAGTGGTGTTGCAGATTCTGGGCCTTTCAGAACAGATGTATATATACACTGAGATCATGTGACATATCATGTGACACTTAAATTGCACGCAAATGTGCTTTATTTAACTAATTATATAACTTCTGAAGGTAATTGGTTGCACCAGATGTTATTTAGGGGCTTCATAGCAAAGGGGGTGTATACATATGCACGCACCACTTTTTCATTTTTTTTTTTTTAAACAAGTAATTATTTAAATTTCACATCAGCAATTTGGACTATTTTGTGTGTCTATTACATGAAATCCAACTAAAAAATACATTTAAAATACATGGACATTTAGCTAGCTTGCATTTGCTAGCTAATTTGTCCTGGAATATATTTGTTATATTACCTGAATTGGACAAGGTCCTTTTTTTCTTGCACACTTCTTGCACACCTTGCACACTCCCTGCACACCCCTTGCACACCACATTGCAAACATATCATACCCGCTAACCACTACAGACAGCCTACATTGTTGTCACCATTTTAGCTAATGTCATAGCTAGTCAACATAGCTACTAGAACTAATGCATTAGTAAACCCACTACAATCATGCAGTACAGTGTACAGTCAGCAAGCAGTTGAGCAGTTACACCCGCGGGCCCTGCTGGCAATACATTTATGTGTTCCAGTGTTGGAATGCCATAGCCAGCTAGCTAACATATTATTCCTATCTATTTGAGTCGGGTGTTTGAGAAGGCTAAAGGCTAAACTTCTCCTTCATTTTTAAAGAATTTAATTTGTTCAAAACTGTTTAACTATTGTTTTCACTCTCTTTGAGTCACCTACTCAACACATATTATGCTCTGCAGTGCTAGCTAGCTTTAGCTTATGCTGTAAGTACTAGATGTATTCTCTGATCCTTTGATTAGGTGGGCAAAATGTCAGTTCATGCTGCAAGAACTCTGATAGGTTGAGGACGTCCTAATAGGTTGAAGTTGTCATAATTACTCTGTAAGTCTATGGAAGGGGGTGAGAACCATGAGCCTCCCAAGTTTTGTATTGAAGTCAATGTACCCAGAGGAGGAGGTAAACTATCTGTCCTCCGGTTACACCATGGTGCTATCCTACAGAGTGCTGTGTAAGCTGCTGTAGACCTCTAATTGTATTAATATTTAGAATAGTTTTATCTAAAGAGGATAACTGTTTTAATGTTTCACTTTTTTAATGAAATTCCTTGGATGGTCCTCCCCTTCCTCCTCTGAGGAGCCTCCACTGCTGGGATCATTGGCCTGTCTGTCCACTGTAAGTTTAATATTTTTGCTATATGTTCATTGCTTATCCCTTAGTTGTGAGAGATGGTTACTACGTACATGATGATTTAGCTAGTAACTATGTATTTATACTCTGAGGATAAAAGGAACAACTTGTGAAGGAGTTTTTACGTTTACAAGACTAACACAACTGCAGAGAGACCAGCTACCGACCAGCTACACCAACCTGACTAAAGAGAGAGACTAACCAAAGACAAACCTTACTGAGGAGTGAGACCAGCTACTAACCAGTTACAACAACCTGACTAAAGAGAGAGACCAGTTACAGACCAGTTACAACCTGACTAAAGAGAGAGACCAGTTACAGACCATTTACTTCGACCTGACAAAAGAGAGAGACTAGTTACTGACCATTTACAACGACCTGACAAAAAAGAGAGACCAGTTACAGACCAGCTATAACAACCTGACTAAAGAGAGAGACCAGCTACAGACCAGCTACTACAACCTGACAAAAGAGAGAGTGACCAGCTACAGAACAGTTACAACACCCTGACTAAAGAGAGAGACCAGTTACAGACCAGCTACATCAACCTGACTGAGGACAGAGACCAGCTACAAACCAGTTACAACAACCTGACTGAGGAGAGAGTCCAGTTACAGACCAGATACAACAACCTGACAAAAGAGAGAGAGACCAGCTACAGAACAGTTACAACACCCTGACTAAAGAGAGAGACCAGTTACAGACCAGCTACAGCAACCTGACTGAGGACAGAGACCAGCTACAAACCAGTTACAACAAACTGACTAAAGAGAGAGACCAGTTACAGACCAGATACAACAACCTGACTAAAGAGAGAGATCAGCTGGAGAATGAGGAGAGGAGATAAGAGGAGAGGAATCTAGGAAATACTAATTAAGATAGAGCCTTAGTGTCAGAGAGAGACAAAGAGGAAGAAGAAGAACATTAGGAGAATGAGGAAGAGTGAACAAATAATTGATCTGTTTAGATATAGAGGAGAGGATTAGGCATACTGTACTCTGTAAAATGCTTCTTCATTATTTGTATTAACAACATTGCCATAGGCTTATGCTTAACTGTAAGTGACAGTTTTAACTATTTTAACTGATGAGAAACTGTCAAATCAACACGTCACTGGCCACCACTTGACTTCCCCCACTTTAGCTTCTAACAGAAAAGTTTTAGTTTCCGACCATGCTTATGTTTTAAACATATATTTTAGTAGATACAAAATGTGACCTGAGTTCACATATAGATCAAATAGTATTACTGAGACTTTGAAACCCCAGCCTTCAAACGAAGGTCACGTTATGTCTTGTATTCTGTGACCAGCCACCTATTTCATCACATACATCACCAATGGTCTGATGCCATATAGGGAGGGGCTTTTTATCTATCTATGCTGTCTGTGTGTGACATCGGTGTGAAGAGTTAGACAGAAGTGTCGGTGGGAAATCAATGTCTGCATCTTTCTCAGAAGTTAAAAGGGGAGTTGTGTGTGTATGTGCTCTCAATCTTCAGTGTTTGTGTCCAACTGCAAGTCACACTGTTTTATGTCTAAAAAAAATATATATATAATAATAATAATAATAATAATTAAAACCTCTTATGGATAAGGGAGACGTCTCAACTGGCTAATTGCTGGGGGAAATGCACAGCGCCAGATTCAAATAAAATGCTATAAAATTCAAACTTTCATTAAATCACACATGTAAGATACTCAATTAAAGCTACACTCCTTGTGAATCCAGCCAACATGTCAGATTTTTAAAATGCTTTTCGGCGAAAGCATAAGAAGCTATTATCTGATAGCCTGCACCATCTGTACCAGCAGTAAACAAAGGAGCAGGCGCTACACAAAACGCTGAAATAAAATATAAAACATGCAATACCTTTGACGAGCTTCTTTTTTGGCACTCCAATATGTCCATAAACATCACAAATGGTCCTTTTGTTTGATTAATTCTGTCCGTATATATCCAAAATGTCCATTTATAAAGCACGTTTGATCCAGAAAGAAACAGCTTACAAAAATGCAATGTCACTACAAAATATTTCAAAAGTTGCCTATAAACTTTGCCAAAATATTTCAAACTACTTTTGTAATACAACGTTAGGTATTTGTAATACAACGTTAATAATCTATCAAATTGTAGACGGGGCAATCTGTATTCAATACAGGAAAGAAAAGAAACCAGCACTGCTTTTCAAGTCTTGCGCAACTCACAAAGTGTCCCCAGTTCCGAGTTGGCCTACTTCTTCATAGCACAAAGGAATAACCTCAACCATATTCCAAAGACTGCCGACATCCAGTGGAAGCGGTAGGAACTGGAAATAGGTTCCTATTAAATATCCAATGGCAAAGACATTATAGGGAACAGAGAGGGGTAAAAATAATAATTCTGAACAGTTAGACCTCGGGGTTTTGTCTGCTACACAAGTTCTGTTATACTCACAGACAAGATTCAAACCGTTTTAGAAACTTCAGAGTGTTTTCTATCCAAATCTATGAATAATATGCATATCTTATATTCTTGGCATGAGTAGCAGGAAGTTGAAATTGGGCACGCTATTTATCCAAAAGTGAAAATTCTGCCCCCTAGCTTTAAGAGGTTAATTAAAGGACTAATGAATCACTATGGTATGGAGTAACATCTAGTTGATAAAGGACTACTGAATCACTATGGTATGGAGTAACATCTAGTTGTTAAAGGACAAATGAATCACTATGGTATGAAGTAACATCTAGTTGTTAATGGACTAATGAATCACTATGGTATGGAGTAACGTCTAGTTGTTAAAGGACTAATGAATCACTATGGTATGGAGTAACGTCTAGTTGTTAAAGGACTAATGAATCACTATGGTATGGAGTAACATCTAGTTGTTAAAGGACTAATGAATCACTATGGTATGGAGTAACATCTAGTTGTTAAAGGACTAATGAATCACTATGGTATGAAGTAACATCTAGTTGTTAAAGGACTAATGAATCACTATGGTATGGAGTAACATCTAGTTATTAAAGGACTAATGAATCACTATGGTATGGAGTAACATCTAGGTGTTAAAGGACTAATTAATCACTATGGTATGGAGTAACATCTAGTTGTTAAAGGACTAATTAATCACTATGGTATGGAGTAACATCTAGTTGTTAAAGGACTAATGAATCACTATGGTATGGAGTAACATCTAGTTGTTAAAGGACTAATGAATCACTATGGTATGAAGTAACATCTAGTTGATAAAGGACTAATTAATCACTATGGTATGGAGTAACATCTAGTTGTTAAAGGACTAATGAATCACTATGGTATGGAGTAACATCTAGTTGTTAAAGGACTAATGAATCACTATGGTATGGAGTAACATCTAGTTGTTAAAGGACTAATGAATCACTATGGTATGGAGTAACATCTAGTTGTTAAAGGACTAATGAATCACTATGGTATGGAATCACTATGGTATGGAGTAACATCTAGTTGTTAAAGGACTAATGAATCACTATGGTATGGAGTAACATCTAGTTGTTAATGGACTAATGAATCACTATGGTATGGAGTAACGTCTAGTTGTTAAAGGACTAATGAATCACTATGGTATGGAGTAACATCTAGTTATTAAAGGACTAATGAATCACTATGGTATGGAGTAACATCTAATTGTTAAAGGACTAATTAATCACTATGGTATGGAGTAACATCTAATTGTTAAAGGACTCATTAATCACTATGGTATGGAGTAACATCTAGGTGTTAAAGGACTAATGAATCACTATGGTATGGAGTAACATCTAGTTGTTAAAGGACTAATGCATCACTATGGTATGGAGTAACATCTAGTTGTTAAAGGACTAATGAATCACTATGGTATGGAGTAACATCTAGTTGTTAAAGGACTAATGAATCACTATGGTATGGAGTAACATCTAGTTGTTAAAGGACTAATGAATCACTATGGTATGGAGTAACATCTAGTTGTTAAAGGACTAATTAATCACTATGGTATGGAGTAACATCTAGTTGTTAAAGGACTAATTAATCACTATGGTATGGAGTAACATCTAGTTGTTAAAGGACTAATGAATCACTATGGTATGGAGTAACATCTAGTTGTTAAAGGACTAATGAATCACTATGGTATGAAGTAACATCTAGTTGATAAAGGACTAATTAATCACTATGGTATGGAGTAACATCTAGTTGTTAAAGGACTAATGAATCACTATGGTATGGAGTAACATCTAGTTGTTAAAGGACTAATGAATCACTATGGTATGGAGTAACATCTAGTTGTTAAAGGACTAATGAATCACTATGGTATGGAGTAACATCTAGTTGTTAAAGGACTAATTAATCACTATGGTATGGAGTAACATCTAGTTGTTAAAGGACTAATGAATCACTATGGTATGGAGTAACATCTAGTTGTTAATGGACTAATGAATCACTATGGTATGGAGTAACGTCTAGTTGTTAAAGGACTAATGAATCACTATGGTATGGAGTAACATCTAGTTATTAAAGGACTAATGAATCACTATGGTATGGAGTAACATCTAATTGTTAAAGGACTAATTAATCACTATGGTATGGAGTAACATCTAATTGTTAAAGGACTCATTAATCACTATGGTATGGAGTAACATCTAGGTGTTAAAGGACTAATGAATCACTATGGTATGGAGTAACATCTAGTTGTTAAAGGACTAATGCATCACTATGGTATGGAGTAACATCTAGTTGTTAAAGGACTAATGAATCACTATGGTATGGAGTAACATCTAGTTGTTAAAGGACTAATGAATCACTATGGTATGGAGTAACATCTAGTTGTTAAAGGACTAATGAATCACTATGGTATGGAGTAACATCTAGTTGTTAAAGGACTAATTAATCACTATGGTATGGAGTAACATCTAGTTGTTAAAGGACTAATTAATCACTATGGTATGGAGTAACATCTAGTTGTTAAAGGACTAATGAATCACTATGGTATGGAGTAACATCTAGTTGTTAAAGGACTAATGAATCACTATGGTATGGAGTAACATCTAGTTGTTAAAGGACTAATTAATCACTATGGTATGGAGTAACATCTAGTTGTTAAAGGACTAATGAATCACTATGGTATGGAGTAACATCTAGTTGTTAAAGGACTAATGAATCACTATGGTATGAAGTAACATCTAGTTGATAAAGGACTAATTAATCACTATGGTATGGAGTAACATCTAGTTGTTAAAGGACTAATGAATCACTATGGTATGGAGTAACATCTAGTTGTTAAAGGACTAATGAATCACTATGGTATGGAGTAACATCTAGTTGTTAAAGGACTAATGAATCACTATGGTATGGAGTAACATCTAGTTGTTAAAGGACTAATTAATCACTATGGTATGGAGTAACATCTAGTTGTTAAAGGACTAATGAATCACTATGGTATGGAGTAACATCTAGTTGTTAATGGACTAATGAATCACTATGGTATGGAGTAACGTCTAGTTGTTAAAGGACTAATGAATCACTATGGTATGGAGTAACATCTAGTTATTAAAGGACTAATGAATCACTATGGTATGGAGTAACATCTAATTGTTAAAGGACTAATTAATCACTATGGTATGGAGTAACATCTAATTGTTAAAGGACTCATTAATCACTATGGTATGGAGTAACATCTAGGTGTTAAAGGACTAATGAATCACTATGGTATGGAGTAACATCTAGTTGTTAAAGGACTAATGCATCACTATGGTATGGAGTAACATCTAGTTGTTAAAGGACTAATGAATCACTATGGTATGGAGTAACATCTAGTTGTTAAAGGACTAATGAATCACTATGGTATGGAGTAACATCTAGTTGTTAAAGGACTAATGAATCACTATGGTATGGAGTAACATCTAGTTGTTAAAGGACTAATGAATCACTATGGTATGGAGTAACATCTAGTTGTTAAAGGACTAATTAATCACTATGGTATGGAGTAACATCTAGTTGTTAAAGGACTAATGAATCACTATGGTATGGAGTAACATCTAGTTGTTAAAGGACTAATGAATCACTATGGTATGGAGTAACATCTAGTTGTTAAAGGACTAATTAATCACTATGGTATGGAGTAACATCTAGTTGTTAAAGGACTAATGAATCACTATGGTATGGAGTAACATCTAGTTGTTAAAGGACTAATGAATCACTATGGTATGAAGTAACATCTAGTTGATAAAGGACTAATTAATCACTATGGTATGGAGTAACATCTAGTTGTTAAAGGACTAATGAATCACTATGGTATGGAGTAACATCTAGTTGTTAAAGGACTAATGAATCACTATGGTATGGAGTAACATCTAGTTGTTAAAGGACTAATGAATCACTATGGTATGGAGTAACATCTAGTTGTTAAAGGACTAATTAATCACTATGGTATGGAGTAACATCTAGTTGTTAAAGGACTAATGAATCACTATGGTATGGAGTAACATCTAGTTGTTAAAGGACTAATGAATCACTATGGTATGGAGTAACGTCTAGTTGTTAAAGGACTAATGAATCACTATGGTATGGAGTAACGTCTAGTTGTTAAAGGACTAATGAATCACTATGGTATGGAGTAACATCTAATTGTTAAAGGACTAATTAATCACTATGGTATGGAGTAACATCTAGTTGTTAAAGGACTAATGAATCACTATGGTATGAAGTAACATCTAGTTGTTAAAGGACTAATGAATCACTATGGTATGGAGTAACATCTAGTTATTAAAGGACTAATGAATCACTATGGTATGGAGTAACATCTAGGTGTTAAAGGACTAATTAATCACTATGGTATGGAGTAACATCTAATTGTTAAAGGACTAATGAATCACTATGGTATGGAGTAACGTCTAGTTGTTAAAGGACTAATGAATCACTATGGTATGGAGTAACATCTAGTTGTTAAAGGACTAATGAATCACTATGGTATGAAGTAACATCTAGTTGTTAAAGGACTAATGAATCACTATGGTATGGAGTAACATCTAGTTATTAAAGGACTAATGAATCACTATGGTATGGAGTAACATCTAGGTGTTAAAGGACTAATTAATCACTATGGTATGGAGTAACATCTAATTGTTAAAGGACTAATGAATCACTATGGTATGGAGTAACATCTAGTTGTTAAAGGACTAATTAATCACTATGGTAATAACATCTAATTGTTAAAGGACTAATTAATCACTATGGTATGGAGTAACATCTAGTTGATAAAAGACTTATTAATCACTATGGTATGGAGTAACATCTAGTTGTTAAAGGACTAATTAATCACTATGGTATGGAGTAACATCTAATTGTTAAAGGACTAATGAATCACTATGGTATGGAGTAACATCTAGTTGTTAAAGGACTAATTAATCACTATGGTATGGAGTAACATCTAGTTGTTAAAGGACTAATGAATCACTATGGTATGGAGTAACATCTAGTTGTTAAAGGACTAATTAATCACTATGGTATGGATAACATCTAGTTGTTAAAGGACTAATGAATCACTATGGTATGGAGTAACATCTAGTTGTTAAAGGACTAATTAATCACTATGGTATGGAGTAACATCTAGGTGTTAAAGGACTTATGAATCACTATGGTATGGAGTAACATCTAATTGTTAAAGGACTAATGAATCACCATGGTATGGAGTAACATCTAGTTGTTAAAGGACTAATGAATCACTATGGTATGGAGTAACATCTAGTTGTTAAAGGACTAATGAATCACTATGGTATGGAGTAACATCTAGTTGTTAAAGGACTAATTAATCACTATGGTATGTAGTAACATCTAATTGTTAAAGGACTAATGAATCACTATGGTATGGAGTAACATCTAGTTGTTAAAGGACTAATTAATCACTATGGTATGGAGTAACATCTAGTTGTTAAAGGACTAATGAATCACTATGGTATGGAGTAACATCTAGTTGTTAAAGGACTAATTAATCACTATGGTATGGAGTAACATCTAGTTGTTAAAGGACTAATGAATCACTATGGTATGGAGTAACATCTAGTTGTTAAAGGACTAATTAATCACTATGGTATGTAGTAACATCTAGTTGTTAAAGGACTAATGAATCACTATGGTATGGAGTAACATCTAGTTGTTAAAGGACTAATGAATCACTATGGTATGGAGTAACATCTAGTTGTTAAAGGACTAATGAATCACTATGGTATGGAGTAACATCTAGTTGTTAAAGGACTAATTAATCACTATGGTATGGAGTAACGTCTAGTTGTTAAAGGACTAATGAATCACGATGGTATGGAGTAACATCTAGTTGTTAAAGGACTAATGAATCACTATGGTATGGAGTAACATCTAGTTATTAAAGGACTAATGAATCACTATGGTATGGAGTAACATCTAGGTGTTAAAGGACTAATTAATCACTATGGTATGGAGTAACATCTAATTGTTAAAGGACTAATGAATCACTATGGTATGGAGTAACGTCTAGTTGTTAAAGGACTAATGAATCACTATGGTATGGAGTAACATCTAGTTGTTAAAGGACTAATGAATCACTATGGTATGAAGTAACATCTAGTTGTTAAAGGACTAATGAATCACTATGGTATGGAGTAACATCTAGTTATTAAAGGACTAATGAATCACTATGGTATGGAGTAACATCTAGGTGTTAAAGGACTAATTAATCACTATGGTATGGAGTAACATCTAATTGTTAAAGGACTAATGAATCACTATGGTATGGAGTAACATCTAGTTGTTAAAGGACTAATTAATCACTATGGTATGGAGTAACATCTAATTGTTAAAGGACTAATTAATCACTATGGTATGGAGTAACATCTAGTTGATAAAAGACTTATTAATCACTATGGTATGGAGTAACATCTAGTTGTTAAAGGACTAATTAATCACTATGGTATGGAGTAACATCTAATTGTTAAAGGACTAATGAATCACTATGGTATGGAGTAACATCTAGTTGTTAAAGGACTAATTAATCACTATGGTATGGAGTAACATCTAGTTGTTAAAGGACTAATGAATCACTATGGTATGGAGTAACATCTAGTTGTTAAAGGACTAATTAATCACTATGGTATGGAGTAACATCTAGTTGTTAAAGGACTAATGAATCACTATGGTATGGAGTAACATCTAGTTGTTAAAGGACTAATTAATCACTATGGTATGGAGTAACATCTAGGTGTTAAAGGACTTATGAATCACTATGGTATGGAGTAACATCTAATTGTTAAAGGACTAATGAATCACCATGGTATGGAGTAACATCTAGTTGTTAAAGGACTAATGAATCACTATGGTATGGAGTAACATCTAGTTGTTAAAGGACTAATGAATCACTATGGTATGGAGTAACATCTAGTTGTTAAAGGACTAATTAATCACTATGGTATGTAGTAACATCTAATTGTTAAAGGACTAATGAATCACTATGGTATGGAGTAACATCTAGTTGTTAAAGGACTAATTAATCACTATGGTATGGAGTAACATCTAGTTGTTAAAGGACTAATGAATCACTATGGTATGGAGTAACATCTAGTTGTTAAAGGACTAATTAATCACTATGGTATGGAGTAACATCTAGTTGTTAAAGGACTAATGAATCACTATGGTATGGAGTAACATCTAGTTGTTAAAGGACTAATTAATCACTATGGTATGTAGTAACATCTAGTTGTTAAAGGACTAATGAATCACTATGGTATGGAGTAACATCTAGTTGTTAAAGGACTAATGAATCACTATGGTATGGAGTAACATCTAGTTGTTAAAGGACTAATTAATCACTATGGTATGGAGTAACATCTAGTTGTTAAAGGACTAATTAATCACTATGGTATGGAGTAACGTCTAGTTGTTAAAGGACTAATGAATCACGATGGTATGGAGTAACATCAAGTTGTTAAAGGACTAATGAATCACTATGGTATGGAGTAACATCTAGTTGTTAAAGGACTAATGAATCACTATGGTATGGAGTAACATCTAGTTGTTAAAGGACTAATTAATCACTATGGTATGTAGTAACATCTAGTTGTTAAAGGACTAATGAATCACTATGGTATGGAGTAACATCTAGTTGTTAAAGGACTAATGAATCACTATGGTATGGAGTAACATCTAGTTGTTAAAGGACTAATTAATCACTATGGTATGGAGTAACATCTAGTTGTTAAAGGACTAATTAATCACTATGGTATGGAGTAACGTCTAGTTGTTAAAGGACTAATGAATCACGATGGTATGGAGTAACATCAAGTTGTTAAAGGACTAATGAATCACTATGGTATGGAGTAACATCTAGTTGTTAAAGGACTAATGAATCACTATGGTATGGAGTAACATCTAATCACTATGGTATGGAGTAACATCTAGTTGTTAAAGGACTAATGAATCACTATGGTATGGAGTAACATCTAGTTGTTAAAGGACTAATGAATCACTATGGTATGGAGTAACATCTAGTTGTTAAACTAATTAATCACTATGGTATGGACTAATGTTATGGTATGGAGTAACATCTAGTTGTTAAAGGACTAATTAATCACTATGGTATGGAGTAACATCTAGTTGTTAAAGGACTAATTAATCACTATGGTATGGAGTAACATCTAGTTGTTAAAGGACTAATTAATCACTATGGTATGGAGTAACATCTAGTTGTTAAAGGACTAATTAATCACTATGGTATGGAGTAACATCTAGTTGTTAAAGGACTAATTAATCACTATGGTATGGAGTAACATCTAGTTGTTAAAGGACTAATGAATCACTATGGTATGGAGTAACATCTAGTTGTTAAAGGACTAATTAATCACTATGGTATGGAGTAACATCTAGTTGTTAAAGGACTAATGAATCACTATGGTATGGAGTAACATCTAGTTGTTAAAGGACTAATTAATCACTATGGTATGGAGTAACATCTAGTTGTTAAAGGACTAATCACTAATCACTATGGTAATGGTATGGAGTAACATCTAGTTGTTAAAGGACTAATGAATCACTATGGTATGGAGTAACGTCTAGTTGTTAAAGGACTAATGAATCACTATGGTATGGAGTAACATCTAGTTGTTAAAGGACTAATGAATCACTATGGTATGGAGTAACATCTAGTTGTTAAAGGACTAATGAATCACTATGGTATGGAGTAACATCTAGTTGTTAAAGGACTAATGAATCACTATGGTATGGAGTAACATCTAGTTGTTAAAGGACTAATGAATCACTATGGTATGGAGTAACATCTAGTTGTTAAAGGACTAATGAATCACTATGGTATGGAGTAACATCTAGTTGTTAAAGGACTAATGAATCACTATGGTATGGAGTAACATCTAGTTGTTAATGGACTAATGAATCACTATGGTATGGAGTAACATCTAGTTGTTAAAGGACTAATGAATCACTATGGTATGGATTAACATCTAGTTGTTAAAGGACTAATGAATCACTATGGTATGGAGTAACATCTAGTTGTTAAAGGACTCATTAATAACTACGTTATGGTGGAGCAGTGTAATAGATTGATAATTGACATGATGACAAATATGACATATTGTTGAGATTTTTTTATTGTAAAAAGTTTCCTTTGATTAATTATTCTATTGGAAAATGTATTTAGATGTCTTGTTTTCGACCCAAATCAATAAACATATTAAACAGCATCATCTTAGTTCATTTATTCATTTACTAGACCTACTATTGACCAATAATAACTTGTGTTTGGGTTGACAAATCACTTATATTATTAGGCCCAAAAAACATGAATGAGAGTTAGAAATAAAGCACAGAACAGAATGAACAAGGAATGAAGAGGAAGTTACACACAACTGTCTGGTCCTCAAGGATGATTCCCAAATGGCATCCTATTCACCTATGTAGTGCAGATAAAGAGAATAGGGTGCCATTTGTCTCACATCCCAATAGTCTCATTCTTATTGGTGGATAGAGCCTTGACACATTCTAACACCTACAGCGTTCTTATTGGTGGATAGAGACTTGACACATCCTGTCACCAGCTGTGGGCCACAGACAGAGAACAGAGAAGTTCAGGATTTAGACACATCAAATCAACTACTGCTCAGTCAGTTAGAAAGGTAATCATACAGTAGATATTACCATTGGGAGTCAGTTAGAATGGTAATCATACAGTAAGTCAATACTTTAAGTAAAAGTACGTTTGAATCATAGATATTACAATAAGAGGTGAGACAGACTGAATTAGTTCATTCATTGATTGATTGGTGTTACGGATACAGTTATCCTGTGTGTGTGTATCCTGTGTGTGTGTTTCTTTTCTCTCCTTCTCCCCTCACAGGTAAAAATCATCGCTCCCCAATCAATCAACAATCAATCATCAATCAGAAGACACACCTCCTCCTATTTCCTGCCCTATCACAGTTCTTTCCCCATGGTTTAAAAACCCCATCATTTGTTTGCTCTGGAGCTCAATCTCTAGCTCAATCTCTCTGTAAATGCCATGTCTGTAGGTCTCTGTGTTTCACTCTCGCTTTGTGTCTTAAACCTCTCTTTTGTTTAAAGCACCTCCATAGCACTTTGTCATCACCTGTGAGTATTGTTTTTGGTTATGGTGTTTGTTTGTTGCTGGTGGGAAAAGGGGGAAACCAAGACAAGTCGCCCATGGGCATACACTACCCGTAGGTGAACTTTGTTAAATACACTAGTTAGAACTGGGCGGACCACCCACTGTATTTTTGGTTAGTTAGTTAGCTGTTGTTAAAGTAGGCTAGTCTAGCTTAGGGGTGTTTTTGAATACTTATTGTTTCTTTCCTTGGGTCCAGCTCAGCCCCTTTTTCTGCTCCCCCCATTACCGTGTGTTTATAAATAAACCTAGAGTTTGACGGTAGATTTCTGTTGTCGTGGTTATTTCATTCACACTTTTACTTTGTCACAATAATAATTTGCATGAGTTATGTTACGGGTCTCATTACCATCCCCCCTAGACTGTCGGGCCAAAGGGGATTTGTAACAATTGGTTTAATCATTGATATTTGGTACGTTGAGTTAAGATGGCCGACTACGTCAACAAACAGGTGATTGAATTGAATGAAGTTAATGAAGAAAACCGGAACAGATTAACTAGGAGCGTGAAGACTGAGACCCATCTCTCAGGTAAGAACTAAGTATTCTAAGTATCTTAGTGTCTCACACAGGAGCTGAGGCACGCAGGCAGGTCTGCACGTACAAACTGAATGCATTCACACACTACCACCACACACTAGAAAAACACTTGTACATTTGTATTGTTCTGTCTTCTGGGTGGTTCAGTTAGAATGGAGCATGGTGTTCAAAACCTGCTGGGGTCACGTACACCAAAATGTATCAATTCAATGTATTTTTTTACTTCAGTTTTTAGAACTATTTGGAACTATTTAAATAAGATTGATGATAACGTTTTTTTAGCAACAACACAGTGGACACCCCGCCAATGTTTTTGGTAAACAGCTGAGGGGCTGGAAAAAATGTAACCACTCTCAAATTCATAGAGAGAGCTACAGTATGTCTGCAAGGAGTGACCATTCATGATAAAAAATTATAGTTTGAACCATGAGGCTACATACACAGTGTTTGTTTACAAATCCATAGTTTATCATTTTATGGTAAAACAAGTTTATATTTGGGTTCTGATGGGGCTAGACAGTTAAACTAAGCTCATGAGGTATTTCTCAGTTACATTTTTCAAGAATCAAATAGGTAAATATCATTAATTTAAATTGATGTTAAAAAAATTGATATAGCAATCGCATGTCTACTCTTTAAATCATGCTTCAGCTATATTGTGTCATTTCTACATACAGCAGCTTCCTGGTAATCAGAGTTGAGATAAACCACACTCTTGAGCCTCTTGAGCAAACGGTTGCTGCCAACCCTCCATTGGGGGAAAACCAATGACACATTCGAAATGTTTGGTTCTCAGAATTGGTTAGGGACGTGGGATGATGTGTGTTATGTTTTAATCTTAATCATTGATGATGATGATGGTGTGTGTGTGTGTGTCTGCCTGTGTTTCTCTGCAGATAGAAGACTAAGACTCTACAGGCTGGCTGCTGTGTGTTTAGGAGTGCTGTGTGTTCTACAAGTCACTCTCAACATCTCCCTGAGACTGGCTTTCGGTGAGTGTATTGTTATCTAATCATTACACTATATCTGAGTCCCAAATGACACACTATTGGGGCGGCAGGGTAGCCTAGTGTTTAGAGTGTTGGACTAGTAACCGGAAGGTTGCAAGTTCAAATCCCAGAGCTGACTAGGTACAAATCTGTCTTTCTTCCCCTGAACAGTCAGTTAACCCACTGTTCCTAGGCCGTCATTGAAATTAAGAATTTGTTCTTAACTGACTTGCCTAGTTAAATAAAGGTAAAATATTTTTTTTAAATAGCGCTCTGGTCTAAAGTAATGCACTCTATAGGAAACAGAGTGCCATTTGGGAACCTGTTCCATTTGGGACCCTGTTTAATGGATTCATTTTGACCAGGGCCCAAAGGACAGATATTTATGTCATTGTCACACCATAGTTCTGTTCTCACAAAGCAAGGAACACAATTCAGACTTACAGACGTTACATAGCTTGTGGGACCAGTAGTTTGACAATATGTTTGAGAAACACACAAAGAACGACAACACCACAACCGTTATCTCCCAAATAGCACCCTATCCTCTTTAAAGGGCACTACTTTTGACCAGGGTACATAGGGCTTTGGTCCTCGGTACTGCACTATATAAGGAATAGGGTGTCATTTGGGATGCATCACATGCAGGAACTTCTTTGTTTTTCAGCAGGCTCTAACGAAGAGAGGAACCAGTTAGAGGCCTGTTACAACACCCTGGCTACAGAAAGGGACAGGTTGAGTGGCATGGTCAGTGTTCTGACCTATGATAATGTGATTCTGCAGAAGAGGCTCTCTGGGTGTGGTAAGTTGTCAAGTCAGTCACTTGAGCTGCGTCCACATTCTCTACCTTTCCTTCTCCTGAAGTGTGCACTTGTAGTGTGCCCTCGGACACTGGCAGTGTTCCGATTTTCTATCTTTCTCCAGAAGTGTGCACATTTCAGTCATACATTTTAATGCATTGGATTGGTGTAAGCACGGCTAGAATGAGTTTTCACCATATTCCTTTAAATCCATGAGTGAGAGTGTATGAGTGTACACTTCGGGAGAAGGGTATAGCATCGGAATTTAACCCCTGTGGGCAGCCTCGTTATGGATTTACTAGCAGTTAATTACGATGTTAGAATATGTTGTTCCATAAAGTATAATGTATTTCTCTGACAGAGCTAAACAGTTTGGAAAATCTGGAAAAGCTGACGGGAAGGAAACCTGTCCCAATAATCTCTCCTTTCCCCAGCAGTGTGCACTTGTTCACTTCCCTTCCTGGATTATAAAAGAAATGACAGGTATATGGGAATTCCCTCTAGCGCCCATGCCTACACCAACCAAATGCTTTTAGATTTCAGGAGAAGAGAGAGAGAGAGAGAGAGAGAGAGAGAGAGAGAGAGAGAGAGAGAGAGAGAGAGAGAGAGAGAGAGAGAGAGAGAGAGAGAGAGAGAGAGAGAGAGAGAGAGAGAGAGAGAGAGAGAGAGAGAGAGAGAGAGAGAGAGAGAGAGATAATGTTTTTATTTAACCTCACTGGAGAGAATTGTACATGAGCAAATGTATGAATATGTTAACAAACAGGATCGAATGTATGACTTTCAGTCTGATTTTAGAAAAACATACTCCACTGATTCATGTCTACTTTACTTGACTTCATCAGGAAAGAGATTGATGAGGGAAATCTGGGTGGAATGGTACTACTTGACCTACAGAAGGCCTTTGATACAGTCAACCACTGTCTCCTAATCTCCAAACTGGAGGCACTGGGGTTAAGCAGTATCCCTCTAGGATGGGTAAAGTCCTATTTATCAGGAAGTAGTAGAGGTTAATGGTTCACTGTCTCAGGCAAAACCATTGAGCCTCTGCTGTTTTTATTGTTTAATGATATGAAAGATGCTTGTTCTTGCTGTCTTTTTCTTTTATGAGGATGACTCTACGCTACTGGTGTCTCACAAAAGTAAAACTATGTTGGAGAGCATACTTAGCACAGAGCTTACTAACATTAGCAAATGGCTTGGAGATAACAAGCTATCTCTGCAATTAGGGAAAACTGAAGCAATTATTTTTGGATCCAGGCGTAAATTGTGTAGGTTGTCTGAAATCAGAGTGGAGTTAGGGGGTGAGGTGCTGACTACTAAAACCTCTGTTAGCTACTTGGGATGTATCCTTGATGGAAGCTTGGATGGTGTGAGCATGGCCAGTAAGGTGCTAGGGAAGGTTAATGCCAGGACTAAGTTTTTGGCTAGAATGTCCGAGCTGCTTGATAAGGACTCCATGAAAGTGCTAGCTACTGCCCTCATTCAATGCCATTTTGACTATGCTTGTACTTCCTGGTTTGGGGGCTTATCTAAACTTATGTAGGGGAAGTTCAAGATAGCCCAGAATAAGTTGATCAGGGTAGTATTGAAGGTGAGTCCACGTACTCACATAGGCAGGAGCTGCTTTCAGGAACTAAACTGGCTGCCTGTTGAGGCTAGGGTGTCCCAGATGAGACTAAGTTTGGTTTACAGGAGTATTTATGGTCCTGCACCCAGATATTTAAGTGATTACTTTCCTCGTGTTATGGATGCACACAATCACAGCACCATATCAGGTATTAATGTGCATGTATGGCTTTTAAGTTTTATGTGTGCTTGTTTTTTTTAAATGGTCGAATTAATAAACTAAACTAACCATAACAGAAGTTGTTGTACCAGCTGCATGGTGATGCAGATCTCCTGGTCTGGATTGGTCTGACTGACTCCGTTAAGGAGGGGACCTGGAAATGGGTGGACGGCACACCACTGACCACATCGTAAGAGAAATTACTACTTTTATAATACGGCTCTAACATGTGGATAGCATTTAGGATGATGTTTCTACCACAGTATCTGACAGTGTCTGACATTTTCACCTGTGTGTCTAGTGTGTGTCCTGTCCTCAGTGGAATGCATAAACAACATTTGGGGAGTTTGCCACACCAAGATTTAAATGCTAAAATCGTCACTGGACAGCATGGCCAATTTATTTACCATTTTCTGGCCCATAGTGTTGCGAGTGAATGTTTATCTTTTTAAGCTTGGAAAAGAAAACATTTCAGACAGATGTTTAAAACCTTAAACCACACACCCTCTCCACCGAATAGCAGGCAGGGGAAGCAAAATAGTGATTGCTTTGCAATGTTTGCAGTTAGCCACTGATTCCTTCGAAACCACTCATTGTTCAATTTGCGATTTCCAACTTGTTGTGTAATGTTTATGTGCAATGCCCAATGAGCACTGATACATTTTATTTATAATTTCTGTTCATATGACAAGGATTTAAAAGGATTTGCCAGTAAATTGTGGACATGATTCATGAGGATGACTGCTTGTCTAGATTGCTATCTAAGATTTTGAAAGTAACATGATCAGTCCAATCAAAGCTACAGTGTATTCGTAAAGTATTCAGACCACTTGACTTTTTCCACATTTTGTTACATTGCAGCCTTATTCTAAAATGGATCAAATCAAAACAAATCTTCATCAATATGCACACAATACCCCATCATGACAAAGTGAAACAAATGTATTACAAATAAACAACTGAAATACCTTATTTACATAAGTATTCAGACCCTTTGCTATGAGACTCGAAATTGAGCTCAGGTGCATCCTGTTTCCATTGATCATCCTTGAAATCTTTCTACTACTTAATTGGAGACCACCTGTGGTCAATTCAAATTATTGGATTTGATTTGGAAAGGCACACACCTGTCTATATAAGGTCCCACAGTTGAGAGTGCATGTCAGAGCAAAAACCAAGCCATGAGGTCAAAGGAATTATTAGAACTCCCAGACAGCATTGTGTCGAGGAACAGATCTGGGGAAGGGTACCAAAACATTTGTGCGGCACTGAAGGTCCCCAAGAACACAGTGGCCTCCATCATTCTTAAATGGATTAAGTTTAGAACCACCAAGACTCTTCCTAGAGCTGGCCGCCCGGCCAAACTGAGCAATCGGGGGAGAAGGGCCTTGGTCAGGGAGGTGACCAAGTACCCAATGGTCACTCTGACAGAGCTCCATAGTTCCTCTTTTGAAGCTTCCAGAAAGACAATCATCTCTGCAGCGCTCCACCAATCAGGCCGTTAGTTGACAGTGCATGTCATAGCGAAAATCAAGCCGTGAGGTCGAAGGAATTGTCCATAGAGCCCTGGGACAGAATTCTGTCAAGGCACAGATCTGGGGAAGGGTAGAAAGCTATTTCTGCAGTATTGAAGGTCCCCAAGAACACTGTGATCTCGCTCATTCTTAAATGGAAGAAGTTTGGAAGCACCAAGACACTTGCTAGAGCTGGCCGCCTGGCCAAACAGAGAAATAAGGGGAGAAGGGCCTTGGTCAGGAAAGTGAAGAAAGTGAAGAACCCGATGGTCACTCTCACAGAGCTATGGAGTTCCTATCTGGAGATGGGAGAACCTTCCAGAAGGACAACTATCTCTGCAGCACTCCACCAATCAGGCCTTTATGGTAGAGTGGCCAGACGGAAGCCACTCCTCAGTAAAAGGAACATGACAGCCACTTGGAGTTTGCCAAAAGGCACCTAAAGGACTCTCGGACCACGAGAAACAAGATTCTCTGATGAAACCAAGATTGAATGCCAAGCGTCATGTCTGGAGGAAGCCTGGCACCATCCGGTGAAGCATGGTGGTGGCAGCATCATGCCGTGGGGATGTTTTTCAGTGGCTCGGACTGAGAGACTAGTCAGGATCGAGGTAAAAATGAACAGTGCAAAGTACTGACAGATCCTTGTTGAAAACCTGCTCCAGAGAGCTCAGGACTTCAGAATGGGGCTAAGGTTCACCTTCCAACAGGACAACGAACCTAAGGACACAGTCAAGATAACGTAGGAGTGGCTTTGGGACAAGTCTCTGAATGTCCTTGAGTGGCCCAGCCAGAGCCCGGATTTGAACCCGATCTAACATCTCTAGAGAGACCTGAAAATTGCTGTGCAGTGACACTCCCCATCCAACCTGACAGAGCTTGAGAAAATCTGCAGAGAACAATGGGAGAAACTTCCCAAATACAGGTGTGCCAAGCTTGTAGCTTCATAAACAGTCTGAATTCTTAAGTAAATGTAATATTTCCGTTTTTTAAATGTTATACATTTGGAAATATTTCTAAAAAGCTGTTTCTTTCTTTGTCATTATGCGGTAAATTCAATAGATTAATGAGGGAAAAAACTATTTAATCAGTTTTAGAATAATGCTTTAACGTAACTAAATGTAGAAAAAGTCAAGAGGTCTGATTACTTTCAGAATGCAATGTATAACGTGATTTGATGTCATTTCATCTGTGGCAAATGGCCTTGAGTCTTCTTGATGGGATCTTCTAATGTAAATCTACGGCAGCACCCAAAGGGGCTTGAACTGCCTAGCTCTCCCTGTAGATTCTGCTGTGACTTAGTAACAGAACACTGAGCCAATCACAGCACAACTAAAGAACTCTACCAACCCGAACGCCCTGTATATTCCGCTGGCTGAAAACACCCCCACAGAAAGCACTAAGCAAAGCTGAAACACCTGCATTTTGGAGCTGTCTTACTCAAGAAAACAAAAAGGAAAAAACTTTGGAGGGAGGGACCTTGGATATTCTCTCCCAATGCGTTTTGAGAATGAGGTGGGGAGAGAGGACAGAAGGAATTGAGGGAAGGTGAATTCAGAAAGAACCAATGGGTGCATTCAAATATTCTATATTTTCTCCAGAAGTGTGCACTTGTTCACTTCCATTTATGGATTCGAAAGGAAATCACCAGTATATGGTAATTCCCTCTAGCCCACATGCCTACACCAACCCAATGCCTTTATATTTGTGGGAAGTAGTGGATGAAAGGATGAAAGGAGAGATCATTGGAACGCAACACAGATCTGAATATTAGAAAACTAATATGGTGGACTCTATGTGTGTTTGTTATCTGTAGGTACTGGAAGAGTGGTAAGCCGGACTATGGTGGTACCAACAACAAGGATTGTGTCGAGGTCTACCATCGGGACAACGTTTTGGCCAACTGGAACGATGCACCATGCAACCGCATGCTGCACTGGATCTGTGAGAAATTACAGAAATAGCTCAAATAGCTCAACGTTTAGGGTCACTTAGAAATGTCCTTGTTTTTGATAGAAAATACAATGTTTTGTCAATTAAAATGAAATAAAATTGATCAGTAATACAGTGTAGACATTGTTAATGTTGTAAATGACTACTGTAGCTGGAAACGGCAGATTTCTTATGGAATATCTATAGTCGTGGCCAAAAGTTTTGAGTATGACACAAATATTAATTTTCTTCAAGGTTGCTGCTTCAGTGTCTTTAGATAATTTTGTCAGATGTTACTATGGAATACTGAAGTATAATCACAAGTATTTCATAAGTGTCAAAGGCTTTTATTGAAAATTACATGAAGTTGATGCAAAGATTTCTTATTCAAGACCTCTGCAATCCGCCGTGGCATGCTGTCAATTGACTTCTGGGCCGCATCCTAACTAGATGGTAGCCCATTCTTGCATAATCAATGCTTGGAGTTTGTCAGAATTTATGGGGTTTTGTTTGTCCACCCGCCTCTTGAGGATTGATCACAAGTTCTCAATGGGATTAAGGTCTGGGGAGTTTCCTGGCCATGGACCCAAAATATTGATGTTTCGTTCCTCGAGCCACTTTGTTATCACTTTTGCCTTATGGCAAGGTGCTCCATCATGCTGGAAAAGGCATTGTTTGTCACCAATCTGTTCCTGGATGGTTGGGAGAAGTTGCTCTCGGAGGATGTGTTGGTAACATTCTTTATTCATGGCTGGTTTCTTATGCAAAATTGTGAGTGAACTCACTCCCTTGGCTGAGAAGCAACCCCACACATGAATGGTGTCAGGATGCTTTACTGTTGGCATGACACAGGACTGATGGTAGGGCTCACCTTGTCTTCTCCGGACAAGCTTTTTTCCAGATGACCCAAACTATAGGAAGTCCAGCAAACCCGGAGTCGCCTCTTCACTGTTGACATTGAGACCGGTGTTTTGTGGGTACTATTTAATGAAGCTGCCAGTTGAGGACTTGTGTGGTGTCTGTTTCTCAAACTAGACACTCTAATGTACTTGTCCTCTTGCTCAGTTGTGCACCGGGGCCTCCCACTCCTCATTCTATTCTAGTTAGAACCAGTTTGCACTGTTCTGTGCTTTTCTTTCAAAAACAATGACATTTCTAAATGACCCCAAACTTTTGAACGGTAGTGTACATATAGGTCAAATACACATTTGTTTAAATGTGTTTATTATTTCATTACCTACAAATGTTTGATGTACATTAACATTTTCCTTAATATTGTGAAATTAAATGTGAGCACATTTACATGGTACCTGACATTATCTTTCTTGCTTTCACCTGTAATTAATTTGTGGCAATAGATTATTGGCAGCCTTTAGAATCAGTCACAATACTGTATCAGTTTCAGCTTTGTCCTTTTCCCTCTAAACAGTTTATTAATGAAGTATTACTTCTATGAAATTATGAAATGGAATGAAATGGCATTGCTTCTATGAAATAGAAAATATGAGGATACTGTGTTGTGTTCTGTGTATTGGCCATAGAGACTATAACACATTAACATTTAAACTTAGGTTAACAGAAAGAAGACAACATTATGGTAATATGTAAATGTTTTAGCTTTGCTTTCGGACTAATCTGAAAAAAACATGTGCAAACTCTACACTTGGTGCCAATGCTTAGCTAGTCTTACTAACAATATTTCTGGTCTGATATCAATCATCGTTTTCACACTGACCACATTAATTAAGTACAGCCCTCCTCCTGCCCTACATTAGACGACAGCCATGGCATTCTCTCAACCAGCTTCACCTGGAATGTTTTTCCAACAGTCTTGAAGGAGTTCCCACATATGCTGAGCACTTGTTGGCTGCTTTTCCTCCACTCTGTGGTCCAACTCATCCCAAAACATCTCAATTTGGTTGAGGTCAGGGGATTGTGGAGGCCAGGTAATCTGATGCAGCACTCCATCACTCTTCATCTTGGTCAAAAAGCCCTTACACAGCCTGGAGGTGGGTTGGGGTCACTGTCCTGTTGAAAAACAAAGGATAGTCCCACTAAGCGCAAAGCAGATGTGATGGCGTATCGCTGCAGAATGCTGTGGTAGCCATGCTGGTTAAGGGAGCCTTGAATTCTTAATAAATCACAGACAGTGTAACTAGCAGAGCACCCCCACACCATCACACCTCCTCCTCCAT
This sequence comes from Oncorhynchus nerka, assembly GCF_034236695.1. NCBI lineage: Eukaryota > Metazoa > Chordata > Actinopteri > Salmoniformes > Salmonidae > Oncorhynchus > Oncorhynchus nerka. The sequence continues at coordinate 18,720,624 of NC_088413.1, read as the reverse complement.
GCTCCACGGTGGGAACCACACATGCAGAAATCCAGTGGTGGGCCGCCAGGGCCAGCAAGGCCTTCTCTGCTGGCCTAAACATCATCAGAATATGATTTTTTTAAATATATTTTCCCACAAATATGTATAAAATTATTCCCCAGAGTAAGAGTTATACTCTTCATTTCATAGCTTTCCTCTTGGTTGCACTGCTTCCAGCCCCAGGTTGAGATTTGGAGGGCTGGTCTTTATGTTAGATCTTTTATCCAATCATATTCAGCCATCATGTGTTGCCAGAGGTCTAAAATCTGCCCTCAGGCCTTCAGAATCAACAGTGGGGGCGCTTGTAGCTTAAAGTGAATGGAAATTCAAATTTAGTGTCAACCAATCAGCTTTAGAGTTGGCTATTGTACGCCTGCTGGCTGGCTCCAGTGTTACACAGGAGCCAGCTAGCAGGCGTAGTGCGTACACGTCTTTTGATTGGATTGCCAATATTGAGAGGCAGGTCCTATATGGGCAGAATCTCAGAACTAGGAAACTGAATTTGATAAACAAATTAATTTGCGTACTACTAAGCTGTTTTTTCAACCCACAATGGCGGAAGGAGAAGATATTGATTTGGTCGAGGATATAATTAGAACGCCATTCTCAAGACAAACTTTTTAAGAAAAGTTAGACATTGTCAGGAGAGGTCGACGCCGACGCTACAAAGCCTGTCACAGGCAGGAAAGGGGTTCATTCGCCACTTTAAAAGTTCCAACTACGAGCGTTATCAATGGCTCACAGGCTCCGAGAAGCACTGCAAACTGTACTGCTGGGAATGCCTATTATTTGCAAGTGATCGCTTTGGTGTTTGGAGCCACACTGGCTTTGCAAACTTGAGTTGTCTAACCAAGGCAGCAACGAGACACCAAAGTACAGCTGGGCACTTACAAGCAATGGTGCTTTTGAAAACTTTTGGGGACACCCGAGTGGATCTACAGCTCAACGAACAAGCGCGCAGGGCAACGAAGCTGCACAATGAAAAGGTATTGTACTCTTCCCCTGCAATTCTCTGAATAAAAATGTCAATTTCAAGGTGACGCAACGCCTGGTTATACTGCGTTTCTGTCTAAATGTATAGTGTCTAGAGCCATGGCATCATAATGATGGTAATAAGAGGTGGATTAATTCGGGTGGGACAGTGTAGGACTTCACTGAAGGCCCAGGCCCCAGGCCCATGGCACGCTACTGCAGAAATCATCTGTGTTTCTGCGTCTCAAAGACACAGTGATTGAAACCAAAAATCAAACATTTGGACTCATCAGACCAAACACTAGATTTCCACTGCTCGTGTTTCCTGGCCCAAGCAAGTCTCTTCTTACTATTGGTGTCCTTTAGTAGTGGTTTCTTTGCAGCAATTTGACCAAGAAGGCCTGATTCACACAGTCTCCTCTGAACAGTTGATGTTGAGATGTGTGTTACTTTAACTCTGTGAAGCATTTACTAGGGCTACTAATTCTGAGGCTGGTAACTAATAAACTTAGTTTAATAGAGGTAATTTTGGGTCTTTCTTTCCGGTGTCGGTCCTCATGAGAGCCAGTTTCATCATAGCGCTTGATGGTTTATGCAACTGCACTTTAAACCTCTTACAGCTCCCCCCCTACTTTGTGCAATTTCTGCCTGAAGACATACGCAAATCTAACAGCCTGTAGCTCAGGCACAGAACCAAGGATATGCATATTCTTGGTATCATTTGAAAGAAAACACTCTGAAGTTTGTGTAAATGTGAATTGAATGTAGGAGAATATAACACAATAGATCTGGTTTAGATAAAACAATGATAACTTCCAAAATGTGTGTGCTACATGACATTTATCATGAAGTCACCCAGGTGACCAACACAAGTAGCCCAAATGTACCCAAGTGGCCAAATTGGTGAAAGTATACATTTTGAAACAAATAACTATATACAAAATACCAAAATGGTATTCTAACACACTCCCCCACAAAAATTGTGAAAAAATTTGAAGAGAAAAATGTTTTGAAAAAAAAAAATGGAAAAATTGTGCAGGTAGAGTCTAGTGAGTGTGTGGGTAGAGTCTAGTGAGTGTGTGGGTAGAGTCTAGTGAGTGTGTGGGTAGAGTCTAGTGAGTGTGTGGATAGAGTCTAGTGAGTGTGCGGGTAGAGTCTAGTGAGTGTGCGGGTAGAGTCTAGTGAGTGTGTGGGTAGAGTCTAGTGAGTGTGTGGGTAGAGTCTAGTGAGTGTGTGGGTAGAGTCTAGTGAGTGTGTGAGTAGAGTCTAGTGAGTGTGTGGGGTAGAGTCTAGTGAGTGTGTGGGTAGAGTCTAGTGAGTGTGTGGGTAGAGTCTGTGTGGGCAGAGTCTAGTGAGTGAGTCTGTGGGTGTGAGTCTCTAGTGAGTGTGAGTGTGTGGTGTAGAGTCTAGTGAGCGTGCGGGTAGAGTCTAGTGAGCGTGCGGGTAGAGTCTAGTGAGCGTGCGGGTAGAGTCTAGTGAGTGTGCGGGTAGAGTCTAGTGAGTGTGCGGGTAGAGTCTAGTGAGTGTAGAGTCTGAGTGAGTGTGCGGGTAGAGTCTAGTGAGTGTGCGGGTAGAGTCTAGTGAGTGTGTGGGTAGAGTCTAGTGAGTGTGCGGGTAGAGTCTAGTGAGTGTGCGGGTAGAGACTAGTGAGTGTGCGGGTAGAGTCTAGTGAGTGTGCGGGTAGAGTCTAGTGAGTGTGCGGGTAGAGTCTAGTGAGTGTGCGGGTAGAGTCTAGTGAGTGTGCGGGTAGAGTCTAGTGAGTGTGCGGGTAGAGTCTAGTGAGTGTGCGGGTAGAGTCTAGTGAACTAGTGAGTGTGCGGGTAGAGTCTAGTGAGTGTGCGGGTAGAGTCTAGTGAGTGTGCGGGTAGAGTCTAGTGAGTGTGCGGGTAGAGTCTAGTGAGTGTGCGGGTAGAGTCTAGTGAGTGTGCATACTCAGTGCAAGAGAGTCAGTGCAAAAAAACAACAAAAAGGGGTCAATGTGTATTTTTTAATGACATTTTAAGATATATCTTTAGTTCATGTAGAATGACATTTCTGAGTGGAAACAATACTTTTTATGAACATGATTGGAAGCAATATATCATTGTTGTTTTTTATTTCCATATCACAGGGTAAAATGGTCAAATCTCTCACCCTGTGGTCAGTGGGGTGCCGTCCACCCACTTCCAGGCCCCCTCAGTAACAGAGTCAGTCAGACCAATCCAGGCGCTCAGGTGGAGGTTGAAGAGAAACTCCTGTTGGTGAGAAAGATACTGATATTGTCAACTACTATAGACTACATGTGTTAAATACGGGAAGATACAATACTCACCAAGAGATGTTTGATTCTCTCACCTGTTCCTTATCACTGTTTACGATCACCAGGTCTGCTCCTCTCATCAGACACTCCTGTCTGCTCTCCCCCCAGGGTTTTTTCACAGTAGACAGGAAGTACCAACTGGATTCAAACTTCTGCCAGTCTTCAGGACAGGTTTGTTCTACAAGACAGAAATATTATTTTCCATCTCATTATTCTGCATCTATTATTGAAGAATACAAACACAAGTTTACTGCATATTAGATATGTGATGTTATGATCATTTATCAGGTAAACTCACTCAGATTTGAGAACTTTGTCATAAGATCATCTCTCAATACTTTTTATGAACATTATATCATTGTTGTTTTTTATTTCCATATCACAGGGTAAAATGGTCAAATCTCTTTGTGTCAGGGGGTGTTTCCAGGCCCCTCAGTAACAGGTCTGACCAATCCAGGCGCTCTGGTTGAAGAGAAACTCTTTTGGTCAGGATACTGTGTTGTAACTGGTCTGTAGCTGGTCTCTCACCTGTTCCTTAGTCACTGTTTGTAGGTCTGTCCTCTCAGGGTCTGCTCTCCCCCAGGGTTTTTTTCACAGTTGTACCAACTGGATTCAACTGGTCTGTATTCTGCTATTATTGAAGAATGGTCTTAGATATGTGATGTTATCTTTTATCAGGTCAGGGTGTTTGAGAACTGGTCATAAGATCAGCTGGTCTCTCTCTTTAGTCAGGGTGTTGTAACTGGTCTGTAGCTGGTCTCTCTCTTTAGTCAGGGTGTTGTAACTGGTCTGTAGCTGGTCTCTCTCTTTAGTCAGGGTGTTGTAACTGGTCTGTAGCTGGTCTCTCTCTTTAGTCAGGGTGTTGTAACTGGTCTGTAGCTGGTCTCTCTCTTTAGTCAGGGTGTTGTAACTGGTCTGTAGCTGGTCTCTCTCTTTAGTCAGGGTGTTGTAACTGATCTGTAGCTGGTCTCTCTCTTCAGTCAGGGTGTTGTAACTGGTCTGTAGCTGGTCTCTCTCTTCAGTCAGGGTGTTGTAACTGGTCTGTAGCTGGTCTCTCTCTTCAGTCATAGTGTTGTAACTGGTCTGTAGCTGGTCTCTCTCCACAGTCTCATTTCCTCTGTTATCTGGAAAGGATTGATACATATAGCTCCTGGTTAATTCACTCACGTAACAGTAATTCAAGAAATCTAAATGCATATTCTCATGATAATGATTGAGATGATTGGCATGCGGTGTTTACATTTCACCAGTAAAACGTGATGAATTATCATTCAAGATTGACATGGATGTTTAGTCTATTTTGAAATGAGCTGTTCCTGACTTGGTGAAGGACAAAGAACATTTTCTCCGAGACGATGTGGATATAGTCAGACGTTGTAATCTGAGGATTCATTTGATGTATATTCTATAAAGAGATTCATAAGATGCCATCTGTCGGTACATACTTTGATTGAGAAATAATAATGTCATAAACTATTTTTTGTACTCCCTCACCTAAACAAGTATCACTCCACCACTGTTTACAAAAGACATGATTGACATCGGTGAAAGTGGACAGAATATCAGCTGATTATTGATGATGAATGATGCAAATCTGCTAGTTAGCTAGGTCGATAATTCTTTCACTGATTAGGATTTAATCTTCAATGCTCTCAAATATTAACTTCATAATATAGCCTGACCTTCATGGTCTGACCTTCAGCTTATAATGGCTTCATAAAGCCTTCATATCAAAGGCTTCATAAAGCCTTCATAATGTCGTCATAAGCACTACATAAATGTGTTATTTAGCATCTGTAAGTATATGTCATGCTTTATAAAGGGTTCATAAACGTGGCATAACTGTGTGACAATATCTCCCATGTCAAGTGTGACATAACCCACTATGTTGAATATGATATAAACGTGTAAAGGGTGACATGTTGTGCTGAAGGATGAAGCTCTAAAGTTAAGTCATTTTAGTCACATTACACCTAATCTTGTTCCCAGACACTTCCGCCCAAATGCTCGGAAGGTCTGGTGGACCAACGCATAAAACTTGGCCTTCATTAGTTAGGTTAGATTTAAAAGCACATTTTAATTAAGAAGAGAAGTTATGAAAATGGGCAGGGCTTAGCCATAATAATGACTTTGTGGCTGTGTTAACTATTGACGACCAGTGGGAATGTTTTTGCTGAAGGACATAGGCTGATGGAAAATATTTTACTCAATATGGCCACTCAATTTTAGTGCTTGATATCCCAGGCTTATACAGCGCATTTGGAAAGTATTCAGACCCCTTGATTTTTTTCATATTTTGTTATGTTACAGCCTTATTCTAAAATTTATTAAATTGTTTTCTCCCCTCTTCAATCTACACACAATAACCCATAATGAGGCAAAAACAGGTTTTTAGACATTTTTGCAACTTCATTAAATATTACAAAATGTAAATATTACATTTACATAAGTATTCAGACCCTTTACTCAGTACTTTGTTGAAGCACCTTTGGCATCAATTATAGCCTTAGGTATGACACCCCATTCATGGCACACCCGTATTTGGGGAGTTTCTCCCATTCTTCACTGCAGATCCTCTCAAGCTCTGTCAGGTTGGATGTGGAGCATCACTGCACAGCTATTTTCAGGTCTCTCCAGAGGTGTTCAATAGGGTTTAAGTCCGGGCTCTGGCTTGGCCACTGAAGGACATTCAGAAACTTGTTCTGAAGCCTCTCCCGCATTGTCTTGGCTTTGTGCTTAGGGTCCTTTTGGAAGGTGAACCTTCACCCCAGTCTGAGGTCCTGAACGCTCTGGAGCAGGTTTTCATCAAGGATCTCTCTGTACTTTGCTCCGTTCATCTATACCTCGATCCTGACTGTCACGTTGTTACATCCAGACCTTAGTGAGTGTGTGATGGTATAGATGGTATTGAGTACAGTATATTCATATGAGATGAGTTGTTACATCCTGACCTTAGTGAGTGTGTAATGGTATAGATGGTATTGAGTACAGTATATTCATATGAGATGAGTTGTCACGTCCTGACCTTAGTTCCTTTTTTATGTCTCTATTTTAGTTTGGTCATTGCGTGATTTGGGGTGGGCATTCTATGTTTTGTATTCTAGGTTTTGTATTTCTGTGTTTAGCCTGGTATGGTTTCCAATCAGAGGCAGCTGAGAACCATACTTAGGCAGCCTGTTTTCCCACTATGGGTTGTGGGTAGTTATTTTCTGTTTAGTGTTTTTGTTGCACCTTGCAGAACTGTTCGTTTGTCGGTTTGTTGTTTTGTTCCAGTATTCATCTTTATTAAAAGTATTATGAATACGTACCACGCTGGACTTTGGTCCTCTTCTCCTTCTCCCGACGACACTCGTTACACTGACTAGTCTCCCAGTATCTGCTGCTGAAAACATCCCCATAGCATGATGCTGCCACCATCCTGCATCACCGTGGGGATGGTGCCAGGTTTCCTCCAGACATGGAGCTTGGCACTCAGGCCAAAGCATTCCATTTTAGTTTCATCAGACCAGCGAATCTTGTTACTCATGGTCTGAGAGTCTTTTGGTGTCTCCAAAATCTCTGCAGCATTCCAAGCGGACTGCCACGTGCCTTTTACTGAGCAGGGACTCCAATCAAGTTGTAGAATATCTCAAGGATTATTAATGGAAACAGGATGCATCTGAGCTCAATTTCAAGTCTCTTAGCAAAGAGTCTGAATATCTATGTAAATAAGGTATTTCTGTTTATGATTTTTTTTTTATACATTTGCTAAAAATTCTAAAAACTTTGTCATTATGTTGTATTGTGTGTGGATTGATGAAGGGAAAATGATTCTATCAATTTTTGAATTAGTCTGTAACAAAATGTGAGAAAATTGTCTGGCATCTGAATCATTTTTGAATGCACTTGGCTTGTGTAGTCAAGTAGAGCTGATGCAGTTTTTTTAATTTTTTGTCACATTTTTTGAAAAATAAATACATTTGAGCATTGATGGTTTCATTACTGGCAGTGCTTGACCTTGACTGAAATAGGTTCTGGTACTCATTTTGGGTTCCGGTACTGTTTCATATTTAGGTGTAGGAGCTCCACACTACGTTTGAGCTGATATTCCTTAAGAGGAACAGGAGCTCAAGCAGTAGAACATTTGATGTGCCGGTACTCTGCTCCGGTGAGATCCTGCCCAAGTCAAGCCCTGGTTACTGGAAGAATATCAGGACCACTTTGAAAGAATCGGAGTGTTGTATTGAGCATTTACAAAAAATGGAGAGTTGGCGCCACCTTGCGGAAATATTGAAAACAGGCTGGTGGATCGCATCCTGACAAAGCCCCTGGGAAGAAGTTCTGGCTTGGCTACTCTTGGTGTTGCCAACTTCAGGTACTAGAGGGCTGGGGTTCAAGCCCTTATCTCATCTCCTGAAGTTGTTTTCACCTTTCATCTGTCGCCTCGTATTTACGTGTGTGTGTGTGTGTGTGTGTGTGTGTGTATAGATAGATAGATGACTCGGTTCAGTCAAAGAAGAATGATAGAGGACTTCCAGCTATATGGGGTGACGCTCACCCGCATTGCCATGATTACCCAGGACTATTACCCAGTGGAATTGGGAATTAACTTATATCTGGGCTGCACAGTAATGACACATTTCATTTGTATAAAATGTTTCAAATACTTATTGTTCATAAACATATTTTCCAATCGGATATCTCCCATCAGATGCAGGATGATGTCAGTATGTTTCTGTTCCTCCCTGATGAGTTCACTGCCAACATGACGCTGTTGGAGGAGAGCCTGATGGCCGAGTTTGTCCAGCGCTCCACTTGAGTAATGAGCATGTATCTGGTTTCTCTGTCCTCTTAATGTTGACAGAGCCAGAGCACGCATGTAGAAGTAGTCTAACTGGCCTGCTGCGCAAATGTAGGAAAGTAACCATTTGGGGATGTCTTGTTTCTGATCGTGTTCACTCAACACCACTAATTAGCTGAGCTTCTAAGTCGTTTTTTCTTCACCTCACACAGTTATTCAGCATACTTTTCTCACAGTATTTGAAAAATCTTTACAAAACTCTCCCCCTCGATAATCACCAGTCCTCCTTAGAAAAAGCAACATGTCATGCTCTGAGGATCCCGTATATCCAGTGGAAATTTCACAAAATACCTCAGCACATCTCCCTTCCAGCAAAAACAGCTGTGTCTGTCCTGAGCTCACTGGAGCAAAACACTCTGAGGACCGGAATAGCCTAGTTGTTAAAATGTTGCAAGTTCACTAGCATTAGCTTTGGATACAATTGATTGATTTAATACAATGTTGCACATCACTAATGATAGATCAAGGTAGAAAGAGGGGCAGACATGAGAAGTAGAGAGATGAATGTGATTGAAAGAATCTACATTTTCATCCGGATGTTTTCTGATTTTATTTGTTCTAGTTGAAAATGGAAGTTCTTGGCCTACTGCTACATTGCCTTAGGATATCTCTTCGTGCACTCATTTCTTTAGACGCCATTAATGGAATTTCTACTTTAAAATGTTTATCATTTTAATTTCGGTTTGAAGCGGCAGGTTGCATAGCGGTTTAGAGCGTTGGGGCGGTATACTAGGTGAACAATCTGTCAATGTGCCCTTGACTAAGGGACTTACTCCTAGTTGCTCCTGTAAGTCGTTCTGGATAAGAACGTCTAATGAATGATGCAATTGTGTTTTGTATTATTAACCATGTGACAATTATTTTGAGAAACAAATACGTTTCTATTTAATTGAAAATGTTCCACTAAAATGTGTTTATGAAAATTATAACTGACACGCAGATCGGTAGAAATGGAAGGATAAATTGTAAACGTTCCCAAACTGGAAACTCATGCACAGTCTATGACTACTTGTAAGTACAGAACTAGGAACAAAGAACCTACCCCAACACTTGCTTTGTGAGTACATAACTATAGTGTGATAATAAAATACATGTCTGCCCTGTTCAAATGTAGTCAGAAAATGGAATAGAGTCCCAAATGGCACTCTATTTCCTACATAGTGCACTGTCAAAAGTACTGTACTAATAGGGTATCATTTGGGCCTCACCCACAGAAATCCAGTCTCAGGGAGATGTTGAGAGTGACTTGTAGAACACACAGCACTCCTAAACACACAGCAGCCAGCCTGTAGAGTATTGTTCTTCCATCTGCAGAGGAACAGGAAGGCACTCCGTCCTACATTATGATTCAAATAGAACAAACATCATCCAACATCACTAATGACTAATATTAGATTTCTGAGAACCAAACATTTCCATTGCGGTTGGCAGCAACAATTTTCCAAAAGTACACAATAAAGCAGAAGCATCATATAACAGCTCAATCTGCGATTCCTGTAGCAGAATTTAAAGGTGCAATCTGTGATTGCAATATTACATTATTCACATATTTTTAATGTATTATATTTCCCCCTTGATTCTTGAAGAATGCAACTTCTACTGTAAATGCCTCATGAGCTTAACTTTCTAACTCCATCAGGACCCAAAATATTAGCTTGTTCTACCATGGAACTGTTAACAAACACTGTGTAGACTCAGATGGGTAAAACTATCATTTTGATCTCATACAGTACCAGACATACATAGTTCTGTCTATGAATTACATACAGTACCAGACATATATACATAGTTCTGTCTACGAATTACATATAGTACCAGTCATACATAGTTCTGTCTATGAATTACATACAGTACCAGTCATACATAGTTCTGTCTATGAATTACATACAGTACCAGACATACATAGTTCTGTCTATGAATTACATACAGTACCAGTCATACATAGTTCTGTCTATGAATTACATACAGTACCAGACATACATACATAGTTCTGTCTATGAATTACATACAGTACCAGACATACATAGTTCTGTCTATGAATTACATATAGTACCAGTCATACATAGTTCTGTCTATGAATTACATATAGTACCAGTCATACATAGTTCTGTCTATGAATTACATACAGTACCAGTCATACATACTGTAGCTCTGTCTATGAATTTGAGAGTGGTTATATTTCTGCAGTGTGCATTTTTCTGAGAGTGGTTACGTTTCTCTGAGCGGAAAAAAGCGGGCAGGTCACCAGTTGCACAGAGCCTGTTTCAGGTTACTAGACCCTCAGCTGTTTACCAATAAGAGTGGTGGGGTATCCACTGTGTTGCTGTTATAAAGATTATTTTCAATTGATCTTATTAAATAGTTCTACATATTGAATTGATGCATTTTAGTGTATGAGACCCCAGCAGGTTGTAAACCTCAGGCTCTGTACCAACTGAACCACACAGAAGACAGAACAATACAAACACGTACAAGTGTTTTTCTATGACGTGCTATTAGTGTGTGTGCACATGCCAGAATACGTGTGTGCTTTCGGTTTGTGCGTTCATACCTGTCTGCGTGTGTGTGTGTGTGTGTGTGTGTGTGTGTGTGTGTGTGTGTGTGTGTGTGTGTGTGTGTGTGTGTGTGTGTGTGTGAGAGAAAGATAATTCTTTGTACCTGAGAGATGGGTCTCAGTCTTCACGCTCCTCGTTGCTCTATTCTGGTTTTCTTCATTAACTTCTTTTAATACAATCACCTGTTTGTTGACGTAGTCGGCCATCTAAACTAACTGTACCGGATATAAATGTTGACCCCAATCAATCAATTAATCAACGAATTCAGTTTGTCTGACCTTTTATTGCAATATATATGATTTTTACTTATAGTATTAACTTACTTACGATTACATTTCTAACTGACTCATAATGATAATATCTACTTTATGATTACCTTTCTGTCTCCTAATGGTAATATCTACTGTATGATTACCTTTCTAACTGACTCCTAATGGTAATATCTACTGTATGATTACCTTTCTAACTGACTCCTAATGGTAATATCTACTGTATGATTACCTTTCTACCTGACTCCTAATGGTAATATCTACTGTATGATTACTAGTAGTTGAGTAGTTGCTTTGATATGCGTCTCCACTGGTACCTCTCTGATGTCTGTCTGTGGTCCACTACAGTTGATAGAATGTATTAAGAATCCTATCACCTTCAAGCAGGAAGTTGGTAGACCTAACAGGATATTCTAAACAGAGTGATATAACATGATAGCTGCATGACAACAAGTAATGAGGAGCGCAGTCTTTCATCCTATCACTTTGACAGGCCTGTTTGTGGCATCCCCATCCTTCAAATGGAGTTCACATTATGACTCTATCTCTCTCTATGCCTTCGATGGCCTTTTTAAATACTGTCTGTGTGTGACATTAGTGTTAGGAGTTATTTAGAAGTGTATGAAGAAAATCTGTCTGCATCTTAATCAGAGGTTTAAAAGGTGAACTTCACAGAACACAATGTGTGTGTGTGTGTGTGTGTGTGTGTGTGTGTGTGTGCCAATTCAGTACTGCTCTGCCCTCTGTGTGTGTTTTAACAATCCAATCACATTCAATCAGGAAGCTGGAAGACCTTACAAGGACATTTTTCCTTTATTTTTTCATGTGTGCCTTAGTTATTCTTATTAAAGCAATTTATGTAATAATTGATCATGGAAAAATCACAAGCCTATGGCAAATCACATAACATGTTTATATTAAAAACAAAACATAATTCTTTCACTGATTAGGATTTAATCTTCAATGCTCTCAAATATTAACTTCATAATATAGCCTGACCTTCATGGTCTGACCTTCAGCTTATAATGGCTTCATAAAGCCTTCATATCAAAGGCTTCATAAAGCCTTCATAATGTCGTCATAAGCACTACATAAATGTGTTATTTAGCATCTGTAAGTATATGTCATGCTTTATAAAGGGTTCATAAACGTGGCATAACTGTGTGACAATATCTCCCATGTCAAGTGTGACATAACCCACTATGTTGAATATGATATAAACGTGTAAAGGGTGACATGTTGTGCTGAAGGATGAAGCTCTAAAGTTAAGTCATTTTAGTCACATTACACCTAATCTTGTTCCCAGACACTTCCGCCCAAATGCTCGGAAGGTCTGGTGGACCAACGCATAAAACTTGGCCTTCATTAGTTAGTTAGATTTAAAAGCACATTTTAATTAAGAAGAGAAGTTATGAAAATGGGCAGGGCTTAGCCATAATAATGACTTTGTGGCTGTGTTAACTATTGACGACCAGTGGGAATGTTTTTGCTGAAGGACATAGGCTGATGGAAAATATTTTACTCAATATGGCCACTCAATTTTAGTGCTTGATATCCCAGGCTTATACAGCGCATTTGGAAAGTATTCAGACCCCTTGATTTTTTTCATATTTTGTTATGTTACAGCCTTATTCTAAAATTTATTAAATTGTTTTTTCCCCTCTTCAATCTACACACAATAACCCATAATGAGGCAAAAACAGGTTTTTAGACATTTTTGCAACTTCATTAAATATTACAAAATGTAAATATTAAACTAACTGTACCGGATATGCCAGACAGTAGCTCTGTCTATGAATTTGAGAGTGGTTATATTTCTGCAGTGTGCATTTTTCTGAGAGTGGTTACGTTTCTCTGAGCGGAAAAAAGCGGGCAGGTCACCAGTTGCACAGAGCCTGTTTCAGGTTACTAGACCCTCAGCTGTTTACCAATAAGAGTGGTGGGGTATCCACTGTGTTGCTGTTATAAAGATTATTTTCAATTGATCTTATTAAATAGTTCTACATATTGAATTGATGCATTTTAGTGTATGAGACCCCAGCAGGTTGTAAACCTCAGGCTCTGTACCAACTGAACCACACAGAAGACAGAACAATACAAACACGTACAAGTGTTTTTCTATGACGTGCTATTAGTGTGTGTGCACATGCCAGAATACGTGTGTGCTTTCGGTTTGTGCGTTCATACCTGTCTGCGTGTGTGTGTGTGTGTGTGTGTGTGTGTGTGTGTGTGTGTGTGTGTGTGTGTGTGTGTGTGTGTGTGAGAGAAAGATAATTCTTTGTACCTGAGAGATGGGTCTCAGTCTTCACGCTCCTCGTTGCTCTATTCTGGTTTTCTTCATTAACTTCTTTTAATACAATCACCTGTTTGTTGACGTAGTCGGCCATCTAAACTAACTGTACCGGATATAAATGTTGACCCCAATCAATCAATTAATCAACGAATTCAGTTTGTCTGACCTTTTATTGCAATATATATGATTTTTACTTATAGTATTAACTTACTTACGATTACATTTCTAACTGACTCATAATGATAATATCTACTTTATGATTACCTTTCTGTCTCCTAATGGTAATATCTACTGTATGATTACCTTTCTAACTGACTCCTAATGGTAATATCTACTGTATGATTACCTTTCTAACTGACTCCTAATGGTAATATCTACTGTATGATTACCTTTCTACCTGACTCCTAATGGTAATATCTACTGTATGATTACTAGTAGTTGAGTAGTTGCTTTGATATGCGTCTCCACTGTTACCTCTCTGATGTCTGTCTGTGGTCCACTACAGTTGATAGAATGTATTAAGAATCCTATCACCTTCAAGCAGGAAGTTGGTAGACCTAACAGGATATTCTAAACAGAGTGATATAACATGATAGCTGCATGACAACAAGTAATGAGGAGCGCAGTCTTTCATCCTATCACTTTGACAGGCCTGTTTGTGGCATCCCCATCCTTCAAATGGAGTTCACATTATGACTCTATCTCTCTCTATGCCTTCGATGGCCTTTTTAAATACTGTCTGTGTGTGACATTAGTGTTAGGAGTTATTTAGAAGTGTATGAAGAAAATCTGTCTGCATCTTAATCAGAGGTTTAAAAGGTGAACTTCACAGAACACAATGTGTGTGTGTGTGTGTGTGTGTGTGTGTGTGTGTGTGTGTGTGTGTGTGTGTGCCAATTCAGTACTGCTCTGCCCTCTGTGTGTGTTTTAACAATCCAATCACATTCAATCAGGAAGCTGGAAGACCTTACAAGGACATTTTTCCTTTATTTTTTCATGTGTGCCTTAGTTATTCTTATTAAAGCAATTTATGTAATAATTGATCATGGAAAAATCACAAGCCTATGGCAAATCACATAACATGTTTATATTAAAAACATCGAATACAATTATTTTACAGATTACAGTATGTCTACAGACTCTTAAACTATAGAGAAAATTGACGCCACTCGAACTGGGCTTTCTTTGACAATGCAATCACGAATTCATTGAATGAATATTAAAAAGTGTTGATTATTTGGTGTGAGGAGAGCACAGCGCACTGAAGAAAGCAGTAAGATGTGAGACACAGTGTTATGTTTCTGCCAAATGTTCACTGCTAGCGTGCGAGGCCAAGAGTGCAAGCCACTTCATTTAGGCCGCGCAGGTATCTGTATCTGTGTTACAGTATGGTGTCATGTAGAAGAGGCTGGTGGGAGAAGCTGTAGGAGGACAGGCTCATTGTAATGGATGGAATGGAATTCAGGAAACGGAGCCAAACGTGTTTAAAATATGTTTGATGCGTTTGATACCGGTCCATAAATTGCATTCCAGCAATTAAAATGAGCCCGCCTGCCCTCCCACCAGTCTCCTCTGTTGTCATGGTGATGTTAAACCCTTTTCTCACAGATCCAGTAACGATTATTAAAACATGACAGGTCATTCCATGCCTTTACAGGACGCCATGTTTCCGTGTTCAGCTCAACACAGTCCTCCTCCCCATTTGCTAGGTCGTCACCACCATTATCAGGCTGCTGTGAGTACCAGTAACTACAGGGTAAAGAAGACAGAGAAAATAAAATAATAAACATTTTGATTTGTCACATGCGCGAAATACAACAGGTGAAGACTTTAACGTAAAATGCTTACTTATGGGTCCTTTCCCAACAATGCAGAGTTCAAATGTGAGATAAAAAGCTAAATAGAAAAAGGAAATAGTAACACAATAAAATAACAACAACAAGGAATACCGAGTCTATGTGCAGGGGTACGAGGTAGTTGAGGTCATTAAGGGGGACTAGGCAATCAAGATAGATAATAAACAGAGTAGCAGCACTGCATGTGAAAAGTGGGAAGCTGTGTATGTGTGCGTGTGTGGCATCAATATGCGTGTGTGAGTGTGTAGTGTGTGTGTGTGGGAGGATCAATGTAGGATGTCTGAGTGTTTGAATGTGTGGGTAGAGTCTAGCGAGTGTGTGGGTAGAGTCTAGCGAGTGTGGGTAGAGTCGAGCGAGTGTGTGGGTAGATTCTAGCGAGTATGTGGATAGATTCTAGGGAGTGTGTGGGTATATTCTAGTGAGTGTGTGGGTAGATTCTAGCGAGTGTGTGGGTAGATTCTAGTGAGTGTGTGGGTAGATTCTAGTGAGTGTGTGGGTAGATTCTAGCGAGTGTGTGGGTAGATTCTAGCGAGTGTGTGGGTAGATTCTAGCGATTGTGTGGGTAGATTCTAGCGAGTGTGTGGGTAGATTCTAGCGAGTGTGTGGGTAGATTCTAGCGAGTGTGTGGGTAGATTCTAGCGATTGTGTGGGTAGATTCTAGCGAGTGTGTGGGTAGATTCTAGCGAGTGTGTGGGTAGATTCTAGCGAGTGTGTGGGTAGACTCTAGCGAGTGTGTGGGTAGATTCTAGCGAGTGTGTGGGAAGATTCTAGTGAGTGTGTGGGTAGATTTAGTGAGTGTGTGGCTAGATTCTAGCGAGTGTGTGGGTAGATTCTAGTGAGTGTGGGTACAGTGCCTTGCGAAAGTATTCGGCCCCCTTGAACTTTGCGACCTTTTGCCACATTTCAGGCTTCAAACATAAAGATATAAAACTGTATTTTTTTGTGAAGAATCAACAACAAGTGGGACACAATCATGAAGTGGAACGACATTTATTGGATATTTCAAACTTTTTTAACATACCAAAACTGAAAAATTGGGCGTGCAAAATTATTCAGCCCCTTTACTTTCAGTGCAGCAAAATCTCTCCAGAAGTTCAGTGAGGATCTCTGAATGATCCAATGTTGACCTAAATGACTAATGATGATAAATACAATCCACATGTGTTTAATCAAGTCTCCGTATAAATGCACCTGCACTGTGATAGTCTCAGAGGTCCGTTAAAAGCGCAGAGAGCATCATGAAGAACAAGGAACACACCAGGCAGGTCCGAGATACTGTTGTGAAGAAGTTTAAAGCCGGATTTGGATACAAAAAGATTTCCCAAGCTTTAAACATCCCAAGGAGCACTGTGCAAGCGATAATATTGAAATGGAAGGAGTATCAGACCACTGCAAATCTACCAAGACCTGGCCGTCCCTCTAAACTTTCAGCTCATACAAGGAGAAGACTGATCAGAGATGCAGCCAAGAGGCCCATGATCACTCTGGATGAACTGCAGAGATCTACAGCTGAGGTGGGAGACTCTGTCCATAGGACAACAATCAGTCGTATATTGCACAAATCTGGCCTTTATGGAAGAGTGGCAAGAAGAAAGCCATTTCTTAAAGATATCCATAAAAAGTGTTGTTTAAAGTTTGCCACAAGCCACCTGGGAGACACACCAAACATGTGGTCAGATGAAACCAAAATTGAACTTTTTGGCAACAATGCAAAATGTTATGTTTGGCGTAAAACCAACACAGCTCATCACCCTAAACACACCATCCCCACTGTCAAACATGGTGGTGGCAGCATCATGGTTTGGGCCTGCTTTTCTTCAGCAGGGACAGGGAAGATGGTTCAAATTGATGGGAAGATGGATGGAGCCAAATACAGGACCATTCTGGAAGAAAACCTGATGGAGTCTGCAAAAGACCTGAGACTGGGACGGACATTTGTCTTCCAACAAGACAATGATCCAAAACATAAAGCAAAATCTACAATGGAATGGTTCAAAAATAAACATATCCAGGTGTTAGAATGGCCAAGTCAAAGTCCAGACCTGAATCCAATCGAGAATCTGTGGAAAGAACTGAAAACTGCTGTTCACAAATGCTCTCCATCCAACCTCACTGAGCTCGAGCTGTTTTGCAAGGAGGAATGGGAAAAAATTTCAGTCTCTCGATGTGCAAAACTGATAGAGACATACCCCAAGCGACTTACAGCTGTAATCGCAGCAAAAGGTGGCGCTACAAAGTATTAACTTGAGGGGGCTGAATAATTTTGCACGCCCAATTATTCCGTTTTTGATTTGTTAAAAAAGTTTGAAATATCCAATAAATGTCGTTGCACTTCATGATTGTGTCCCACTAGATTCTTGCGAGTGTGTGGGTAGATTCTAGTGAGTGTGTGGGTAGATTCTAGCGAGTGTGTGGGTAGATTCTAGTGTGTGTGTGGGTAGAGTCTAGTGAGTGTGTGGGTAGATTCTAGCGAGTGTGTGGGTAGATGTTAGTGAGTGTGTGGGTGGATTTAAGTGAGTGTGTGGGTAGATTCTAGCGAGTGTGTGGGTAGATTCTAGCGTGTGTGTGGGTAGATTCTAGCGAGTGTGTGGGTAGATTCTAGTGAGTGTGTGGGTCGATTCTAGTGAGTGTGTGGGTAGATTCTAGCGAGTGTGTGGGTAGATTCTAGTGTGTGTGTGGGTAGAGTCTAGTGAGTGTGTGGGTAGATGTCTAGCGAGTGTGTGGGTAGATGTTAGTGAGATGTTAGTGAGTGTGTGGGTGGATTTAAGTGAGTGTGTGGGTAGATTCTAGCGAGTGTGTGGGTAGATTCTAGCGTGTGTGTGGGTAGAGTCTAGTGAGTGTGTGGGTAGCGTTTATTGAGTGTGTGGGTAGATTCTAGCGAGTGTGTGGGTAGATTCTAGTGAGTGTGTGGGTCGATTCTAGTGAGTGTGTGGGTAGATTCTAGTGAGTGTGTGGGTAGCGTTTATTGAGTGTGTAGGTAGATTCTAGCGAGTGTGTGGGTAGATTCTAGTGAGTGTGTGGGTAGATTCTATTGAGTGAATGGGTAGCGTTTATTGAGTGTGTGGGTAGATTCTAGCGAGTGTGTGGGTAGATTCTAGTGAGTGTGTGGGAAGAGTCTAGTGAGTGTGTGGGTAGATTCTAGCGAGTGTGTGGGTAGATTCTAGTGAGTGCGTGGGTAGATTCTAGTGAGTGTGTGGGTAGATTCTAGTGAGTGTGTGGGTAGATTCTAGTGAGTGTGTGGTAGATTCTAGTGAGTGTGTGGTAGATTGTAGTGAGTGTGTGGGTAGCGTTTATTGAGTGTGTGGGTAGATTCTAGCGAGTGTGTGGGTAGATTCTAGCGAGTGTGTGGGTAGCGTTTATTGAGTGTGTGGGTAGATTCTAGCGAGTGTGTGGGTAGATTCTAGTGAGTGTGTGGGTAGCGTTTATTGAGTGTGTGGGTAGATTCTAGCGAGTGTGTGGGTAGATTCTAGCGGGTGTGTGGGTAGATTCTAGCGAGTGTGTGGGTAGATTCTAGCGAGTGTGTGGTAGATTCTAGCGAGTGTGTGGGTAGATTCTAGCGAGTGTGTGGGTAGATTCTAGCGAGTGTGTGGGTAGATTCTAGCGAGTGTGTGGGTAGATTCTAGGGAGTGTGTGGGTATATTCTAGGGAGTGTGTGGGTATATTCTAGGGAGTGTGTGGGTAGAGTCTAGTGAGTGTGTGGGTAGCGTTTATTGAGTGTGTGGGTAGATTCTAGCGAGTGCGTGGGTAGATTCTAGCGAGTGCGTGGTTAGATTCTAGCGAGTGTGTGGGTAGATTCTAGCGAGTGTGTGGGTAGATTCTAGCGAGTGTGTGGGTAGATTCTAGGGAGTGTGTGGGTATATTCTAGGGAGTGTGTGGGTAGAGTCTAGCGAGTGTGTGGGTAGCGTTTATTGAGTGTGTAGGTAGATTCTAGTGAGTGAATGGGTAGCGTTTATTGAGTGTGTGGGTAGATTCTAGCGAGTGTGTGGGTAGATTCTAGTGAGTGTGTGGGTAGCGTTTATTGAGTGTGTGGGTAGATTCTAGCGAGTGCGTGGGTAGATTCTAGCGAGTGTGTGGTTAGATTCTAGCGAGTGTGTGGGTAGATTCTAGCGCGTGTGTGGGTAAATTCTAGCGAGTGTGTGGGTAGATTCTAGGGAGTGTGTGGGTATATTCTAGGGAGTGTGTGGGTAGAGTCTAGCGAGTGTGTGGGTAGCGTTTATTGAGTGTGTAGGTAGATTCTAGTGAGTGAATGGGTAGCGTTTATTGAGTGTGTGGGTAGATTCTAGCGAGTGTGTGGGTAGATTCTAGTGAGTGTGTGGGTAGCGTTTATTGAGTGTGTGGGTAGATTCTAGCGAGTGCGTGGGTAGATTCTAGTGTGTGTGGGTCGATTCTAGTGAGTGCATGGGTAGATTCTAGTGAGTGTGTGGGTCGATTCCTGTGAGTGTGTGGGTAGATTGTAGTGAGTGTGTGGGTAGATTGTAGTGAGTGTGTGGGTAGCATTTATTGAGTGTGTGGGTAGATTCTAGCGAGTGTGTGGGTAGATTCTAGTGAGTGTGTGGGTAGATTCTAGTGAGTGAATGGGTAGCGTTTATTGAGTGTGTGGGTAGATTCTAGTGAGTGTGTGGGTAGATTCTAGTGAGTGAATGGGTAGCGTTTATTGAGTGTGTGGGTAGATTATAGCGAGTGTGTGGGTAGATTCTAGTGAGTATGTGGATAGCGTTTATTGAGTGTGTGGGTAGATTCTAGCGAGTGTGTGGGTAGATTCTAGTGAGTGTGTGGGTAGAGTCTAGTGAGTGTGTGGGTAGATTCTAGCGAGTGTGTGGGTAGATTCTAGCGAGTGTGTGGGTAGATTCTATTGAGTGCGTGGGTAGATTCTAGTGAGTGTATGGGTCGATTCTAGTGAGTGTGTGGGTAGATTCTAGTGAGTGTGTGGGTAGCGTTTATTGAGTGTGTGGGTAGATTCTAGCGAGTGTGTGGGTAGATTCTAGTGAGTGTGTGGATAGCGTTTATTGAGTGTGGGTAGATTCTAGCGAGTGTGTGGGTAGATTCTAGGGAGTGTGTGGGTATATTCTAGGGAGTGTGTGGGTATATTCTAGGGAGTGTGTGGGTAGAGTCTAGTGAGTGTGTGGGTAGCGTTTATTGAGTGTGTGGGTAGATTCTAGCGAGTGCGTGGGTAGATTCTAGCGAGTGTGTGGTTAGATTCTAGCGAGTGTGTGGGTAGATTCTAGCGAGTGTGTGGGTAGATTCTAGCGAGTGTGTGGGTAGATTCTAGGGAGTGTGTGGGTATATTCTAGGGAGTGTGTGGGTAGAGTCTAGCGAGTGTGTGGGTAGCGTTTATTGAGTGTGTAGGTAGATTCTAGTGAGTGAATGGGTAGCGTTTATTGAGTGTGTGGGTAGATTCTAGCGAGTGTGTGGGTAGATTCTAGTGAGTGTGTGGGTAGCGTTTATTGAGTGTGTGGGTAGATTCTAGCGAGTGCGTGGGTAGATTCTAGCGAGTGTGTGGTTAGATTCTAGCGAGTGTGTGGGTAGATTCTAGCGCGTGTGTGGGTAAATTCTAGCGAGTGTGTGGGTAGATTCTAGGGAGTGTGTGGGTATATTCTAGGGAGTGTGTGGGTAGAGTCTAGCGAGTGTGTGGGTAGCGTTTATTGAGTGTGTAGGTAGATTCTAGTGAGTGAATGGGTAGCGTTTATTGAGTGTGTGGGTAGATTCTAGCGAGTGTGTGGGTAGATTCTAGTGAGTGTGTGGGTAGCGTTTATTGAGTGTGTGGGTAGATTCTAGCGAGTGCGTGGGTAGATTCTAGTGTGTGGGGTCGATTCTAGTGAGTGCATGGGTAGATTCTAGTGAGTGTGTGGGTCGATTCCTGTGAGTGTGTGGGTAGTGTAGTGAGTGTGTGGGTAGATTGTAGTGAGTGTGTGGGTAGCATTTATTGAGTGTGTGGGTAGATTCTAGCGAGTGTGTGGGTAGATTCTAGTGAGTGTGTGGGTAGATTCTAGTGAGTGAATGGGTAGCGTTTATTGAGTGTGTGGGTAGATTCTAGTGAGTGTGTGGGTAGATTCTAGTGAGTGAATGGGTAGCGTTTATTGAGTGTGTGGGTAGATTATAGCGAGTGTGTGGGTAGATTCTAGTGAGTATGTGGATAGCGTTTATTGAGTGTGTGGGTAGATTCTAGCGAGTGTGTGGGTAGATTCTAGTGAGTGTGTGGGTAGAGTCTAGTGAGTGTGTGGGTAGATTCTAGCGAGTGTGTGGGTAGATTCTAGCGAGTGTGTGGGTAGATTCTAGTGAGTGCGTGGGTAGATTCTAGTGAGTGTATGGGTAGATTCTAGTGAGTGTGTGGGTAGATTCTAGTGAGTGTGTGGGTAGCGTTTATTGAGTGTGTGGGTAGATTCTAGCGAGTGTGTGGGTAGATTCTAGTGAGTGTGTGGATAGCGTTTATTGAGTGTGGGTAGATTCTAGCAAGTGTGTGGGTAGATTCTAGTGAGTGTGGGTAGATTGTAGTGAGTGTGTGGGTAGATTGTAGTGAGTGTGTGGGTAGATTCTAGTGAGTGTGTGGGTAGATTCTAGCAAGTGTGTGGGTAGATTCTAGTGAGTGTGGGTAGATTCTAGTGAGTGTGTGGGTAGATTCTAGTGAGTGAATGGGTAGCGTTTATTGAGTGTGTGGGTAAATTCTAGTGAGTGTGTGGGTAGATTCTAGTGAGTGAATGGGTAGCGTTTATTGAGTGTGTGGGTAGATTATAACGAGTGTGTGGGTAGATTCTAGTGAGTATGTGGATAGCGTTTATTGAGTGTGTGGGTAGATTCTAGCGAGTGTGTGGGTAGATTCTAGTGAGTGTGTGGGTAGAGTCTAGTGAGTGTGTGGGTAGAGTCTAGTGAGTGTGTGGGTAGATTCTAGCGAGTGTGTGGGTAGATTCTAGCGAGTGTGTGGGTAGATTCTATTGAGTGCGTGGGTAGATTCTAGTGAGTGTATGGGTCGATTCTAGTGAGTGTGTGGGTAGATTCTAGTGAGTGTGTGGGTAGCGTTTATTGAGTGTGTGGGTAGATTCGAGCGAGTATGTGGGTAGATTCTAGTGAGTGTGTGGGTATATTCTAGTGAGTGAATGGGTAGCGTTTATTGAGTGTGTGGGTAGATTCTAGCGAGTGTGTGGGTAGATTCTAGTGAGTGTGTGGATAGCGTTTATTGAGTGTGGGTAGATTCTAGCAAGTGTGTGGGTAGATTCTAGTGAGTGTGGGTAGATTGTAGTGAGTGTGTGGGTAGATTCTAGCAAGTGTGTGGGTAGATTCTAGTGAGTGTGGGTAGATTCTAGTGAGTGTGTGGGTAGAGTCTAGTGAGTGTGTGGGTAGATTCTAGCAAGTGTGTGGGTAGATTCTAGTGAGTGTTGGAAGATTCTAGTGAGTGTGTGGGTAGATTCTAGTGAGTGTGTGGGTAGATTCTAGTGAGTGTGTGGGTAGATTCTAGTGAGTGTGTGGGTAGATTCTAGTGAGTGTGTGGGTAGATTCTAGTGAGTGTATGGGTAGTGTTTATTGAGTGTGTGGGTAGATTCTAGTGAGTGTGTGGGTAAATTCTAGCGAGTGTGTGGGTAGATTCTAGTGAGTGTGTGGATAGCGTTTATTGAGTGTGGGTAGATTCTAGCAAGTGTGTGGGTAGATTCTAGTGAGTGTGGGTAGATTGTAGTGAGTGTGTGGGTAGATTGTAGTGAGTGTGTGGGTAGATTCTAGTGAGTGTGTGGGTAGATTCTAGCAAGTGTGTGGGTAGATTCTAGTGAGTGTGGGTAGATTCTAGTGAGTGTGTGGGTAGAGTCTAGTGAGTGTGTGGGTAGATTCTAGCAAGTGTGTGGGTAGATTCTAGTGAGTGTTGGTAGATTCTAGTGAGTGTGTGGGTAGATTCTATTAGTGTGTGGGTAGATTCTAGTGAGTGTGGGTAGAGTCTAGTGAGTGTGGGTAGATTCTAGTGAGTGTGTGGGTAGAGTCTAGTGAGTGTGTGGGTAGATTCTAGCAAGTGTGTGGGTAGATTCTAGTGAGTGTGTGGATAGCGTTTATTGAGTGTGGGTAGATTCTAGCAAGTGTGTGGGTAGATTCTAGTGAGTGTGGGTAGATTGTAGTGAGTGTGTGGGTAGATTGTAGTGAGTGTGTGGGTAGATTCTAGTGAGTGTGTGGGTAGATTCTAGCAAGTGTGTGGGTAGATTCTAGTGAGTGTGGGTAGATTCTAGTGAGTGTGTGGGTAGAGTCTAGTGAGTGTGTGGGTAGATTCTAGCAAGTGTGTGGGTAGATTCTAGTGAGTGTTGGTAGATTCTAGTGAGTGTGTGGGTAGATTCTAGTGAGTGTGTGGGTAGATTCTAGTGAGTGTGTGGGTAGATTCTGGTGAGTGTGTGGGTAGATTCTAGTGAGTGTGTGGGTAGATTCTAGTGAGTGTATGGGTAGTGTTTATTGAGTGTGTGGGTAGATTCTAGTGAGTGTGTGGGTAGATTCTAGCGAGTGTGTGGGTAGATTCTAGTGAGTGTGTGGATAGCGTTTATTGAGTGTGTGGGTAGATTCTAGTGAGTGTGTGGGTAGAGTCTAGTGAGTGTGTGGGTAGATTCTAGCAAGTGTGTGGGTAGATTGTAGTGAGTGTGTGGGTAGATTCTAGTGAGTGTGGGTAGATTCTAGTGAGTGTGTGGGTAGATTCTAGTGAGTGTGTGGGTAGAGTCTAGTGAGTGTGTGGGTAGATTCTAGCAAGTGTGTGGGTAGATTCTAGTGAGTGTTGGTAGATTCTAGTGAGTGTGTGGGTAGATTCTAGTGAGTGTGTGGGTAGATTCTAGTGAGTGTGTGGGTAGATTCTAGTGAGTGTGTGGGTAGATTCTAGTGAGTGTATGGGTAGTGTTTATTGAGTGTGTGGGTAGATTCTAGTGAGTGTGTGGGTAGATTCTAGCGAGTGTGTGGGTAGATTCTAGTGAGTGTGTGGGTAGAGTCTAGTGAGTGTGTGGGTAGATTCTAGCAAGTGTGTGGGTAGATTGTAGTGAGTGTGTCGGTAGATTCTAGTGAGTGTGGGTAGAGTCTAGTGAGTGTGGGTAGATTCTAGTGAGTGTGTGGGTAGAGTCTAGTGAGTGTGTGGGTAGATTCTAGCAAGTGTGTGGGTAGATTCTAGTGAGTGTTGGTAGATTCTAGTGAGTGTGTGGGTAGATTCTAGTGAGTGTGTGGGTAGAGTCTAGTGAGTGTGTGGGTAGATTCTAGCAAGTGTGTGGGTAGATTGTAGTGAGTGTGTGGGTAGATTCTAGTGAGTGTGGGTAGATTCTAGTGAGTGTGTGGGTAGATTCTAGAGAGTGTTTGGTAGATTCTAGTGAGTGTGTGGGTAGATTCTAGAGAGTGTTTGGTAGATTCTAGTGAGTGTGTGGGTAGATTCTAGTGAGTGTGTGGGTAGATTCTAGTGAGTGTGTGGGTAGATTCTAGTGAGTGTGTGGGTAGATTCTAGAGAGTGTTTGGTAGATTCTAGTGAGTGTATGGGTAGTGTTTATTGAGTGTGTACATACAACCAGTGCAAGAGAGCCATTGCTTACAGTCAGAGCAAAAATCAACAAAAAAAGAGGTCAAAGTAAACAGTCAAGCTTGGACAAACTTTATTTGTATTATTTTTTATAAAATGTTCATGTGCAAATAGTACTTGGTTTCTATGATATATCTTCAGTGCTCGTGGAATGACATCTATGAATGGAAATATGATTTGAAGCAATATGTCATTTGTTAAGTCTCCAAACATCTGGAGGATCAAATCTCACCTTGAACTCCTTACACTGTGGTCAGTGTTACTAGAGCAGTAGTCTCTTACCTTGGGGTGGTCAGTGTTACTAGAGCAGTAGTCTCTTACCTTGGGGTGGTCAGTGTTACTAGAGCAGTAGTCTCTTACCTTGGGGTGGTCAGTGTTACTAGAGCAGTAGTCTCTTACCTTGGGGTGGTCAGTGTTACTAGAGCAGTAGTCTCTTGCCTTGGGGTGGTCAGTGTTACTAGAGCAGTAGTCTCTTACCTTGGGGTGGTCAGTGTTATTATAGAGCAGTAGTCTCTTACCTTGGGGTGGTCAGTGTTATTATAGAGCAGTAGTCTCTTACCTTGGGGTGGTCAGTGTTACTAGAGCAGTAGTCTCTTACCTTGGGGTGGTCTGTGTTACTAGAGCAGTAGTCTCTTACCTTGGGGTGGTCAGTGTTATTATAGAGCAGTAGTCTCTTACCTTGGGGTGGTCAGTGTTATTATAGAGCAGTAGTCTCTTACCTTGGGGTGGTCAGTGTTACTAGAGCAGTAGTCTCTTACCTTGGGGTGGTCAGTGTTACTAGAGCAGTAGTCTCTTACCTTGGGGTGGTCAGTGTTATTGAGCAGTAGTCTCTTACCTTGGGGTGGTCAGTGTTACTAGAGCAGTAGTCTCTTACCTTGGGGTGGTCAGTGTTACTAGAGCAGTAGTCTCTTACCTTGGGGTGGTCAGTGTTACTAGAGCAGTAGTCTCTTACCTTGGGGTGGTCAGTGTTACTAGACAGTAGTCTCTTACCTTGGGGTGGTCAGTGTTACTAGAGCAGTAGTCTCTTACCTTGGGGTGGTCAGTGTTACTAGAGCAGTAGTCTCTTACCTTGGGGTGGTCAGTGTTACTAGAGCAGTAGTCTCTTACCTTGGGGTGGTCAGTGTTACTAGAGCAGTAGTCTCTTACCTTGGGGTGGTCAGTGTTATTATAGAGCAGTAGTCTCTTACCTTGGGGTGGTCAGTGTTATTATAGGCAGTAGTCTCTTACCTTGTTCTGGTCAGTGTTATTATAGGCAGTAGTCTCTTACCTTGTTCTGGTCAGTGTTATTATAGAGCAGTAGTGTCTTACCTTTGGGTTATCAGTGTTATTAGAGCAGTAGTCTCTTACCTTGGGGTGGTCAGTGTTATTAGAGCTTTAGTCTCTTACCTTGGGGTGGTCAGTGTTGTTAGAGCATGTGTCTCTTACCTTGGGGTGGTCAGTGTTATTAGAGCTGTAGTCTCTTACCTTGGGGTGGTCAGTGTTATTATAGAACAGTAGTCTCTTACCTTGGGGTGGTCAGTGGTGTGCCATCCACCCATTTCCAGGTCCCTTCAGTAACAGAGTCAGACAGACCAATCCAGGCTCCCTTATTGAGGCCAAAGAGAAACTCCTGTTCGTGAGAAAGATACTGATATTGTCAACTACTAAAGACCACATGTGTTAAATACTGTAAGATACATTACTGACCAAGATATGTTTGATTCCCTCACTCTCTCTCTCTCTCTCTCACTCACTCACTCACTCACTCACTCACTCACTCACTCACTCACTCACTCACTCACTCACTCACTCACTCACTCACTCACTCACCTGTTCCTCCTTGCTGTTTATGATCACCAGGTTTGCTCCTCTGTTCAGACAGTCCAGTCTGCTCTCTTCCCAGGTTTTCATCTCAGTAGACAGGAAGTAACACCTGGATCTCCACAGCCTCCAACTGTCTGGACAAGTTTTTCTGATTTTCTGACAAATGTTTATCCCTGATGAAGAAATGTAAATAATATGTGAAATATATAACACTTGTTTATTGTATTGAATTTTTTTTACATTGTCATTTAACTATTGGTGAATCCTTGATTGGTGTGCACTGCAGGTTCCACCCTGGACGTAACATGGTAAACATAAATCTGTCTCCTTCCATTTAGTATGATATGTTACATTTCACATGGTGTGTTTTATTTTGTTGATGTCAATCATCAGTTACTTATGAAATGTTTTCACTTTGTTGTAGCTAATGTTAGCTATGTGGCTAGGTTGCTAACCTAAACTAGGTAAGATATAAAGGTTAGGGTTCGGGGTTAGGGTTAGAGTTAAGGGAATGGTTAGCTGACATGCTAAGTATATTGTGGCAAAGTAGTTAAAAAGTGTCAAGTAGTTGCACAGTTGCTAATAAGTTACAGATACTGAAGTCGTCCATGATGTGATTCGAACACGCAACCTTTGGGTTGCTAGACGGTTGCATAATATAATATGGCCACCCATCCTTCCTCCTTTTGTTTTTGCAAATAAGTAAGTAACCTATCTTATGTAACCGTACCAAACGTAACATATCATACTATTCTGAGTGTCACAGATTTACATTTACTATCTTTGAAGTCAGACTGGAGAATGAAAGGTAGAGAAGAGGGATACAGCCCTAGTGACTGACTTGACTACTTACCACTCACAGAGAGCCTCTTCTCCAGCGCCACCTTCTCATTGGTCAGAACGCTGACCCTGTTTCTCAAAATGTCCCTGTCTCTAGTCAGGGCATTATAACGCTCCTGTAACTGGTTTTTGTTATCTGTATTCTCTGCCTGGTCTCTGTCCCTCAATAACTGGTTTCTCTCCATCTCTAGCTGGTTCATGTTATTTTTAGACTGGTCTATCTCCTCCTGCAACTGGTCTCTGTCTGTACACAGGTCAATGATACCACTACTGGTAACTGACTGGTCTCTGCCCCTCAGTAACTGGTCTCTCTCCCTCTCTAGCTGGTTCATGTTCGTCTGACACTGGTCTCTCTCCTTCTGCAGCTGGTCTCTGTCTGTACATAGGTCAATGATACCACTACTGGTATCTGGCTGGTTTCTGTCTTGCACCAGACCAGTGGTGTTGTAACAGTTCTCTAACTGGTTCCTCTTTTCGTTATAGCCAGCTGAAAAACAAAGAGGTTCCTGCATGTAATGCGTCCCAAATACCACACTATTCCTTTTGTAGTGCAGAACCGAGGACCAAAGCCCTATGTACCCTGGTCAAAAGTAGTGCCCTTTAAAGAGGATAGGGTCCTATTTGGAACACAGTCCTGGTTGTGGTGTTTACATTGTTCACCATGTTCAGTGACTTATACAAGGCCAAGGGCACCAGTTACTGTAGTTACTCAAATCTCTGTGGACAATGTCAACATTATTATAATACTTTTTTTTTGGGGGGGGGGGGCAGTTTTTATATTGAGGACAGATAATTGCTTCCATCAATGCAATTGTCTGCATCATTTCCAATCCGCCATATATGTTTTTGGTAAATATACACCTATCTACATATATACATACACATACCCATATACACATATAAAAATATACATAAACATTCATACATGTGTACATACATATACACATTGTAGAATACACCTTTATTATTCCCCACAGACCCTATCACCCCTCCCCCAATTGGAGTGAACTAATACACATTAACACTTAGGTTTCTACCTTAAGTTTATACATATTTTACAGACACAATCTATTTGACAAAAGTTATATTTAGTTTGTTTTCAGTCCTTCCTCTATTTCTGATGTCCATCCAGTTAGATTTGCAGTGGGGCAAAAAAGTATTTAGTCAGCCACCAATTGTGCAATTTCTCCCACTTAAAAAGATGAGAGAGCCCTGTAATGTTCATCATAGGTACACATCAACTATGACAGACAAAATGAGAAAAAAAATACAGAAAATCACATTGTAGGATTTTTAATGAATTTATTTTCAAATTATGGTGGAAAATAAGTATTTGGTCAATAACAAAAGTTTATCTCAATACTTTGTTATATACCCTTTGTTGGCAATGACAGAGGTCAAACGTTTTCTGTAAGTCTTCACAAGGTTTTCACACACTATTGCTGGTATTTTGGCCCATTCCTCCATGCAGATCTCCTCTAGAGCAGTGATGTTTTGGGGCAGTTGCTGGGAAACACAGACTTTCAACTCCCTCCAAAGATTTTCTATGGGGTTGAGATCTGGAGACTGGCTAGGCCACTCCAGGACCTTGAAATGCATCTTACGAAGCCACTCCTCCGTTGCCCGGGTGGTGTGTTTGGGATCATTGTCATGCTGAAAGACCCAGCCACGTTTCGTCTTCAATGCCCTTGCTGATGGAAGGAGGTTTTCACTCAAAATCTCACGGTACATGACCCCATTCATTCTTTCCTTTACACGGATCAGTCGTCCTGGTCCCTTTGCAGAAAAACAGCCCCCATGCTTCACAGTAGGTATGGTGTTCTTTGGATGCAACTCAGCATTCTTTGTCCTCCAAACACAACGAGTTGAGTTTTTACCAAAAAGTTATATTTTGGTTTCATCTGACCATATGACATTCTCCCAATCTTCTTCTGGATCATCCAAATGCTCTCTAGCAAACTTCAGACGGGCCTGGACAGCCACTTATATTTTATTTATTTTACCTTTATTTTACTAGGCAAGTCAGTTAAGAACAAATTCTTATTTTCAATGACGGCCTAGGAACAGTGGCTTAACTGCCTGTTCAGGGGCAGACCGACAGATTTGTACCTTGTTAGCTCGGGGATTCGAACTTGCAACCTTTCGGTTACTAGTCCAACGCTCTAACCACCAGGCTACCCTGCCGCCCATGCAGGATTTGAGTCCCTGGCGGCGTAGTGTGTTACTGATGGTAGGCTTTGTTACTTTGGTCCCAGCTCTCTGCAGGTCATTCACTAGGTCCCCCGTGTGGTTCTGGGATTTTTGCTCACCGTCCTTGTGATCATTTTGACCCCACGGGGTGAGATCTTGCGTGGAGCCCCAGATCGAGGGAGATTATCAGTGGTCTTGTATGTCTTCAATTTCCTAATAATTGCTCCCACAGTAGATTTCTTCAAACCAATCTGCTTACCTATTGCAGATTCAGTCTTCCCAGCCTGGTGCAGGTCTACAATTTTGTTTCTGGTGTCCTTTGACAGCTCTTTGGTCTTGGCCATAGTGGAGTTTGGAGTGTGACTGTTTGAGGTTGTGGACAGGTGTCTTTTATACTGATAACAAGTTCAAACAGGTGCCATTAAAACAGGTAACGAGAGGAGGACAGAGGAACCTCTTAAAGAAGAAGTTACAGGTCTGTGAGAGCCAGAAATCTTGCTTGTTTGTAGGTGACCAAATACTTATTTTCCACCATAATTTGAAAATAAATTCATTAAAAATCCTACAATGTGATTTTCTGGATTTTTTTCTTCTAATTTTGTCTGTCATAGTTGAAGTGTTCCTATGATGAAAATTACAGGCCTCTCGCATCTTTTTAAGTGGGAGAACTTGCACAATTAGTGGCTGACTAAATACTTTGTTGCCCCACTAGATATTTGTACCTGCTCCATTTAACAACATTTCTGAACCTATTTACATTTTACAGACCCTGTATGTTTTACGTTTGTTATCTTGTTGTTATTGGTCCCACTTTGAGCTCCATTCAACTTCTCCCATCAATCTCTTAAAACCATTAATTAGGGATTTCTATTTGCAATATATTTTTCAACTGTGCTGTGATGCTTCACAAAAGTACGGAACCTTTCTATTCTCATAGTTTCTAGAGATTGTAAATTAAAGATTTTTTTTTCTAAAATTATAATTATAGTATTGATCGATTGACTCTGACTTTTCAAATTACCCAGTATTGCTATCTGCAGCGTTAGTTCTAGGTACATTTTGTAATTCTTCAGCCATTCCTGGACCTGTGACCAAAAACGAGCTACATATGGACAGTACCAAAATAAATGATCTAATGACTCTGCCTCCTTGCAGCAAAATCTGCAGAGCTGGGAAGATTGTATCCCCCATATAAATAACATTCTATTGGTTGCAAAAATGTTGTATGATCATTTCAATTGAAAAAGTCGAGTTTTGAATCCGGCGTTGTTTTGTTTGTCAATTCATTAACCGTGTGCCATGGAATCGGTACATTGAAAGTCTCTTCCCCACTATTTTGTCATTTATATGCACAGCTGTTTTTTGGTACTTTTACTTTATTTATCACAAACTTCTTTTTACCATTTTAGTTTTTTTAATGCAGGGCCGACAGACAAGTTCTGTACTTTTTCCCCCTTCAACTTACCTCTTCCATTTTTGTGGCAATGCTGCAATCAGTTGGTATGTACATTTGGTTAGAGCAGACATTTCCATATGTCTGTGTTATCTGCATGTGTGACATAACTCCACCAGTCCTATTCATGATAGCATTTACAAAGATTATACCTTTTTTGAACATTTTATCGAAAAATATGTTTTTTTAAATTAGTTAGCATATTTGAATTTAACCTCAATATTGCTTGATTTATTTGTTCTTTCTTTTCAGATGGATTAAACTGAAATTGCAACCAACCTTCTAAGGCTTGATTAAAAAATAATTATATTTTGGAGATGATTACGCTTTAATATAACCGGAAGTGAGCAGCTGCAATCTGAATAAAGGGAAAAGGCCATTCTTGAACATGGGGTGAGACATTGTTACTACAGTAATTTGCTGGACAACCATTTCAGATTTCAGTCTAACTTTTGTATTTAATCATTTCTGCCCTCCAAATTGATGTTCGTGATATAAATAGGCCCTTTTAATTTTGTCTGGCTTGCAATTCCAAATAAAATATCATAGTTAAACTGTGATATGACTAAAGAGTTCATCAGGATGATTTTTCCACAAATAGACAGGTATTTTCCTTTCCATGATAACAAGATCTTATCTATTTTTGCTAACTTTCTATTAATTTCCTATTGATTGGAGTGAGATTTCACATCCCCGTCAGACCATTGTATTGGTAAACTACACGGTAATATAAAAGTTGCATTTTTTTAGTGCTCCAATACATAATATAGTACACTTATCATCATTTGGTTTTAATACAGAGAGGACAGAAAAAGTGTCTAGATTGTTTATGAGGCTGTGGAAGGATTCTATTTCTGGTTTTAAAATAAAGCATGAATCATCAGCATACAATGACACCTTTGTTATTAAGCCATGAATTTCTAATCCCTGTTGTTGAATCTAATTTTAACAGCTAACATTTTGATGGCAATAATAAATAGATATGCTCGATAGTGGACAACCCTGTTTTACTCTTGACAGTTTAAAACTTTCTGAGATGTAGCCATTATTGACTCTTTTACACCTAGGGTTACTATACATAACTTTAACCCATTTTATAAGAAATTCTCCAAAATCGAAATATTCCATGCATTTATATATAATCTCCAGTCATACTTTTTCAAAAGCCTTTTCAAAATCAGCTATGAAAAGCACACCTGGTTTTTCCGACATTTCATAGTATTCTATTGTTTCCAGCACTGGTCTTATATTATCTCCAATGTATCGTCCATGTAAAAAACCTGTCTGATTAGGATGAATAGTAACTGTCAAAACCTTTTTTATTTCTATGCGCCAAGCAGTTAGCTAGAATATTTGCATCACAACACTGAAGTGTAATAGGCCTCCAATTTTCCAGATCTACTGGATCTTTATATACACCACTTGGATCCTGTTTCAGTAATAATGAAATCAATATTTTTTGGGGTGTGTCAACAATATTGACAAACTACTGGTCCCACACGTTACGTAACGTCAAGTCTGAATTGTGATCCTTACTTTGTGAGTACAGAACTATGGTGTGATAATAAAATACATATCTGTCCTATGGGCCCTGGTCAAACATAATGCAGTACAGTGCATTCGGAAAGTATTCAGACCCCTTTCCTTTTTCCACATTTTGTTACGTTACAGCCTTATTCTAAAATGGATTAAAATATTGTTTTTCCTCATCAATCTACACACAATTCTCATAATGACAAACAAAAACAGGTTTTGTATATTTTTGTAAATGTATAACATCTTATACATTTACACCAAATGTATAACATATTATGCTTCACGGAGTCGTGGCTGAATGAAGACAATATCAACATATAGCAGGCTGGCTATACGATGTACCAGCAGGATAGAACTGCGGAATCTGGTAAGGCAAGGGGCGGCGGTCTATGTATTTTGCTAAACAACAGCTGGTGCACTATATCTAAGGAAGTCTTGAGCTATTGCTGGCCTGAGGTAAAGTTTCTCACGATAAGCTGCAGGCCACATTACCTACGAGAGAGTTTTCATCTATATTCTTTGTAGCTGTTTACATACCACCACAGTCAGAGTCTGGCACTAAGACAGCATTGACTGAGCTGTATTCCGCCATAAGCAAACAAGAAAACACTCATCCAGAGAATGCGCTCCTAGTACCCGGGGACTTGAATGCAGGCAAACTTAACCAAATTTCTATCAGCATGTTAAATGTGTATCCAGAGGGAAAAGAACTCTGCACCACCTATACTCCACACACAAAGATACATACAAAGCTCTCCCTCACCCTCCATTTGGCAAATATGACCATAATTCCATCCTGCTGAAGCCATGAAGTGCTTTGAAAGGCTGGTCATGGCTCACATCAACAACATCATTCCAGAAACCCTAGACCCACTCCAATTTGCATACCGCCCCAACAGATCCACAGATGATGCTGTCTCTATTGCACTCCACACGGCCCTTTCCCACCTAGACAAAGGAACACCTATGTGAGAATGCTATTCATTGACCCCAGCTCAGCGTTCAACACCATTGTGCCCTCAAAGCTCATCAATAAGTGAAGGACCCTGGGACTAAACACCTCTCTCTGCAACTGGATCCTGGACTTCCTGACGGGCCGCCCCCAGGTGGTGAGGGTAGGCAACTACACATCTGTCACGCTGATCCTCAACACGGGGGCCAGCTGCACTATCGAGAGCATCCTGACTGGTTGCATCACTGCCTGGTGTGACAACTGCTCGGCCTCCGACCGCAAGGCACTACAGAGGGTAGTGCGACCAGACTAGTACATCACTGGGACCAGGCTTCCTGCCATCCAGGACCTCTTATGCCAGGCGGTGTCAGAGGAAGGACCTAAAAATTGTCAAAGACTCCAGCCACCCTAGTCATAGACTGTTCTCTCTGCTACCATACTGCAAGCGGTACCGGAGCGCCAAGTCTATATCCAAGAGGCTTCTAAACAGCTTCTACCCCCAAGCCATAAGACTCCTGAACATCAAGTCAAATGACCTCCCAGACTATTTGCATTGCCCCCCTCTCCCCTCTTTAATTTAATTTAATTTAACTTAAAATAAAAACAGAAATACCATATTCACATAAGTATTCAGACCCTTTGCTATAAGACTCGAAATTGAGCTCAGGTGCATCCTGTTTCCATTGTTCATCCTTGAGATGTTTCTACAACTGGAATGGACTCCACTTGTGGTAAAGTCAATTGATTGGACATGATTTGTAAAGGCACACACCTGTCTATATAAGGTCCCACAGTTGAGAGTGCATGTCAGAGCAAAAACCAAGCCATGAGGTCAAAGGAATTATTAGAACTCCCAGACAGCATTGTGTCGGAAGAAGTTTGGAACCACCAAGACTCTTCCTAGAGCTGGCCGCCCGGCCAAACTGAGCAATCGGGGGAGAAGGGCCTTGGTCAGGGAGGTGACCAAGAACCCAATGGTCACTCTGACAGAGCTCCATAGTTCCTCTTTTGAAGCTTCCAGAAAGACAATCATCTCTGCAGCGCTCCACCAATCAGGCCTTTATGGTAGAGTGGCCAGACTGAAGCCACTCCTCAGTAAAACGTACTTGACAGCCCTTTTGGAGCTTGCCATAAGACAACTGAAGGACTCTCAGACAATGAGAAACAAGATTCTCTGCTCTGATAAAACCAAGAATGAACTTTTTGGCCTGAATGCCATACCAAAGAAGACTTGATGATGTAATCGCTGCCAAAGGTGCTTCAGTTTTTCATTGTTAATAAATTGTAAAACATTCTAATAACATGTTTTTTCTTTGTTGTTTTTGGCTATTGTGTTGTTTTGTGGATTGATGAGGATAAAATACATCTTTAGAGAAAAGCTGTAACGTAACAGAATGTGGAAAAAGTCAAGGGGTCTGAATACTTTCCAAATGCATCCCAAATCCCTATTAAAAGCATTGCTATTGACCATTCCCCTAGTAGGGTGTCTTTTGGGATACAACCTCACTCACAGAAAGCCAGTCTCAGGGAGATGTTGAGGGTGACTTGTAGAACACACAGCACTCCTAAACACACAGCAGCCAGCCTGTAGACTCTTAGTCTTCCATCTGCAAAGGAACACGCACACCATTGTCCCACTTCACTAATGAATATGATTAAAACACAACACACAACATCCTACATCACTAATGACTATGATTAAAACACAACACACATCCTCCTACATCCCTAACGATTATGATTTGAACTTTGAGAAACAAACATTTCCATTGCGCCATTGGTTTTCCCCCGATTTAGGGTTGGCAGCAAGAGTTACCTCAAGAGTGCTGTCATCTCAATTCTGAAAACAGGAAGCTACTGTGTGACGAAATTACATGCAGCTTTAGCATGATTTAAAGGGGCAATCTGCAATTGCTGTAGCATGATTTAAATGGGCAATCTGTGATTGCTGTAGCATGGTTTAAATGGGCAATCTGCCTAAATCACTTTTTTTTTTTTTACATTTAAATGAATGATATTTCCCCATTGATTCTGAAGAATGTAACTTAAAACGTAAATGCTCTATGAACTTAGTTTAACTTTCTAAACCCATCAGGACCCAAAATATAAGTTTGTTCTACCATGGAATTGTAAACAAACACTGTGTAGCCTCAGATGTTTGAAACAATCATTTTAATCTCCAGGGTGATCAGTCCTTGAAAACGTACTGTAGCTCTGTCTATGAATTTGAGAGTGGTTACATCTTTACAACCCCGGCGGGGTGTCCACTGTGCTGTTATTTATTTAAAAATTGTTATTTTCAAATATTTGTATATAAATAGTTCCTAATTTTTAAAACTGAAGTGAAAAAATACATTGAATTGATACATTTTGGTGAACTTGACCCCAGCAGGTTTTGAACCCGAAGCTCCGTACCAACTGAACCACCCAGAAGAAGAAGAAGAAGTGTTTTTCTATTATGTGGTATTAGTGTGTGTTTGCATTGTTAGGTGTGTGTTACAGTGTGTGTGAGAGAGAATAAGATACACAGAATTCTTTGTCCTTACCTGAGAGTTGGGTTTCACTCGTCACGCTCCTCGTTGCTTTGTTCCTGTTTCCTTCAGTAACTTCATTTAATTCAATCACCTGTTTGTTGACGTAGTTTGCCATCTTAACTAACCGTACCGAATATCAATGATTACCCCAATCAATCAATGAATCAACTTCAAATTCAGTCTGTCTGACTTCTTATTGTAATATAAATTATTGTAGCATTTACATATAGTATTAACTTACTTATGATTACCTTTCTAACTGACTCCTAATGGTAATATCTACTGTATGATTACTAGTAGTTGAGTAGTTGCTTTGATATGTGTCTCCACTGGTACCTCTCTGATGTCTGTCTGTGGTCCACTACAGTTGAGAGAATGTTGTAAGTACCCAATCACTTTCAAGTAGGACGTCGTATTTCGCAAGGCCTGTTTGTGGCATTGTTCATAAGGAACTGACATTATGGCTTGTACTCCATGACTGGCAATCAATGCCCATATAGGGGATTATTTTCCTCTCTATGTTGTCTGTGTGTGACATCAGTTTGAGGAAATATTCAGAAGTTTGTAAGAAATCTGTCTGCACCTTTGTCAGAGGTTTAAAAGTGGAATTTTACAGACGTGCGTGCGTTTGTGCGTGCGTGCGGATATGCCTGTGTGCAGCGTGCGGATCTGCCTGTGTGCAGCGTGCAGATCTGCCTGTGTGCAGCGTGCGGATCTGCCTGTGTGCAGCGTGCGGATATGCCTGTGTGCAGCGTGCGGATCTGCCTGTGTGCAGCGTGCGGCTCTGCCTGTGTGCAGCGTGCGGATCTGCCTGTGTGCAGCGTGCGGATCTGCCTGTGTGCAGCGTCTGCCTGTGTGCAGCGTGCGGCTCTGCCTGTGTGCAGCGTGCGGCTCTGCCTGTGTGCAGCGTGCGGATCTGCCTGTGTGCAGCGTGCGGATCTGCCTGTGTGCAGCGTGCTGCTCTGCCCTCTGTCTTTGTCCAACTGCAGGTCACACTTTAAAGATCCAATCACATTTGATCAGGAATCTGGTAGACCATGTTAAAGGACAGTGTTCCTTTATTTATTAATCTGTGCTTTTGTTAAAATTCTCTCTCTGTCACCTGTTCCATATCACTGTTTATGATCACCAGGTCTGCTCCTCTCTTCAGACAGTCCTGTCTGCTCTCCTTCCAGGTTTCAGTCTCAGTAGACAGGAAGTACCAACTGGATTCCAACTTCTGCCAGCCTTCAGGACAGGTTTGGTCTACAAGACAAAAACATTTAACTTTTAATTATTATGCACCTCTTATTATTAAACAACGCAATGTGCAATTGATGTCATGATCTTATATTAAGTAAACGATTAGAGAACCTTCTCATGAGATCATCTCTCTCCCTATGTAACTGGTCTCTCTCTTTAGTAAGATTTTTGTATCTGGTCTGTATCTGGTCTCTCTCTTTAGTCATTGTTGTAACTGGTCTGTAGCTGGTCTCGTTCTTTAGTCAGGGTGTTGTAACTGGTCTGTAGCTGGA
Organism: Oncorhynchus nerka; assembly: GCF_034236695.1. Taxonomy (NCBI): domain Eukaryota; kingdom Metazoa; phylum Chordata; class Actinopteri; order Salmoniformes; family Salmonidae; genus Oncorhynchus; species Oncorhynchus nerka. The sequence continues at coordinate 18,683,186 of NC_088413.1, read as the reverse complement.
CTCTCTCTTTAGTCAGGTTGTTGAATCTGGTCTGTATCTGATCTCTCTCTTTAGTCAGGTTGTTGAAACTGGTCTCTAGCTGATATCTCTCCTCAGTCAGGTTGTGTTAAATAGGCTTTAAGTTTTCTATATCTTTAGTCAGGGTGTGGTAACTTGTCTGTAGCTGGTTGTTATAACTGGACTGTAACTGTTCTCTCTCTTTAGTCAGGTTGTTGTAGCTGATCTGTAGTTGGTCACTCTCTGAGGTTGAACAGGCTAGTAATAGGGTTTGCAACAACTGCGGCAGATCATTTTAGTACGAGAGGGTCCAGATTCTCTAGCCCAGCTGATTTGTAGGGGTCCAGATTTTGCAGCTCTTTCAGAACATCAGCTGTCTGGATTTGGGTGAAGGAGAAGCAGGGGGGCTTGGGCAAATTGCTGCGGGGGGTGCAGAGCTGTTGGCTGGGGTAAGAATAGCCAGGTGGAAAGCATGACCAGCCGTAGACAAATGCTTAATGAAATTCTCGATTATCGTAGATTTATCGGTGGTGACAGTGTTTCCTCGCCTCAGTGCAGTGGGCAGCTGGGAGGAGATGATCTTATTCTCCTTGTACTTTACAGTGTCCCAAAGCTTTTTGGAATTAGTGCTACAGGATGCAAATTTCTGTTTGAAAAAGCTAGCCTTTGCTTTCCTAACAGACTGTGTATATTGGTTCCTAACGTCCCTGGAAAGTTGTATATTGCGGGGGCTATTTGATGCTAATGCAGAACACCACAGGATGTTTTTGTGCTGGTCATATGCAGTCAAGTCTGGAGTGAACCAAGGGCTATATCTGTTCTTTGTTCAACATTTCTTGAAAGGGGCATGCTTATTTAAGTTGGTGAGGAAAGCACTTTTAAAGAATAACCAGGCATCCTCTACTGACGGGATGAGGTCAATATCCTTCCAGGATACCCGGGCCAGGTTGATTAGAAAGGCCTGCTCGCTGAAGTGTTTTAGGGAGCTTTTGACAGTGACGAGGGGTGGTCGTTTGACCGCGGACCCATTACGGACGCAGGCAATGAGGCAGTGATTGCTGAAATCCTGGTTGAAGACAGCAGAGGTATATTTAGAGGGCAGGTTGGTCATGATGATGTCTATGAAGGTGCCCGTGTTTATGGATTTAGGGTTGTACCTGGTAGGTTCCTTGATAATTTGTGTTTGACATTGAGGGCATCTAGCTTAGATTGTAGGATGGCCGGGTGTTAAGAATGAGAAATGCCAGAATAATAGTAGGGAGAATTATTTATTTAATCTTTTATTTATTTCATCACATTCCCAGTGGGTCAGACGTTTACATACACTCAATTAGTATTTGGTAGCATTGGCTTTAAATTGTTTAACTTTGGGCAAACATTTCGAGTAGCCTTCCACAAGCATCCCACAATAAGTTGGGTGAATTGTGGCCTTTCCTCCTGACAGAGCTGGTGTAACTTAAAAAGATGAGAGGGGCCTGTAATTTTCATCATAGGTACACTTCAACTATGACAGACAAAATGAGAAAAAAAATACAGAAAATCACATTGTAGGATTTTTAATGAATTTATTTGCAAATTATGGTGGAAAATAAGTATTTGGTCAATAACAAAAGTTTATCTCAATAATTTGTTGGCAATGACAGAGGTCAAATGTTTTCTGTCAGTCTTCACGTGGTTTTCACACACTGTTGCTGGTATTTTGGCCCATTCCCCGATGCAGATCTCCTCTAGAGCAGTGATGTTTTGGGGCTGTTGCTGGGCAACACGGACTTTCAACTCCCTCCAAAGATTTTCTATAGGGTTGAGATCTGGAGACTGGCTAGGCCACTCCAGGACCTTGATATGCTTCTTACGAAGCCACTGTCTTGCGAAGCCATTGGGATCATTGTCATGCTGAAAGACCCAGCCACGTTTCATCTTCAATGCCCTTGCTGATGGAAGGAGGTTTCCACTCAAAATCTCACGATACATGGCCCCATTCATTCTTTCCTTTACACGGATCACTCGTCCTGGTCCCTTTGCAGAAAAACATCCCCAAAGCATGATGTTTCCACCCCCATGCTTCACAATAGGTATGGTGTTCTTTGGATGCAACTCAGCATTCTTTGTCCTCTAAATACGACGAGTTGAGTTTTTACCAAAAAGTTATATTTTGCTTTCATCTGACCATATGACATTCTCCCAATCTTCTTATGGATCATCCAAATGCTCTCTAGCAAACTTCAGACGGGCCTGGACATGTACTGGCTTAAGCAGGGGGACACGTCTGCCACTGCAGGATTTGAGTCCCTGGCGGCGTAGTGTGTTACTGATAGTACGCTTTGTTACTTTGGTCCCAGCTCTTGAGAAATGACCCTTCTTTCAAGAGGACTCTACCCCTATCTCTCATTCAGCCTTCTCTCAGAGGACTCACGCCCCTTTTTGAGAAAGGACCCTTCTTTCAAGAGGACTCTACCCCTATCTCTCATTCACTGAGCTCGCTATTTTCTTAAAACTTAGTGCTCATTTTCTTAAAACTAAGCTTGTTAACCCATTATCAAAGAATCCAGGTCTTATCTAAATTTGTTTAGGATAGAGTAGACAGTCTCCCCTGCTCCAGTGATTTCAGGCGGGTTTCATCTGCTCCAACCTCTATGTGGAGTGAGAATTCCCTGGGTCACTGTTGACCGTCGTGTACGGTTGACCTGTCTTCACTCTGGAATCAGTTGAAGACTGCCATTATCCACCCCATCCTCGTTGCCAAGAATTGTAAAGGAAATTCTGCCCTATGTGCACACAAGTGACCACAGGAAACTTCCTTGATCAGAGGTTAGTTTGTTTAATAAGGATTGCAACCCAGAGTATACACTTACAGTAATTTGCATGTAACACACTCATCACAAAATATGGTGTTTTCCCTTTTTATCCCCTACTGAGGATCACCCCACCCTTAACTTTAATACCATATAAGCTCATAATTAATAGTTGGTAATACAAAGATGTCTCTGCTAGGCAGAGTTCAGCTTATTGTGTTATTGGCAGTTAGCTTCCCAATCACTCTTCCCATTTTTGCTGTCATTTGCAAGCAAAAGTAAGACTGGAACATAGCAACAACAGGAACATTTGGTTCCCTTTATCTATCTGTTACCCAAAGTATAGTTTCAACACACAAACATATGACTTTGTACAGGTGACCTTTTCATGCACTTGCAAGGTCTATCACTGATTCTTAATCTCAAGCTCAAGCAAAACATTAATCATTGTACTTTTGCAGTCACCGGTAGAATTGTAATGTACAGATATTATAAAATTCCTTTCAGTCCTCCCACCAGCCTCCTCTGTTGTCATGGTGTTGTTAAACCACTTTCTCAGTAATGATTGTCTGAACATGACAGGTCATTCCGTGCGTTTCCAGGACGCCATATTTCTGTGTTCAGCTCAACACAGTCCTCCTTCCGATTTGCTGGGGTGTCACCATCATTCTCAAGCTGCAGTTTGTGCCAGTAACTACAGGGTAAACAATGAATAAACATTTTGATTTGTCACATGAGCGAAATAGAACAGGTGTAGACTTTACCATGACATGTTTAGTTATGGGTCCTTTCCCAACAATGCAGAGTTAAACTGTAAGAAATAAATTAGTAAAACATTTGCTAAATAAAAAATAAAAATAGTAACACAAAAAAAAGTGAATAGGCAATTAGGACAGAAAATAAACAGAGTAGCACAGCGAGTGTGAAGAATGTGGAAGTGTGTGTGGATGTGTTAAATACTATTTCTAGGGGGTTTAGGGTTAAGGTTAGAATTAGTATAGTTTTAGGGTTAGGAGCTAGGGTTAGTTTTAGGGTTATGTGTACATGTATGTGTGTATTTGAGTATCAGTGTAAGTACAGTGGGGCAAAAAAGTATTTAGTCAGCCACCAATTTTGCAAGTTCTCCCACTTAAAAAGATGAGAGAGGCCTGTAATTTTCATCATAGGTACACTTCAACTATGACAGACAAAGTGAGAAAAAAAATCAAGAAAATCTCATTGTAGGATTTTTATTGAATTTATTTGCAAATTATATGGTGGGAAATATGTATTTGGTCACCTACAAACAAGCAAGATTTCTGGCTCTCACAGACCTGTAACTTCTTATTTAAGAGGCTCCTCTGTCCTCCATTTGTCTATCACACCTGGATGGTAAAATCTCACCTTGTAGTCATAGGATTATGAACAACCCAGAGAATCCGTCCTACTCCTTACACTGAGGTGAGTGTTATTAAAGCAGTAGTCTCTTACCTTGGGCTGGTCAGTGTTAATAGAGCAGTAGTCTCTTACATTGGGGTGGTCAGTGTTATTACAGAGCAGTAGTCTCTTATTGTTAAGGGATTTTTTTATCAATAATGACTAATTATGTATACATTTCAATCAGGACTGACTAATCAGAATACTATTATGTTACTGTATAGATGTATGAATTTTCTTTTAATCCTAGTACTGAATATAATGTGTGTAAATAGAATCAAGAATTAGAACAATGACTGTCTGTTCCTTGGTAGAAATGAATGAATTTATCGTCAGACTGGCTAGAATGCTTATCTACACAGGAAGCCCTTGGCTCGTCATAAACTATATTAAATTGGTGTGGGACGATGTGGGAAGGCTTGAGATATTGCCTTTGTACCAGGGTAAAGAAGAGACGGGACAGTTCGAAAACTAATGACGTCATTTTCAGTTTATAACCTGTGGTAAACTGTATCATGTTCAGTACTCTCAAGAATAAACACTGCTGATTGATTTTGAGACTGGTCTCTGTCCATTTTATGCAAATAAGAGTCTTACAAATTCTTATAAGTGGACTGAGTGTTTAATTTAATTGGGTATTAACCTCTTCAACCTATGGGGGCGCTGTGTCATTATTGGATAAAAAGACGTGCCCGTTTTAAGCACAATATTTTGTCACGAAAAGATGCTCGACTATGCATGGAATTGACAGCCTTGGAAAGACAAAACTCTGACGTCTCCAAAACTGCAAAGATATTATCTGTGAGTGCCCCAGAACTAATGCAACAGGCGAAACCAAGATGAAGTTTCATACAGGAAATGCCCCAGATTCTGAAGGCGCTGTGTTCCAATGTCTCCTTATATGGCTGTGAATGCGCCAGGAATGAGCCTGCGCTTTCTGTCTATTCCCCGAGGTGTCTGCAGCATTGTAACGTGTTTGTAGGCATATCATTGGAAGATTGACCATAAGAGACTACATTTTCCTGGTCTCCCGCCCGGTGTCCTGTGTGCGTAATCTGTAGGTCCATGCGCGTTCCATTTCTTCAGAAGAGAAAGTAAACTGCCACGATGGATTTTATCGTCGATAGATATGTGAAAAACACCTTGAGGATTGATTCTAAACATCGGTTTGCCATGTTTCTGTCGATATTATGGAGTTAATTTGGAAAAATGTTTTTTTTTTCTTAACCAAACGTGATGAACAAAACGGAGCAATTAGTCGACACAAATAATATTTTTTGTAAAAACGGAACATTTGCTATCTAACAGAGTCTCCTCATTGAAAACATCTGAAGTTCTTCAAAGGTAAATGATTTTATTTGAATGCTTTTCTGGTTTTTGTGGAAAATGTTGCATGCTGAAATAGCCTAGCATAGGATTATGCCTCTATCAATACTGTTACACAAATGCTTGTTTAGCTATGGTTCAAAAGCATATTTTGAAAATCTGAGATGACAGTGTTGTTAACAAAAGGCTAAGCTTGAGAGCAAATAGATTAATTTCATTTCATTTGCGATTTTCATGAATAGTTAACGTTGTGTTATGCTAATGAGCTTGCGGATAGATTTACACAATCCTGGATACAGGTTTTTTTTCGTAGCTAAACGTGACGCAGAAAACGGAGCAATTTGTCCTAAACAAATAATCTTTCAGGAAAAACTGAACATTTGCTCTCTGAGAGTCTCCTCATTGAAAACATCCGAAGTTCTTCAAAGGTAAATGATTTTATTTGAATGCTTTTTCTGGTTTTTGTGAAAATGTTGCCTGCTGAATGCTAACGCTAAATGCTACGCTAAATGCTACGTTAGCTATCAATACTGTTACACAAATGCTTGTTTAGCTATGGTTCAAAAGCATATTTTGAAAATCTGAGATGACAGTGTTGTTAACAAAAGGCTAAGCTTGAGAGCAAATAGATTAATTTCATTTAATTTGCGATTTTCATGAATAGTTAACGTTACGTTATGGTAATGAGCTTGAGGCTGTAGTCACGATACCGGATCCGGCATGGCTCGACGCAAGAAGTTAAAACTTGTAGGAATTTAATTCCAGTAACACTTATCTTGGGGTGGTCAGTGTTATTATAGAACAGTAGTCTCTTACCTTGGAGTGGTCAGTGTTATTATAGAACAGTAGTCTCTTACTGTTAAGGGAATTTTTTATCAATGATGACTAATTATGTATACATTTCAATCAGGACTAACTAATCCGAATACTATTATGTTACTGTACATACCTTAAGGGAACATTTTGACATTTGCTGTATGGTTAGTGAGAAAGTCCATATTGCAAATGTACGGTCCCTTACTAGACGTCCGAAAACGTTTCTAAAATTCACGACATTCGGTTTCCATTTATAAAATAATCAAATTTTGGTCATTTTTCCGCTGTCCCGGAAAATCCCACAAGAGGGCATAAACAATCATATTGCAATTGTACAAAACATCACGAATCACGACGTGGCCTTATCTCCAAAACGGAAAATATTTCGAAGCCGAAACTTGGTGAGCGTAGGTTTGGCATAATGGGCAGTTGGCCCCGAACAAGATGGCGTCTAGGCCAAAATGAAAATAGAGAATAGAGAAATAATTGAAAATAGAGAAATAATTTCAAGGAGTCTCCGGTGTCAATAAAAAAAGAACCAGCCATTTATCTATCGTCATTTAAGAGAAATCGTACAATGACAAATTGGTGATGTTCAAAGATAGGTGTTTTTTTAAAACAGTTACAGATCCAGTTGCAGGGTGTTCATACGAATCTTTTTAAAGTGTGCTGCGGAGCTCTGCGAGATTTCTGTGATTTTCTATGATTTTCTGAAATAACACACACTCACTAAACCCTCTGTAAATAACTCAGTTCTTAACGTAAACACTTAAAACTCAGGATTCTGTAAAGGCAAACCCCAATCAGGATATGAGTTTATTTATAGCTTCCTGTGCCAACCGGAAGTGCCTTAAATGGTGTCATAGTGGCTGTTTCCAAGGGTTAAAAAAGTCACATCTCTCCAAAACTTCATATGGGGCGGCAGGGTAGCCTAGTGGTTAGAGCGTTGGACTAGTAACCGGAAGGTTGCAAGTTCAAACCCCCGAGCTGACAAGGTACAAATCTGTTGTTCTGCCCCTGAACAGGCAGTTAACCTGCTGTTCCTAGGCCGTCATTGAAAATAAGAATTTGTTCTTAACTGACTTGCCTGGTTAAATAAAGGTACAAAAAAAAATATGTGTGACTAGGTAACCCTCCTGAACTGTAAATTCGTCATTTCTCCCAACAGATCTCAAAGAAAAGCTCCCTCACACACACACAGGAAGGATGGAGTGACAAAGTGTGGTGCTTAAAGACACAGAGAGCAGGCAATGGCATTACCATAATCCCTAGGCCGTGCCGAGTTCAACGAGATATCCCGCTTGCTCGGTCTAAGCGCAGCGACCATTAGAAAAGTAGGCCCAAAATGAAGCCTGCCCCACAACGTCATTTGCTTTTGGGTGACAACGGCGGAACCGTTAGGTTTAGAAGGACAATTCAACCACAGGAATGTTCCTAAGGTCCTCCCATCTGTGCAAGCATAACCTTGACCGTGTGGCATTAACCCTTAACAGTAAAACAGGGTTTTTTGATCTCACAGATTACAATGACATCTCTCCCCATAGGAATACATTGCCTGCTCCCCTAAATTCAACCTGGAGCCTATGTGGGTTAATAATGCCTTATGAACCTGTCTTCAATGCCAATCCATCAGGCCACTATGAGGTCTACCTGTGTCGATTCTAAGCTTCCTGGAGCAACCGGAAGTGGTTAAATTCACCCAAAAGGTATTTTGATGTAAATAACCTGCAACTGTGAAAATGACTGCATTCAACCCTGTGTAGATCAGTCAATTCTTAACTTAAAGACTTAAAACTCCGTATTCGGTAAGAGGCTACCTCAGTCAAGACATGTGTTTACCTATAGCTTCCTGTGCCAACCGGAAGTGCCTTTAATTGGGTCACACTGTCTGTTTTGAAGGGTTAAAAAAGTCACATCTTTCCAAAACTTCATGTGTGACTAGGTAACCCTCCTCAACTGTAAATCAGTCATTTCTCCCAACAGATGTCAAAGAAAAGCTCTCACACACACACACACAGCAAGGATGGAGTGAAAAAAGTGCGGTGCTTAAAGACACAGAGAGCAGGCAATGGCATTACCATAATCCCTAGGCTGTGCCGAGTTCAACGAGATATCCCGCTTGACCGTAGCTCGCTCGGTCTAAGCGCAGCGACCATTAGAAAAGTAGGCCCAAAATGAAGCCTGCCCCACAACGTCATTTGCTTTTGGGTGACAGTGAGAGAACCGTTAGGGTGAGAAGCACAATTCGACCTCAGGTACGTTCCTAAGGTCCTCCCGGTCCGTGCAAGCCTAACATTGACCGTGTGGCATTAACCCTTCACAGTTAAAATAAGGTGTTTACATCAAACAGTTTGCATTGACTTCGCTCCCCATAGGAATACATTGCCTGCACCCCTAAATTCAACCTGAAGCCTATATGGGTTATGAATGCCGTATGAACCTGTCTTCGGTAACAGTCCATCAGGCCACTATGAGGTCTACCTGTGTTAATTCTAAGCTTCCTGGACCAACCGGAAGTGGTTAAAATCGCCCTAAAAGTGTATATCCATACCCTGCCTGCAGTTTGATAGACATAGTGCATTCAACCCTGTGTAAATCAGTCAGTTCTTAACGTAAAGACTTAAAACTCAGGATTCTGTAAAAGCATACCCGAATGAGGATGTGTGTTGACTTATAGCTTCCTGTGCCAACCGGAAGTGCCATAATTGGTGTCTCAGGGGCTGTTTCGAAGGGTTAAAAAAGTCAGATCTTTCCAAAACTTCATATGTGTGATTAGGCAACCCCGACGTATTCATTGATCTGGCCAAGGCTTTCGACTCTGTCAATCACCACATCCTCTTCGGAAGACTCCACAGCCTTGGTTTCTCAAATGATTGCCTCGCCTGGTTCCCCAACTACTTCTCTGATAGAGATCAGTGTGTCAAATCGGAGGGTCTGCTGTCCGGACCTCTGGTAGTCTCTATGGGGGTGCCACAGGGTTCAATTCTTGGACCGACTCTCTTCTCTGTATACATCAATGAGGTCGCTCTTGCTGCTGGTGAGTCTCTGATCCACCTCTACGCAGACGACACCATTCTGTATACTTCTGGCCCTTCTTTGGACACTGTGTTAACAACCCTCCAGGCAAGCTTCAATGCCATACAACTCTCTTTCCGTGGCCTCCAATTGCTCTTAAATACAAGTAAAACTAAATGCATGCTCTTCAACCGATCGCTACCTGCACCTACCCGCCTGTCCAACATCACTACTCTGGACGGCTCTGACTTAGAATACGTGGACAACTACAAATACTTAGGTGTCTGGTTAGACTGTAAACTCTCCTTCCATACCCATATCAAACATCTCCAATCCAAAGTTAAATCTAGAATTGGCTTCCTATTTCGCAACAAAGCATCCTTCACTCATGCTGCCAAACATACCCTTGTAAAACTGACCATCCTACCAATCCTCGACTTTGGCGATGTCATTTACAAAATAGCCTCCAATACCCTACTCAACAAATTGGATGCAGTCTATCACAGTGCAATCCGTTTTGTCACCAAAGCCCCATATACTACCCACCATTACGCTCTCGTTGGCTGGCCCTCGCTTCATACTCGTCGCCAAACCCACTGGCTCCATGTCATTTACAAGACCTTGCTAGGTAAAGTCCCCCCTTATCTCAGCTCGCTGGTCACCATAGCATCTCCCACCTGTAGCACACGCTCCAGCAGGTATATCTCTCTAGTCACCCCCAAAACCAATTCTTTCTTTGGCCGCCTCTCCTTCCAGTTCTCTGCTGCCAATGACTGGAACGAACTACAAAAATCTCTTAAACTGGAAACCCTTATCTCCCTCACTAGCTTTAAGCACCAACTGTCAGAGCAGCTCACAGATTACTGCACCTGTACATAGCCCACCTATAATTTAGCCCAAACAACTACCTCTTTCCCAACTGTATTTAATTAATTTATTTATTTTGCTCCTTTGCACCCCATTATTTTTATTTCTACTTTGCACATTCTTCCATTGCAAAACTACCATTCCAGTGTTTTACTTGCTATATTGTATTTACTTTGCCACCATGGCCTTTTTTGCCTTTACCTCCCTTCTCACCTCATTTGCTCACATTGTATATAGACTTGTTTATACTGTATTGTGCCAGAATACGTGAGTGCGTTCGATTTGTGCGCTCATACCTGTCTGCATCTGTGTGTGAGAAAGAGAGAAAGATTATTCTTTGTACCTGAGCGACGGATCTCAGTCTTCACGCTCCTCGTTGCTCTGTTCTGGTTTTCTTCATTAACATGATTTAATTCAATCACCTGTTTGTTGACGTAGTCGGTCATCTTATCTAACCGTACCGAATATCAATAATTACCCCAATCAATCAATTAATCAACTAATTCAGTCTGTCTGACGTTTTATTGTAGTATATATGATTTTAACTTTTACTTATAGTATTAACTTACTAATGATTACCTTTCTAACTGACTCCTAATGGTAATATCTACTGTATGATTACTTTTCTAACGGACTCCTAATGGTAATATCTACTGTATGATTACTTTTCTAACTGACTCCTAATGGTAATATCTACTGTATGATTCTAACTTCAGTGACTATTAGTTGAGTAGTTGCTCTGATATGCGTCTCCATTGGTGTCTCTGTTGTCTGTCTGTGGTGCACTGCAGTTGAAAGAATGTTTTAAGTATCCAATCACTTTCAAGCAGGACGTCATATTTCGCAATAACTATATGTGACATTGTTCGTAAGGATGTGACATTATGGCTCGTACTCCGTGACTCACATTCAATCAGGAAGCTGGTAGAACTCAGAGGACATTGTTCCTTTATTTATTAATCTGTGCCTTTGTTCCTCTTATTATAAAAGTTATTTATGATAATAATTGATAATGAAATTTAAAAAGAAATAAATAAACTTAGCAGAAGCATGGGAAGTCACATGACATGTTTCTATTAAAAAGAGCTAGAGAGAGATTTGTGTACAGCCTACAAGAAATGATACATAATGAACTGTACATTTTAACATTGACAACAGCTATTGCGTTCTATATACCTCATTTGATTTGTGTGCGTGCATGATTCAGTGTGTGTGTGTGTGTGTGTGTGTGTGTGTGTGTGTGTGTGTGTGTGTGTGTGTGTGTGTGTGTGTGTGTGTGTGTGTGTGTGTGTCTTTCTCTCCAACATCTCGTTCATAGAGCAATTCTACCAAAACATATAATCGGTCCTAAGATATAGTAAAGAGTTCCTTCAACAGCAGTACCTACAAAGAGCCTTTTTCACAGATCCAGTAGTGTGGATTTGAACACTGATAGTCCCACCATTCTCCTTGGCCTGATGACCAGTAAGGTATCACCACACAGTTCTCCACTCCACCACCATAAGGGCCTCCACTCCTCCAATAGCTGCAGTAGAAACAACAGAGTTACACTGACCACTCTCTCAGAACCTAGAATATGAACAACACAGTTAGACTGACCACTCTCTCATAACCTAGAGTATGAACAACACAGAGTAAGACTGACCACTCTTTCAGAACCTAGAGTATGAACAAACTGACAGACTGACCCTGTCACTAAACCGGTCTCTTTCTTTAGTCAGGGTAATGTAACGCTCCTCTAACTGGTTTTTGTCAGTTTTCTCTTGATCTCTCGTTATGCAGCTGGTCGCTATCCCTCTGTAACTGGTCTCTCTCCCTCTGTAACTGGTCTCTCTCCCTCTGTAACTGGTCTCTCTCCCTCTGTAACTGGTCGCTCTCCCTCTGTAACTGGTCGCTCTCCCTCTGTAACTGGTCGCTCTCCCTCTGTAACTGGTCGCTCTCCCTCTGTAACTGGTCGCTCTCCCTCTGTAACTGGTCTCTCTCCCTCTGTAACTGGTCTCTCTCCCTCTGTAACTGGTCTCTCTCCCTCTGTAACTGGTCTCTCTCCCTCTGTAACTGGTCTCTCTCCCTCTGTAACTGGTCTCTCTCCCTCTGTAACTGGTCTCTCTCCCTCTGTAACTGGTCTCTCTCCCTCAGTAACTGGTCTCTCTCACTATGTAACTGGTCTCCCCCCCTATGTAACTGGTCTATCTCCCTTTGTAACTGGTCTCTCTCCCTATGTAACTGGTCTCTCTCCCTATGTAACTGGTCGCTCTCCCTATGTAACTGGTCGCTCTCCCTATGTAACTGGTCACTCTCCCTATGTAACTGGTCACTCTCCCTATGTAACTGGTCGCTCTCCCTATGTAACTGGTCGCTCTCCCTCTGTAACTGGTCTCTCAGCTCAGTAACTGGTTTTGTATCGTCCGGCACTGGTATTTGTCTGTACACAGGTCAATGATACCTCTACTGGTATCTGTCTGTACACAGGTCAATGATACCTGTACTGGTCTCTGTCTGTACACAGGTCAATGATACCACTACTGGTATCTGTTGTACACAGGTCAATGATACCTCTACTGATATATGTCTGTACACAGGTCAATGATGTCTGTACACAGGTCAATGATACCTGTACTGGTATCTGTCTGTACACAGGTTAATGATATCACTACTGGTATCTGTCTGTACACAGGTCAATGATACCTCTACTGGTATCTGTCTGTACACAGGTCAATGATACCTCTACTGGTATCTGTCTGTACACAGGTCAATGATACCACTACTGGTATCTGTCTGTACACAGGTCAATGATACCTCTACTGGTATCTGTCTGTACACAGGTCAATGATACCTCTACTGGTATCTGTCTGTACACAGGTCAATGATACCTCTACTGGTATCTGTCTGTACACAGGTCAATGATACCACTACTGGTATCTGTCTGTACACAGGTCAATGATACCTCTACTGGTATCTGTCTGTACACAGGTCAATGATACCTCTACTGGTATCTGTCTGTACACAGGTCAATGATACCACTACTGGTATCTGTCTGTACACAGGTCAATGATACCTCTACTGGTATCTGTCTGTACACAGGTCAATGATACCTCTACTAGTATCTGTCTGTACACAGGTCAATGATACCACTACTGGTATCTGTCTGTACACAGGTCAATGATACCTCTACTGGTATCTGTCTGGTCTCTGTCTTGCTCCAGACCAGTGGTGTTGTAACCGGCCTCTAAATGTTTTCTCTCTTCATTAGAACGGGCTGAAAGAAAGAAAAGAGAAGTTCCTGTGATGTGTTCCAAATGACACTATATTCCTTATATGGTGAGCTGCTTTTGACCAAAGCCTTAAGTGCCCAGGTCAAAAGTAGTGTACTTTAAAGAGGATAGGATGATATTTGGGACACAGAGGTTGTGGTATTTTCATACATGTTTTGTGTCAACAATTTTGAAACACTGCTGGTCCCACAAATTATGTAACGTCTGTAAGTACGAATTGTGATCCTTGCTTTGTGAGAACAGAACTATAGTGTGATAATAAAATACATATATATCCTATCGGCCAGGGTTAAAGTAATGCACTATACATGGAATAGGGTCCCAAATGACACCCTAGATTCCCAAATGGCACGCTATCCCCTATATTAGTGTACTACGTTTGACCAGTGCACTAATGGAGTGTCATTTTGGGACACAGTCTCACTCACAGAAAGCCAGTCTCAGGGAGTGGTTGAGAGTTACTTGTCAAACACACAGCACTCCTAAACACCCAGCAGCCAGCCTGTAGAGACTTAGTCTTCCCTCTGCAGAGGAACAGGCACACACACACACACATACACACGCAGTTACAGAAACACACACACCATCATCCTACATCACTAATGATTATGATTAGAATTCTGAAAGCCAAACATTTCCAATGCGTCATTGGTTTTCTTTCGATTGAGGGTAGGCAGCAACAGTTTGCTCAAGCTTGTGGTCACCTCACATCAGATAAACAGGAAGCTACTGTATGAAGAAATTACCAAAATTACACAATATAGCCGAAGCATGATTTAAAGGGTCTATCTGCGATTGCTATATCACATCTTATTTTTTACTTTTAAATGAATAATATTTCCCCATTGATTCTTGTATGTAGCTTATTCTGTAAATGCCTCATGAGATTAGTTTAACTTTCTAACCCCATCAGGACCCAAAATATAAGCTTGTTCTACCATGGAACTGTTAACAAACACTGTGTAGCCTCAGATTGTTGAAACTATCATTTTCAACTCGTGGAGGATCAGTCCTTGCATGCATAGTTCTGTCTATGCATTTAAGAGTGGTTTCATTTTTCCAGCCCTGTTCACTGTGTTGTTTAAAAAGGTTGTTTTCAATGAATCACGTTTAAATAGTTCAAAATAGTTCAATACCTGAAGTAAAACAATTGAATTGATAAATTTTAGTGTACGTGACCCCAGAAGATTTTGAACACCCTGCTCCATACCAACTGAACCAACCAGAAGTATTTTTCCTATAATGTGGTATTTGTGTGTGTGTGTGTGTGTGTGTGTGTGTGTGTGTGTTTGGTTTGTGCGTTCCTACTTGCCTGCATCTGAGTGTGTGTGAGAGAGAAAGATATTTCGTAGTTCTTACCTGAGCGATGGTTCTCAGTCTTCACACTCCTCGTTGCTCTGTTCCGGTTTTCTTCAGTAACTTAATTTAATTCAATCACCTGTTTGTTGGTGTAGTCGGCCATCTTAACTAACAGTACCGGATATCAATGATAACCCAAACAATCAATTAATCAACTAATTCATTCTGACCTCTTATTGTAATATATATGATTTTATTTACTTCACTTGTAGTATTAACTTAGTTTATGATTACCTTTCTAACTGATTCCTAATGGTAATATCTACTGTATGATTACCTTTCTAACTGTCTCCTAATGGTAATATCTACTGTATGATTACCTTTCTAACTGATTCCTAATGGTAATATCTACTGTATGATTACCTTTCTAACTGTCTCCTAATGGTAATATCTACTGTATGATTACCTTTCTAACGGACTCCTAATGGTAATATCTACTGTATGATTCTAACTTCAGTGACTAGTAGTTGAGTAGTTGCTCTGATGTGCATCTCCACCAGGTTCCTCTCGGATCTTTGTCTGTTGTTCACTAACATTGATATATACAAGTATCCAATCACCTTCACTCAGGAAGTTATACATTACAGCAGTGGTCACCAAACTACGGCCCGCGGGCCGGATACGGCCCGTCAGCACATTTGGCCCGGCCCTCTGAACAATACCAGAGACGCTATCGAATTTTTTTCCTATTTGGCCTCCAGAAAAAAAAATCCTAGGCCCGGCCCTGTCAAAGAGAGAACGGAATAATGGCGAAAAGGTTAGGTAAGAGAAAAATTGATTCAGAATGCAGGGTATTTAACCTGCAGTGGACAAACGATTTTTTTTTTGTTCAATGCAAAGAAAAGGCTGTTTGTCTCATCTGTCAAGAGACGGTGGCGGTATTCAAAGAATACAATCTTCGCCGACACTATGAATCCCGTCACAAAGACTAGTACGATAGCTTGCAAGGCCAAATACGAGCAGACAAACTCTCAAAGCTAAAAAGTGGACTACTATCTCAGCAGAATACATTTGTACGCCAAACTCAGCTGAACCAGGCATCCGTTCGGGCCAGCTTTCGGGTTGCTAAACTGATAGCAAGAAGCGGTAAGCCTTTCACTGACGGAGAGTTTGTTAAGAAATGTATGGATGCTGTCGCGGAGGAGGTGTGTCCCGAGAAGAAAGATGCATTTAATGCCGTAAGTCTGTCGGCGAGTACAATCACCAGACGCGTTGAAGAAAGCAGAAGACGAAAGAATTTGACTTTTTTTCATTGGCACTGGATGAGAGCACGGACGTGCAAGACACAGCGCAACTGCTCATATTTATTCCCAGCCTTCATATCAGTTTGAGTTGGCTGAGTTACAGAACTGTGATGTTCTGAAAGACTCATTCAAGCCCAACAGTCTCATTGACTTCTATGCCGCCCTCCCAAACGACACATATCCAAACATCAAAAAACACGCAATGAAAATGTCCACAGTTTTTGGCAGCACGTATATCTGCGAGAAAACCTTTTCTCGCATGAAACTGCTGAAAACCCCTGAAAACCCCGATGAGATCAAGATTGACAGATGAACATTTGCATCAGTGCTTGAGACTGGCTGTAACTAGAATGGAACCTGATATTCAACTTCTCACCAGCCAGATGCAGGCCCACAGTTCACACTGATGAACATACATAGGTAAGCTCACTTTTCTGACTTGAATGAGTCATTCTGAGCATAAACAAATATAATCATAATAAAATCTACTGGGATAAAATCCATCTTTACAACCATACTGGTAGTGAAATGTATTGTGCTGTGTAGGTGCTCTATCACTTAGTTCAGTTTCTCAACCTGCTTCTTTTGTGGTTTTCACAGGGAAGTTGATGAGAGAGAGCTGCAAACAGCGGTGTCTACAAGCCTACTGGAACCTACAAAAGGATTATAAGGAAGGAACACAAGAACTTTAAGAGACTGTTCATATGTGTCAGAGAGATTCTGCTCTGACAACTGAGCTGAACTTTTATCTGTTAAGATTGTGCATGGCACGACAGAAAGTTCATGTTCCATGGCTTTTTTTTCTATGAAGAACCCAGAGAGTTATTTAGTTATTATTTATTTCCTGTTTTTTCTGTGAAGAACTCAGAGAGGGTTATTTAGTTATTATTTATTTCATTAATAGTGTTATTATTTGTTTCCTGACTTTTTTTCTGTAAAGAACCTGGAAAGGGTTATTTGGTTATGTGTGGCTTTCTGGAAAACAATAATTTTTTTAAGCTCCCCTACGATCGTCACACTTTTTCTGTTACAAACTGACACCGGCCCCCCATCAGAGAAGGGAAAAGTTATGTGGCCCTCACAGGAAAAAGTTTGGGGACCCCTGCATTACAGGATATTCTAAACAGAGTGATATAACATGATAGCTGCATGACAACAAGTAATGAGGAGCGCAGTCTTTCATCCTATCACTTTGACTGTTCTGTTTGTGGCTTCTCCAGCCTTCAAATGGAGTTCACATTATGACTCTATCTCTCTCTATGCCACCGATGGATATATAGGGGCCCTTTAATTGTATCTAAGCTGTCTGTGTGTGACGTCAGTGTGAAGGGTTATTCAGAGGTGTGTGTGGGACTTCTGTCTGCATCTTTATCCAAAAATGTGTCTGTGTGTCTGTGTGTGTGTCTGTGTGTGTGTCTGTGTGTGTGTGTTTGTGTCTGTGTGTGTGTCTGTGTGTCTGTGTGTGTGTCTGTGTGTCTGTGTGTGTGTCTGTGTGTGTGTGTCTGTGTGTTTGTGTCTGTGTGTGTGTGTCTGTGTGTGTGTCTGTGTGTGTGTTTGCCTGCGTGCAGCATGTATCCTCTCAGTACTCTTCTGCCTTCTGTCTGCGTCCAACTGCAAGTCACATTGTTTTAACAATCCAATCACATTCAATCAGGAAGCTGGTAAACCTGATAGGTTCCTTTCTTACTTAATCTGAGCCTTAGTTCATCTTCTTACTAAAGTCGTTTATGCTAATAATTGACTATGAAAAAATCACATTATGGCAAATCACATAATATGTTTCTATTTAAACAATGAATACAAGCATTTTACAGATGACAGTATGTCTACCTAGAGAGAGATGCATTAGCACTGTAGCACTACTATATAATGAGCTACTGTATAACTCTTCACAAATCCAGTTATGTTGAGAGGTAAATGATATGTCATAATATTTATATACAGGCTCAGAATACCCAATATTAACATCAGCACAGTCCTTGTTACAATATATCCTGGTTCACAACCATTATTAGGTTGTTTTGCCCCTCAGTGCAGTACCAGCAGTGTGTTGGTGTGTGTGTGTCTTAGAGAGAGAGAATGAAGTTGTGTGCACTGTAGGGTGCTGTATGTCCTCCCACCGCGCGTCCTCCCACCAGCCCCCTCTGTTGTCATGGTGTTGTTAAAACACTTTCTCACAAATCCAGTGACGATTGTCTAAACATGACTGGTCATTCCATGCCTTTGCAGGACGCCAGGTTTCTGTGTTCAGCTCAACACAGTCCTCCTCCCCATTTTTTGGGTCGTCACTACCATTATCAGGTTGCTGTGAGTGCCAGTAACTACAGGGTAAACAAGAGAAAATAATAATAACACATGCTTAGTTACGGGTCCTTTTCCAACAATGCAGAGTTAAAGTAATTAGGTAATTAAGAAATTCATAAAAAATGTGCTAAACAATTTTGAAAAAATAGTAACACAAAAATAAAAAGTAACGAGCCTATATACGAGTATCAATGTCGAGTCAATGTGCAGGGGTACGAGGTATGTAGTTGAGGTAATTGAGTTAATATGGAAAAAATTCACACAGCTTGACTTTTTCAATTGTAGTTATGTTACAAAGTGGGATTAATATTGACTTAAATAGTATTTTTTGACAATAATTTACATAAAATACTAACATTTCTTCGAAGATTTGCGTAAGTATTCAACCAGCAAATGTTAGAATCACCCTTTGTCTTTTAGGTAATTTTTTAAAGAGCTTTCCACACCAGGATTGTGCAACATTTGTCCATTATTCTTAGAAAAAAATATTCAAGCTCTGTCAAATTTCATTGCTGATCTTTGCTAGACAACTATTTTTTTGGTCTTGCCATACATTTTCAAGCAGATTTAAATCAAAACTTTCAAAACTAGGAACATTCACTGCCTTCTTGGTTAGGAACTCCAGTGTCGGTTTGGCATTGTGTTTTAGTTTATTGTCTTGTGTCACGCCCTGACCTTAGTATTCTTTGTTTTCTTTATTATTTTGGTTAGCTCAGGGTGTGACATGGGTGATGTATGTGTTTTTGTTCCTGTCTAGGGGTTTTGTATGTCTATGGTTAGTTGCCTATGTCTGCACTTGTTTATATATAGCGTCACGTTCGTTTTGTTGTTTTGTAAAGTGTGTTTAGTGTTTCTTCGTTAATAAATAGAAGAATGTATCCACATCACGCTGCGCCTTGGTCTCCTCCATTCAACGAACGTGACATCTTGCTGAAAGGTGATTTCATTTGCCAATGTCTGGTGGAAAACAGGTTTTACTCTAGGATTTTGCCTGTGCTTATCTCCATTCCATCCTTAAATCCTTAACTTCTCTAGGATAGGGGGCAGCATTTGGAATTTTGGATGAAAAGCGTGCCCAAATTAAACTGCCTCATGCCCAGAAACTAAGATATGCATATTATTAGTAGATTTGGATAGAAAACACTCTGAAGTTTCTAAAACTGTTTGAATCACATCTGTGACTGTAACAGAACTTATTTGGCAGGCGAAACCCAGAGGACAAACCACTCTTTTTTCAATGGGATTTCATTGTGAATCCAGATTTCTAAGGGACTTTCTTGCAGTTCCTACTTCTTCCACTGGATGTCAACAGTCTTTAGAAATTGGTTGAGGTTTTTCGTTTGAGAAATGAAGAAATAAAACTGTTCAGAATGAGGCTTGAGAGAATGTGAATGTGTTATTTCATCAACGTCACCGGCTTTCTAGCCATCGCCGCGCCATTTTTCATATGTTCATTTGTTTTGTCTTGTTCAATACACACCTGGTTTTCATTCCTCAATCAATCTACATGTATTTAGTCCTCTGTTCCCCATATTGTCTTTGTGTGTAATTGTTCATTGTTTATGGTGTATGTTCACGCGAGATACTTTTATAGTTTATGTTCCGTGTGTTTGGGCACTTATGTCATTTTTCGTGCCCATTGTTGAACAGAATAAAAGTGTGCCTGTTTACTCTACTCTGCTCTCCTGCACCTGACTTCGCCTCCCTTACACAGCCATAACACCCAATTTTCATGGTTCACAAGAATAAACGCTGGTGATACAGAGCAAGACACGGGGAGTCCTGTGAGATTAAGGAGAAAGGGAAACCAGGCAACTCTTCCCTCCATTCTATTGGCTAATGTACAGCCACTTGATAATAAGATGGATGACCTCTGATCGAGGATTTGCTACCAACGGGACTCGCGTAACTGCAATATTCTCTGTGTTTCTTATCATGGCTTTTAGCAGCAAGATTTGCGACCTGTTGCCAAGAGAAAAGGGCAACCAGTGAAGAACAAACACCATTGTAAATACAACCCATATTTATGTTTTTTTATTTTCCCTTTTGTACTTTGTTATAACACCGTACGTAGCCATAATGTGACATTTGAAATGTCTCTATTCCTTTGAAACTTTTGCGAGTGTAATGTTCACAGTTAATTTTATTTTTTTATTTCACTGTTTATTATCTATTTCACTTTATTTGGCAATGTAAACATATGTTTTCTTTGCCAAAAAAGTACTTTGGAATTGAATTGAGAGAGAGCGACATCTTTGTATATAACCTACATGCAAGGCTACAAAATAAACAATACGTCTTAACATTGACAAAGGCTACTGGCTGATAAACCAAATTTATTGACAGAGACTATTTTTTATTTTTTTATTTTATTTGAGGGAGATAAAAGTCTCCAACTTCAGCGATTTTTGCAATTCGTTCCAGTCACAGGCAGCAGAGAACTGGAAGTAAAGGCGGCCAAATTAGGTGTTGGCTTTAGGGATGATCAGTGATATACACCTGCTGAAGCGCGTGCTACGGGTGGGTGTTGCCATCGTGACCAGTGAACTGAGATAAGGCGGAGCTTTACCTAGCATGGACTTGTAGATGACCTGGAGCCAGTGGGTCTGGCGACGAATATGTAGCGAGGGCCAGCCGACTAGAGCATACAGGTCGCAGTGGTGGGTGGTATAAGGTGCTTTAGTAACAAAACGGATGGCACTGTGATAAACTACATCCAGTTTGCTGAGTAGAGTATTGGAAGCTATTTTGTAGATGACATCGCCGAAGTCAAGGATCGGTAGGATAGTCAGTTTTACTAGGGTAAGTTTGGCGGCGTGAGTGAAGGAGGCTTTGTTGCGAAATAGAAAGCAGACTCTAGGTTTGATTTTAGATTGGAGATGTTTGATATGAGTCTGGAAGGAGAGTTTACAGTCTAGCCAGACACCTCGGTACTTATAGATGTCCACATATTCTAGGTCGGAACCATCCAGGGTGGTGATGCTAGTCGGGCGTGTGGGTGCAGGCAGCGAACGGTTGAAAAGCATGCATTTGGTTTTACTAGCGTTTAAGAGCAGTTGGACGCCACGGAAGGAGTGTGGTATGGCATTGAAGCTCGTTTGGAGGTTAGATAGCACAGTGTCCAAGGAAGGGCCAGAGGTATACAGAATGGTGTCGTCTGCGTAGAGGTGGATCAGGGAATCGCACGCAGCAAGAGCAACATTATTGATATATACAGAGAAAAGAGTTGGCCCGAGAATTGAACCCTGTGGCACCCCCATAGAAACTGCCAGAGGACCGGACAACATGCCCTCCGATTTGACACACTGAACTCTGTCTGCAAAGTAGTTGGTGAACCAGGCCAGGCAGTCATTAGAAAAACCAAGTCTACTGAGTCTGCCGATACGAATATGATGATTGATGAAAGTCGAAAGCTTTGGCCAGGTCAATGACGACGGCTGCACAGTACTGTCTTTTATCGATGGCGGTTATGATATCGTTTAGTTCCTTGAGCGTGGCTGAGGTGCACCCGTGACCGGCTCGGAAACCAGATTGCACATCGGTGGGATTCGAGATGGTCAGTGATCTATGAGGGTGCCCTTGTTTACAGATGTAGGGTTGTACCTGGTGGGTTCCTTGATGATTTGTGTGAGATTGAGGGCATCTATCTTAGATTGTAGGATTGCAGGGGTGTTTAGCATATCCCAGTTTAGGTCACCTAACAGAACAAACTCTGATGCTAGATGGGGGCGATCAATTCACAAATGGTGTCCAGGGCACAGTTGGGAGCTGAGGGGGGTCGGTAGCAGGCGGCAACAGTGAGAGACTTATTTCTGGAGAGAGTAATTTTTTTAATTAGTAGTTCGAACTGTTTGGGTATGGACCTGGAAAGTATGACATTACTTTGCAGGCTATCTCTGCAGAAGACTGCAACTAGACAGTCTGGAGATAGTCCGTTCCTGCCACCTGGAGATAGTACATTCATTTGTACAAGGAACAGACCGTCATTGTTACTAAACTCCTGACTACATTATATACAATTGGGAATGGGAGCAAGAGAGAAAATTCATATATGTACAGTACATTATAGCATTTGGACTAGTCAGTTCTGATTGGAATGTATACATAATTAGTCATTTCAACCATAATTTCCTCCAACAGTATGGAAATCTCAGAATTTTTGGTGGCCTTCCTAAGCCAGGATTCAGACACGGCAAGGACATCAGGGTTGGCAGAGTGTGCTAAAGCAGTGAGTAAAACAAACTTATGGAGGAGGCTTCTGATGTTGACATGCATGAAACCAAGGCTTTTTCGATCACAGAAGTCAACAAATGAGGGTGCCTGGGGACATGCAGGGCCTGGGTTTACCTCCACATCACTCGCGGAACAGAGGAGGAGTAGGATGAGGGTGCGGCTAAAGGCTATCAAAACTGGACACCTAGAGCGTTGGGGACAAAGAATAAAAGGAGCAGATTTCTGGGCGTGGTAGAATATATTCAGGGCATAATGCGCAGACAGGGGTATGGTGGGGTGCTGGTACAGCGGAGGTAAGCCCAAGCACTGGGTGATGATAAGAGAGGTTGTATCTCTGGACATGCTGGTTGTAATGCTGGTTGTAAATGGGTGAGGTCACCGCATGTGTGGGAGGTGGGACAAAGGAGGTATCAGAGGTATGAATAGTGGAGCTAGGGGCTCCATTGTAAACTAAAACAATGATAACTAACCTGAAGAACAGTATACAATGCATATTGACATTTGAGAGAGACATACAACTAGGCATAAAGTAATCACAGGTGTTGATTGGGAGAGCTAGCTAAAACAACAGGTGGGACAACAACAGCAGGTAAAATGTCGATGACTAGGCAGAGAGGGTCGGATTAACTACACACAGAGCCTGAGTTCGCGGCTGGAGCCGACTGATAAAAAAATAAATAAACAGAATGGAGTACCGTGATTAATGGACAGTCCAGCAGGCATCAGCTATGTAGGCAAGTGATCATAGTGTCCAGGGGGCAGCAGTAGATGGAACAGGGAAGCCGCCACTACACTAGCACGCGGGCGACATGGGGTTTAAAGTTAGTAGCCCGGTGCTAGTAGGAGCGTCTGCTCCGACGGAGGCCGGTTGAAGGCACAGCGGATGGAGTATTCGTCGGTAGACCAGTCGTAGTGGTGCGGCGGGGCGCCGTGTCGACAGAGAATCCAAGCCAGATGGCGAAAGAGGTATTGTAGAATGTAGTTTGCTAGCCGGGAGATGCGCCTGGCTAACGGCTAACTGGTGCTAGCTTCGAGGAACCACTATAGCCAATCGGTAGCAGCGGTGATCCGGTGCCAAGGTCCAGAGTTTACAGCAAGGATCCGGTGGTGTATTGGGCTCTAGCCATGTATGAGTGGGGTTCGGGTGAACAGCTGAGTAGGCCGGGAGGTGGGCCTCAGGGATAGCTTCGGTACTGGGTGCCACGGTGAGTGCAAGCTAGCTGTGATCTAGCTAGCTGCAAGCTAGCTGTGAAGATCAGAAGTAGTGGTCCAGGGATTACGGCAGGAATCCGGCGTTGTTGTGGAGAGACAGTCTGATACTGGTAGACTGGCGAGTATTATCCAGGCTAAAAACAGGGCTGGTATCTGTGCAGAAGGTAAAAGCCGCTAGCAGTGGCTAACAATGACTAAATAGCTTGTAGCTAATTAGCTGGTTAGCTTCTGGAGGTTCTTGAATGTGTTCTAAAATTAAAAATAATAGCGATTCCGTATCACATTGGGTGAGGCAGGTTACCGGAAGGTATAATCGAATTAAAAATCGAAAAGAGATTGAAAAATATATACAAAAAAATATGAAAAATACAAAAGTACACGAGAGGACGAACAAACAAGTCTTCACTGCTACGCCATCTTGGAATCGAGCACCCTGTAATGCAGCACCCTGTAATACCTACAGTTTACTGAACCACTGTGCTATAGAGGAATGAGCACTGTGCTCAATAATGACTGGTTACAGCTCTACCTTCAGTTACTGCTAGAGGAATGAGCACTGTGCTCAACAATAACTGGTTACAGCTTTACCTTCAGTTACTACAAGAGGAATGTACACTGTGCTCAACAATGACTGGTTACATCTCTACCTCCAGTTACTGATAAAGGAATGAGCACTGTGCTCAATAATGACTGGTTACAGCTCTACCTCCAGTTACTGATAGAGGAATGAGCACTGTGACTGGTTACAACTCTAAACAATGCAAAACATATATCTTTAGCTTAAATTGACAGATTTGTATCAGGGCCGTGGTTGTGTGCAGTGTTTTAGGGGGCATATCCAGCCCTACCGCACCTCCTTACCCATCCAAATAAAATATTTAAATATTGATCATTTATTTGACCGAGATGCGCGCCAACTGAAAGACGCATCAATCTCGGTTAAAGCATCCAAGCGAGCAAAACAGTGCCACTCTGTCTCGGTGTGTGTAGCCATGTATCTGATGCTGTCTGGACCAAAAGAGTATGGAATGTCATACGATTTCTGAC
This sequence comes from Oncorhynchus nerka, assembly GCF_034236695.1. Classification (NCBI taxonomy): domain Eukaryota; kingdom Metazoa; phylum Chordata; class Actinopteri; order Salmoniformes; family Salmonidae; genus Oncorhynchus; species Oncorhynchus nerka. The sequence continues at coordinate 18,658,286 of NC_088413.1, read as the reverse complement.
CAGACAGCATCAGATACACGGGCTGCATATAGAGGGCTGCTGTTTGGCTCAATAGGTTGCTTTCTCCGGTGACATAGTTTCAACAGAGAGGAAGACGCAAAGCGAGAGGGCTCACTCTCGCCAAAATAGGTCCAGTAAAATCCCAATGCGTTTCTATGAGAACAATATGCAGACTTAAGCTTGTCACCTTTGGGACAAGACTCCCATTGATAGGGCATCTCGTCATTATATACATGTCTCTGGTTTCAGCATCTTGCCAATAGGAAAGGACAATTGACGGGTGCACAGTACACTGTTTTAAGATGCTGGATTGCCCTAAGGCAAAATGTATGTGTTGCCAAAATTATATCATTACTCCTGTCTAAATAAAATCATTAAACATACTTCACCAGGGAGCATGACTTAGCCACAGAGGATTATTAGCTTCTTTAACCTTTCTGGGGCAGGGGTTCCGCTAGCGGAACACAGACAACATTCCACTGAAAAGGCAGCGCGTGAAATTCAAAAATATATTGTTTAAATATGTAACTTCCACACATTAACAAGTCCAATACAGCAAGTGAAAGATAAACATCTTATTAATCTACCCATGGTGTCCGATTTCAAAAATGATTTACAGCAAAAGCACAACATATGATTATGTTAGGTCAGAGCCAAGTCAAAAACACACAGCCATTTTTTAAGCCAAAGATAGAAGTCACAAAAAGCAGAAATATAGATCAAATTACCTTTTACCTTCACTAACCTTTGATGATCTTCATCAGATGACACTCATAGGACATCATGTTACACAATACATGTACGTTTTGTTCAATAATGTGCATATTTATATCCAATAATCTCAGTTTACATTGGCACGTTATGTGCAGTAATGTTTTGATTCCAAAACATCCGGTGATTTTGCAGAAATACTAATAATAAACATTGATAAAAGATGCAAGTGTTATTCACAGAATTAAAGATAGACTTATCCTCTATGCAACCGCTGTGTCAGATTTTTTTTTTACTTTACGGAAAAAGAATAATCTGAGAACGGCACTCAGAACCCAAAATAGCCAAAGAAATATCTGCCATTTTGGCGTCAACAGAAGCTACAAAAAAACACTATAAATATTCACTTACCTTTGATGATCTTCATCAGAAGGCACTCCCAGGAATCACAGTTCGACAATAAATGACTGATTTGTTCCCTAAAGTTCCATAAAGCCCATCATTTAGCCACTTGTTGTTAGCATGTTCAGCCCAGTAATCCATCTTCATGAAGCACAACACTTCCTCCAGACAAAAACTCATAAAGTTCCGTTACAGGTCATAGAAACAAGTCAAATGATGTATGCAATCCATATTTAGGATGTTTTTAACATTAATCATCGATAAGGTTCCAACCGGAGAATTTCATTGTCTAAAGAAAAGCATTGGAACGAGAGCATACTCTCTCGTGACCGCGCATCATGAGACCGAAGCTCTCTGCCAGACCACTCACTAAAAGAGCTCCTATGAGCCCCTCCTTTATAGTAAAATAGTAAAACCAATATCTAAAGACGGTGACATCTAGTGGAAGCCCTAGGAAGTGCGTGCACATCCATAAACTAACAGTGATTTCAATAGGCATTGTTTTGAAAATCGATTTCTCACTTCCTGTTTGGATTTCTTCTCAGGATTTTGTCTGCCATATGAGTTCTGTTATACTCACAGACATCATTCAAACAGTTTTAGAAACGTCAGAGTGTTTTCTATTCAATACTAATAATAATATGCATATATTAGCATCTGAGACAGAGTAGGAGGCAGTTCAGTTTGGGCACGCTATTCATCCAAAAGTGAAAATGCTGCCCCCTATCCCTAAATAGTTGTGTGTTTGTGAAGCCCGCGAATGGGTAGTGGGTGTGGCAATAGGTAGCTGATTGAGTTACGGCTGTCAGTGAAAAGCATCTAAAATATGTGTGACGATAATGTGTTTTGAGTATAATTGAAAATGTTGCATCAATAAGAAGGGGAGGGGGATGTGACAAAGTTTTGGTGCATCTCTTTCCAGAATGCGTTTATGTGTTGGAAAGTGCCCATTTAGTCTGCTTTCTGATTGTCTTAACTTCTTGCGTCGAGCCAACCCAGATCCGGGATCATGACTACAGCCTCAAGCCCATTACCATAACGCAACGTTAACTATTCATGAAAATCGCAAATGAAATGAAATCAATATGCTAGCTCTCAAGCTTAGCCTTTTGTTAACAACACTGTCATCTCAGATTTTCAAAAATATGCTTCTCAACCATAGCAAACTAGCATTTAGCATTTAGCGTTAGCATTTAGCATTTAGCGTTAGCATTAGCAGGCAACATTTTCACAAAAACCAGCAAAAACATTCAATAAATAATTTACCTTTGAAGAACTTTGGATGTTTTCAATGAGGAGACTCAGTTAGATAGCAAATGTTCAGTTCTTCCTGAAAGATTATTTGTGCAGGAGAAATCGGTCCGTTTTCTGCGTCATGTTTGGCTACCAAAAAAAAAACGAAAATTAATTCATCCAAACGCCAAACTTTCTTCCACATTAACTCCATAATATCGACTGAAACATGGTAAACGTTGTTTAGAATCAATCCTCAAGGTGTTTTTCACATATCTATTCATGATATATCATTCCTGGAAGTCTCCTCTCTGTCTCAATCACATGGATGAATGCGAGCAGCTTGGAGATTACACAACAATTTCAACAAAGGACACCGGGCGGACCCCTGGTAAATGTAATCTCTTATGGCCAATCTTCCAATTTATTTTACCTTTATTTTACTAGGCAAGTCAGTTAAGAACAAATTCTTATTTTCAATGACGGCCTAGGAACAGTGGGTTAACTGCCTGTTCAGGGGCAGAACGACAGATTTGTACCTAGTCAGCTCGGGGATTCGAACTTGCAACCTTTCGGTTACTAGTCCAACGCTCTAACCACTAGGATACCCTGCCGCCCCAATGATATGCCTACAAATTTGCGGACGTCACAATGCTGCAGACAACTTGGAGAAACGATAGAAAGGGCAGGCTAATTCGTTCCCTGCGCTTTCACAGCCATATAAGGAGACAATGAAAAACAGAGCGTCAAAAATCCTGCTCATTTCCTGTTTGAAGTTTCATCTTGGTTTCGCCTGTTGCATCAGTTCTGGGGCACTCACAGATAATATCTTTGCAGTTTTGGAAATGTCAGGAGTGTTTTCTTTCCAAAGCTGCCAATTATATGCATAGTCGAGCATCTTTTCACCGTGACAAAATATTGCGCCCTCAAACGGGCATGTTTTTTTATCCAATAATGACATAGCCCTCCAGGACCCTACACCACCCGGTTGAAGGCCATAACACACAACGGACACCACTCATTTTTTCTTCACCTCGCACAAGTCAACGAAGTCTGTCTTTTTTAACATCCATTGCGAATGATAATTCCTCAGTGTTTGAAACATCTTTCCAACACTCCCTAACCTCGATAATCACCAAGACTTGTGAAATAGCAAAATATAATGATGTAATGATCCCTGATATCCAGTGGAAACGTCATTAAAAAACAGCTTTCTGTCCAGAGCTCACTGGTATAGGAGAAACTATGAGCCCGGAATAGACTAGTTGATACAATGTTGCAAGTCCGCTAGTGACAGCTTTGGGCCGGACCAAGTGATAATTAGATACAATGTTGCTCATCACTCTGCAATAGCTCAAGAAGACAGATAGGAAGGGAGACAGACAGGCGGAATAGAGAGATGAATGTGATTGAAAGAACCATCATTTTCATCAGGATATATTCTACTGTTTTCATTTGTCGGCTTTAGGCCGATGTATGTATTTTACTTAATTGATTATGGAAGTTATAGGCCTACTACTGCCTCTATGAGTTCTATGTTCTCATTTCTTTAGGCCGATGGATAACAGTGTATCGATGTGTTCATATGGTAGAGGCTGGTGCTCTCACCATAGTTGAATTTTACCTTCTAGATTTAAAATAATATATATTTTATGATTTTTATGATTAACCACGTGACAATGATTTTGAGAAACAAAAACATTATTATTCAGTCTTATTGTTCCAAAAAAAAAAAATTAATTCATCCAAACGAAATCAACATGTAAAAATAGTCATAGCTTCCTGGAAGGCACGCAGATCGGTGAAATGGCAGCATAAATTGTAAGCTTCCCCAAACTTGAAACTCACTAACTGGCTATGGTCTTTAAACAAATTGTGAACGCATTTTTCAAGCGAGTGCACATAGGAGTTCCCATTAAAAATTGCTCCCTACAGAAAACAAATGCCATTCCAACTGATTAATTCTGGGGATTTTTGTATTATGCTAATAGGATTGACACAGGGGCTGCGTCATTAGACTCTTAATGATTGTTTACTATAGAGCAGAGTTCCTTAAACAGCAGTGCAGAGAAAGTACAGCTATGAAAAGCCAATTTCTCAGAGATCCAATCAGAGATCCAATTGATCCAACCTATGAGAAGCCAATTTCTCAGAGATCCAATTGTTTGAAGAGGAACAGTGACTGTATGAACAACACAGAGAAATGGTCCTACTTCTTAAACTGTGATCAGTGAAATTATAGAGCAATAGTCTATGACCTTAAAAACGTGGTCAGTGTTATGAGAGCAGTAGTCTCTTACCTTGGGGTGGTCAGTGTTATTATATAGCAGTAGTCTCTTATTTTGGGGTGGTCAGTGTTATTATAGATCAGTAGTCTCTTACCTTGTGGTGGTCAGTGTTATTATAGAGCAGTAGTCTCTTACCTTGGGGTGGTCAGTGTTATTAAAGATCAGTAGTCTCTTACCTTGGGGTGGTCAGTGTTATTATAGAGCAGTAGTCTCTTACCTTGGGGTGGTCAGTGTTATTATAGAGCAGTAGTCTCTTACCTTGGGGTGGTCAGTGTTATTATAGAGCAGTAGTCTCTTATTTTGGGGTGGTCAGTGTTATTATAGAGCAGTAGTCTCTTACCTTGGGGTGGTCAGTGTTATTATAGAGCAGTAGTCTCTTACCTTGGGGTGGTCAGTGTTATTATATAGCAGTAGTCTCTTACCTTGGGGTGGTTAGGAGTCAGTTTATTAATATAGCAGTAGTCTCTTAACCATTTGGACCATAGGAAGGAGACAGACAGGCGGAATTGAGAAACAAAAACATTAGATCAGTGTAATCATAGAGCAGTAGTATTTACCATTAGGAGTGGTCCGTGTTATTAATAGAGCAGTAGTCTCTTACCTTGGGAGTGGTCAGTGTTAATATAGAGTAGATAGTCTCTCACCATTAGGGTGTCAGTTAGAAAATATATACAGTAGATATTACCTTAACCAGTGGTAGAAATGTTATTATAGAGCAGTAGTCTTACCATTGGAAGTTAGAAAGTTATCATAGAGCAGTAGATCTCTACCTTGGGGTGGTCAGTGTTATTAATATACAGTAGATGGTCTTACCTTAAACAAATTGGTCAGTGAAATTATAGAGCAGTAGTCTTTACCTTAGGGTGGTCAGTGTTATTAATAGAGCAGTAGTCTTACCTTGGGGTGGTCAGTGTTATTATAGAGCAGTATTCTCATTAGAAGTTTGTGGTAATCATATAGTAGAGTATCTTACCCATTTGCAGGTCAGTTAACAAAGGTAATCATACAGTAGATATTACCATGAGTCAGGTAGAATGTTTGAATGCCATTAGATATTGCCTTTGGAATCAGTGTAGAAAGGTAATCAATCAACAGTAGAGTATTAATAGGAGTCAGGTGGAAAGTGTAATCATACAGTAGATGTTACCATTAGGGTGGAGAGTTAGAAAGGTAATCATACAGTAGATGTTACCATTGGAGACAGTTAGAAAGTTAATCATAGAGTAGATATTACCATTAGGAGTCAGTTAGAGAGAAGGTAAATAAAGAGTAGATATTACCATTGGCAATCAGTGCATAATGTAATCTCTAAATCTTAACATTAAAGTCAGTAACTTACGGAACAGAAGTAGAACACCATTAGGGTGGTTAGAAAATCAAAGTAGATATTACTATTGGGGTGTCAGGTAAATACTAATCATCCCAAATGGTAGTTAACCCAGTAGTGCATTAAACAATGTTTTTGAATAGAGAATACAGCTCCATGAGGAGGAGTGAATAGAGTGAGTCCCATCTTCAGGTGGATAGAGCCCTGAAACACACCACACACACACACACAGCACTTCTTACACACCCTGAAACCTCCACACATGACACCACACAGCACACACTTATTGGTGGATAGAGCCACTGAAACCTCCACACACACCTACAGCCTTCTTATTGGTGGATGACAGCCCTGAAACCTTGACAAATACAGCCTGTTATTGGTGTATAGATAGGCCCATGAAATATAGCAGTTGACACCTAAAAGAAAGCGTCCTCCCACCTTCTGAAATGGTGGATCTCAATTTCAGGATGCAAGAAATGACCATCCATTATACAAAAATGATAGTTTTGAAAACTATTGGTTATAGACAAAACCTCCTAACACCTAACAGCCTATTATATTTAGGGTTCTGATGGATACAACAGTTAACCTCCTGACACTCATGAGCCTTTAAAAATTATATTGTTGGAGAATCAGATCGACATGTCATAAATGTTTAAGACAAAAACAATGAATGTAGCAACTGCTGATTTCCCTTTAAATATGCAAATAGATGCTTCTTATTTTATAGATATTAGGACTAGAGATCTTTGTTAGAGAGGTGAAATCATTCCCTTGCTGTAGTAGCTATTATTTGTTATGCAGATGAGTGAGGACCCAACAGTTAGAAACAGAGTAATGTCCAAACAGGGAAAGATAAATCCTACCATTTACAGGAGAGTTGAAACAGGTAATCATAAAGCCTCTATATTTGCATTAGAGTCCTCCTTCTAATCAGTACAGTAGATATTGCCATTAGAGCAGTTAGAAACAGACTGCAATCATCTGGGTAGATGTTACCAGAGACACCTGCTCAGGTAGAAGGTAATCATACAGTAGATATTACCATTAGGACAGATAGAAAGGTAATCATACAGTAGAATCCATTAGGACAGAAGCAGTAATATTACCATTAACAGTGAGAGAAATAGAGATATTACTTAATCAGAGAAAGGTAATCAAACAGTAGATATTACCAGTAGAAGTCAGTTAGAAAGGTAATCATACAGTAGATATTACCATTAGAGTCAGGTAGAAAGGTAACAGTAGATATTACCATTAGGAAACAGGTAGAAAGGTAATCATACAGTAGATGTTACCATTAGGAGAATGTTGAATCATCAGCATACATCATACAGGATATTACCATTAGTGAGTCAGTTAGAAAGGTAATCATTTACAGGGCCAGGTAGAAAGCTTACCATTAGGGGTATAATCCCAGAGTCCTGTTAGAAAGGTAATAAGATAAACAGTAGATATTACTATTAGGAGTCAGGTAGAAAGGTAATCATACATGTTATTAGTGATAGGTTTAAAAGAGACATTTAAACAATTATTGTTAAACAATGTATTTTGAAAACCAGAATACAGCAATGAGGAGAGTGAAGAGATATTTAACAATTATTTACTTAACAAACAGTAAGATATTTCTGTCCTGCTAATGTTGTGTTTCATGTCCTCCACTCTAGCACCCTGCAGCTTATCTGGGTGTATGGTGTCGTGGAAATTTCCTCTATTTACCAAATCATGGGAGCAAACCACACACACACGTCAGAGTTAGTTATAAAAGTCCATCTTTAATTATATGAGCTCTATCAAAGTCCTGTGACTCTCAGATAAATTCAGTGTCACCCCAGTGAATTCTCTGAGAGACCCCTTACAATGCAACTGAGTTCCTTTTAATAGCAAAGACACACATAGTCAGACAGCATAGACATAATTCATCGTTCAGCTTTGTCCCCTTTCCCAAACCCCAGAACCATAAACCAATTCCTAACAGGCATATATCAAATTGTCATTTAGATACAACCCACTCTAAATACAAACTCCTGGACAAACTCACGGAGAGGAGAATGAGGCTATAGGTTAAGATAGAAACAACATAAGAGGGAGCATAGAATGATTCCAGACACTGCAACCCTTCTTTCCCCACTAGAAAAGATAGGGAGTAAAAGATATGTTTACACATGATGACACTTTGACCTCTCCCCTCTCTGCGGCCCATGCAACTTAGTTTTGACCTAGAACAGATAACTGCAACCTCACCACAGAATTACACAAAAATACCATTCTGATGAGAAGTAACTTACACACATTTGATGAATATTAAACATCTTACAAATGTTACCAACAAATTCTGATCCTTCCACGACAATGGTTTTACTAGGGATAGCTTGAGCTGACAATTGATTGACTTGGTGATAAAACCATCAGCTGGCATTCCAGTGACAGGATGTGGGGTGGTTGTAATTGTGATAGAGACAACTAGACCTCAATGGTCCTTAGACATCCTGACATCTGGGACATTAGGTCAGGGTCGGGGGTTAAGATAACACCAGGTGCAGATAAAGACAGGATGAGCCCAAAGTGGTTTATGGTGCCCCTCAGTCTATATGGGGGGGTGGATCCAAGCATTCTAGGTATTCGCTATATAAACTGTGTATTGTCTGTAACGGATAAGCTCTCAGCCTGACAGTCAGTTAAGACTGTTGGGCTGACGGTTTCATTATTGCAATAATTAATCAATATTAAATAAAGATGATTGTTTGAATAAATGACCAAGTGTCTCTAAGTACTGAATTTCCATGATAAACTTCCACCAGTAGACCAGGAAGTTACTCAGGAATCATAAAAAGGTGAAAAGAAGTAGAAGGAGGTGACCAGCTACAGACCAATTACAACAACATGGCTAAGGAGAGAGACCAGCTACAGAACAATTACAACAACCTGACTAAGGAGAGAGACCAGCTACGGAACAATTACAACAACCTGACTAAAGAGAGAGATCAGCTGGAGAAGGAGTAGAAGAGATAGCAGAGGAGATAGGAAGAGAGGAGATAGGAGGAGATAGCAGAGGAGATAGGAGGAGAGGAATCTAAGAAAGACTAATTGAGATAGAGCCTTCGTGTCAGAAAGAGACATAGAGGAGGAAGAAGAACATTAAGAGAATAATGAAGGGAGGGAAAAAAGACAACTAATTGTTCTTTTTAGATTTAGAGGAGAGTGTGTAGTCATACTGTACTCTGTAAAATGCTTCTTCATTATTTTTATTAGCAACATCGCCATCAGCTTATGCTTAGTTAAAAATACATGTTTTCAAAAAACAGTGTGACCTGCAGTTGGACACACACAGATGGCAGAACAGTACTGAGAGCACACACACACACACACACACACACACACACACACACACACTTCCCTTTGAAAATTCTGAGAAAGATGCCGACGTAGATTTCCCCCACACACTTCTGAATAACTCCTTACACTGATGTCACACACTTCTGAATAACTCCTTACACTGACGTCACACACAGACAGTATAGAAAGACAAAAGGCCCCTATATGTCATCAGGCCATTGGTGATGTATGTGATGAAATAGGTGGCTGGCCACAGAATACAAGCCATAACGTGACCTCAGTTTGAAGGTCGGGGTGTCAAAGTCTCAGTAATACTATATGATCTATATGTGACTTCAGAGGGTCACATTTTTTTTATCCACTAAAATATATGATTACTTGAAATATTACCTGAATCATATGTTTAAATCATATGCACGGTGGGAAACAAAAATGTTTTCATTTGAAGCTAAAGTGTGGGAAGTCACGTGGTGAAAAGTGATGAGTTGATTTGCCAGTTTCAGTTAAAACAATGTCACTTACAGTAAGGCACAGGAACAGACACAGGACAGAGGTAATGATGTCACAAGAACCTGGGTAGTCTTAACATAGAGCTGTTAGACTGAAACACAGTATGTTGTTGGAAATGTCTGAGAACATTTATACTGAGCCCACCTGAAGAGTCTTACCAGTCAACGTCTAGTGAAAAGTTAGCTATTCGCTGGCGCAAGTGAGGACACTTCAGGCTGAGGAGTAAGTTTCACACATCCCCATGTGCTACACATGCACACACATACACACACACACACACACACACACACACACACACACACCAGTTACTGGCCAGTTACTACAACCTGACTGAGGAGAGAGACCAGCTACAGACTAGTTACTGTAATACAGTATGTTGTAATTTAACATTAAGGACATCTAGTTGTTAAAGGACTAATGAATAACTATTGTATGGAGTAACATCTAGTTGTTAAAGGACTAATGAATCACTATGGTATGGAGTAACATCTAGTTGTTAAAGGACTAATGAATCACTATGGTATGGAGTAACATCTAGTTGTTAAAGGACTAATGAATCACGATGGTATGGAGTAACATCTAGTTGTTAAAGGACTAATTAATCACTATGGTATGGAGTAACATCTAGTTGTTAAAGGACTAATGGATCACTATGGTATGGACTAACATCTAGTTGTTAAAGGACTAATGAATCACTATGGTATGAAGTAACATCTAGTTGATAAAGGACTAATTAATCACTATGGTATGGAGTAACATCAAGTTGTTAAAGGACTAATGAATCACTATGGTATGGACTAACATCTAGTTGATAAAGGACTAATGAATCACTATGGTATGGAGAAACATCTAGTTGTTAAAGGACTAATTAATCACTATGGTATGGAGTAACATCTAGTTGTTAAAGGACTAATTAATCACTATGGTATGGAGTAACATCTAGTTGTTAAAGGACTAATGCATCACTATGGTATGGAGTAACATCTAGTTGTTAAAGGACTAATGAATCACTATGGTATGGAGTAACATCTAGTTGTTAAAGGACTAATTAATCACTATGGTATGGAGTAACATCTAGTTGTTAAAGGACTAATGAATCACTATGGTATGGAGTAACATCTAGTTGTTAAAGGACTAATGAATCACTATGGTATGAAGTAACATCTAGTTGTTAAAGGACTAATGAATCACTATGGTATGGACTAACATCTAGTTGATAAAGGACTAATGAATCACTATGGTATGGAGTAACATCTAGTTATTAAAGGACTAATGAATCACTATGGTATGGAGTAACATCTAGTTGTTAAAGGACTAATTAATCACTATGGTATGGAGAGGTAACATCTAGTTGTTAAAGGACTAATGAATCACTATGGTATGGAGTTTTTGACATCTAGTTGTTAAAGGACTTTGTGCATCACTATGGTATGGAGTAACATCTAGTTGTTAATGGACTAATGAATCACTATGGTATGGAGTAACATCTAGGTGTTAAAGGACTAATGAATCACTATGGTATGGAGTAACATCTAGGTGTTAAAGGACTAATGAATCACTATGGTATGGAGTAACATCTAGTTGTTAAAGGACTAATGCATCACTATGGTATGGAGTAACATCTAGGTGTTAAAGGACTAATGAATCACTATGGTATGGAGTAACATCTAGTTGTTAAAGGACTAATGAATCACTATGGTATGGAGTAACATCTAGGTGTTAAAGGACTAATGAATCACTATGGTATGGAGTAACATCTAGGTGTTAAAGAATACTAATGAATCACTATGGTATGGAGTAACATCTAGTTGTTAAAGGACTAATGAATCACTATGGTATGGAGTAACATCTAGGTGTTAAAGGACTAATGAATCACTATGGTATGGAGTAACATCTAGTTATTAAAGGACTAATGAATCACTATGGTATGGAGTAACATCTAGTTGTTAAAGGACTAATGAATCACTATGGTATGGAGTAACATCTAGTTGTTAAAGGACTAATGAATCACTATGGTATGGTGAAGCAGTGTGTAATAGATTGATAATTGACATGATGTCAAATAGGAGAGAGGGATGATTTGTTTATTGTACAGGAGAGGGAAGATCTAATTGTGGTGCTATGTCATATAGGAGAGAGGGATGATTTATTGTACAGGAGCCAAGTGACTTGGTGTCATATAGAGAGAGGGATGATTTATTGTACAGGAGAGGGCTGGGGGCGCACGTGGTGATGTCAAATAGGAGAGAGGGATGATTTATTGGCCCTGTCCCACAGGAGAGGGCTCAGAACGCACGTGATGTCATATAGGAGAGATTTATGATTTGTTTATTGTATGGGAGGGGCTCAGAACATCAGTTGTTATATAGGACTAGAATGATTTATTGTATGGAGAGGGGACTCAGAACCTGTGATGTCATATAGTTGAGGGATGATTTATCACAGGAGGGCTAACATCTGAGTTGACATATAGGACTAGAGGATGATTTATTGTACAGGAGAGGGCTTATTAAAGGACGTGATGTCAAATAGGAGATGGATGATTTAGTTGTAATGGAGAGGGCTAGAACGCACGTGATGACATATAGGAGAGAGGGATGATTTATTGTACAGGAGAGGGCTTGACACGTGATGACATATAGGAGAGAGGGATGATTTATTGTACAGGAGAGGGCTCAGAACGCACGTGATGACATATAGGAGAGAGGGATGATTTATTGTACAGGAGAGGGCTCAGAACGCACGTGATGTCATATAGGAGAGAGGGATGATTTATTGTACAGGAGAGGGCTCAGAACGCACGTGATGTCATATAGGAGAGAGGGATGATTTATTGTACAGGAGAGGGCTCAGAACGCACGTGATGTCAAATAGGAGAGATTTTTGAAAATGTTTCATTGTAAAAAGTTTCATTTGTTCAATTCTTCTATTGGAAAATGTATTTAGACGTCTTGTTTTCGACCCAAATCAATAAACATATTAACCAGCATCATCTTAGTTAATTTATTAATTTACTAGACCTACTATTGACCAATAATAACTTGTGTTTGGGTTGACTAATCACTTATATTATTAGGCCAAAAAAACATGAGAAAGAGGAAGAAATAAAGCACAGAACAGAATGAACAAGGGATGAAGAGGACGATAAACACAACTGTCTGGTCCACAAGGCTGAATCTCAAATAGCATCCTATTCCCTATGTAGTGCAGATAAAGAGAATATGGTGCCATTTGTTTCACATCCCAATAGTCTACATCTTATTGGTGGATAGAGACTTGACACATTCTAACACCTAGAGCCTTCTTATTGGTGGATAGAGACTTGAAACATCATGTCACCAGCTGTGGGCCACAGACAGAGAACAGAGAAGTGCAGGATTTAGACACATCAGACCAACTACTGCTCAGTCAGTTAGAAAGGTAATCATACAGTAGATATTACCATTAGGAGTCAGTTAGAAAGGTAATCATACAGTAGATATTACCATTAGGAGTCAGTTAGAAAGGTAATCATACAGTAGATATTACCATTAGGAGTCATTTAGAAAGGTAATCATACAGTAGATATTACCATTAGGAGTCAGTTAGAAAGGTAATCATACAGTAAGTTAATACAGTAAGTAAGAATCATAAATATTACAATAAGATGTCAGACAGACTTAATTAGTTGATTTATGGATTGATTGGTTTATTCATTGATATCCGGTACGGTTAGTTAAGATGGCCGAGTATGTCAACAAAGAGATGATTGAATTGAACAAAGTTACTGAAGAAAACCGGAAGAGATTAACGAGGAGCATGAAGACTGAAACCCATCTCTCAGGTAAGAACTAAGTATTCTAAGTATCTTAGTGTCTCACACAGTAGCTGAGGCACGCATGCACACAAACACACACTAATACCACAGGCTAGAAAAACACATCTACATATTTATTGTTCTGTCTTCTGGGTGGTTCAGTTGGTACGGAGCATCGTGTTCAAAACTTGCTGAGGTCACGTACACTAAAATGTATCAATTCAATGTATTTTTTTCTTCAGCTATTGAAAGTATTAGGAACTATTTAAATATGATTAATTGAAAATAACCTTTTTAAACAACAACACATTGGAAACCCAGACTGAGGAGCTGTAGAACTGCAATCACTCTCAGTATTTCACTTTTATTTACCTAGGCAAGGCAAGTTTAGAACAAATTCTAATATTCAATGATGGCTTAGGAACTGCCTGTTCAGGGACAGAACAACAGATTTGTACTTTGTCAGCTCAGGGATTTGAACTTGCAGCCTTTCAGTTATTAGTCCAACACTCTAACCACTATGCTAACCTGCCACCCCAGTGTGTCTGCAAGGGGTGACCATCCATGATCAAAATGATAGTTTGAACCATTTGAGGCTGTGCAGTGTTTGTTTACAATTCCATTGTTTATAATTCCATGGTAAAACAAGTTTATATTTGGGTTCTGATGGGGCTAGACAATTAAACTAAGTTCAGCTTTCTAAGATACATTTTTAAAGAATCAATTCAGTAAATATTATGAATTTAAATGTGTACATTTTTTAAAATACAGAAATCGCAAATTGACCCTTTAAATCATGCTATGACTATATTGTGTTACTTTGGTCATTTCTTCATACATTTGCTTCCTGTTTATCAGATTGGAGATGACCGCAAGGTTGAGTAAACTGTTGCTGCCAACCCTCAAATTGGGGGAAAACCAAAGACACATTGGAAATGTTTGGTTAGGGATGTGTGTTCTCTTTTAATTTGAACCATTAGTGATGATGGTGTGTATGTGTCTGTCGGGGTGTGTGTATGTGTGTGTGTGTGTGTCAGCGAGTGTGTGTTCCTCTGCAGATGGAAGACTTAGACCCTACAGGCTGGCTGCTGGGTGTTTAGGAGTGCTGTGTGTTCTACAAGTCACTCTCAACATCTCCCTGAGGCTGGCTTTCTGTGAGTGAGGCTGTGTCCCAAATGACACCCTATTAGCGCTCTGGTCAAATGTAGTGCACTATATAGGGTATAGGGTGCCATTTGGGACACTATTTCCCATTTGGGACACTATTCCATGTGTAGTGCATTACTTTTGACCAGGGCCCATAGGACAGATATGTATTTTATTATCACACCATAGTTCTGTACTTACAGTGCAGGGATCACAATTCAGACTTGATGTTACATAATGTTGTTGTTGACATGGTCCATGAAAAAAGTAGTATGTACTGTAACTGGTACACTAGGCCTTGTGTACATCACTGAAAATGGTGAACAATGTAAACACCACAACCAGAGCTGTGTTCCAAATAGCACCCTATCCTCTTTAAAAGGCACTACTTTTGACCAGGGTACATAGGGCTTTGGTCCTCGGTACTGCACTACAGAAGGAATAGGGTGTCATTTGGGACGCATCACATGCAGGAACTTCTTTGTTTTTCAGCTGGCTCTAACGAAGAGAGAAACCAGTTAAAGGCTTGTTACAACACCACCAGCCTGCCGCAAGACAGAGACCAGTCAGATACCAGTAGTCGTGTCATTAACCTGTGTACAGAAAGAGACCAGCTGCAGAAGGAGAGAGACCGGTGCCGGAAGAACATGAACCAGCTAGAGAGGATGAGAGGCCAGTTACTGAGGGAGAGAGACCAGTTAGAGAGTGAGAGAGACCAGTTACTGAGGGAGAGAGACCAGTTACTAAAGGAGAAAGACCAGGTACTTAAGGAGAGAGACCAGTTACAGAGTGAGAGAGACCAGTTACAGACTGAGAGAGACCAGTTACAGAGTGAGAGAGACCAGTCAGAGAAAACAGATGACAAAATACAGTTACAGGAGCGTAATAATGCCCTGACTAAAGACAGGGACATGTTGAGAGACAGGGTCAGTGTTCTGACCAATGAGAAGGTGGCGCTGGAGAAGAGGCTCTCTGTGAGTGGTAAGTAGTCAAGTCAGACACTAGGGCTGCATCCCTCTTCTCTACCCTTCATTCTCCTGAAGGGTGATTTTACAGTCTGACCTCAAATACTAGACGTAACATAGTAAAAGTAAATCTGTGGCACTCAAATTACTGTGATATGTTACGTTTGGTATAGTTACAAAAGAGAGAAGGTTACTTAAGGCAAAAAAAGAAGGGATGTAAAGGTTTTCCTCCTCTTCCTGTGAAGAGGAGAGGCGAGAAGGATCGGAGGACCAATATGCGGCGTGGTAAGTGTCCATGGTTCTTTCAATGAGAAATACTCAACATGAACACAACTGATACAAAGAACACTAAACGTGAAACGAACGAAAACCAAAACAGTACCGTGTGGTGAAAAACACAGACACGGAAACAAACACCCACAAACACACAGTGAAACCCAGGCTACCTAAGTATGATTCTCAATCAGAGACAACTAATGACACCTGCTTCTGATTGAGAACCATACTAGGCCGAAACATAGAAATCCCGAAATCATAGAAAAAACAAACATAGACTGCCCACCCCAACTCACGCCCTGACCATACTAAATAATGACTAAACAAAGGAACTAAAGGTCAGAACGTGACAAGGGAAGATGGAACTGTCTATCAACTCAAAGATTGTGTGTTCAAATCACATCATGGACGACATCAGTATTTTTAACTTATTAGCAACTTTGCAACTACTTACTACTTTTTATCTACTTTGTAACTATAAACTTAACATGTGAGCTAACCATTCCCATAACCTTAAAGTAACCCCTAACCCTAAACTTAATCCCTAAAACCTAGCCTAGATAATGTTAGCAACCGACCCACATAGCTAACATTAGCCACAACAAAGTGAAATTCATAACATATCATACAAAATTGACGATGGACATCTACAAATTAATACATACTATGTGAGATTTTACATTTCATACTAACGTTTGCCATGTTACATTTGTTGCTGAGACCAGGGTGGAACAACACTGTGTGCTGTGCACACAATCATGGATTCACCAATAGTTAAATGACAATGTGAATGAAAATATTCAGTACAATAAACACGTGTTATATATTTCACATATTATGTACATTTCTTCAACAGAGCTAAATATTTGTCCGAAAATCTGCAATTCTTGTCCGGAGGGTTGGAGGCTGTTGGGATCCAGCTGTTACTTCCTGTCAACTCAGAGGAAAACCTGGGAAGAGAGCAGACTGGATTGTATGAACAGAGGAGCAGACCTGATGATCATAAACAGCGAGGAGGAACGAGTGAGTGAGTGAGTGAGTGAGTGAGTGAGTGAGTGAGTGAGTGAGTGAGTGAGTGAGTGAGTGAGTGAGTGAGTGAGTGAGTGAGTGAGTGAGTGAGAATCAATGTAACTGGTCAGTAATTTATCTTCCAGTACTTAACACATGCAGTCTATAGTAGTTGACAATATCAGTATCTTTCTCAACAACAGAAGTTTCTCTGTGGCCTCAACAAGATTGTCTGGATTGGTCTGACTGACTCCGTTACTGGGAGGACATGGAAATGGATGC
This sequence comes from Oncorhynchus nerka, assembly GCF_034236695.1. Lineage (NCBI taxonomy): Eukaryota > Metazoa > Chordata > Actinopteri > Salmoniformes > Salmonidae > Oncorhynchus > Oncorhynchus nerka. The sequence continues at coordinate 18,641,003 of NC_088413.1, read as the reverse complement.
ATGGCACACCACTGACCACGGCAAGGTAAGAGTCTAATGCTCTAATAACAATGACCACCCCAAGGTAAGAGTCTAATGCTCTAATAACACTGACCACCCCAAGGTAGGAGACTACAGCTCTATTATAACACTGACCACCCCAAGGTAAGAGACTACTGCTCTATAATAACACTGACCACCCCAAGGTAAGAGACTACTGCTCTATAATAACACTAACCACCCCAAGGTAAGAGACTACTACTCTATAATAACACTTACCAGGCAAGTCAGTTAAGAACAAATTCTTATCTACAATGATGACCTACCCCGGCCAAACCAGGACGACGCTGGGCCAATTATGCGCCGCCCTATGGGACTCCCAATCTCGGCCGGATGTGATACAGACTACTGCTCTCTAATAACACTGACCACAGTTTAAGCAGTCTAACTCTGTGTTGTTCATACTCTGGGTTCTGAGAGAGTGGTCAGTCTAACTGTGTTGTTCATACTCTGGGTTCTGACAGAGTGGTCAGTGTAACTCTGTTGTTTCTACTGCAGGTATTGGGAGGAGTGGAGGCCCTTATGGTGGTGCAGTGCAGAACTGTGTGGTGATACGTTACTGGTCATCAGGATACAGAGAATGGTGGGACTATCAGTGTTCAAATCCACAGTACTGGATGTGTGAAAAAGGCTCTTTGTAGGTACTGCTGTTGAAGGAACTCTGAAGACGGATTCTATATTTTGTTAGAATGGCACTCTGAACTAGACGTTGGAAAGAAAGGCACACACACACACACACACACAAGCATGCACACATACAAAACAAATGAGGTATATATCACCCAATAGCTGCTGTCAATGTTTAAATGTCCAGTTCATTATGTAGCATTGCATGTAGGCTGTACACAATTCTCTCTCTCTACCTCTACCTTTCTCATGTTGATGGATGTTTACACTGTTGAAAGGTTACGTGATGATTCCACCTAGTGGTTAACGTGAGAGATGGACTCACCATAGAGTTGAAAAAGTGGTATTACAGACTGGCCTACTGGCTTTTCCTCAATTCATCCTTCCTCGATTACTCCTCGCATCCTCTCTCCTCTTTCTCAAAACACATTGGAGAATACATTCCTTGGGGAGGGACCTTCTCCTCTAATAGGGGTGAGGAGGAGAGGATTTTATGTTAAGATTTAGATGAGTGTGTAGACATACTCTGCTCTAAAATGCTTGTATTCATTGTTTTTATTAGCAACATGTCATGTGATTTGCCATGCTTCCGCTAAGTCCATTAATCAATTTTCTCTATTTTTTTCATGATCGATTATTATCATCAATCCCTTTTTTAATGAGAAGAACAAAGGCACAGATTAATAAATAAATGAACAATGTCCTCTGAGTTCTACCAGCTTCCTGATTGAATGTGATTGGATCGTTTAAGTGTGACCTGCAGTTGGACACAGACGACAGAACAGGACTTAGAGGACACACACTGTGTGCAGGCAGACACGCACACATGCACAAACGCAAGCTGTGAAGTTCCCCTTTTAAACCTCTGATAAAGATGCAGACAGATTTCTTACACACACTTCTGAATATTTTCTCACACTGATGTCACACACACACAGCATAGATAGGACAAAAGGCCCCTATATGGCCATCGATGGCCAGTCACGGAGTGCAAGCCATAACGTGTCTTCCTTATGAACAACGACACAAGCAGGACTTGCAAAATATGACGTCCTGCTTGAAGGTGATTGGATACTTAAGACATTCTATCAACTGAAGTGCACTACAGACAGACAGACATCAGAGAGGTACCAGTGGAGACACACATCAGAGTAACTACTCAACTACTAGTAATCATACAGTAGATATTACTATTAGGATTCAGTTAGAAAGGTAATCATACAGTAGATATTACCATTAGGAGACAGTTAGAAAGGTAATCATACAGTAGATATTACCATTAGGAGTCAGGTAGAAAGGTAATCATACAGTAAGTAAATAATGTAAGTAAAAGTAACTTAGAATCATAGATATTACAATAGAAGTCAGACAGACCTAATTAGTTGATTTATTGATTGATTGGTTTATTCATTGATATTCGGTACGGTTAGTTAAGATGGCCGAGTATGTCAACAAAGAGATGATTGAATTGAACAAAGTTACTGAAGAAAACCGGAAGAGATTAACGAGGAGTGTGAAGACTGAGACCCATCTCTCAGGTAAGAACTAAGTATTCTAAGTATCTTAGTGTCTCACACAGTAGCTGAGGCACGCAGGCAGGTCTGCACGTACAAACTGAATGCGTTCACGCATGCACACAAACACACACTAATACCACAGGCTAGAAAAACACTTGTACATTTGTATTGTTCTGTCTTCTGGGTGGTTCAGTTGGTACGGAGCATCGTGTTCAAAACCTGCTGGGGTCACGTACACTAAAATGTATCAATTCAATGTATTTTTTTACTTCAGGTATTGGAACTATTTAAATAAGATTAATTGAAAATATTTAAAAAATTAGCAACAACACATTGGACACCCCGCCTGAAAAGCTGGAGAAATGTAATCACTCTCAAATTCATAGAGAGAGCTACAGTGTGTCTGCATGGAGTGACCATTCATGATCAAAATAGTTTGAACCATTTGAGGCTACACAGTGTTTGTTTACATATCCATAGTTTATAATTCCATGGTAAAACAAGTTTATATTTGGGTTCTGATGGGGTTAGACAGTTCAACTAAGATCATAAGGTATTTCTATGTTACATTTTTCAAGAATCAATTAAATATCATTCATTTAAATTAATGTTTAAAAAATGTATATAAAAATCGCAGATTGACCCTTTAAATCATGCTACGTCTATATTGTGTAACTTTAGTCATTTCTTCATACAGTAGCTTCCTGTTTGTCTGATGTGAGATGACCACACTCTTGAGCAAACTGCTGCTGGAAAACCAATGACACGTTGGAAATGTTTGGTTCTCAGAATTAGTAAGGGATCTGTGGGATGATGTGTGTTCTGTTTAAATCTGAATCATTAATGATGATGGTGTTTGTGTGTGTGTGTGTGTGTGTGCGTGTGTGTCTGTTGCCGTGTGTGTGTTCCTCTGCAGATGGAAGAACAGGAGTCTACAGGCTGGCTGCTGTGTGTTTTGGAGTGCTGTGTGTTCTACAAGTCACTCTCAACATCTCCCTGAGGCTGGCTTTCTGTGAGTGAGGCTATCCTCTTTTATAATGCACTACATTTGAACAGGGCCGATAGGACAGATATGAATGTCATTGTCGCACCATCTTTCTGTTCTCACAAAACAAGGATCACAATTCAGACTTACAGACATTACATAGCTTATGGGACCCGTAGTTTGTTGAAACACAAACTAAAAGAATGACAACACCACAACCATTATGTCCCAAATAGCGTCCTATGCTCTTTGACCAGGGCACATAGGGCACTAAGGAAGGAATAGGTTGTCATTTGGGACCCAATTCCCTGTCTTTCAGTCCACTCCAACAGAGAGAGAGAGCAGTTAAACGGCTGTTACAACACCACTGGCCTGGCGCAGGTTGGAGACCAGCCAGATACCAGTAGTATCATGGATCTGTGTACAGAGAGAGACCAGTGCCGGATGAACAGAAACCAGCTAGAGAGGGAGAGAGACAAAGAGAAAATGGACAAAAAAGAGTTACTGGAGCGTTACACTGCCCTGGCTACAGAACGGGTTGAGAAACAGGGTCAGTCTTCTGACCAATGAGAAGGTGGTGCTCTCTAGCTGTGGTAAGTTGTCAAGTCAGTCACTAGGGCTGCGTCCTATTCTCTACCCTTCCTTCTCCTGAAGTGTATACTTGTTCAGTCATGAATTTAAATGCACTGGTGCAAGCATATTCATTTAAATCGATGTGGAAGTGTACACTTCGGGAGAAGGGTTTAGCATTGGAATTTAACCCCTGTGTGCACCCTCGTTATGGATTTACAAATAGTTAATGACAATGTTAGAATTTGTTGTTTAATACTTGTTACATACAGTATACTGTACAGTATTTCTCTGACAGAGCTAAACATTTATCAGAAAATCTGGAAAACCTGACTTGAAGGAAATCTGTCCCAATAATCTCTCCTTTCTCCAGATGTGTGCACTTGTTCACTTCCCTTCATAGGTTTAAAATAAATGACTGGTGTAAGGCTCTTATTTTTCAGACTAAATAACCCACGGATACTAGAGAAGCTTCAACCAAGTTTAATTCTTCCCAAAGGTTCTGTACAGCTGTATTCAGACAACCCAACATTTGTTCCATCCAGATATTTATATCTCACTTAAGACACTCCCTCTCTCCAATCCTTACATTTTATGGTCCAACGGGAAGAGAGTAAAGAGGGTAACATGATGCCAAACCTTTATTACTCCCTTATGAGAATCTGTCCTCACCTCCTGACCTCAACCCCTCCTTCATCTAATCCACAGATGTCCATCTGTCTCCCCTGTATCAACATGTTGCTCTCCTCTTCTCCATCCAACACATTCCACAGCTATCTGTCTTTCTACAGAGACCCAGTCTCTTTTATTATACTATGTGTCTGATCTATCATGTCTTTAATATCTCAATGTTCAAAATGTCGAATCCAACACTGGTATATGGGAATTCTCTCTAGCACCCATGTCTACACCAATGCTTTTAGATTTGTGGGAAGTAGTGAACGAGTGCACACTTCAAGAGAAAGAAGAGATTTTTGGAACGCAACCCAGATCTGAATATTTGAAAAACAATATTGCGGACACTGTCTGTCTTGTCTCTAGGTCCTGAAAGAGTGGTGGAAGGGAGTGGCATGGCAGTCCAAACTATGAGGACTGTGTTAAAGTGTCCTAAACAATGGAGGATGTTGGGATCCAGCTGTTACTTCCTGTCTACTGAGAGGAAAACCTGGGAGGAGAGCAAACTGGATTGTCTGGCGAGAGGAGCAGACCTGGTGATCATAAACAGCAGACAGGAACAGGTGAGAGAGGGGAGGGGGGGAGAGATTTGATGTGGATCTCTTTTAGTCTTCATTTGGACTAATCTTCCAAGAGTCCTTAAACATGAAATTACCATTTATATTATATTACGATCACATTTTCACATATAACACGCTGTTACAAACAGACATAATACACTAACATATTGACCAGATAAATACTCTAACAGTCTAAAAAGATAGATTGATTCCTCATCTACCATAGTCCAGCACAACTTCCCTATGTATTATATTTAAATGGTTTAAAGTATTGTTTAAATGTATATATTGTAAGGTTTCTGGTTTGTTCAGTTAGAGACAGAAGAGGAGAGAGAGAGAGAGAGAGAGAGAGAGAGAGAGAGAGAGTCATGATGTTTAGAATAACTTTATTCAATCCTAACAGAAGTTGTTGTACCAGCTGCATGGTGATGCAGATCTCCTGGTCTGGGTTGGTCTGACTGACTCTGTTAATGAGGGGACCTGGAAATGGGTGGACGGCACACCACTGACCACATCGTAAGAGAAATTACTACTTTTATAATACGACTCTAACATCTGGATATCATTTAGGATGATGTTTCTACCACAGTATCTCACAGTGTCTGACAATTTCACTTATGTGTCCTGTTCTCAGTGGTGATTTTAGCATGTAAATCTTGGTGGGGAAAACCCAACAATTATTTTGGGATGAATGCCAGCAAAGCTGGCATGGGACATTATTACAGTATTCTCCCTGTACACCAAGTCAGAACCGGGGGCATATAATCAAATAAGCATTTAAGCAGACAATGAAAGCTCTTACAATATTCAATGATGACATTTCTCTAAAACAAGCTATAGGCTACATGTGCATCACCAAGTCAGAACAGTAGGCTAAATTATGAGGGGGAAAGGAACCAAAGTATTAGGATGAGACACATGGACTACTAACAGCTTACTACACAACACCCACGTAGTATTACTTTCTTAGCTTCAGTCTACATATCTCCTTGACATATTACATCATTTATGCAGCAGCATATAAGACCTTTTTCACACCCTCTCCACCGAATAGCAGGCAGCGGTCGCAAAATAGGGATTGCTTTGCAACGCTTGCAGATAGCCACTGTTTCCTTACAAACCACTCCTTGTTGAATTTGCGATTTCTGAATTGCTGTGTAATGTTTATGTCCAATGGCCGATGATCACCGATACATTTTATCTATAATTTCTCTTCATATGACAAGGATTTAAAAGAAATTGCCAGTAGATTGTCGACGTGATTCATGATAATGACTGCTCGTCTAGCTTGATAGATAAGATTTTTAAAGTATCATGTCCAATCAAAGCTACGGTAGATATAACGTGATTTGTCATTTATCTGTGGCCAATGACCTTGAGCTATCTTGGATGGGCACTTCAATGTAAATCTACGGCAGCACCCAAGGGGGCTTGAACTGCCAAGCTTTCTCTGTAGATTGTGCTGTGACGTAGTGTCCCCATGAGTGACAGAACACTGAGCCAATCACGGCACAATTGAAGAACTCTACCAACCCCTACGCCCGGTATATTCCGCTGGCTGCCCCTCCACCACAGAAAGCCCTGAGCTATGCTGAAACACCTGTATACTGGAGCATGGAAGTTCCCTCTAGTGCGCACCCCTACACCAACCCAATTCTTTTAGATTTGTGGGAAGTTGTGGAAGAGCTCACACTTCAGGAGAAAGGAGAGATTATTGGAACGCAACCCAGATCTGAATATTTGAAAAAACAATATAGCGGACACTAACTGTGTTCGAATACCCATACTAACATACTGTATACTACATACTTAATGAGTATATACTACATACTAGTAGTTAATTTTAGTATACTGTAAACTAACAGTATCGTTTCAGTTGAGCGTACTAGACAGCGTCGTCTGTCTATCGGAAGTTGAGGCTGTTGCTCTGCAACCTCTTGCTAGCTGATTAGCATAACTAATGACTAGCTAAACTTTTTACGATTTTTGGTGTGTTCGTAAATTACATTTGGAATGGCAGCGTGTGCTCTGGGCATTCGTAAATCCAGAACGTTTCGCTCTTGGAGAGTTCAAAGCGCACGCTGGATGCTCTGGCCAAGGACTAGGGTTGATCCGAGCATTCAACGGAAGTCAAGCACCCAAGCTAACTGGCTAACATTGGCTAGATTTACATTTACATTACATTTAAGTCATTTAGCAGACGCTCTTATCCAGAGCGACTTACAAATTGGTGCATTCACCTTATGACATCCAGTGGAACAGCCACTTTACAATAGTGCATCTAAATCTTTTAAGGGGGGTGAGAAGGATTACTTTATCCTATCCTAGGTATTCCTTAAAGAGGTGGGGTTTCAGGTGTGTTTGATGCCATTCCATTCGCTCTGTTCCAGCCATTCCAGTCGTCCTCCCCTCAGCTGCTTTCACTGGTATGTAATGATAAGTAGTTGTGATGTATGAAAGCATGTGTGTATTTCAAGGACCAGTTGACATTAACCCACTACTGCTACACTATGAGGACTAAACACACTGTTTTACTCACCCTAGCAGAACTTGTTAGGCTGTTTTCATGTTATCCAGAGTGTTGGTGACTGATCGCAACAATTTAATTACGCTTTTTGCCAACGTTTACTGACAACCGGCCATATTCAAAGGGTGTTGAGCGTTTTTACGTAAATTCATCAGTTATTCTGCGTGAGAGTGCTCTAAAATCAGAGTAGATAGTTAGAATTAACAATGTCCATTGAAACGCACAACGATTATACCACTTAGTTAAGAATGGTGTGAATAATCAAGTCAATAAACGTTGAGTAGTCAGATAGTGAATATACTGACTGGTACGTTCGATGTACTAGTAGCAAACTAACGTTATGTAGATAGCTAACATACCGGTACATACTGCTGTATTGCTATGCGATATGTAAGGATAGCGTAGCAAATAAATTGTCAGCCAACATAACGTGTAACGTAACTTATTTGAAAAGTCATTACTTTAATACATTGCTCAACATTTTCTTAACATGTTTCATAATTAGTTAAAGTAATGAATTAGTATCTGCTCTCTTCGGACTTTGGCTAAATATTTTCTGCCATTTTTTTTTATCTGAAAACGTTGTGAAGCCAAGACCATTTTCTAAAGAATTGCATTATGGGCCCTAAAAGTAGAGAAACAGATTGTATACTACGTATTTTGGCGAATTTAGTACGACTTCCGGGAACTTTTGGCATACTAACTCTATCCATACTATGACCAATAATGGTGCTGTTGGTATGAGTAGTTGAACACAGCTTGTGTGTGTTGTTTCTAGGTACTGGAAGTGTGGTAAGCCGGACCATGGTGGCACCAACAACAAGGATTGTGTCGAGGTTAACCATCGGGACAACGTTTTGGCCAACTGGAACGATGCACCATGCAACCACATGCTGCATTGGATCTGTGAGAAATTACAGAAATAGCTACATATAGGTCAAATCCACATCTTGTTTAAATGTCTTTATTATATTGTTGCACATTAACATTTTCCCTAAGATTGTGTAATTAACTGAGCACATGCATTTGCATGGTACATGGTATTATCTTTCTGTCTTTCAGCTGTAATTCATTTTTGGCAATATATTATTGGCAGCCTTTTGGATCAGTCACAATACTGTATTGTTTTCAGCTTTGTCCTTTTCCCTCTAAACAGTTTATCCATATTACTTCTATGAAATGGTATTGTACCATCTACTCCGCTGTGAGATATATTTTCATCTGTTTCAATCTGGTGTCCAAAACTGAAAGTAAAAGACCATAAGACAGATCTACCTCTTCCTAGACCGCTTATGTTGCTTATGCCTGACACACACAAACACATGTACGCAATCAGACACGCACACAAGCATGCACGCACGCATTTAAACCTCAGTAAAGTTTCAGTTTTATAGCAGCATCTATGCCAGGGTTGCCCAATCATTTTCCTGAAGAGCATTCAAACTCAACTCTGGATGTCGAAGCCAGTTCCACTGCAATTTTTCATTGTTCCCTTCTAATTAGGGACTGATTTAGACCTGGCACACCAGGTGGGTGCAATTAATTATCAGGTAGAAAAGAAAACCAGCAGACTCTGGATCTCGTAAGGGTAAGAATTGAATACCCCTGCTGTGGAGCAGAGCTCTCCAACCCTAATCCTGTAGACGTACCGTCCTGTAGGTTCACACTCCAACCCTGTTCCCGGAGAGCTACTGTCCTGTAGGTTCTCACTCCAACCCTGTTCCTGGAGAGCTACCGTCCTGTAAGTTCTCACTCCAACCCTAATCCTGTAGAAGTACCGTCCTGTAGGTTCACACTCCAACCCTGTTCCTGGAGAGCTACCGTCCTGTAGGTTCTCACTCCAACCCTGTACCTGGAGAGCTACCGTCCTGTAAGTTCTCACTCCAACCCTGTTCCCGGAGAGCTACTGTCCTGTAGGTTCTCACTCCAACCCTGTTCCTGGAGAGCTACCGTCCTGTAAGTTCTCACTCCAACCCTGTTCCCGGAGAGCTACTGTCATGTAGGTTCTCACTCCAACCCAGTTCCCGGAGAGCTACCGTCCTGTAGGTTCACACTCCAACTCTGTTCCCGGAGAGCTACTGTCCTGTAGGTTCTCACTCCAACCCTGTTCCTGCAGCAGCGCCTCTTCAACCTCAGGAGGCTGAAGAAATGTGGCTTGTCACCAAAAGCACTCACAAACTTCTACAGATGCACAATCGAGAGCATCCTGTCGGGCTGTATCACCGCCTGGTACGGCCACAACCGTAAGGCTCTCCAGAGGGTAGTGAGGTCTGCACAACGCATCACCGGGGGGCAAACTACCTGCCCTCCAGGACACCTACACCACCCGATGTCACAGGAAGGCCATAAAGATCATCAAGGACAACAACCACCCGAGCCACTGCCTGTTCACCCCGCTATCATCCAGAAGGCGAGGTCAGTACAGGTGCATCAAAGCTGGGACCGAGAGACTGAAAAACAGCTTCTATCTCAAGGCCATCAGACTGTTAAACAGCCACCACTAACATTGAGTGGCTGCTGCCAACACACTGACTCAACTCCAGCCACTTTAATAATGGGAATTGATGGGAAATGATGTAAAATATATCACTAGCCACTTTAACCAATGCTACCTAATATAATGTTTACATACCCTACATTATTCATCTCATATGTATATGTATATACTGTACTCTATATCATCTACTGCATCTTTATGTAATACATGTATCACTAGCCACTTTAACCATGCCACTTTGTTTACATACTCATCTCATATGTATATACTGCACTCAATACCATCTACTGTATCTTGCCTATGCCGCTCTGTACCATCACTCACTCATATATCTTTATGTACATATTCTTATCTCCTTACACTTGTGTCTATAAGGTAGTAGTTTTGGAATTGTTAGCTAGATTACTTGTTTTTATTACTGCATTGTCGGAACTAGAAGCACAAGCATTTCGCTACACTCGCATTAACATCTGCTAAACATGTGTATGTGACAAATACAATTTGATTTGGAGAGCTACTGTCCTGTAGGTTCTCACTCCAACCCTGTTCCTGGAGAGCTACCGTCCTGTAGGTTCTCACTCCAACTCTGTTCCTGAAGAGCTACTGTCCTGTAGGTTCTCACTCCAACCCTGTTCCTGGAGAGCTACCGTCCTGTAGGTTCTCACTCCAACCCTGTTCCTGGAGAGCTACTGTCCTGTAGGTTTTAGCTCCAATCCTAATAATGTAGAGCACCTGACTACAACAATTAGCTGTTGAAAAAATGAATCAGGTCAATTAAAACTGAGGTTGGAGCGGAGACCTGGTTGCTCTCCAGGAACAGGGTTGGAGTTAAATCTACTGGAGGGTAGGTCTCCAAGAACATGGTTGGCGTCAAAACCTACTGGAGGGTATCTCTCCAGGAACATCCTCCCTCTGTGAGGATAACAACACTGAGACTAGTCTGTTTAAAATACTCCAGCACCCTCCCTCTGTGAGGATAGCAACACTGAGACTAGTCTGTTTAAAATACTCCAGCACCCTCCCTCTGTGAGGATAGCAACACTGAGACTAGTCTGTTTAAAATACTCCAGCGCCCTCCCTCTGTGAGGATAACAACACTGAGACTAGTCTGTTTAAAATACTCCAGCACCCTCCCTCTGTGAGGATAGCAACACTGAGACTAGTCTGTTTAAAATACTCCAGCACCCTCCCTCTGTGAGGATAGCAACACTGAGACTAGTCTGTTTAAAATACTCCAGCACCCTCCCTCTGTGAGGATAGCAACACTGAGAGTAGTCTATTTAAAATACTCCAGCACCCTCCCTCTGTGAGGATAGCAACACTGAGACTAGTCTGTTTAAAATACTCCAGCACCCTCCCTCTGTGAGGATAGCAACACTGGGACTAGTCTGTTTAAAATACTCCAGCACCCTCCCTCTGTGAGGATAACAACACTGAGACTAGTCTGTTTAAAATACTCCAGCACCCTCCCTCTGTGAGGATAGCAACACTGGGACTAGTCTGTTTAAAATACTCCAGCACCCTCCCTCTGTGAGGATAACAACACTGAGAGTAGTCTATTTGCAATGTATAAGTACCCATTAGGTACAAGTAAGTTCCCCTCAAGATACAGTTCATTTTAACTATCTATATCCTGTGTTACACCTAGTAATTACATTGTACTTATGCAGATACTACATGTACTCTGTGGTGTACTAGTGGGTTTATCCCCCCACTTGGTTGTCACAATGGGTAACGTACACATTAGTTATAAACTACATTTTTTATTTTAATCAGGGATGACACCCATATGCCAGACCCCAGTCAGTGAGGTTGACTTTAATCTGATCTGTTTCTGTCAACTCAACCAAGTTAATCCCGGAAAGTGTTAGCAACAACATCGAGTGGAGATTTTGAAGAGTGCATTCCAGGGTAGGTAATTAGAGCCTCCAACCTTCGTAACTCGGACACCCAGGACATCGGTCTAGGAGAGATGACAGCCTTGTGACAGTTGTAACTGAATCGGATGCAGTGGAGAAGAAACAGACTTGCACATATGTAACAGGTGTGCTAACAAACATCCCTCGTTACACCTCTGTAATTACAGACAGTAATTACATGTTATTATTACAGTGTAACTTTCAGTTGTTAATATGAACTAAAATGCTTGTTACAGTGTAATTATACATGTAATTACACTGTAATAAGGACCCGTTCAAATGAAGATTACCGATTTCTCAACTAATTAATGTCTACAAAATGATTAGGTAACATTTCATTAAATAACTTAATAAGTTTGAATGTTAGAGAGAATCATTTTAAATGCATGATGCTGGATAAATCACCAATAATCATTTGCAGATCATTTTTGTTGACCTAAATCTCTGCGTTAACTTCCTGGGACAACTCAACAAATGACAGCACACCTTTAATCTTAGCATGTTGAGTATCACAACACAGACTATTACAGCAACGCTATACAGACTATTACAGTATCACAATACAGACTATTACAGTATCACTACACAGACTATTACAGTATCGCAACACAGACTATTACAGTATCACTACACAGACTATTACAGTATCGCAACACAGACTATTACAGTATCACTACACAGACTATTACAGCAACGCTATACAGACTATTACAGTATCACAATACAGACTATTACAGTATCACAATACAGACTATTACAGTATCACTACACAGACTATTACAGTATCACTACACAGACTATTACAGTATCACTACACAGACTATTACAGTATCACAATACAGACTATTACAGTATCACTACACAGACTATTACAGCAATGCTATACAGACTATTACAGTATCACAATACAGACTATTACAGTATCACTACACAGACTATTACAGTATCACAATACAGACTATTACAGTATCACTACACAGACTATTACAGTATCACAATACAGACTATTACAGTATCACAATACAGACTATTACAGTATCACTACACAGACTATTACAGTATCACAATACAGACTATTACAGTATCACTACACAGACTATTACAGCAATGCTATACAGACTATTACAGTATCACTACACAGACTATTACAGCAATGCTATACAGACTATTACAGTATCACAATACAGACTATTACAGTATCACTACACAGACTATTACAGCAATGCTATACAGACTATTACAGTATCACAATACAGACTATTACAGTATCACTACACAGACTATTACAGTATCACAATACAGACTATTACAGTATCACTACACAGACTATTACAGTATCACTACACAGACTATTACAGTATCACTACACAGACTATTACAGTATCACAATACAGACTATTACAGTATCACTACACAGACTATTACAGTATCACTACACAGACTATTACAGTATCACTACACAGACTATTACAGTATCACTACACAGACTATTACAGTATCACAATACAGACTATTACAGTATCACTACACAGACTATTACAGCAATGCTATACAGACTATTACAGTATCACAATACAGACTATTACAGTATCACTACACAGACTATTACAGTATCACTACACAGACTATTACAGTATCAGACTATATTACAGTATCACTACACAGACTATTACAGTATCACAATACAGACTATTACAGTATCACTACACAGACTATTACAGCAATGCTATACAGACTATTACAGTATCACAATACAGACTATTACAGTATCACAATACAGACTATTACAGTATCACTACACAGACTATTACAGCAATGCTATACAGACTATTACAGTATCACTACACAGACTATTACAGTATCACTACACAGACTATTACAGTATCACTACACAGACTATTACAGTATCACTACACAGACTATTACAGTATCACAATACAGACTATTACAGTATCACTACACAGACTATTACAGTATCACTACACAGACTATTACAGCAATGCTATACAGACTATTACAGTATCACTACACAGACTATTACAGTATCACTACACAGACTATTACAGTATCACTACACAGACTATTACAGTATCACAATACAGACTAGTAGTGTCTAAAACTCTGCCACTATGCGTTGCACAAGCCATCTATATTAGTCTTTGTGGTTAAACCCTGGCTGTTGTGAGAGTGGGCTTGTAGGCTGGGTGTGAGTCTATATTAGTCTTTGTGGTTAAGCCCTGGCTGTTGTGAGAGTGGGCTTGTAGGCTGGGTCTGAGTCTATATTAGTCTTTGTGGTTAAACCCTGGCTGTTGTGAGAGTGGGCTTGTAGGCTGGGTCTGAGTCTATATTAGTGTTTGTGGTTAAACCCTGGCTGTTGTGAGAGTGGGCTTGTAGGCTGGGTCTGAGTCTATATTAGTCTTTGTGGTTAAGCCCTGGCTGTTGTGAGAGTGGGCTTGTAGGCTGGGTCTGAGTCTATATTAGACTTTGTGGTTAAGCCCTGGCTGTTGTGAGAGTGGGCTTGTAGGCTGGGTCTGAGTCTATATTAGTCTTTGTGGTTAAGCCCTGGCTGTTGTGAGAGTGGGCTTGTAGGCTGGGTCTGAGTCTATATTAGTCTTTGTGGTTAAACCCTGGCTGTTGTGAGAAGGCTGGGTCTGAGTCTATATTAGTCTTTGTGGTTAAACCCTGGCTGTTGTGAGAGTGGGCTTGTAGGCTGGGTCTGAGTCTATATTAGTCTTTGTGGTTAAGCCCTGGCTGTTGTGAGAGTGGGCTTGTAGGCTGGGTCTGAGTCTATATTAGTCTTTGTGGTTAAGCCCTAGCTGTTGTGAGAGTGGGCTTGTAGGCTGGGTCTGAGTCTATATTAGTCTTTGTGGTTAAGCCCTGGCTGTTGTGAGAGTGGGCTTGTAGGCTGGGTCTGAGTCTATATTAGTCTTTGTGGTTAAGCCCTGGCTGTTGTGAGAGTGGGCTTGTAGGCTGGGTCTGAGTCTATATTAGTCTTTGTGGTTAAGCCCTGGCTGTTGTGAGAGTGGACTTGTAGGCTGGGTCTGAGTCTATATTAGTCTTTGTGGTTAAGCCCTGGCTGTTGTGAGAGTGGGCTTGTAGGCTGGGTCGGAGTCTATATTAGTCTTTGTGGTTAAGCCCTGGCTGTTGTGAAGTGGGCTTGTAGGCTGGGTTCTATATTAGTCTTTGTGGTTAAGCCCTGGCTGTTGTGAGAGTGGGCTTGTAGGCTGGGTCTGAGTCTATATTAGTCTTTGTGGTTAAGCCCTGGCTGTTGTGAGAGTGTGCTTGTAGGCTGGGTCTGAGTCTATATTAGTCTTTGTGGTTAAGCCCTGGCTGTTGTGAGAGTGGGCTTGTAGGCTGGGTCTGAGTCTATATTAGACTTTGTGGTTAAGCCCTGGCTGTTGTGAGAGTGGGCTTGTAGGCTGGGTCTGAGTCTATATTAGTCTTTGTGGTTAAGCCCTGGCTGTTGTGAGAGTGGGCTTGTAGGCTGGGTCTGAGTCTATATTAGTCTTTGTGGTTAAACCCTGGCTGTTGTGAGAGTGTGCTTGTAGGCTGGGTCTGAGTCTATATTAGTCTTTGTAGTTAAGCCCTGGCTGTTGTGAGAGTGGGCTTGTAGGCTGGGTCGGAGTCTATATTAGTCTTTGTGGTTAAACCCTGGCTGTTGTGAGAGTGTGCTTGTAGGCTGGGTCTGAGTCTATATTAGTCTTTGTGGTTAAACCCTGGCTGTTGTGAGAGTGTGCTTGTAGGCTGGGTCTGAGTCTATATTAGTCTTTGTGGTTAAGCCCTGGCTGTTGTGAGAGTGGGCTTGTAGGCTGGGTCTGAGTCTATATTAGTCTTTGTGGTTAAGCCCTGGCTGTTGTGAGAGTGGGCTTGTAGGCTGGGTCTGAGTCTATATTAGTATTTGTGGTTAAACCCTGGCTGTTGTGAGAGTGGGCTTGTAGGCTGGGTCTGAGTCTATATTAGTCTTTGTGGTTAAGCCCTGGCTGTTGTGAGATCTTGTAGGCTGGGTCTGAGTCTATATTAGTCTTTGTGGTTAAGCCCTGGCTGTTGTGAGAGTGGGCTTGTAGGCTGGGTCTGAGTCTATATTAGTCTTTGTGGTTAAGCCCTGGCTGCTGTGAGAGTGGGCTTGTAGGCTGGGTCTGAGTCTATATTAGTATTTGTAAACCCTGGCTGTTGTGAATGGGCTTGTAGGCTGGGTCTGAGTCTATATTAGTCTTTGTGGTTAAGCCCTGGCTGTTGTGAGAGTGGGCTTGTAGGCTGGGTCTGAGTCTATATTAGTCTTTGTGGTTAAACCCTGGCTGTTGTGAGAGTGGGCTTGCAGGCTGGGTCTGAGTCTATATTAGTCTTTGTACATCAGTTGTATGTTTGATGTTTGATTATTATGTATTATATTCAAATTGTTATGATTTATAAGTGCACATTGATTATTCCTTATTTGCTAAGTAAATAACAGAGCCAAGAAAGGTGGAACCAACAACTTCGCTGAAAGTTGCATGTCACGGGGGCTATTCGAAGCTAATGCAGTACGCCACAGGATGTTTTTGTACTGATCAAGGGGAGTCAAGTCTGGAGTGAACCAAGGGCTCTGTTCTTAGTTCTACATTTTTTGAATGAGGCATGTTTATTTAACATGGTGAGGAAAGCACTTTTAAAGAACAACCAGGAGTCCTCTACTGATGGGATGAGGTCAATATCCTTCCAGGATACCCGAGCCAGGTCGATTAGAAAGGCCTACTCGCTGACGTGTTTTAGAGAGCGTTTGACAGTGATGAGGGGAGGTCGTTTGACCGCGGACCCATTACAGATGCAGGCATTGAGACAGTGATCGCTGAGATCCTGGTTGAAGACAGCAGAGGTATATTTAGAGGGCAGGTTGGTCAGGATGATATCTATGAGTGTGCCCATGCTTACGGATTTGGGGTTGTACCTGGTAGGTTTCCTATTGAACATACTTCTTTCTGAAAGACATATTATAGTTTGATTACATTTTAGGGTGTCTGAGGAGTAAATACAAATGTATTTTGACTTGTTGAAACAAAATGTAAGCTTTCAGCTAATATAAGACACAATAGAAATATGTACCTAAATGTTTAAAATCTTTAAAAACTATTAGAATTTGTTTGAATTACGTGCCCTCCAGTTTAACCGGGCGGCAATCAATTTACATATGGTGTCCAGGGCACAGCTAGGGGCTGAGGGGGGTCCGTAACAAGCGGCAACAGTGAGAGACTTATTTCTGGAAAGGTGGATTTTTAAAAGTAGAAGCTCAAACTTTTTGGGCATAGACCTGGATAGTAGGACAGAACTCCGCAGGCTATCTCTACAGTAGATTGCAACTCCGCCCCCTTTGGCAGTTCTATCTTGATGGACAATTATGAAATTGGAGATTGAAATTTCAGAATTTTTGGTGGCCTTCCTTATTCTGTAATAGCTACTGTAAATTGGACACTGCTGTTAGATTAAAAAGAAATGAAGCTGTCTGCCCATATGACAAGTCTATGTCCCGGAAAGTTGGCTGTTGTTAACAACACCATTCTAGTCACATATCGCATGTTGAGCAGCAACCGTCCCGTATAAGGGACACCAATCCAGAGAGCAGGGCTGCCCAACCCTCTTCCTGGAGATCTACTGTCCTGAAGGTTTTCAGTCCAACCATAATTTAGCATTTCTGATTCAGCTAGTTAAGGTCTTGTTGAGCAGCTAATTAGTAGAATCAGGTGTGTTAAATTAGGTTTGGGCTGAAAACCCACAGGACGGTAGATCTCCAGGAAGAGGGTTGGGCAGCCCTGACCTAAAGGTTGAGATAGCTAGGTGAGACAGCCACATATCACAGTCTATTATACAGGATAGAAATATTGCATTCCAGCTAAACAATGGATATACACTGAGTGTACAAAACATCAGGAACATCATTCCTAGTATTGAGTTGCGCAACCACAGCTCTCTTTATTTTGCATCTTGGTAGCAATAAGTGAAAAGAGCAAATGGGAATCAAGCATTTCAAATACAGGTACAGTCTGTTCCTTTTGGTTCAAACTGAATGACGTAGCATGTATTTGTTTGTTTGCCAACAAGGTTTTTGAAACGCAGGGAGGTAATTGCCTCCAAGTAGAGTACAGGTCATGTTTTCTCTAAATAAGGAACAGGTCTATCCTTTACACGCACAGTGACACACACACACACACACACAGTGACACACACACACACACACACACACACACACACACAGTGACACACACACACACACACACACACAGTGTCATACACACACACACAGTGACACACACACACACACACACAAAACACAAAAACTGACACACACACACAGTGACACACACACACAGTGGCACACAGTGACATACACGCACACAAACACAAACAGTGACACACACAGTGGCACACACACACACACACACAGTGACACACACACACAAACAGTGACACACACACACACACACAGTGACACACACACACACAGTGACAAACACACGCACACACACACAAACACAAACAGTGACACACACACACACACAGTGGCACACACACGCACACACACACACACACAGTGACACACACACAGTGACCCACACACAGTGACACACACACACACAAACACAAAAACTGACACACACACACAGTGACACACACACACACACACAGTGGCACACAGTGACATACACGCACACACACGCACACAAACACAAACAGTGACACACACACACACACAGTGGCACACACACACAGTGACACACACACACACAGTGACAAACACACGCACACACACACAAACACAAACAGTGACACACAGTGGCACACACACGCACACACACACACACACACAGTGACACACACAGTGACCCACACACAGTGACCCACACACAGTGACACACACACAGTGACACACAGTGGGACACACATACACAGTGACATACACAGTGACTCACACAGTGACACACAGTGTGACACATCCACACATACACACAGTGACACACACACACACACGCACACACATACACACACACAGTGACACACACACACACACAGTGGCACACAGTGACACACACACAGTGACAAACACAGTGACTCACACAGTGACACACACACACAGTGACACACACCCAGTGACACACACACACACAGTGACACACACACACACACACACACACAGTGACACATACACGCACACACACAGTGACACATACACGCACACACACACACCAACACAGTGAAACACACACACAGTGACACAAAGTAACACACACAAACACAGTGACACACAACACACAGTGACACACACACAGACACAGTGACACACACACACACACAGTACTGTGACACACACACAGACACAGTGACACACACAGGCACAGTGACACACACACAGACACAGTGACACACATACACAGACACAGTGACACACACACACACACACACAGTGACACACAGAAACACCCACACACACAGTGACACACACACACAGTGACACACACACACCAACACAGTGAAACACACACACACAGTGACACAAAGTGACACACACAAACACAGTGACACACACACACACAGTGACACACACAGACAGACAGTGACACACACAGTGACACACACACAGACCCAGTGACACACACACAGACCCAGTGACACACACACACACACTGTGACACATGCACACACACAGTGACACACACACAGTGACACACAGAGTGACACATCCAAACACACACACACACAGTGACACATACACGCACACACACAGTGACACATACACGAACACAAACAGTGAAACACACACACACACACAGTGACACACACACACACAGTGACACCAAGTGACACACACAAACACAGTGACACACAACACACAGTGACACAGACACAGTGACACACACACACACACACAGTACAATGACACACACACAGACACAGTGACACACACAGGCACAGTGACAGACACAGTGACACACACACACACACAGACACAGTGACACACACACACACACAGTGACACACAGAAACACCCACACACACAGTGACACACACAAACACAGTGACACACACAGACAGACAGTGACACACACACAGACCCAGTGACACACATACACAGACACAGTGACACACACACACACACACACACACAGTGACATACAGAAACACCCACACACACAGTGACACACACACACAGTGACACACACACACCAACACAGTGAAACACACAGACACAGTGACACACACAGGCACAGTGACACACACACAGACACAGTGACACACATACACAGACACAGTGACATACACACACACACACACACAGTGACACACAGAAACACCCACACACACAGTGACACACACACACAGTGACACACACACACCAACACAGTGAAACACACACACACAGTGACACAAAGTGACACACACAAACACAGTGACACACACACACACAGTGACACACACAGACAGACAGTGACACACACAGTGACACACACACAGACCCAGTGACACACACACACACACTGTGACACATGCACACACACAGTGACACACACACAGTGACACACAGAGTGACACATCCAAACACACACACACACACACACACACACACACAGTGACACATACACGCACACACACAGTGACACATACACGAACACAAACAGTGAAACACACACACACACAGTGACACCAAGTGACACACACAAACACAGTGACACACAACACACAGTGACACAGACACAGTGACACACACACACACACACAGTACAGTGACACACACACAGACACAGTGACACACACAGGCACAGTGACAGACACAGTGACACACACACACACAGACACAGTGACACACACACACACACAGTGACACACACACAGTGACACACAGAAACACCCACACACACTGTGACACACACAGACAGACAGTGACACACACAGTGACACACACACACTGTGACACACACACACACGGTGACACACACGCTGACACACACTTCCTCATTCTACCTCCATCATTTAATTCTCTCTAATACACTTCCTCTCTCACTCTTACCTTTCTATCTATTCTGTCATTCTCTAAACCTTACCCTTATATCAGTCCATCTATTCTGTCATTCTCTAAACCTTACCTTTCTATGAGTCCATCTATTCTGTCATTCTCTAAACCTTACCCTTCTATCAGTCCATCTATTCTGTCATTCTCTAAACCTTACCCTTCTATCAGTCCATCTATTCTGTCATTCTCTAAACCTTACCCTTTCCATCAGTCCATCTATTCTGTCATTCTCTAAACCTTACCTTTCTATCAGTCCATCTATTCTGTCATTCTCTAAACCTTACCTTTCTATCAGTCCATCTATTCTGTCATTCTCTAACCCTCACCCTTTCCATCAGTCCATCTATTCTGTCATTCTCTAACCCTCACCCTTTCCATCAGTCCATCTATTCTGTCATTCTCCAACCCTCCATGTTTTCCTTTTGAGGGAAAGCCATGTTTTATAAATGTATAATTCTAAATTAATAATGTACCCCCCCCCATCTAAAAATAACAAAAACAAATACAAATGTGGGGGGGGGGACATAGAATTTGAATTGTTGAATGACTAAATGTATGACCATAAGCACATGGTTTGGAGGGCTCTATGATATCGGTCTTAATATAGTAAAGTAGTATATTTAAATACGAGGGACATGGAATCACCTCGACAGAAGAGAAGACCACTTTTGCAGCTTCAACATTACTAATGTATATTTCCCTAATGAGTTAGACATAAGTTAAATACAGTAACACAGTATAAAGGTATTATATGTGTGCAGTAACTAAGTATTACTATATTAACGTTGTTGTTACGTAGGACTTGCATTGAGTTATTACATTAGTGAAATAAGGAACGGTCACTAGTCCTTGTGTACAGTACCTACAAAAACTCAGCTCATTGCTCTGCATTTAAAATACAAGTATCAAAGTGTTATGAAACAGGCTGATAAAATGTTGCTCCAAAAGTAATTATGATTTCATTACACAGGCATGAGAACAGCTTAATGTTTAGAGTTACTGAGAATGCTAACAGTAACTAAATATCCCAAAACTGCTTTCTTGAATCAACTACAGCCAAGGTATGTGGAAAATCATGTTATTTTCTTTTCTGAGTAAACTATCCCTTTAAAGAGGGTATAGTGTTTGAAACAAGAACACTTCCCCTCAGATGGAAGGAGGCTAAAAGTTATTTTTGCCATGCATCCAACTTGCTGTTTGCAAATGGCTTTGAATTACTCTGCAGTATTTCCAGGTATCATAAAATTAATTGCAGCTTTCAACTTTTTCAGTGGCCTGTTGACAAAGTCATACAGTAGTTGAGCATTCAACTTATTAATACTTATCTGTACAAAATATCATTGGTACATTTTTTTTAACTTCATTATGTACACCTTGGGCAATGGACATTCAGGAGAATGGACATACACAGGGATGTTCACGTAGAAATGTATTGTGTAGCTCCAATATGACTGTCAACAAATGTAAAGGAGATTGTGTATGCTCTATTCATTCTATTTCTATATTCAACCTGTAGATACGGTCCTGCCATTAGTGGAAGGCAGCCAATAGTTTCAGAAAGGTAGTCACGTCCTGAGATCTGTGTGTAACATGAGGGACTTACACATAAACATACGTATAATTCCTGTAGCCAAACTACACCACATGTTTAGTACATGAGGTCCTCACCTCAGGGCTATTCTAAACATGTCAGGTTCTTTACATCAAGGACTGGAGCGTGGGAATCAGACAACAGTATCAGGATGCAACAGCAATTGTAATTTTCAGTGTCACATAGCAGACACACATTCTCCATAGGCCTTCATCATTCCTGTGCATCAGCTCTATAAGCTCTGTGCATCTGTCCTAAAAGACAGACTTCAATATCGGAACTAAAATACATTTCACAAGGTTTATCCTCCTGAGACTCAGCAATACATCAATACATGTGTGTCCTCTCTAGAGGACATCAGTTCTTGGTCCGTATCTCTGAGTACAAGCCTCTGTATAAACTGGAGTTGATGTCCGCACCCCCGCTGAAATCTAATTATCATAATCATTTTTGAAATCCTTAAAAAATGTGTCAGTTTAAGCTCGAGTGAACAGATTCTTTCGCATTGAATGCGTCTCAATCCAACACATCGGCCGATGTTGCACTTCCGCATCTGGGGTGAAAGGTAAAAGAAAATAGTTTGTGCTTTTTTCATACCCCTCTGTGGAAAGCTGAGACTCTGACGAACATGTTGGTTGTTTTGCTCTTGGACGCACACAGGTCTCACAAGACTCTTCTGGAGGTCCCCTGGTACCAGTTGAAAAAATGTATGTAACTATATCTGTTTTTAAATACATAAAATATATATATATATATATATATGTTTTTTTTTTCTGAACCTTCCTATATCTCGCAGATATAGAACAGACGCTTCAGAACAAACTTCCTTTGGATTTGTTGTTGTTCCATGTAGTCAACCTGTTAAAAGGTTTCTACCATCAGACCATCATAAATAGCCATTAGTCAGCTACCTGCATCCCCTCTCCCATGGACACACCCCCTCCCTGTGCTATTCTCCCATGGACACACCCCCTCCCTGTGCTATTCTCCCGTGGACACACCCCCTCCCTGTGCTATTCTCCCATGGACACACACCCTCCCTGTGCTATTCTCCTATGGACACACCCCCTCCCTGTGCTATTCTCCCATGGACACACACCCTCCCTGTGCTATTCTCCCATGGACACACCCCCTCCCTGTGCTATCCTCCCATGGACACACCCCCTCCATGTGCTGCTCCCCCATGGACATACCCCCTCCCTGTGCTGCTCCCCCATGGACATACCCCCCCTGTGCTGCTCCCCCATGGACATACCCCTCCCTGTGCTGCTCCCCCATGGACATACTCCCTCCCTGTGCTGCTCCCCCATGGACATACCCCCTCCCTGTGCTGCTCCCCCATGGACACACCCTCCCTGCGCTGCTCCCCCATGGACACACCCCTCCCTCTCCCATGGACACACCCCTCCCTGCGCTGCTCCCCCATGGACATACCCCTCCCTGTGCTGCTCCCCCATGGACATACCCCCTCCCTGTGCTGCTCCCCCATGGACATACTCCCTCCCTGTGCTGCTCCCCCATGGACACACCCCCCCTGCGCTGCTCCCCCATGGACACACCCCCTCCCTGCGCTGCTCCCCCATGGACACACCCCCTCCCTGTGCTATTCTCCCATGGACACACCCCCTGTGCTATTCTCCCATGAACACCCCCTCCTGTGCTATTCTCCCATGGACACACCCCTCCCTGAGCTATTATCCCATGGAAACACCCCCTCCCTGTGCTGCTCCCCCATGGACATACCCCCTCCCTGTGCTGCTCCCCCATGGACACACCCCCTCCCTGCGCTGCTCCCCCATGGACACACCCCCTCCCTGTGCTATTCTCCCATGGACACACCCCTCCCTGCGCTGCTCCCCCATGGACATACCCCCTCCCTGTGCTGCTCCCCCATGGACATACCCCTCCCTGTGCTGCTCCCCCATGGACATACTCCCTCCCTGTGCTGCTCCCCCATGGACACACCCCTCCCTGCGCTGCTCCCCCATGGACACACCCCTCCCTGCGCTGCTCCCCCATGGACACACCCCCTCCCTGTGCTATTCTCCCATGGACACACCCCCTGTGCTATTCTCCCATGAACACCCCCTCCTGTGCTATTCTCCCATGGACACACCCCCTCCCTGAGCTATTATCCCATGGAAACACCCCTCCTGTGCTATTCTCCCATGGACACACCCCCTCCCTGTGCTATTCTCCCATGGACACACCCCCCCTGTGCTATTCTCCCATGGACACCCCCCCCCCTGTGCTATTCTCCCATGGACACCCCCTCCTGTGCTATTCTCCCATGGACACACCCCCTCCCTGAGCTATTATCCCATGGACATACCCCTCCCTGTGCTGCTCCCCCATGGACACACCCCCTCCCTGCGCTGCTCCCCATGGACACACCCCCTCCCTGTGCTATTCTCCCATGGACACACCCCCCTCCCTGCGCTGCTCCCCCATGGACATACCCCCTCCCTGTGCTGCTCCCCCATGGACATACCCCCTCCCTTGCTGCTCCCCATGGACACACCCTCTCCCTGTGCTGCTCCCCCATGGAGATAACCCCTCCCTGTTCTGCTCCCCCATGGACATACCCCCTCCCTGTGCTGCTCCCTCATGGACATACCCCCTCCTTGTGCTGCTCCCCCATGGACATACCCCCTCCCTGTGCTGCTCCCCCATGGACACACCCCCTCCCTGTGCTGCTCCCCCATGGACACACCCCTCCTGTGCTATTCTCCCATGGACACACCCCCCTGTGCTATTCTCCCATGGACACCCCCTCTTGTGCTATTCTCCCATGGACACACCCCCCCTGAGCTATTCTCCCATGGAAACACCCCTCCTGTGCTATTCTCCCATGGACACACCCCCTTCCGCGCTACTCTCCCATGGACACACCCCCTCCGGTGCTATTCTTCTCATGGACACACCCCTTCCCGCGCTATTCCACCATGGATACACCCCCTCCCGGGCTATTCTTCTCATGGACACACCCCTCCTGCGCTATTCTTCTCATGGACACACCCTCTCCCTGTGCTGCTCCCCCATGGAGATAACCCCTCCCTGTGCTGCTCCCCCATGGACATACCCCTCCCTGTGCTGGTCCCCCATGGACAAACCCCTCCCTGTGCTGCTCCCTCATGGACATACCCCCTCCCTGTGCTGCTCCCCATGGACATACCCCCTCCCTGTGCTGCTCCCCCATGGACATACCCTCTCCCTGTGCTGCTCCCCCATGTAGATACCCCCTCCCTGTGCTGCTCCCCATGGACACACCCTCTCCCTGTGCTGCTCCCCCATGGAGATACCCCTCCCTGTGCTGCTCCCCCATGGACACAACCTCTCCCTGTGCTGCTCCCCCATGGACATACCCCCTCTCTGTGCTGATCCCTCATGGACATACCCCCTCCCTGTGCTGATCCCCCATGGACATACCCCCTCCCTGTGCTGATCCCTCATGGACATACCCCCTCCCTGTGCTGCTCCCCCATGGACACACCCCCTCCCTGTGCTGCTCCCCCATGGACACACCCCCTCCCTGTGCTGCTCCCCCATGGACATACCCCCTCCCTGTGCTGCTCCCCCATGGATATACCCCCTCCCTGTGCTGCTCCCCCATGGACACACCCCCTCCCTGTGCTGCTCCCCCATGGCCATACCCCCTCCCTGTGCTGCTCCTCCCCCATGGACATACCCCCTCCCTGTGCTGCTCCCCCATGGACATACCCCTCCCTGTGCTGCTCCCCCTTGGACATACCCCCTCCCTGTGCTGCTCCCCCATGGACACACCCCCTCCCTGTGCTGCTCCCCCATGGACATACCCCCTCCCTGTGCTGCTCCCCCA
Organism: Oncorhynchus nerka; assembly: GCF_034236695.1. NCBI lineage: Eukaryota > Metazoa > Chordata > Actinopteri > Salmoniformes > Salmonidae > Oncorhynchus > Oncorhynchus nerka. The sequence goes on along the minus strand of NC_088413.1, from coordinate 18,614,621 downwards.
TGGACATACCCCCTCCCTGTGCTGCTCCCCCATGGACATACCCCCTCCCTGTGCTGCTCCCCCATGGACACACCCCCTCCCTGAGCTATTCTCCCATGGAAACACCCCCTCCTGTGCTATTCTCCCATGGACACACCCCTTCCGCGCTACTCTCCCATGGACACACCCCTCCGGTGCTATTCTTCTCATGGACACACCCCTTCCCGCGCTACTCCACCATGGACACACCCCCTCCCGGGCTATTCTTCTCATGGACACACCCCCTCCTGCGCTATTCTTCTCATGGACACACCCTCTCCCTGTGCTGCTCCCCCATGGAGATAACCCCTCCCTGTGCTGCTCCCCCATGGACATAACCCCTCCCTGTGCTGCTCCCTCATGGACATACCCCCTCCCTGTGCTGCTCCCCCATGGACATACCCCCTCCCTGTGCTGCTGGACATCCCCCCCTGTGCTGCTCCCCCATGGACATACCCCCTCCCTGTGCTGCCCCCCATGGACATACCCTCTCCCTGTGCTGCTCCCCCATGTAGATACCCCCTCCCTGTGCTGCTCCCCCATGGACACACCCTCTCCCTGTGCTGCTCCCCCATGGAGATACCCCCCCTGTGCTGCTCCCCCATGGACACACCCTCTCCCTGTGCTGCTCCCCCATGGACATACCCCCTCTCTGTGCTGATCCCTCATGGACATACCCCCTCCCTGTGCTGATCCCCCATGGACATACCCCTCCCTGTGCTGATCCCTCATGGACATACCCCCTCCCTGTGCTGCTCCCCCATGGACATACCCCTCCCTGTGCTGCTCCCCCATGGACACACCCCATCCCTGTGCTGCTCCCCCATGGACATACCCCCTCCCTGTGCTGCTCCCCCATGGATATACCCCCTCCCTGTGCTGCTCCCCCATGGACATACCCCCTCCCTGTGCTGCTCCCCCATGGCCATACCCCCTCCCTGTGCTGCTCCCCATGGACATACCCCCTCCCTGTGCTGCTCCCCCATGGACATACCCCCTCCCTGTGCTGCTCCCCCTTGGACACACCCCCTCCCTGTGCTGCTCCCCCATGGACACACCCCCTCCCTGTGCTGCTCCCCCATGGACATACCCCCCCTGTGCTGCTCCCCCATGGACATACCCCTCCCTGTGCTGCTCCCCCATGGACATACCCCCTCCCTGTGCTGCTCCCCCATGGACACACCCCCCCTGTGCTATTCTCCCATGGACACACCCCCTGTGCTGTTCTCCCATGGACACCCCCTCCTGTGCTATTCTCCCATGGACACACCCCTCCCTGAGCTATTCTCCCATGGAAACACCCCCTCCCTGTGCTGCTCCCCCATGGACACACCCCCTCCCTGTGCTGCTCCCCCATGGACACACCCCTCCCTGTGCTATTCTCCCATGGACACACCCCCTGTGCTATTCTCCCATGGACACCCCCTCTTGTGCTATTCTCCCATGGACACACCCCTCCCTGAGCTATTCTCCCATGGACACACCCCCTCCCTGAGCTATTCTCCCATGGAAACACCCCCTCCTGTGCTATTCTCCCATGGACACACCCCCTCCCTGAGCTTTTCTCCCATGGAAACACCCCCTCCTGTGCTATTCTCCCATGGACACACCCCCTTCCGCGCTACTCTCCCATGGACACACCCCCTCCGGTGCTATTCTTCTCATGGACACACCCCTTCCCTCGCTACTCCACCATGTATACACCCCCTCCTGTGCTATTCTTCTCATGGACACACCCTCTCCCTGTGCTGCTCCCCCATGGAGATAACCCCTCCCTGTGCTGCTCCCCCATGGACATACCACCTCCCTGTGCTGCTCCCCCATGGACACACCCTCTCCCTGTGCTGCTCCCCCATGGACACACCCCCTCCCTGTGCTGCTCCCCCATGGACACACCCCCTCCCTGTGCTGCTCCCCCATGGACATACCCCTCCCTGTGCTGCTCCCCATGGACATACCCCCTCCCTGTGCTGCTCCCCCATGGACATACCCCTCCCTGTGCTGCTCCCCGATGGACATACCCCCTCCCTGCGCTGCTCCCCATGGACATACCCCCTCCCTGTGCTGCTCCCCCATGGACAAACCCCTCCCTGTGCTGCTCCCCCATGGACATACCCCCTCCCTGTGCTGCTCCCCGTGGACATACCCACTCCCTGTGCTGCTCCCCGTGGACATACCCCCTCCCTGTGCTGCTCCCCCATGGACACACCCCCTCCCTGTGCTGCTCCCCCATGGACATACCCCCTCCCTGTGCTGCTCCCCCATGGACACACCCCCTCCCTGTGCTGCTCCCCCATGGACACACCCCTCCCTGTGCTATTCTCCCATGGACACACCCCCTGTGCTATTCTCCCATGGACACACCCCCTCCCTGTGCTGCTCCCCATGGACATGCTCCCCCATGGACATACCCCCTCCCTGTGCTGCTCCCCCATGGACATACCCCTCCCTGTGCTGCTCCCCCATGGACATACCCTCTCCCTGTGCTGCTCCCCCATGGACATACCCCTCCCTGTGCTGCTCCCCCATGGACAAACCCCTCCCTGTGCTGCTCCCCCATGGACATACCCCTCCCTGTGCTGCTCCCCCATGGACATACCCCTCCCTGTTCTGCTCCCCCATGGACATACCCCCTCCCTGTGCTGCTCCCCCATGGACATACCCCTCCCTGTGCTGCTCCCCCATGGACATACCCCTCCCTGTGCTGCTCCCCCATGGACATACCCCTCCCTGTGCTGCTCCCCCCTGTGCTGCTCCCCCATGGACAAACCCCTCCCTGTGCTGCTCCCCATGGACATACCCCCTCCCTGTTCTGCTCCCCCATGGACATACCCCCTCCCTGTGCTGCTCCCCATGGACATACCCCCTCCCTGTGCTGCTCCCCCATGGACATACCCCCTCCCTGTGCTGCTCCCCCATGGACATACCCCTCCCTGTGCTGCTCCCCCATGGACATACCCCCCAACACTCAGATTCTCGTCTAATCTATTTAATTGAAATGATAGGAGTGCAACCATGTTTCACTTTGAACTATCCACGGTCTGAAAATAATAATAACCCAATAATAATAACCCAATAATAATAACCCATAGCATTTACAGTACAATAAAACATATCATTTCATTCACACAGTAATATTCATTTAGTAAATAAATCTTTATCAGTCTTCACACCTCCAACGTTGTCGGTGCTCCCAGGGTACTGTAGGAACGTCCTGCCCCGGAGAAAGCCACAGATCAGCTGTGTTTGACCCCTGTGATAGTCCACAGATGGTCAGCCATCCAACCAATGTATTGAGTCATCACGTTGGGCCTCAGTGCCTGCAAGTCGCAACCTTATCTCCTTCCACTACAGCTTTGAATTACTCTGCAGTATTTTCAGGCATCATAAAATTAATTGCAGCTTTTTACTTTTTTCGGTGGCATGTTGACAGGGTCAAACAGTAGTTGATCATTCAACTTATTAATACTTATCTGTACAAAATATCATTGGTTAAATATCATTTAACTTAATTATGTACACTTGGGGCAAAGGACATTCAGGAGAATGGACAAACAGAATGTTGAGATAGAAATATATTGTGTAGATCCAATATGACTGTCAGATAGATTGGAATAGTATAGGAGGTTGTGTGTGATCTATTCATTCTATTTCTATCTTCAACACAGAGTTCCAGGTACAGCCCTGCCATTACTTGAAGGCAGCCAATGAAATATATTTTTAAGTAGTTGCCTTCTAAGATCTGTATTTAAAAAGTTAAAAAGTAATCACTTTGAAATCTGTAAGTAACGTGAGGGATTTACATAAATATACACAGAGGGTACAAAATGTTATGAACACCTTCCTAATATTGAGTTGCACCCACTTTTGCCCTCAAAACAGCCTCAATTCGTCAGGGCATGAACTCTACAAGGTGGCAAAGGCATCCCACAGGAATGCTGGCCCACGTTGACTCCAACGCTTCCCACAGCTGTGTCAAGTCCGTTTTGTCACCAAAGCCCCATACACTACCCACCCTTGCGACCTGTACGCTAACGTTGGTTGGCCCTCGCTTCATACTCGTCGACAAACCCACTGGCTACAGGTTATCTCCAAGTCTCTGCTAGGTAAAGCCCCGTCTTATCTCAGCTCACTGGTCACCATAGCAGCACCCACTCGTAGCACGCGCTCCAGCAGGTATATCTCACTGGTCACCCCCAAAGCCAATTCCTCCTTTGGTCGACTTTCCTTCCAGTTCTCTGCTGCCAATGACTGGAACGAACTGCAATAATCTCTGAAGCTGGAGACTCATATCTCCCTCACTAGCTTTAAGCACCAGCTGTCAGAGCAGCTCACAGATCACTGCACCTGTACATAGCCCATCTATAAACAGCCCATCTATCTATCTACCTCATCCCCATACTGTATTTATTTATCTTGCTCCTTTGCACCCCAATATCTCTACTTGCACATTCATCTTCTGCACATCTACCATTCCAGTGTTTAATTGCTATTTTGTAATTATTTTGCCACCATGGCCTATTTATTGCCTTTACTCCTTTATCTCACCTCATTTGCACTCACTGTATATAGACTTTTTGTTTTATTTTGTTCTACTGTATGTTTTGTTTATTCCATGTGTAACTCTGTGCTGTTGTATGTGTCGAATTGCTATGCTTTATCTTGGCCAGGTCGCAGTTGCAAATGAGAACTTGTTCTCAACTAGCCTACCTGGTTAAATAAAGGTGAAATAAAATAAAATAAATAAAAAATAAAGTTGGCTGGATGTCCTTTGGGGGGTGGACCATTCTTGATACACACAGGAAACTGTTGAGCATGAAAAACCCAGCAGCATTGCAGTTCTTGACACACTCAAACCAGTGTTCCTGGCACCTACTACCATACCACGTTCAAAGGCACTTCAATATTTTGTCTTGTCCGTTCACCCTCTGAATGGCACACGTACACAATCCATGTCTCAATTGCCTCCAGGCTTAAAAATCCTTCTTTAACCCGTCTCCTCCCATTTATCTACACTGATCAATACAGGATCATACCTTTCACCTGGAATCACCTGGTCAGTCTGTTATGGAAAGAGCAGGTTTTTCCTAGTGTTTTGTACAATCAGTCATACAACTTTTTAATACATGAGGTGAGGTCCTCAGGAATATTAATACATGAGGTGAGGTCTTCAGGATTGTTAATACGTGAGGTGAGGTCTCCAGGACTATTAATACGTGAGGTGAGGTCCTCAGGACTGTTAATACGTGAGGTGAGGTCCCCAGGACTGTTAATACGTGAGGTGAGGTCCCCAGGACTATTAATACGTGAGGTGAGGTCCCCAGGACTATTAATACACGAGGTGAGGTCCCCAGGACTATTAATACGTGAGGTGAGGTCCTCAGGACTATTAATACATGAGGTGAGATCCCCAGGACTATTAATACGTGAGGTGAGGTCCCCAGGACTATTAATACATGAGGTGAGGTCCCCAGGACTATTAATACGTGAGGTGAGGTCCTCAGGACTATTAATACACGAGGTGAGATCCCCAGGACTATTAATACGTGAGGTGAGGTCCCCAGGACTGTTAATACATGAGGTGAGGTCCCCAGGACTATTAATACGTGAGGAGAGGTCCCCAGGACTGTTAATACGTGAGGTGAGGACCCCAGGAATATTAATACGTGAGGTGAGGTCCCCAGGACTATTAATACGTGAGGAGAGGTCCCCAGGACTGTTAATACGTGAGGTGAGGTCCCCAGGACTGTTAATACGTGAGGTGAGGTCCCCAGGACTATTAATACGTGATGTGAGGTCCTCAGGACTAATCTAAACATAACAGGTTCTTTACATCAAGGACTGGAGCATGGGAATCAGACAATATCAGGATGCAACAATACTTTATTTTAATTTTCAGTATTGCAAGACAGACATCTCCATAGGCCTACATGGAACTCCGTACAACTGTCCTACAAGACAGCCTTCAACAGATGGCAATATCAGATTTCCCACAGACAAATATCACTAGGTTTCATTCACACACTCAGACAATGATGATCTGCTGTAACACACAGAGAGCGTGCCCAGGGAGGAGAGCTAGGTGGAATATGGACACCAATGGCTAAAAACACTACATTCACAATCATTCCTATTTCTCATACTTACTTCACTAAAACCACCACCACCAACCAACAAACCACCATACATTTTTTTGTTATGTGTCGGACCCCAGTAAGACTAGCTGTTGCCATTGGCGTTGGCTACAGTGGCGATTTTAACATGTAAATCTTAGTGGGGTAAACCTTTTTTGATGCATGCCATCAAGGCCAACACAACACACAAAAAAATACATTAATTGCACTATAACATTGGCAAATGGTGCCCACAAACAGCCTACATAAAGCTGTCCCAACAGCAGAGTCCCAACACCTTACCACCGCTGCACCTGGCTATCAGCGGAGCCTTGTTTGGCAGCGAAAGAGTTAATTCAGCCTCATTTACTGCCTTTTTAATAAAAGCCTGCTGATATGGCAGACTTGTTCAAACAAATGTGGTTTTCACTGACAATTGAGATGTGTTTTTAGAAAACCCTTTACTCAGTACTTTGTTGAAGCACCTTTGACAGCGATTGTAGCCTCAAGTATTCTTGCTTATGGCGCTACAAGCTGGGCACACTTGTATTTGGGGAGTTTCTCCTATTCTTCTCTGTAGATCCACTCAAGCTCTGTCAGGTTGGATGGGGAGCGTCGCTGCACAGCTATTTTCAGGTCTCTCCAGAGATGTTCAATCGGGTTCAAGTCCGGGCTCTGGTTGGGCCACTCAAGGACATTCAGAGACTTGTCCCAAAGCCACTCATGCGTTGTCTTGCCTGTGTGCTTAGGGTCATTGTCCTGTTGAAAGGTGGACCTTCGCCCCAGTCGGAGATCCAGAGAAGTTTTTCATCAAGGATCTCCCTGTACTTTGCTCTGTTCATCTTTCCCCTCGATCCTGACTATTCTCCCAGTCTGCCGCTGAAAAACATCTGCACAACATGATGCTGCCACCACCATGCTTCACCTTGGGGATGGTGCCAGTTTTCCTCCAGACATGAAGCTTGTCATCAGGCCAAAGAGTTCAATCTTGGTTTAATCAGATCAGGCAATCTTGTTTCTCATGGTCTGAGAGTCTTTCGGTGCCTTTTGGCAAACTCCAAGCGGACTGTCAAGTGCCTTTTACTGAGGAGTGGCTTCCGTCTGGCCGCTCCACCATAGAGGCCTGATTGTGGGAGTGCTTCTAACTGTTTCATTATGGAGTATTGTGTGTAGATACTTTTTTAAAAACTTTTTAGAATAAAGTTGTAAGGTAACAAACTGTGGAAAAAGGTCAAGGGGTCTGAATACTTTCCAAATACAATGTAAATACATGAAGGACATGGAATCACCTCAACGTAAGTTTAGACCACTTTTGCAGCTTCAAGTTGACTAACATATTTTCATGAGTGAGACAATTAACAGTAACATGGCATAAAGTTATTATACATGTGTAGTAACTGAGTATTACAATAGGAAAATTGTTATAGGACTTTGGAAATTACTTTAGAATTGCATAAGTGGAATAAGGAACGGTCACTAGTCCTTGTGTGCAATACCTACAAAAACTCAGCTCATTGCTATGCATTTAAAATGCAAGTATCAAAGTATTATGTAACAGGCTGATAAAATGTTGCGCCAAAACAATGTTTATTACACAGGCACAATAACCATTTCATGTTAAGTGTAACTGAGAATGCTAACAGTAACTAAATATCCCAAAACTGCTTTCTGGAATCAACTACATCCATGGTAGATGGACAATCATGTTAGTTTGTATTCTGAGTAAGCTAGATGGTATAGTGCATGTTTGAAACACTTACCCTCAGACGGACAGAGGTTCAAAGTCGTTTTTGCTAAGCATCCAACTTGCTGTTTGCAAATGGCTTTGAATTACACTGTCTTTCCAGGTATCATGAAATTAATTGCAGCTTTCAACTTTTTCAGGGTCATACAGTAGTTGAGCATTCAACTTATTAATGCTTATCTGTACAAAATATCATTGGTTAAATATCATTTGATTTAATTATGTACACCTGAGGCAGTGGACATTCAGGAGAATGGAAATATACTGAATGTTCACGTAGAAATGTATTGTGTAGCTCCAATGTGACTGTCAGATTGGAATAGCATAGGAGGTTGTGTGTGCTCTATTCATTCTATTTCTATCTTCAACATGCAGTTCCAGATACAGCCCTGCCGCTAGTTGAAACCAGCCAATCCAATAGTTTCAGAAAAGTAGTCACTTCCTGAGATCTGTGTGTAACGTGAAGGATTTACACACATATCATTTCAGTAGCAGTACTACACCAACTTTACAATACGGAGAGGTTACATCCTCGGGACTAATCTAAACATAAGATTATTTACACCAAGGACTGGAACATTGGAATCCGACAACAGTATTAGGATGCAACAATGTATTTTCATTTTCAGCATCACAAGACAGACATCTCCATAGGACGACATCATTCCTATACATCCGTTCCAGAAGCTCCGTACAACTGTCCTACAAGACAGACTTCAACAGATGGCAATATCAGATTTCTCACAAACAAATATCACAAGGTTTATTCACGTTTCATTCCCATACTCAGACAATAACAATGTGTTGTAACACATATAGAGCCCAGGGAGAAGGAGAGCAGGTCAAGATGGAATATGGGCGCCAACGCCTAAAAAACACTACATTCACAATCATTCCTATTTCTCATACTAACTTCAGTAAACCCAACATCACCGCTCGCAAGGCACGCTGACCAGCACATTGTAACGCGATCCTCTGAATGACACAAACAGGAAGGCTTTTATACACAAGGCCACGCCCTTAATGAGCAATCACATACACCTGGCACAGGCAGACCAACACCGATACGTTCAAAATAGGTTGACGGTTCTCCCCCGTTACACGTATTCAAATAGTTTTGAAAGTAGTACTTTTTATGGATCTGTATTCAAACAGTTATAGTTACCTCCAAAGTAACTATTTATTCCAACAGAAATAGTTACTTTCCAAAAAGCATAGTTCGAACTATCGTTATCCCAGGGCAGGTTAACTGTAACTATCGTTATCCCAGGGTAGGTTAACTGTAATGTACGTTTTGTTATGCATCGAGCCCCAGTAAGACAAGGTGTGGCCTTTGGCGTCGGCTAATGGGGATCCTGATTAAATAAAAATCAATATGACCTTTTGTCTATATTCCCGGTTCTATGAAAAGGACAAAAACAATGTGTTCCAATAAACATGGATCTGATCTGTTAATGGTCTTTATTTATCAATTCATGCAACAGTGGATCCCCTCACTAAGGGAACATAGACATGATCCCACAACCACAAACAGACAAGAGGTTTACTAAACAGCCACCCACGGCCTTCCACTCTGTCTACCAAAACACAACCTCTCTTCTTGCGTGTTTCAAGGGTACGCACTTCAAGAATCAATAGGTACATATGAAAATGGAAGTAGAAACCGCAGATTTCCCCTTAGTCAGCTTTTCATGACATCACTCTGTATTCAGCTTCAAAGCAGCAGGTTTTGGTTCTATTCAACCAGTGAGTGACAAATACTGCAGAGAGAAAAGCATGTTCTCCGTTCATTCATTGTCCTCATCCTTTACTGGTTGGGTTATTGTTAACATCTTTGTTTTCAGAGTTCTGTAAACTTACAAATGCCTTTATTTCTTTATTTTATCATGGAGTCAAACTGAGACCAAGGTTTCTTTTACAGACGAGTCCTAAATGACAGAAATCAAAATTTAAATACAAAATGCAAGCAGAAAGAAAAACACGGTCATTCAAAACAACCACATTCATCAGTAATAAGGTATTCAATCAGCTTTCTGAATTGCCCCAGAGGCAACAAAACATCACATTCATCAGTAATAAGGTATTCAATCAGCTTTCTGAATTGCCCCAGAGGCAACAAAACATCACATTCATCAGTAATAAGGTATTCAATCAGCTTTCTGAATTGCCCCAGAGGCAACAAAACATCACATTCATCAGTAATAAGGTATTCAATCAGCTTTCTGAATTGCCCCAGAGGCAACAAAACATCACATTCATCAGTAATAAGGTATTCAATCAGCTTTCTGAATTGCCCCAGAGGCAACAAAACATCACATTCATCAGTAATAAGGTATTCAATCAGCTTTCTGAATTGCCCCAGAGGCAACAAAACATCACATTTAAGAACATTTTGAAGATTTTGCAGATTGCTACTCAAATATCTACATGTGGTAGGTGCTAAAGTGACCCATAGTTGAATTACTGGTTGGGTTATTTTTAACCCATTTGTTTATTGTGAGTACTTTCAACTTCCAACTACCTACATACACATGGTATTGTAGGTACTATAGTGGCAAATGGTTGGGTCACTGGTTGTGTTATTTTGAACCCATCTGTTTATTGTGAGTACCATCAACTTCCGACAGGGATGCTTTCGTTATGGGGGCTCATGGTCAAAATGACCTAGCTGTACAGGTGAAGATTGGCACAGATCCTTCTCCACAACCCCTCCCATCCTCGGTCCCTTCTCCCCAACCCCTCCCATCCTCGGTCCCTTCTCCACCACCCCTCCCATCCTCGGTCCCTTCTCCCCAACCCCTCCCATCCTCGGTCCCTTCTCCACACATCTGATTCATTCCTCCTGTGCACCTCCCCTTGGCCAGGTAAACCATATAAATATTCAATCCTCAGTTAGCTACCCAGGGAGCTCTTGGTTGCCTCGAGACGTGGAGAAAGAGGGGGAGAGGCAGGTGTAGACGTGTAACAGGTGGAGTTTCTCAGGATAAGGAGGAAATAAATGATCTTCACAAAACCACTGGGATTGAGACAGCGGTGCAAGGATGGGGCTTGTAGTAAGTCTGCATTGCACTTTTGATTATCAGGATTTTAATAGACTTATTTTGTGTTCTTTCATCTTCACTAAAAATATGTTATTTTACAGTTCATATACTTGCAAAAAAGATTTCTCTATATTTCATGTTTGTTTGCTGCTTCTTAAGGGGATTTTATACATTTCCAAATGGAATTTCTAGACCCGATTAGCAAAGAGGCACATTGATAGTTTACAGCTTCTCATCATTAACGTGTGTTTGACATACAGAAGGGGAAAGATGATTATAAACTGGCGGCGACCTCCGAGGACGATGGAAAGAAGAAGAGTGAAAAGCAGGTGAAGAAAGCGAAGGAGAAGATGGATAAGGATGACCTGAAAAAGGAAGTTGACCTGGTGAGGAAAACTGATTATTTATTCATATAATGACATTAGATGACATGGACAGTGCACATGAATCCATATGCAATTTGTTTCAAATATATACAATGACATAGCTTCAAAATGTTTGTGTTTTCTATAAGAAAAGACAAAGGTGCATAGAACACTGTAATGAAAAAACATTTTTTTCCCACATGAAAAAAGACAACAGTTGACTGTAGAATACTACATGAAACTGTAGAATACTATACTGTACACTGTAGTATCCCTCGATCATGTGTAGTACTTACTGTAGAATGTTGTAGTATACTGTAGAATGCTATAGAAAATATGACAGTATTATTGTTTGTTTTTTAACACTGTAGAAAATACTACAGTAATGTTCACAAAAACACAACAGTCCACAAAAACACTACACTTATTTGACTTTATTAACTACAACAGTATTTAATATGCATATACTCTGCCAATTCTATTCCCCAATATTGCATTGTGAGCCACCCATAAGTGAGAAATTATCCGTTCAGACTTCAATCCTACTACCTACAAGTTATGGAAAATGCTTTCTTTCAGTATTTTTTCATTAGGTTTCCTGAAGGAAAGTGTGTCAAAGATAATGAAACCAAAAAACTATAGTAAATAATATAGTAATGCAGTAATGTTATACGGTAGTTTGGGCGGGGAAAGAATTGCTGTATTTCAAATTGTACTGTAATTCCATCCCACAGAATTCAGTACCATAAAAAAAATGTTGGAGCTCCTAAAACGTTTTGACCACTAGTGGGTGCATGGTGTTGTTGTTTCTGGCTCATTACCATATTTAGAGGCTTGCCTTGTAAGAGGCTGTATTTGTTGCACCCGTTATCGAGAACGTTGTACCAATTTAACTGGTGTGTGGTAGTAGCGCCCCAACCATTTCAAATGTATAGGGAACATACTGAAGTGGCAGTAAGTCTTAAACCTTTCATGGTTGAGCATTTTGCCATGTCATTTTGGTCTGTAGTCGCTGACCGTTTGGAAGCCTTTGTTAAGGCCTCTAGAAGTGCTAATGATATGAAACACAAAATATGAATTGATATGCTATAATGTGTAAGCACTACCTAACAGCTAACCTGCTTGTACCAATCCCATGTTGTGTAAAACAGGTTATTATTGATATGCTATAATGTGTTAGCACTACCTAACAGCTAACCTGCTTGTATGGTTATTATTGATATGCTATAATGTGTTAGCACTACCTAACAGCTAACCTGCTTGTACCAATCCCATGTCGTGTAAAACAGGTTATTATTGATATGCTATAATGTGTAAGCACTACCTAACAGCTAACCTGCTTGTACCAATCCCATGTCGTGTAAAACAGGTTATTATTGATATGCTATAATGTGTTAGCACTACCTAACAGCTAACCTGCTTGTACCAATCCCATGTTGTGTAAAACAGGTTATTATTGATATGCTATAATGTGTTAGCACTACCTAACAGCTAACCTGCTTGTACCAATCCCATGTTGTGTAAAACAGGTTATTATTGATATGCTATAATGTGTAAGCACTACCTAACAGCTAACCTGCTTGTACCAATCCCATGTCGGTTATTATTGATATGCTATAATGTGTTAGCACTACCTAACAGCTAAAACAGGTTATTATTGATATGCTATAATGTGTTAGCACTACCTAACAGCTAACCTGCTTGTACCAATCCCATGTCGTGTAAAACACTGTGAAATACAAACCCCTTCTATCCCTCAATTCATTTCATTCATTCCAATTAGTCAGTAGTATTCACTGTTTTTCCACACATTTCCAACTTTAACTGTATATATAACTGTAAAACAACACATTTCACTGAACCTGTCCATTTTTAACCGTATAATAGAGTAAATTCTATGATATTTGACTGTCATTACACAGTAATTGCTTTCATACTTTATTCATATTACAGTAGGCAATATTAAATACAATAACTTACCACTAGCTGCCTGTAAGTTACTGTAAAATTCACGGCAACCCCTTTACAGTGTAACCCTATTCGTCTCTGTGGGCCAGAAAAGGTGCAGCACACAACCTATCAAGCCTGTATAAAGCTCTTTGGTTTACAGATTTGCATTTGGGCACTCATTTGCATTTTCATTTACTTACTATCACTCTGCAGTGAGTCTTGGGGGCAGTCCTAAAACCCCAATAGCCTGTGTTTAAACTTGAGAGAAACAGTAGCCTATCGTTGGAAACTGCTTTCTTACATGTAGCGAAATAGGAAAACGGATACGTGCACTGTGCAGTACTTATTCAGGGCAGAAGGTAACATTCAGTAATGGATTCAGTCACGAATCAGAGCGATTCCATCCATCATACAGAAACCAATGACTCTTCTATGGTTTAGAGTCAAATCTATGCTGCATGACCTTGTCATACATAGAATCAGTTCAAACTATTGGAGAAATGTGTTTCATCACTAAATGTTCTGTTTACTTCTACCAATGTGGAAAGATTAAAGAACAACAAGCTCTCTCTCTCTCTCTCTCTGATTTAGGATGACCACAAGTTGACCTTGGATGAGCTTAACAGGAAATACGGCACAGACTTAGCCAGGGTGAGTGAATATCTATGTGTGTTCATGTGTGCCTCTGTTTGTAACATTAACAACCAGTTGGATCAGTAGCTCCTCAGGATGAAAGCTGACTGTAATTTGCGTTGGTAGAACTTCCTCTGCCTTCTAAGTCAAGATGGCATCACTATCTAACACGGAATCATAACATATGAAACATATCTATATCTTCCTAAAGTTTACACAGTTTGGAGTAAAACATATATTTTCAGATTGTGTGACATCCCTTTGCTTACTTTGTGCCTTGCTCTTTCCTCCTTCCCTCCCTCATCCTTTCCCTTCTCTTTCCTCCTTCCCTCCCTCCTCCTTTCCCTTCTCTTTCCTCCTTCCCTCCCTCCTCCTTTCCCTTCTCTTTCCTCCTTCCCTCCCTCCTCCTTTCCCTTCTCTTTCCTCCTTCCCTCCCTCCTCCTTTCCCTTCTCTTTCCTCCTTCCCTCCCTCCTCCTTTCCCTCTCTTTCCTCCTTCCCTCCCTCCTCCTTTCCCTTCTCTTTCCTCCTTCCCTCCCTCCTCCTTTCCCTTCTCTTTCCTCCTTCCCTCCCTCCTCCTTTCCCTTCTCTTTCCTCCTTCCCTCCCTCCTCCTTTCCCTTCTCTTTCCTCCTTCCCTCCCTCCTCCTTTCCTCCTTCCCCTTCCCCCTCTTTTCCCTTCTCTTCCTCCTTCCCCCCTCCTCCTTTCCCTTCTCTTTCCTCCTTCCCTCCCTCCTCCTTTCCCTTCTCTTTCCTCCTTCCCTCCCTCCTCCTTTCCCTTCTCTTTCCTCCTTCCTCCCTCCCCTCCCTCCTCCTTTCCCTTCCTCTTTCCTCCTTCCCCTTCCCTCCCTCCTCCTTTCCCTTCTCTTTCCTCCTTCCCTCCCTCCTCCTTTCCCTTCTCTTTCCTCCTTCCCTACCTCCTCCTTTCCCTTCTCTTTCCTCCTTTCCCTCCCTCCTCCTTTCCCTCCTCCTTTCCCTTTCCCTCCTTCCCCCTCCTCCTTTCCCTTCTCTTTCCTCCTTCCCTCCTTTCCCTTCTCTTTCCTCCTTCCCTCCCTCCTCCTTTCCCTTCTCTTTCCTCCTTCCCTCCCTCCTCCTTTCCCTTCTCTTTCCTCCTTCCCTCCCTCCTCCTTTCCCTTCTCTTTCCTCCTTCCCTACCTCCTCCTTTCCCTTCTCTTTCCTCCTTCCCTCCCTTCTCTTTCCTCCTTCCCTCCCTCCTCCTTTCCCTTCTCTTTCCTCTTTCCCTCCCTCCTCCTTTCCCCTTCGCTTTACATTTTCCCTCTCTCTTTCTTCCCCCACCTAGGGTCTATCCTCGGTTCGGGCTAAGGAGATCCTTCTTCGCGATGGCCCAAACACCCTGACTCCTCCCCGCACTACCCCTGAGTGGGTGAAGTTCTGCAAGCAGCTCTTTGGCGGGTTCTGCATGCTGCTGTGGATCGGAGCTGTGCTCTGCTTCATAGCCCACATTATCCAGGTCACCTCAGAGGAAGAGCCGACCAATGCTAATGTGAGAATCATACAATCGTAGAATTCAGAGATCATTTGAGATGAAGCCTCCAGTGCCTGAAAGGCTTTTCCTACTTAATGATAACGCAATATTCTCATAATCATTCTGCCTCTTCTTAACAGTTGTACCTGGGCCTTGTGCTCGCTGTTGTCGTCATTATCACCGGTTGTTTCTCCTACTACCAAGAAGCCAAGAGCTCAAAGATCATGGACTCCTTCAAAAACCTGGTCCCGCAGGTTAGACTTCTGCCTTTTCAAACTCCTCTGAGAAGAACTCTATCATATAGTTACGTGTGCGGATGTTAATTGTGTCATCTTCCTTGTAGCAAGCTCTGGTAGTCCGTGACGGTGAGAAGAAGAACATCAACACTGAAGAAGTGGTGGTTGGCGATATAGTGGAGGTGAAAGGCGGAGATAGGATACCAGCTGATTTGCGTATCGTCTCTGCCAGCGGCTGCAAGGTGGATACTTAAAAAAGCATTAAGTCACGTGTCAGACGCGTAAATGTAATTCATTCGTTGTTGTATTGACACAATTATTTTTTCCCACTCAGGTGGACAACTCCTCTCTCACTGGTGAATCTGAGCCCCAAACTCGTAGTCCCGATTTTAGCAATGACAACCCCCTGGAAACCAGGAACATTGCCTTCTTCTCTACCAACTGTGTTGAGGGTAAGTACCTTTTGTAACTATCTGCAATTATTGAATAGTTCAAATTACTTGTATATATTCATTATTTTAAGAGGGGATTCAGACCGGAGTTAAAAGCGCGTGTATTGAACTTTATTCATTTTTTATGCACTGTTTATTTGTTTCTATTCTGTTTGTATTCTGCCATTGAATTTAAGCATGTTGGGAACGCCAGAAATTGAAGTGTGTCGGAGGTGTGTCTGACCCTGATTTAATACCCAAATAATTCCATCACCATTAATAAGGTCGAGCAAACATGCCGGTTATAAGTGGAAAAGCATCTACTTTATTTTCCCCCGATAGAAGTAACAGCATTCTCCATGCACTGTCATTTATAAATTGACAAGAGCTAATTGATAAGAGCTAGGTAAATGAGTAATCCCCACAGTGAAGTATGAAATATGTGCCGTTATGCAGATTTTTTTATTGAATGGCCTTATAACTTGCAGGGATTAAATTTGGAGACACGCGCCAAATGGGATGACAAGGTAAAGAGTTGCGCCAAATGTAACCTTTGTGCCCTTTAGGGTGTTTTAAACATATGCTCCAACGTTTCTTGTTTTTTTATTAGCCACTATCGGTTGGTGACTGTACATAATAACCACGTATATTTAGTGTTCGTTCCCTTCTCTACATTCGTATCATTCCATCACACCATCACATCGTTTGATTTAGCCTACCTTTCTCGCATTCATCTGAAAACGCTGTCACGTCTTTGTGTCTGTGGCTGAGGGTCAAGTAATAGTGTATACTATTTCATGAAGGCCCAATACAAATTGTAGTAAAAATAAATCGGGGGTTTATAGGCCTGTTAAATCATTCTGGAGCTGTAACCGATACATGGATCTTGACGCACAGCGCAACACTTTGCACAGTTCCATGATCAGTGCGGGCAATTAGGGTATGTTTACTATATCATACTATTTTATACTATTCTCCATATTATAATTATAAAACTATTATAGGTTAGACTAATGTCAACGTTACCATTGATTAACTGAATGTGGCAACTTTCAAAATGAATCAAAACACCTTTATTTGTGCATAAAGGCTTTATTTTTCCATGAAGTAGGATTCATGATTATTCCCTAAACACAAATAATGTGTAAAATCAGTGTTTAAAAATTTACCCGTGGGTTCTGAAACAACCTTGAAAACACATATTTGTCTCTATCGTTCTATATTCTCAACACATTCTCTACAATCAAGTCTTGTGGCGATCAAATTCAAATATAAGGTACACAGGTATTTAAAGAGATGACTTTAGATAAATTAACAGAAAAACGAATTAAACAAAAACTCCCTGATTGAATTGGTAGGCCACCAAGTGGGTGTGTTTTCTGAGGTTTAATTACATGTATTCAGTGCTCGCAAGGAAACCTTGTTAAGCGCCTCCATAAAGTAAGTCTGAATACCAACTACTGAGAAGTGGGTTGGAAAGGGAGGCATAGGAAAAGTGTTCAATTGTCTGAATTGCCTCTTTGTGATTCTAAACTAGGAATCATCAAATCATCAATTTGTTTTCTTGAGCCCACATTATCCAGGTCACCTCAGAGGAAGAGCCGACCAATGCTAATGTGAGAATCATACAATCATAGAATTCAGAGATCATGAGATCCCTGGTCAGGGAGCCAGAACATAATTGGCTGCAAGAAGCCCAAACAGATATCATATTTGACTAAAACATCATAATTTCAAACCTTGCTTACAGTTGTATATGATCACAGTGTCTCTCTATTATGTGTGGGAATACTTGTGAACATATTTCCCAAATTAAAATCACCTGGAGCTGATTTCCTGACCCCCCAAAAAAAAACATATTTATATATATAACAAAATTGTTAAAATAATATATAAAACATTATAATATACATATATTTATTTATTTATTTATTTTTATAATATATATATTTATTATATGTATTTATATATATATATATTATAATGTTTTATATATTATTTTAACAATTTTGTTATATGTATATATATTTTAAAAATTGCTCAGAAATCATGGGAAGGCAAAATAAAACCACCCGCGTTCCAAAATCGGCACACGGGCCGCCAGTTGGAGAACCCTGTTCTAAACCATATACTCAATTTTTGACCCTTCCAGGAACTGCCAGAGGTATCGTCATCAACACTGGTGACCACACTATCATGGGTCGTATCGCCGCGTTGGCCATGAGTCTGGAAAGTGGGCAGACGCCTCTCGGAATTGAAATTGATCACTTCATTGAAATCATCACCGGTGTGTCCGTCTTCTTCGGTGTGACTTTCTTAATCCTCTCCGTCATTCTGGGCTATGGATGGCTGCCATCCATCATCTTCCTCATTGGAATCATCGTCGCTAATGTGCCAGAGGGTCTCCTGGCTACTGTAACTGTGAGTGCTGATGAAAAGTCATGTTTAACAAAAACTTTATGAAAAAAATGTATACAACCTTTGACAAAATATGTTTTTTGTTACAACAACAAAACATATTTTGTCTAATTTTCTATTATTTAACCCTCTGCTATGGATTTCCATCTTAGGTGTGTCTAACTCTGACTGCCAAGCGTATGGCCAAGAAGAACTGCCTGGTGAAGAATCTGGAAGCTG
The DNA here is from genome assembly GCF_034236695.1 of Oncorhynchus nerka. Lineage (NCBI taxonomy): Eukaryota > Metazoa > Chordata > Actinopteri > Salmoniformes > Salmonidae > Oncorhynchus > Oncorhynchus nerka. The sequence goes on along the minus strand of NC_088413.1, from coordinate 18,595,971 downwards.
TGGAGACCTTGGGGTCCACCTCCACAATCTGCTCCGACAAGACTGGCACCCTGACCCAGAACAGAATGACTGTGGCTCACATGTGGTTCGACAACCAGATCCATGACGCTGACACCACAGAGAACCAGAGTGGTACCTCTTTCGACAAAAGCTCTGCCACCTGGGCTGCCCTGGCTAGAGTCGCCGGCCTGTGCAACCGAGCCGTCTTCCTGGCCGAACAGAACAACGTACCTATCCTCAAGAGAGATGTGAGCGGTGATGCCTCAGAGACTGCCCTGCTGAAGTGTATCGAGCTGTGCTGTGGGTCTGTCAAAGACATGAGAGAAAAGTACAGCAAAGTCGTTGAGATCCCCTTCAACTCCACCAACAAATACCAGGTAACCACGTGGTCAATCAAATCTAATCAAGCTTTATTTACACAGCAAATTACAGACATGGAATGCAACACAATGTGCTTTACATGGGAAAAAAACTATGGGAGTAAAAACTGAAATATTTACTACATATTTACTACTGAGATCTAAAATATGGTGTGATGGACTTAAAATCATGGATGGCTTTTCTCAATCAGCTTGTAACTGCTACTGGGTATCTACATCCAGTCAGCTTGTAACTGCTACTGGGTATCTACATCCAGTCAGCTTGTAACTGCTACTGGGTATCTACATCCAGTCAGCTTGTAACTGCTACTGGGTATCTACATCCAGTCAGCTTGTTACTGCTACTGGGTATCTACAACCAGTCAGCCTGTAACTGCTACTGGGTATCTACATCCAGTCAGCTTGTTACTGCTACTGGGTATCTACAACCAGTCAGCTTGTAACTGCTACTGGGTATCTATATCCAGTCAGCTTGTAACTGCTACTGGGTATCTACATCCAGTCAGCTTGTAACTGCTACTGGGTATCTACATCCAGTCAGCTTGTAACTGCTACTGGGTATCTATATCCAGTCAGCTTGTAACTGCTACTGGGTATCTACATCCAGTCAGCTTGTAACTGCTACTGGGTATCTATATCCAGTCAGCTTGTAACTGCTACTGGGTATCTACATCCAGTCAGCTTGTAACTGCTACTGGGTATCTATATCCAGTCAGCTTGTAACTGCTACTGGGTATCTACATCCAGTCAGCTTGTTACTGCTACTGGGTATCTACAACCAGTCAGCTTGTAACTGCTACTGGGTATCTATATCCAGTCAGCTTGTAACTGCTACTGGGTATCTATATCCAGTCAGCTTGTAACTGCTACTGGGTATCTATATCCAGTCAGCTTGTAACTGTTACTGGGTATCTAGATCCAGTCAGCTTGTAACTGCTACTGGGTATCTATATCCAGTCAGCTTGTAACTGCTACTGGGTATCTATATCCAGTCAGCTTGTAACTACTGCTACTGGTATCTATATCCAGTCAGCTTGTCTGCTATCCAGTCAGCTTGTAACTGCTACTGGGTATCTATATCCAGTCAGCTTGTAACTGCTGCTGGGTATCTATATCCAGTCAGCTTGTAACTGCTACTGGGTATCTATATCCAGTCAGCTTGTAACTGCTACTGGGTATCTATATCCAGTCAGCTTGTAACTACTTATATCCAGTCAGCTTGTTACTGCTACTGGGTAACTGCTGCTGGGTATCTATATCCAGTCAGCTTGTAACTGCTACTGGGTTTCTATATCCAGTCAGCTTGTAACTGCTGCTGGGTATCTATATCCAGTCAGCTTGTAACTGCTACTGGGTATCTATATCCAGTCAGCTTGTAACTGCTACTGGGTATCTATATCCAATAAGTAGCCGTAACTTTACTTTACCAGGCTCACTGGTTCCCTTCTGAGTTATTTAAAATAAAGTCAACCCTCTTCATGGTGTTATCTCATCTTCCACTAGCTCTCCATTCATGATAACAACATGGCCGGCGAGTCCAATCATCTTCTGGTGATGAAGGGAGCCCCTGAGAGGATCCTGGACAGCTGCTCCACCATCTTGCTCCAAGGCAAAGAACATCCTCTGGATGACGAGATAAAGGAATCATTTCAGAAAGCCTATGAAGCGCTAGGAGGACTGGGAGAGAGAGTGCTGGGTAAGAGGGCATACCAATATGGAAACATATTCATTCAAAGGTTTGGGAGCTAATGTACAGTCTTGAACATGCAGCATTTGTTCTAGGTTGTTTCTGCCTCTGCGTCCTTTCCAGGTTTCTGCCATTTCCAGCTCCCTGATGACCAGTTTCCAGAAGGCTTTGACTTTGACTGTGAAGATGTGAACTTTCCCACTGAGAATCTGTGCTTCGTTGGCCTCATGTCCATGATTGACCCTCCCCGTGCTGCTGTGCCTGACGCTGTGAGCAAGTGCAGGTGTGCTGGAATCAAGGTATGGCAATACCATAGTAAACTCAAGACTCTTCGGCCATCACACGTAGCAGCCACTGTGAACAGGCCACTCAACTTCCCGTCCTTCCCTTAGGTTATCATGGTCACTGGGGATCATCCCATCACTGCGAAGGCCATTGCCAAGGGTGTGGGCATCATCTCTGAGGGCAACGAGACTGTTGAGGAAATTGCTGCTCGTCTGAAAATCCCAGTTTCTGAGGTCAACCCAAGGTATGTCGCAGTTTGTTCGGGAACATTTCAGTGTATGTCATCACACTGTCTACACTTAAAGAGGAGTGACAGAAACCTATATTTAGCCGTTTTGTGAAAAATACAAGCCAGTTATATTTAGCTTATATTATAACTTTCCGTCTTTGTGCCATGCAGAGATGCCAAGGCCTGTGTTGTCCACGGTGGAGAGCTGAAGGACATGACCCCCGAAGAGTTGGATGACATCCTGATGCATCACACTGAGATTGTGTTTGCCAGAACTTCTCCTCAGCAGAAACTGATTATTGTGGAGGGTTGCCAGCGTCAGGTACTATTGAGTTAATGAATCAATGCTTATGAGTCAGTCAGGATCATTGCATCTTTCGTTGCTAAGATCTTTAACCTCTACAGGATTGGTGGGTTCCCCATGGAACGGTTGAGCTAACATAGGTTAACGTGATTAGCATGAGGTTGTAAGTAACAATAACATATCCCAGGACATAGACATATCTGATATTGGCAGAAAGCTTACATTTTTGTTACTCTAACTGTACTGTCCAATTTACAGTAGCTATTACAATGAAATAATACCATGCTATTGTTTGAGGATAGCGCACATATTATTAAACCATTATTAGGCACATTTGGGCAGTCTTATACAACATTTTAAACAAAAATTCAATGGTTCATTTGATCAGTCTAAAACTTTGCACATATAATGCTGCCATCTAGTGGCCAAAATCTAAATTGCGACTGGGCTAGAATAATTGTATCAAGAATATGCATATCCCTGCTTCCGGTCCTGAGCTACAGGCAGTTAGATTTTCGGTATGTCATTTTAGGCGAAAATTGAAAAAAGGGTCCGATCCTACTAAACACCTCTCTTACTTATCCACAGGGAGCCATTGTGGCTGTGACAGGCGATGGTGTGAACGATTCCCCTGCTCTGAGGAAAGCTGACATCGGTGTTGCTATGGGTATCGCTGGATCTGACGTCTCCAAGCAGGCTGCAGACATGATCCTCCTGGATGACAACTTTGCCTCCATCGTGACTGGTGTTGAAGAGGGTATGAGGAGCTCTGCGATGAATATCAATCTGCTGTGTCTTTCCATCCTTCTGTCATCACCCTGACTATCCCGTCCATCCTCTATTTCCCCCCAGGCCGTCTGATCTTTGACAACTTGAAGAAGTCCATCACCTACACCCTGTCCAGTAAAATTCCAGAGATGACCCCCTTCCTCTTCTTGCTCCTCGCCAACATTCCACTGGCCCTAGGGACCGTCACCATCCTCTGCATCGACCTGGGAACTGACATGGTGGGTCTTTCAGATGTGGATATTCCTCTTTAGTGAACAATCTGATCATGTGTTCTGGTGCATCACCACGAACAATGTCCGTGGTCATTTCAGAGGTTGTTCAGAAGACATTTTCACAAACATCGAAGTGACCAACGATATGTTTCTAATTCGGGTGATCTTTTCCCATTGTTACCTTCAAGATCCCCGCTATCTCCCTGGCCTATGAACAAGCTGAGAACGACATCATGAAGAGACAGCCACGGAACCCCAAAACAGACCGACTGGTGAACGAGAGACTCATTAGTGTGGCCTATGGTCAATTTGGTAAGGCGTCTGTTTAGGCCTTTATGAGTTGTATGTTGACCAGTCTGTTTCATAGCACATTTACAATCTGATCAATGTGTCTTCACTGACAAAATACTTGGTCACACTTTATTAGGATAGTCCATCTGTATTATCAACAAAACATCATACTATCAACAGACTATCAGTTGATTAGCAACTGCTTGCCATGGTTAGGGTAAGGTAAAGTTATGGTTAGGACTAGGGTTAGTAGATAGTTAGGTGAAATGTTACTGATGTTAGTCTGTAGATAGTCCATCTGTGGATGCTCTACAGACTATCCAAATAAAGTGTTACCAAATGCTCTCCTCCTTTTTCCTCTTCACAGGAGTGATGCTGGCCGCAGCCGGCTTCTTCACATACTTTGTAATCATGGCTGAGAACGGGTTCTATCCCATGGACTTGCTAGGAATCCGTTTGGACTGGGAAAACCAGTATATCAACGACTTGGAGGACAGCTACGGCCAGCAGTGGGTGAGTACACAAACACTGCTCTGCCTTTTTGCTGTCATCTTACTAACGGATTCATAGAAATAGAATGAATAGAAAGGGCATCTCCATTCAAGTCAATGATGGCATTGCTCCCCCCCCTCTCTCCCCCCTCTCTCTCCCCCTCTCTCCCCCCTCTTGCTCCCCCTCCCCCCTCTCGCTCTCTCTCTCTCTCTCCCCTCTCTCTCTCTCCCCCTCTTGCTCCCCCTCTCACTCTCTCTCTCTCTCCCCTCTCTCTCTCTCTCTCTCTCCCCCTCTCTCTCTCTCCCCTTATCCTTCAGACATATGAGAGCAGAAAGATAATTGAGTTCACCTGCCACACAGCGTACTTCGCCGCTGTTGTGATTGCACAGTGGGCCGTTTTGATCGTCTGTAAGACCAGGAAGAACTCCTTCTTTCAGCAGGGACTAATGAAGTAAGTACACACATCGATCTCAGTGGTCTGGGTCCTAAGACACACACATTCATACACACACACACACACACACACACACACACACACACACACACACACGTTCATACGGCCCTGCGACTCACTTCAAAAATCAATATCCACCCTGTTGGTTTTAAATCCATCAAAATGAATTTGTTTTTCCTCCCACCTCAGGAACCGTGTTCTCATCTTCGGACTTTGTTCAGAATCCGCCCTGGCTCTCTTCCTGTCCTACTGCCCTGGAATGGACGTTGCCATCAGAATGTACCCACTCAAGTGAGCAATAGACCCTTCACATTATATTATGCTCTTCTGTATACCAACTTGGAACAAAGGTCACCCTCTGTTTTAAAAGATGAGGTGGAAAATGGGTGGATATTATAAAGGGCGGAAACTACTGCGGTCTCACAGGATCAGTTAGGGCTCACTAGCTAGCTCCAGTGTAATGGGGTTTACTGCCCAACCAAGAGAGAAAGTACAGCTCCAGTGTAATGGGGTTTACTACCCAACCAAGAGAGAAAGTACAGCTCCAGTGTAATGGGGTTTACTGCCCAACCAAGAGAGAAAGTACAGCTCCAGTGTAATGGGGTTTACTGCCCAACCAAGAGAGAAAGTACAGCTCCAGTGTAATGGGGTTTACTGCCCAACCAAGAGAGAAAGTACAGCTCCAGTGTAATGGGGTTTACTACCCAACCAAGAGAGAAAGTACATCTCCAGTGTAATTGGGTTTACTGCCCAACCAAGAGAGAAAGTACAGCTCCAGTGTAATGGGGTTTACTGCCCAACCAAGAGAGAAAGTACAGCTCCAGTGTAATGGGGTTTACTGCCCAACCAAGAGAGAAAGTACAGCTCCAGTGTAATGGGGTTTACTACCCAACCAAGAGAGAAAGTACAGCTCCAGTGTAATGGGGTTTACTGCCCAACCAAGAGAGAAAGTACAGCTCCAGTGTAGTGGGGTTTACTGCCCAACCAAGAGAGAAAATGCAGCTCCAGTGTAGTGGGGTTTACTGCCCAACCAAGAGAGAAAATGCAGCTCCAGTGTAGTGGGGTTTACTGCCCAACCAAGAGAGAAAGTACAGCTCCAGTGTAGTGGGGTTTACTGCCCAACCAAGATAGAAAATGCAGCTCCAGTGTAATGGGGTTTACTGCCCAACCAAGAGGGAAAGTACAGCTCCAGTGTAGTGGGGTTTACTGCCCAACCAAGAGAGAAAGTACAGCTCCAGTGTAATGGGGTTTACTGCCCAGTGTAATGGGGTTTACTGACCAAGAGAGAAAGTACAGCTCCAGTGTAATGGGGTTTACTACCCAACCAAGAGAGACAGTACAGCTCCAGTGTAATGGGGTTTACCGCCCAACCAAGAGAGAAAGTACAGCTCCAGTGTAATGGGGTTTACTGCCCAACCAAGAGAGAAAGTACAGCTCCAGTGTAATGGGGTTTACTACCCAACCAAGAGAGAAAGTACATCTCCAGTGTAATGGGGTTTACTGCCCAACCAAGAGAGAAAGTACAGCTCCAGTGTAATGGGGTTTACTGCCCAACCAAGAGAGAAAGTACAGCTCCAGTGTAATGGGGTTTACTGCCCAACCAAGAGAGAAAGTACAGCTCCAGTGTAATGGGGTTTACTGCCCAACCAAGAGAGAAAGTACAGCTCCAGTGTAATGGGGTTTTACTGCCCAACCAAGAGAGAAAGTACAGCTCCAGTGTAGTGGGGTTTACTGCCCAACCAAGAGAGAAAGTACAGCTCCAGTGTAATGGGGTTTACTGCCCAACCAAGAGAGAAAGTACAGCTCCAGTGTAATGGGGTTTACTACCCAACCAAGAGAGAAAGTACAGCTCCAGTGTAGTGGGGTTTACTGCCCAACCAAGAGGGAAAGTACAGCTCCAGTGTAGTGGGGTTTACTGCCCAACCAAGAGAGAAAGTACAGCTCCAGTGTAATGGGGTTTACTGCCCAACCAAGAGAGAAAGTACAGCTCCAGTGTAATGGGGTTTACTACCCAACCAAGAGAGAAAGTACAGCTCCAGTGTAATGGGGTTTACTGCCCAACCAAGAGAGAAAGTACAGCTCCAGTGTAATGGGGTTTACTACCCAACCAAGAGAGAAAGTACAGCTCCAGTGTAGTGGGGTTTACTGCCCAACCAAGAGAGAAAGTACAGCTCCAGTGTAATGGGGTTTACTGCCCAACCAAGAGGGAAAGTACAGCTCCAGTGTAGTGGGGTTTACTGCCCAACCAAGAGAGAAAGTACAGCTCCAGTGTAATGGGGTTTACTGCCCAACCAAGAGAGAAAGTACAGCTCCAGTGTAATGGGGTTTACTACCCAACCAAGAGAGAAAGTACAGCTCCAGTGTAATGGGGTTTACTGCCCAACCAAGAGAGAAAGTACAGCTCCAGTGTAATGGGGTTTACTACCCAACCAAGAGAGAAAGTACAGCTCCAGTGTAATGGTGTTTACTGCCCAACCAAGAGAGAAAGTACAGCTCCAGTGTAATGGGGTTTACTGCCCAACCAAGAGAGAAAGTACAGCTCCAGTGTAATGGGGTTTACTACCCAACCAAGAGAGAAAGTACATCTCCAGTGTAATGGGGTTTACTGCCCAACCAAGAGAGAAAGTACAGCTCCAGTGTAATGGGGTTTACTGCCCAACCAAGAGAGAAAGTACAGCTCCAGTGTAATGGGGTTTACTGCCCAACCAAGAGAGAAAGTACAGCTCCAGTGTAATGGGGTTTACTACCCAACCAAGAGAGAAAGTACAGCTCCAGTGTAATGTAATGGGGTTTACTGCCCAACCAAGAGAGAAAGTACAGCTCCAGTGTAATGGGGTTTACTGCCCAACCAAGAGAGAAAGTACAGCTCCAGTGTAATGGGGTTTACTACCCAACCAAGAGAGAAAGTACATCTCCAGTGTAATGGTGTTTACTGCCCAACCAATAGAGAAAGTACAGCTCCAGTGTAATGGGGTTTACTGCCCAACCAAGAGAGAAAGTACAGCTCCAGTGTAATGGGGTTTACTGCCCAACCAAGAGAGAAAGTACAGCTCCAGTGTAATGGGGTTTACTGCCCAACCAAGAGAGAAAGTACAGCTCCAGTGTAATGGGGTTTACTACCCAACCAAGAGAGAAAGTACAGCTCCAATGTAGTGGGGTTTACTGCCCAACCAAGAGAGAAAGTACAGCTCCAGTGTAGTGGGGTTTACTGCCCAACCAAGAGAAAAAGTACAGCTCCAGTGTAATGGGGTTTACTACCCAACCAAGAGAGAAAGTACAGCTCCAGTGTAATGGGGTTTACTGCCCAACCAAGAGAGAAAGTACAGCTCCAGTGTAATGGGGTTTACTGCCCAACCAAGAGAGAAAGTACAGCTCCAGTGTAATGGGGTTTACTACCCAACCAAGAGAGAAAGTACATCTCCAGTGTAATGGGGTTTACTGCCCAACCAAGAGAGAAAGTACAGCTCCAGTGTAATGGGGTTTACTGCCCAACCAAGAGAGAAAGTACAGCTCCAGTGTAATGGGGTTTACTGCCCAACCAAGAGTGAAAGTACAGCTCCAGTGTAATGGGGTTTACTGCCCAACCAAGAGAGAAAGTACAGCTCCAGTGTAATGGGGTTTACTGCCCAACCAAGAGAGAAAGTACAGCTCCAGTGTAGTGGGGTTTACTACCCAACCAAGAGAGAAAGTACAGCTCCAGTGTAATGGGGTTTACTACCCAACCAAGAGAGAAAATGCAGCTCCCAGATTTACGCTCAATTTATTCTATTTTTCATTTTCCTTCCCTCTTTCCACTTGTCTTTCATTCACTTTTACCTCAAATATTTTTCTTTTCTATTTCCTTGTCTTTTTCCTCAGGCCTTTCTGGTGGGTATGTGCCTTTCCCTACACCCTGCTCATCTTCATCTATGATGAGGTTAGAAAATACATCATGCGACGGAACTCAGGAGGTAAGTGCCCAGGGTCTACAGACGACAACAAGTTTTTAACTTAACGCCCACAATTGGCCGTCACTGTCAATTATTGTACAAGAACATGACAATGACATGTAAGATTGGGAGTGCGGTATTTTATCATTTGTCTCGTGGAGATTTGCAGTGGGGCAAGATGAACTCGAACTAATTTGTTTCTTCTCTCGGGAATTGTCTCTTCTTTCAGGTTGGGTGTACCAAGAGACATACTATTGAGACAAAGAGGCCGTCCCAGGATCACTCAATGTCACTCTGCTGCAGTATTGCCTTGTAATGCAATCATTCATTTTTACAATGATATTAAACCCATTTGCCTTTGATAGACAATTCTCTGACCTTTCTTGATAGTCTGTTCCTGTAGCTCCTTAAGAGTCTCGGTTGCACTTTACTATTCATCTTTATGGAGTCAGATTGCGTCGTCTTATTACGGGGTATCATCAAACACGAAATAGGACCATCGCACATCCAACACCAGACCACCCTAAAAAACGTTGGGTCCTGTAGCTTTATCCAACACGGATCGATCTGAAATGAACAGCAAAGACAACAGGTCACGATGTCAACAGTAGCCTATCCCTGGGAAATGCCTTTAGGTCCATCCGTCTGTCCTTACATTAGAAAATGCTTCAATCAAATGGTTCTGTGTTTTGTTTGATGTAGTCCTATCCGAAAAACACGGTGGAAGTGTCTGGATTCATCATTACTCCTAAATGCTTGTCTTTCTTCAAAATGTCACTGTTTTCCTTTAGGCTACCTAAACATGAGAATAACTGGTTATTAGCCTATACGAACTTGTAAAATGTAGTCAGTGTGTGTGAAACAAACTGTGAAAAAGAGTGTCACCATGTGGTGGTCTCTGATGAAGGTGCTGGTTTAGATTATAGGTACAACTGTCCCAACATCCCGGTTAGAGGACGGAAATGACCGGTAGTTTCACATTTTTAATGTCACATGCACAAGTACATTAAAATGCCTTTCCTTCAAGCTCTAACCCCAGCAATGCATTAATCAATAACAATGTAATACTAAAAATAACAAGGTAGAACAAAAACACACAATACATCAAAAGAAGAAAGAAGATAGAACACAAAGTAAGTAAGCATACTATATACAGGGTCAGTTCGAGTACCATATGTGTAGGGATACTGGATCAATAGAGACAGATACACAGTTCACACATTATTACTACACTCAAGACACACACACACACACACACACACACACATATCAGCCAGGAAGTGGACGAGTGAAATTCTATGTGATAGTGGTTTCTAGAACAGAGAGAAAAATACACAAAATCACATTTTATTTGTCACGCACTTTGTAAACAACAAGGATTATCCGTAACCATGGTAGCACCCACATGAATGTAGAAGTGTTTAGAAACATGTTTTATTCTTATTTGCAATAAAAGTGACTCCAAAATGACACAATACATTATTTACCATTCATTTCTATTGGGCACAAAATCATCTATAACACAACCTAAACGAACTGCATATGCATCCAACAAGTTTGTAGAGTCACAAGCTTGATGTTGTCATTGCATGCTAAGAATATGGGACCAAATACTATAAAGTAGTCAAAAATACTTTGGACTGCTTTATTGGGTAGAATCTTCAGGGGTGTCAATCATTTTGACCCTTACCTTTTTGAGAAAAATAAACATTACTTGTTAAACAAAATATATTTCTCTGAGCAATTGTATTAGTATGAAATAATATAATTGTGCAATTTTTTTGAGCATACAATATAGCTCAGTATTTTAATTATTTATTTTACACTGTCATTATTGCTCATCAAGGGTGTCAATAATTTTAGGCCCCCACTGTAGTACCAGACAGAAGAGATGGTAGACCTGTCGACTATTTTGAAGGTTTGTGCAGGAAATAAGGCTCTAACAGTTCAAGTTGACAAGACTGGAAGTGATGTCACTCAAGTATATTCTTCTTAACTGCTTCGATTTAGTGCAAAGATTCTCAACAGTCACGAACCATCATTACATTCAGCACACTGGATCAGGAGTTTACTGTATCACCAATCAAGTTACTTTATTATCTTTGACAGTCAGTCTTTGTTATCAAGTTACATACAGTATGAACACAATATCAAATGCTCATATTTGCCTGTTGATCTCCTACATGGGTCCCAAAAGATAATCAAGGACCTTTTCAGTGGTTCAACCAGCTGTCACTCAAAAACTCCTCGACCAATCGGATTCATTAAGAGAGACGAGAGCCCCGGTGGTGTCTTTTGCCATTGCGTCCTCACTGGTTAAGCCTACCCAACCCTCAATATCCACTTGGAGCAAGCGTGAAGTGTAAAATCTATTGTATGGACATTATAATGACCCATGTTTGTAGTCCTGGAGCTCCTGAACATGTTGATGTACTGAGTAAACAAATCTGCAGGAAGCTGAAAGGACAGGGGGAGTGTATCAGGGTGAAGATAGCCCTGTGTTGCTATTGCATTGAATATACCCCTGGGTAGATTCCCTTTGTCTGGTTACTTTCAGGTTAACGAAGTGATTAAGCAGACCTGTTCCCCTTCCTATAAAAGTAGAGCACATTGTGTGCTCTGGACACAAGCTGGATCAGGGAGAAGCTGCTGCTGGACGCCAAGCTGCCAACTGGAACAGTTGAGTTTTTAGTGAATTGTTAGATGAGCATTTTGATAAACTAAGAGTAAAGTAAAGACTATAGTTGTTTGCTTCCTTGGTGTGACAGCTTGGAGGCCAGTAAAGTAGAATGCACAAGCGGTGATTGGTTTGTTTAGATGTATTATAATCTGTCTGTGCATTTGAAGGGGAAGCTAATATTTGTCTATTGAGCTTTACTTTCTGCAGTTATATTGTATTTGCCTGTGGGCCTGGTTCACTGTTTGCTGTGTTCAACTAAACTAACTGAGTGATGTGTGATATCTCTCCACGGAATCTATCCATTGTGTACCTAACATTTACATTTACATTTAAGTCATTTAGCAGACGCTCTTATCCTAACCTAAATTAAAACCTGCAACTAGGTGCATTAAAGGGATAGTTCACTCAAATTGCAAAATAACATCCTGGTTTCCTTACCCTGTAAGCAGTCCATGGACAAGGTATGACAGCCATCCATGTTTTGGTTCATTACCCCTGGCACTGTTTCCAAATGCTAATGTTTGACCATGACTTGAATGAGATTTGTGCCAGAAATGCAAAAGCGTTAGCAACTGGTTAGCGACTGGAAACCAAAGCATAGATTGCTGTCATACCTTGTCATAGACTGCTTACAGGGGAAGGAAACCAGTGTGTACTTTAGTCATTTGGGTGAACAATCCCTTTAAGTAAGCTCCTGAATTTAGGAGTTTGTATACAGCCTTTCATGCTTATCCACATGAGTCCCTGCAACTTGTAATAACTATTTTATAGTCTTGTAATAAACGTGTAATATGTTTAATTCCGTGTCTGGTCTGTTCCCACGACCATCAAATCAAAGCACAGCCCCCACACCACCAGACCATGTGTCCACTTGACGTCTTCATTGACTCTGTCCCATCCAACAAGAATCTGTTTGTTAAAGGAGTTCTGGAAACGCCCTGAGTTTGCTTGTTACGTACGATATTAATATGTCAACAGATAGCCTTTGTTTTCCATTTTCCCTCTATGGATCTTCCTGGTATGATAGTTCCCTGTCCATCGTCACAAATAGCTTACAGAGACCGTGGTAACTGTGGAGATGTCCAGGGACAACCATAACAATGTCTTTGAAGAGTCCATGTGTGAATCTCCAGATATGTCTACTTACTACCAGACTGGGAATGAAGTGACCCCAAGAAGCACACCACAACCTGGCTACTCAGGTAAGGGGGGCGCGCATGCACACGCACACACGCACACACGCGCACACACAACGCGCGCACACACGTACGTATAATCCCTTATATTATATTCAGACAGTTCATATTACTGTAGTTAATATAAAGTCCTTCTCTGGTCAGGTTCTGATAGCTCAGGGAAGAGACGCTTCCTAGTTGCTGCAGTGTGTCTGGGGCTGCTGTGTGTTCTACTGGCTGGGATCATAGGCCTGTCAGTCTCCTGTAAGTTTGACAAGTACAATTGTGCTTATCATTTATTTCTAGGTAACAAGTATGAAATGGTTTAGAAAGCAACCATTGCTTCATTTGTTTTTAGATTACGTTCACATTGCCAACCTATAGACTGACAAAGACAATCTTAAGAATTTGCTTTCTGGTCAATGAGTATATTTATTTTCTTTGTAGAATATTGATTAAATTCATTGTGATTTCACCTTGTAAATAACTGTGTTTTTCTGTTCACCTTTTTGGTCTCTGGATATGCTGCTAATATGTTCAACAACAGATCTGTTAGTTTAAAAAATATAAAAATAATCATATGTTCCTATGTAATAAACATCAATAAATAATATGGAGCTACTGCAGTTCTGGAATTTCTGGAACCCAATTTGCTGTTGCTAAAAAATACGGAGATCTCTGCGCATGCGAGATCCACTAGCCTACCTGCGTTCAATTGCTGCTCGGTGACTCCACTGCCGCTTGTACACATAACAGCTTGAACAAACGTAGGTCTTTGTCTGTTGGAACAGTAGGCCATTGCAAACATAAGTATGACACAAACAGTTTGTCTAGCAATTTCATTTTTTCACATCCGTTACATGTACAACATATGCGCAGAGCGTGATTCGGATCATTAACATTTGAGAAATTATCTTTAAAGGGTAGGACAGGGGCAAGGGCGAAAACCCTGTATTCGTAGCCTCGGCTTAAATAATAATATTTCTAACATAATAAAGATAACTAGATGTATAGGTTCTGAAATGGATTGATTGTATTGCAATGCAATGTGTTGTTCAAGTTCAGTTAACAGCGAAAACCTGCACCGAAGGATGGCAGAGGTTTGGCTGCAGCTGTTACTACATCTCTACTGAGATGAACACCTGGGATTATGCCAGACAGGACTGTCTGAACAGAGGAGCAGACCTGGTGATCGTAAACAGCGAAGATGAACAGGTAAGAGAGAGTGTATTCGAGGGAAAACATATGTTGTTGTAAGGGTTGCGGAACTGGTGGCAGTGAAGTCAGACACAGGAGAGCAGAAATAGGTAATAGCTGGAGCATTTTCATTTCAAAACCAACTGCAATAAAAAAAGCACCTACATGGGTACAAAACCCGACGCGCACCAGTAACATAGTGAACGAGCACTTACAAACAAACAATTCCAAATTCCACACAAGGACAGGGGGGGACAGGGGGTTAAATACACAACACTTAATGAGGGAAATGGAAACCAGGTGTGTAGGAAAACAAGACAAAACAAATGGAAAATGAAAAGTGGATCGGCGATGGCTAGAAGACTGGTGACGCCGACCGTCGAACACCGCCCGAACAAGGAGAGGAAACGACTTCGGTGGAAGTCGTGACAGTTGTTAAATCACTTTGAAATCAAAACTGAAGTCTTTCAAGACCTCAGATGACAAGAAGCTTCCCATCCTGTTGGGGGGAATGCAGAGAACTGTGGGTTGGCAGGGCACTACATTGCTGCCTGCCATGAGATCAACCAACCTGCGCTTGTCTTCTATGCCATTGTGTTGTTACTGTTAACGCTATTGTCCATTGTATGTATGTTTATTTTCTTACTGATTTCCATTTTTAAATACAACCTCAACCCCCCACCATTGGTTATTTTTGCTACTGATTGTCATTGATGTTAATATAGTCAATGAATCATTCCATTTCCAACGTAAGCTTTGGCAATATGTATATTGTTATGTCATGCCAATAAAGCAATTCAAAATGAAAAGAGATAGATAGAGGTGGCTCTACAAAGTATTGACCCAGGAGGGGGTGGGGGGGTTGAAATAGTTCTGCATGCTCAAGTTTTCGGTTTTTATGTCTTATTTCTTATTTGTTTCACAATAAAAAATATTTTTAATCTTCAAAGTTGTAGGCATGTCATGTAAATTAAATGATACAACCCCCCAAAAATCTATTTTAATTCCAGGTTGTAAGGCAACAAAATAGGGAAAATGCCAAGGGGTGAATATCTTCGCAAGCCACAGTACTTGTCCTCAGCTCAGTTGTGCACCGGGGCCTCCCACTCCTCTTTTTATTCTGGTTAGAGACAGTTTGCGCTCTTCTGTGAAGGGAGTAGTACACAACATTGTACGAGATCTAGTTTCTTGGCAATTTCTCGCATGGAACAGCCTTAATTTCTCAGAACAATAATAGACTGGCGAGTTTCAGAAGAAAGCGATTTGTTTCTGGCCTTTTTGAGCCTGTAATCGAACCCACAAATGCTGATGCTCCAGATACTCGACTAGTCTAAAGAAGGCCAGTTTTATTGCTTTAATCAGAACAATATTTTTCAGCTGTGCTAATATAATTGCAAAAGGGTTTTCTAATGATCAGTTAGCCTTTTAAAATTATAAACTTGGATTAGCTAGCACAATGTGCCATTGGAACATAGGAGTGATGGTTGCTGATAATGGGCCTCTCAGATATTCCATTAAAAATCTGCCGATTCCAATAGTAATTTACATTAACAATGTCCACCCTGTATTTCTGATCAATATGATGTTATTTTAATGGACAAAAAAAGGCAAAGGGTGGTTACGTTTTAACACTTTTTTGGTTACTACATAATTCCATATGTGTTATTTCATAGTTTTGATGTCTTCACTATTATTCTATAATGTAGAAAATAGTAAACATAAAGAAAAACCCTTGAATGAGTAAGTGTGTCCAAACTTTTGACTGGTACTGTATATCTTTCTCAACAAAGGTATTTCTCACTACATTTGATCGATGGATCTGGATTGGTCTGACGGACAGAGGGACACAGGGGACCTGGAAATGGGTGGACGGCACACCACTCACCAAAGCGTAATATATACAACTACTCTTATAAAAAGGCTCTGATTAAAGTAGAAAACATTGATATTTTTCAGGATGATGTTTTTACCATAGAGTCTAACTGTATGACTGGTGTTTACCCTGTAGGTTCTGGTGGTGGTCAGAACCTGATTCTGCCACTGGAGAGAAGGACTGTGCTATGATGTATGGAGGTGTACAAAATATTCCTCTACGCGCATGGAATTACTTTAGGTGTGACTTGACATTGGAATGGATTTGTGAGGTGTTTTTTTCTTAACAATACCATTACAACATTGTCTACTCTCAAACAACAACACACACACACCATAAACTTGTCATGCCATATTATGCTTGTGATATTGTCACAATAAAGTTGATTTTCGGTTTTATAGCAGCTTCTAGTGGTCAATATGAGTAATGGTTATTCTCCTTTATTTATCTATGCCAGGGCTGGCCAACCCTGTTCCAGGAGAGCTACTCCCTCATGTAGGTTTTCGTTTCAACCCCAGTTGTAATTAAACTGGTTCAGTTTATAAACCAGCTAAGTAATAGAATCAGGTGTACTACTTTAGTAAAGTAAAATGAAAACCTACAGGACAGCTAGCCAGCCAGTTTTAGAGGAATGATTCAATACATTTTTTCAAATGAACTGCCAATATGCCAACATTCAATCCACAGCAATACACTGGCTGAAATGAGTTGATGATAGGACTTAGACAAGTTGTAAATGCAACAAGTACTGATATTGTATCATATAATAGCACTCACAGCTTTCCAAGAAAACATGTATGGTCTGTTTACATATATTTGGGAGGCTATTTATTCATAAAATTGGTATTAAACCTGTATTAAATGTATTTATAATTATATTGCAATATTTTAGATTGACTATAATTCCATTACACAACTTCTGATATGCCTTACTTTTATTTTCTTGCTGAAGTAAAAGCAGGAAATGCATCACCTACTGTATGCCTCTACTGCCATTCATTTCAATTCGACTGGTTTTGGATTTCTCCCTGACCAAGATGGCTGCCATTTGGCCCCCGTTTGGAACTTTGCAGTATCATGACAGAGCCCATCTAGTAATTTCATAGGATATCTATATATACAGTGAAGTAGAAATCTTAGGTCCTGTTCCACAGCTAAGGCGAGGCGACGCAACAACCAATAGTTGCGTGCCACGTCATTGAATGTGTCGTCGACTGACAAATTGCTGTAACATACCGTATGATGTGGTTAGCTGATACTTTAAATACCTTTCCAGGCGTTTTAAGATCTGTCAAGCGTTAGCAGCATCTAAGCTTTGGAACGTGTACATTATTTTTCCAAGAGATATACATTACACTGCACATTTCTCATCACAACTGAAAACGTATTAACAATGTTATATTTACCAGTAGTAATAAAAGAGCCTACCTTTAACTTAATACTGTGGACACAAACTACACAATCAGCATTGTCCCAGAGTGGTCTGTTTGCAGGACCAGATGTAGTAGTCTCTTTAAATGCTTGTTTATGTGTTTTTGTGAGTCCAAAATTGTGCCCTATCACCTATATAGTGCACTACTTTTGACCAGAGCCCTATGGGTCCTGGTCAGTGAAATAGCACCCTATCCCCTACTTTTGACCAGAAAAGTAGAAAAAGTAGTACCAGCATAACTCCACCAGGGAAGATAATATACCCGACACAGTACTGAATCAAATAAATGACAGAAATCGGACACAAAATAACACGCTTGACTGCTTTAATTTGGATTTAAAAACCACAAACAAATCCTAGCCCTGTATCTAGTTTAGACCAAAAGTATTTCTTCAGTCACCCCATTTACTTCTAAAATAAAACTATTGTATCCATCCCTTGTATGTTATACTTCCAATGGGAACAGTGCACAGCTTTGATGTTGATTTCACGATGCAACCATGCTGTATGTTCTCATTAAAATCTTTGTTCATAAAGATATTTTTTTTATCCACTTAGTTCATACAAAAACAATCTCCATTCACAAACAATATTGACCTTATTCACTCAGCAGCCACTGTTCATTGACCAATGTATTTTTTTTATGTTACATTTTATAGGGTATACATATTCCATTCCATGTTGTATAGGCCTACATTTGATGTGGGACACTCAGAAGAACATGGATAGAGCATTGTCATGTGCTCAGATTTTAAAAGACAAGCGTTGATTAGCTACCACACTAGCCATCTATGGTAGAACATTCATCTGAGAACAAGGTCTAGAGAAACTTCAATTCACTTATAGAAATGCAAATGACTATACATTATTATAAAAACTGTAGACAATACCATGGGGAAAACACAGCTTATCTATCCTACATCATGTCTAACTTCATATCAACAGCATTGATATAAAGGAATAACAAACTATATAATATTTATGCAATAACATGGGTCAAATGAACAACCAACACCCCTGGAGCACACTCCTCCCCACACCCACTCCTCTCCACCCACACCGACCCACTCCTCCCCACACTCCTCCCCACACCCACACTCCTCCCCACACCCACTCCTCTCCACCCACACCGACCCACTCCTCCCCACACCCACTCCTCTCCCCACACTCCTCCCCACACCCACACTCCTCCCCACACCCACACTCCTCTCCACACCCACACACTCCTCCCCACACCCACACACTCCTCCCCACACACACACACACACACTCCTCCCCACACCCACACTCCTCCCCACACCCACACTCCACCCCACACACACACACTCCACCCCACACACACACACACTCCTCCCCGCCCACATCATATATCATTCTCCATGTGAATCCTCTGGTGCCTCTTAAGGTTGCATTTCTGTGTGAAGCGTTTGCCGCAGTCCGAGCAGCTGTAGGGTCTCTCCCCAGTGTGAACGCGCCGGTGGGCCTTCAGGTTGCTTAACTTAGTGAAGCTCCGGCCACACAGGGCGCAGATGAACGGCCTCTCCCCCGTGTGGGTCTGCTGGTGGGCCTTAAGGCTACTGGGATGGGGGAAGACCTTACCACACACTGGGCAGCGGAGGGCCAGCCTCCCAGGGTGGTGATGCTGGTGGTTCCCTTGTTGGGTTGGTGTTTGGGAGGAGGTGAGCCCTCCCTGGGCGGTCCCCCTGTTGTACATTGGGTAGCCGCCCCGCTTGGCAGCATCCCTGTATACTCTCATGCGCGGCAGGGTTTGAGCGCTGGGCTTATATTTGGAAGGAATCCTGTAGTTTAGAGAGCTGAAGACATGACAGCCAGATGAGGAGGAGGAGACAGAGGCCCCCGCTGTGCTGGGATTGGTTGGGGGAGCGAAATCTCTAGCTAGCTGCTTCGCCTCTGCCGATTCAGAGGACGACAGAGGCTCTCTTACCAGTCGTAGGTTCGACTGACCTTGTCTGTGAACGTCAGTATCCGTGTCTAATATTCTATGGCCTATCCACACCGGTGAGGCTCTACTCCTCGTTCTGTCACTGTCATTGCTGGGTCCTCTGCTCTGGTTCTGAGATGGCCCTGCTAGTCTGGGTGTCTGGGTGACCTGTTGGACCTCTGGGTCAGCAGAGGGAAACCCAATAGAGTCCCGTGTACTCTGAACGAGTGTGTCTGAGTCCCGCTGCACCTCTGTGTAGGTGTGAGCTGCAGACGGCTGTATGGCCACCGTGATTCTCCACGGCTCCATGTCCTCCTCCCCTTCCTCCTCCTTAACACTGCCTACCAGCGAAGGACTGGGAGCTGGAGGAGTGGGAGGAGTTGGTTTAGCTGCTACCTGTGATGACTCCACTGTTTCCTGTCCACAGCTTCTCCACCTGACCTCTGGCTCCTCCTCCAGCTTCAGGTCACACCCGCTCAGCAGAAGCACACCTGGGGAGACAGGTGCAAAACGTTTTGCTACGGTGTGCAACTCATGAAAGCACTACTAATGAGACAACAACATAACATACACCCCCTGAACTCAAAGTATGTCTTGAAAAGTATAGGCTAATTGGTTATATTGTGGTTGTGGGAACCAACCTTAGGCTGGGAAAGAACAGTGGTAGATGAGCATAGCTATTTAGGAACTGTCATAGGGAGAAACAACCCATTTTGGAAACAGTTGCAATACCTACACATTCACCATTTACCCCTTGGTTATACCTAAAAGTATTTTGTGACTCAAAGGAAGCCCCCACTTACTGTCCTGTATTCCTGGAGGTCTGTCGTCTGTTTCCTCGTTGTAGACATCTGTCCTGCCACAGTCTCCACACCTGGCCCTCTGACTGACATCCTTCAGCTGACTCTCTGCCCGCTGCAGCAAGATCCGCAGAGACTCCACTTCCTGGTGGCTCCGTGTCACTTCCTGTTGACCACGTCTTACCTCCTCCAGGAAGCCATCCTCCACCAGTCTGGTGATCTCATACATGGCTGACTTTAGGACCGTCTCCATGACTCCCGAGAGCTGGGTCTGGAAGGTGAGGACGAGGTTCTCCGACATACTGCTTGTGTGTCTTTTTCACAGATCAATTCACAGTGGGATCTGCACCAAACATCTGTGCTTGTGGGAGCAAGTCAGGACTGTGTGTGTGTGTGTGTGTGATCCTAAAGTGAATCTCTTCAGAAAGCCCTGTTATTCAGAATAAGTGGGTAGAAATATGCCATGTCTATCACTGACACATCGCGTATCTGTTTCTCTGACCAATAAGAGTGACAGCTCCTCCAGCTCGCTAACAACCAAGTGGCGAAGACCGTCCAGCGCAGAAGAGTGCAACATAGGTTCAATAAAACGGTCACATCGCAAAATTCGACTAGGTAACAAACAAGGTATCAGACAAAAATGGGGTCGTATCAGGCTTGCTAAAAAAATAGCTAGCTAACATGATACTGGTACAAGCCTTGTTACAAGTCAACAATGGAATATTTTGCAACATACAGTACTATTGATTAAAAACGTTATTACCAAAAGGCTGACAGCACTTCATGAACATGGGGTAGTTGTCTCCAGATTTTTGTTTAAATTGAAGAAAACGAAAAAAAACATGCTAATCGACGATGGATTCCGGAAATTCGATTGTTTTCAATCGCACGTCATCCTTCTGCTGTACGGTGGCCCTGCGTGATCAACGTCCGCATGGTAAGGGAACGTTTTATGAAACGCGTTAATAGAACAAGTGAAACCTTTTTGCGACGAAATTTTACATATTTGTGGGGTAGAGAATTACTTCGATAATTACTCCACTTCGTCTATCTATGATGAAAATATAGTTGTAAGCTATACAAATAGTTAAAAACATATTTACCAATGGAATTAAAGGGATTCTCCGGTACTTTGTGCACTTTAGCAAGAAGTTCTGAAAGTAGCCCTCACGAGCCAAAAGTGGATCCGATAATTGCGTACTACATCACATATGTGTAGATTTGTCACCATGTCATTGATCTCTCGCTTTGCTGTGTGTGCATCTTGCTAGCTGTCACTCAAATGGCAGGGGGACTGAAGCTCATTGGCTAAACTCGAATTGCTATATGGCTTATGCATGTGTTGAGAATGTTAGGGAAAATGGCCCAGCACAGCTTCCAGAAAAAACAGTCACCTTCAAACTAGGGATTTTGTGTCTAATTGAGGTTAGACAGTAATTTCGATCATAGATTTTGCATCTATGAACTACAGATTGACACATCCAGCCCAAAGCGGGAGGTTTAAAAAATACTTAGTAGTCGTCAAAGGTCAGTAGCACGTCTTTAAGGAATGATATATTCACAGACTACATGGGAAGCAAAATATTTATTGTACATGAAAGACAATTACGGCAATTCAGGTTCAATTCATTCAGTTAACAAAGTATTATGTACAGGAAGAAAATGCATGGTTACAGTATGGGTAGTGACTGTGGTAGAAAGCAAGCTTGATGAACAGAAGACATGAGGCATATGCTGCATTCATGACATGTTGGAACTAACAAACTCAAAAATGTACAACTTGGAAATCGTTGTAGAAAGATGATACCCAAGTTTCCCACTTGGAAAGTATCAAAATCAACCAATTGGAAGCTCTATGCAAATAACTTAATTTGAACTCTGAGGTTCCCAGTTTCCGACTTGCAGTGGTGGAAAAAGTACTCAAAAGTCATACTTGAGGTAAAGTAAAGATACCTTAATATAAAATGACTCAAGTAAAACTGAAAGTCACCCAGTAAAATACTATTTGAGTAAAAGTCTAAGAGTATTTGGTTTTAAATATACTTAAGTATTAAAAGTAAATGGAATTGCTCAAATGTAATTAAGTATCAAAAGTGAAAGTATGAATAATTTAAAATTCCTTATATTTTGCAAACCAGACAGCAGAATTTAATTTTTATTTTTTATTTTTACGGATAGCCAGGGGCACACTACAACACTCTGCCATGAATTTACAAACAAAGCATGTGTGTTTAGTGAGTCCGTCGGATCAGAGGCAGTAGGGATGACCAAGGATGTTCTCTTGATAAGTGCGTGAATTGGACCATTTTCCTGTCAAAATGTAACAAGTACTTTTGGGTGTCAGGGAAAATGTATAGAGTAAAAAGTACATTATTTTCTTTAAGAATGTAGTGAAGTAAAAGGAGAAGTTGTAAAAAACATAAATAGTAAAGTACAGATACACCAAAAAACTACTTAAGTAGTACTTTAAAATATTTTTCCTTAAGTACTTTACACCACTGCAGACTTCATGAAAGCAGTATTATTCTAATGTTTGGTAGGTTGGCATGGTCATTATGACAGACAATTCACAGACAATGTATCATTTAAGGCATACATTCTTATTCAATACATGGTTATATTTCCAACAGCTCATATTTTCAATGTCCTTATTAATAAACAATTGATCAAAAAACATTTTTTCTCAATGTCAAATAAAATAATAACGAACCAACTAAGTTGAATGCACTAAAAGTAAGTCGCTTTGGATAAAAGCATATGCTAAAGATATGAACAAAAATGTAACTGTTTTTTTATTCAGTTCAGGAGATCTGGCCTGTGTTTGCGCTGGTGCAACTTCAGATGGTCCAGTCGTTTGAAGCGGAGTCCACACACAGCGCAGCAGTAAGGTCTCTCCCCAGTGTGGATGCGCAGGTGCACTTTCAAAATGTCTGCGCGTGTGAAGCTCTTGTCACACATAGTGCAGCGGTGGGGTTTCTCCTGCGTGTGAATGCGCTGATGCAGCTTGAGGTTCCAGAGCCGACTGAATTTGTTCCCACAGATGGAGCAGCAGTAGGGCTTGTCTGTGGTCTGGCTGCACTTATGCCTCTTCAGGTCGGAGAAGGAGGTGAAGCCCTTGCCGCAGTGGCTGCAGAGGTGGAGTCCCTCTGCCTGGTGGACCCGCTGGTGGACCTTGAGGTTGCAGGCCTGAGTGAAGGTCTTACCACACTGGGTGCAGGAGTACGGAGGCCCAGACCCTGACTCTCTACCAGTTTTGTGTGTCTGCTTATGGGCCTTGAGGGAACCAAAGTCTGGGAAGGTCATTGTACATTGATTGCAGGCATGACGCCTCCCCCCTCCTCCTGTTACCTGCTCTTGTGAACGATCTCTGAGGTTTAGAGAGAGTCCAAAGTCGTCAGCGGCATCATACAGGCTCTCTGTGTTGTTGTTGTGGGCTGAGCTTCCAGAGTGGATGGAGGTTAGCCCCCTGTGGCCGGCTCTGCTACCTGACTCTGGGACACCGTGTTCTGGGTACAAGACACTGGAGTCCTGCAGGTACCCCTCCTCGTTTATCAATAGGCAGTTCCGGTCTCCCACCTCCGGGTGGGGGGATGGCGTTGGCGACCCCACCTGCTCCCTCCGGCTCTGATGGGGGCGAGGCATGTGGGAGCGATGGTGATGGTCTCCCCCCTCAGATCTCCCCAGGTTCACTTGGTAGTGACCCACAGCTCCGTAGCTCAGCGCCCCCAGACGAGAAGGAGAACCAGGAAGCCTATCCAGCCCTTCCATGTCTAGAAGATGGTCGCTCCCACCATCACCGCTGTAACCAGACTTTTCAAAGGCGCCCCCAAGGTCCTCCATGCTGTAACGAGGGCGGTAGAGAGGGTCGGTGGGGTCCTCTGGCTCTCCCTCGGGGCCCGGTGGTTCAGGATGCTGGTCTAGACCAGAAGCCCAGTCATCCTGGCACCGCTGTAGATCCTGCTGAATAAAACTCTTACTGGGCCCCGAGACGTCTGAACCATCGGCCCCTGAAAACACAGGGGACATGAGGCATTAGAAGCATTAATATTTAAGACATTAGAATTACTAGAAACGGTAGTAGAGTAACTGTAATGTTAAATGTCTACTTACAGTTTCAAGTTGACTTTACATGTATAACAATGAATTCATTTGAAATGACACAGCATACTTACTATAAGTTACTCTCCTTATCATTCTCATCATCATTAAGGTTGGCTATTGTCTGTTATGTTTGTTGTAAACTCCTGACTCACCATCCAGGCAGAACTCCCATCTCTCCTGTAGCTCAGTGTTGTGGAGAGCCTCCTCTTTCAGCAGACTGTCCAGCTTCTGACCTCCGACCTCTGTGGACTGGAAGAACAAATGATTCTGACTAAATGATGGATAAACTGACAGTGATTGAATAGAGCTGACATGATGGTTCTCTATTCAGAACTCTCCTCAGGGACCCCCAGACATCTCACAACTTTGTCATAGCCCTGAACTTGCATACCTGATTAGAGTAGTGAAAGGCTTGATGATTCGTTGACAAGTTGAATCAGGTGTTTTAGTTCTGTAACAGTTCAAATATGAGGAGAGGTTTGAAAAAGGCTGCCCAATTCTTCCTCACAATTCTAATATGTTCTTTAAAATATATTTCTAACTGAGCATTTTGTAACACTGCACCCTCCACTCTTCCAAGGTGTTTAGTCCCCTAGATACAAGAGGTTCTCCTAGAGCTGGTGGCCTCCATGTGTTTAGTCAGTCCCCTAGATACAAGAGGTTCTCCTAGAGCTGGTGGCCTCCATGTGTTTAGTCAGTCCCCTACCTACCTCAGAGATTCTCCTAGGGCTGGTGGCCTCAGCGTCCATGTGTTTAGTCAGTCCCCTAGCTCCCTCAGAGATTCTCCTAGGGCTGGTGGCCTCAGCGTCCATGTGTTTAGTCAGTCCCCTACCTACCTCAGAGATTCTCCTAGGGCTGGTGGCCTCAGCCTCCATGTGTTTAGTCAGTCCCCTACCTACCTCAGAGATTCTCCTAGGGCTGGTGGCCTCAGCCTCCATGTGTTTAGTCAGTCCCCTACCTACCTCAGAGGTTCTCCTAGGGCTGGTGGCCACTGCCTCCTCCAGATCATTGAAGGTTGTTTCCCTGGCCACGCCCCCACAGCTGCTCCACTCCTCCCCTTGTATTTTCTCCTGCTTCAGGCCACGCCCCCTCTCCACACCTGGCCACAGGTAAACAAAGAGAACATTTCATTTGGAGTAAAAGGTAAGTAACATTGTGGATAATAGAGTCTCCTCACATCAGATGAAGGAAAGGAAACATCTTATTAAGATGCCACCACCACCCATGACTGACTCCTTTCTTAAACCAATACTGTCTGATCAGTGATCACCAAAGTATAAAAGGTACACATTACAGCAGCCCATCTTCAGAGTGATTCCTCCATATGGCCATTTCCATGTAAAAGTACCCATGAGCACCAACATGTAAAGTCCATAGGAACATGTCAAATGAAAGTTAAAAGTCTCCATTTGGGGGAAATGAAAGCCTAGATACTGCTCAACCATTTTCCATTAAAAAATGAGCCTGAGTAAAGGCTTGGATTTCGATTAAAAAAGACAGAAAAGGGGTCTTAAAAAACATCTAGCAGGAAAAAGTCTTAAGGTATCAGAAATACATCAGAACACAATACTGTTGAAATAAAGACCCCTGTCAAGTAATAAACACATATTTAGTTTTGGAGAAATGATTTGCCTTCTGTCAGTTTAAGAGACTTTACCTTGTAATTCCTTAACCAAAAACCCACATATGTTTAATATATTTTCTAATTTCTCTCCCTCATGAGGGAGGATAATGAAAGTTCACAGAAGTTACAAGTAATGGTATACCTACCAATTAGTTTGTATTTTTACTGATATCAATTTGTTTCTGAATTATTAAGTGATTAAAACTTGTTATTCTGTTACCAAATCAGTATCAGAATTAGATACTCCAATTGAATTGGCTACATTGGGAAATCATTGTCTATCCTCCCTTCTACAGGCATACTGTTATGTTCAGCTCATAGGATCTCCTGCTACTGTCCTCCCTTCTACTGGCATACTGTTATGTTCAGCTCATAGGATCTCCTGCTACTGTCCTCCCTTCTACTGGCATACTGTTATGTTCAGCTCATAGGATCTCCTGCTACTGTCCTCCCTTCTACTGGCATACTGTTATGTTCAGCTCATAGGATCTCCTGCTACTGTCCACTCTTCTACTGGCATACTGTTATGTTCAGCTCATAGGATCTCCTGCTACTGTCCTCCCTTCTACTGGCATACTGTTATGTTCAGCTCATAGGATCTCCTGCTACTGTCCTCCCTTCTACTGGCATACTGTTATGTTCAGCTCATAGGATCTCCTGCTACTGTCCTCCCTTCTACAGGCATACTGTTATGTTCAGCTCATAGGATCTCCTGCTACTGTCCTCCCTTCTACAGGCATACTGTTATGTTCAGCTCATAGGATCTCCTGCTACTGTCCTCTCTTCTACAGGCATACTGTTATGTTCAGCTCATAGGATCTCCTGCTACTGTCCTCTCTTCTACTGGCATACTGTTATGTTCAGCTCATAGGATCTCCTGCTACTGTCCTCCCTTCTACTGGCATACTGTTATGTTCAGCTCATAGGATCTCCTGCTACTGTCCTCTCTTCTACTGGCATACTGTTATGTTCAGCTCATAGGATCTCCTGCTACTGTCCTCTCTTCTACTGGCATACTGTTATGTTCAGCTCCCTTCTACTGGCATACTGTTATGTTCAGCTCATAGGATCTCCTGCTACTGTCCTCTCTTCCATTAACATACTGTTATGTTCAGCTCATAGGGTCTCCTGTTACTGTCCTCCCTTCTACTGGCATACTGTTATGTTCAGCTCATAGGATCTCCTGCTACTGTCCTCCCTTCTACTGGCATACTGTTATGTTCAGCTCATAGGATCTCCTGCTACTGTCCTCCCTTCTACAGGCATACTGTTATGTTCAGCTCATAGGATCTCCTGCTACTGTCCTCCCTTCTACTGGCATACTGTTATGTTCAGCTCATAGGATCTCCTGCTACTGTCCTCTCTTCTACTGACATAGTGTTATGCTCAGCTCATAACTGTTCTCTATCTTTCTGTCGTCTGGTGGTCAAAGCAAGTGTGTAAACAGTCTGGACAACCCCTCCCTCTCAGTCGCTGCCTCTTCTCTTTCCAGTTTCTGTTACCTCTCCCGGCTCTTACTGACACCTACCCATGAGCGCCCTCTCTTTCCATTTACTGAAACCAACATCCTCACCCTCTAAACACCGACCGACACCGGGCATCCATGGACATGGAAAAGCAGTTGAAATATGGTCAATCCGCCCTGGCCTTGATTTTACTGTCCACAGAAGTCGTTTTGGGGGCTGGTCCGGCCATAATTTCAACATCCACAACCTTGATTTGGCCCAAACATAGACGTCCATGATTGGTGGCTATTATTCTAATGACCAAATCTACAACCAATCCTAGACGTTTATGTTTCACAAGTTTGAACAGTACAGTAAAGAGCATAGTTCAGTACATTACATTTCACTACAGTAGAGCAGACTAGATTAGTATAATGTACTATACTGTAGAATAAAAAAAGTAACAATAGCTAGCTAACGACCTCCTTTTCCACATGAAAAAGACGGAGAGTGACTTGCTAGCTGCGTCAGCTATCTAGCTGGGATTTTCTACAAGGAATCTGTCTCCCAAAAAAAGCTTCTCCCAAGTGTGTGTGACACCTACTCCCGTTGCCTGCTGCACTGCTGTTTGGATTCCACCTGGCGATCTGTTCACCGTCTGCCCTGCCCTGTCTCCAGCGCACATGCACTGTTGAGGTGAGTGACTCTGAACTTACAATAGCTAGCCCCAAGTTGTTAGTAACTGGAAGGTTGCAAGTTCAAACCCCCGAGCTGACAAGGTACAAATCTGTCGTTCTGCCCCTGAACAGGCAGTTAACCCACTGTTCCTAGGCCGTCATTGAAAATAAGAATTTGTTCTTAACTGACTTGCCTAGTTAAATAAAGGTAAAATAAATAAATAAATATTTATCACCTGTGCTTTGTGCTATTTGCCTCATGACTCCTGCGTGCTTTGTTGACTATGAACTTGCTTGTTTACCCAACCGTGGGACAGTCTTTTTGTTCCCACACTCGGGACTCTGACTCTCTATTGGTTACACGGACTCTTGGCCTGCCATCCTATTCTAACTAACTGTACTAAATTTACTGTACTATTCTAACCACCTCTCACCAGCTTTGTATTCATGTTACCTGATGAAATTGCTGTACAATATGATCTTGTTGCCATCTAATGCAAATTCAAATGTTATGAAATCAACACTGAAGAGCTCTCCCTGTCCTCTGCCGTGCCCTGATTGTATTCCTGCTGATTATATCTGGAAATGTGCATGTACAGTACACCCTCACCCATCTACTGTTGCTAGCCCCAATTCTGATATCTGCTTCATTGAATTCTGCTCTCGTAAAAGCCTGGGTTTTCTGCACATTAACACTAGAAGCTTATTACCTAAAATTGATAAGTTGAAAGTGTGGGTTCACAGCTCCAATCTAGATGTGATGGTCATTACTGAGACGTGGTTAAGAAAGAATGTTTTGAAAACTGATGTTAACCTTTCTGGTAATAACCTTTTTCAGCAAGAGAGATCTTCCAAAGGTGGTGGAGTGGCAATCTTTACCAAGGAACACCTTCAGTGCTCGGTTGTCTCCACCAAGTCTGTCCCCAAACAATTTGATTTGCTGGTTTTACGCATTAAAAACTTTCAAATAACACTTTGTTGACTGTTGCTCGGTGTTATCGTCCACCATCAACACCAGCCTGTACTCTAAATGCCCTAAGCTCTCTCCTTGTCCCGTACATTAAGTCTGTATTTGTCCTGCTAGGTGACCTAAACTAGGACATGCTTAAACCACCTGACCAAGTCCTAGAGCAATGGGACTCCCTAAATATTTCTCAGATTATTACCAATCCCACAAGGTATGACTCGAAACACCCAGAAATGCTACTCTCCTTGATGTTATCCTTACAAATAATCCTGATAGGTATCCGTCTGTCTTTTTTTCTGTAATGACCCTAGTGATCACTGTTTTACAGCCTGTGTTCGTAATGGCTGTTCAGTGAAACGACCTGTCCTGACTTGTCATAGACGCTTGCTAAAAAACTTGAATGAGCAAGCCTTCCTTCATGATCTGGCCTCTGTAATTTGGTGTAGAATCAG
The DNA here is from genome assembly GCF_034236695.1 of Oncorhynchus nerka. Classification (NCBI taxonomy): domain Eukaryota; kingdom Metazoa; phylum Chordata; class Actinopteri; order Salmoniformes; family Salmonidae; genus Oncorhynchus; species Oncorhynchus nerka. The sequence goes on along the minus strand of NC_088413.1, from coordinate 18,566,554 downwards.
CTTGATCCCCACTGTCGAAGACGCTTGGACCTTCTTTTTTTGATATTTTCCAGTGGTACCGTTAACAAATACTTGCCCATAAAGAATATGAGAATTGAAAACAGGTTCGGTCCCTGGTCCGACTGTGATCTGGCAGAGTTATTCCACCTCAAGAATTCCATTTGGCAAATCGTCGCTCAGCACACGCATACTCAGGCTGACTGGCTCTCGTTCAGGCAAGTTAGAAATAAGTGCACTTGGGCTATCAGGAAGGCCAAAGTTAGTTACTTTAAGGAGCAGTTCACTCTCTGTGGGTCTAACCCCAATGAATTCTGGCAAATTAAAGACCTGGATAATAAACCCTCCTCCTCACAGCTGCCCATGTCCCTTAATGTTGATGATGTGGTTGTTACTGACAAGGAGCACATGGCTGAGCTCTTTAATCCCCACTTCATTAAGTCAGGATTCCCATTTGACTCTGCCATGCCTTCTTGCCCGTCCAAGATTTCCTCATCTCCCACCCCTTCTAACGTGACTGTCCCTGATGCTCCTCCCTCTTTCCCCCCTGCCCCGCTACAAAGTTTCTCCCTGCAGGCTGACCGCGGTGCTAAAGGATCTCCTTAAACTTGACCCCAGAGAAACATCTGGTTCAGATTGTTTAGACCTTTTCTTCTTTAAGGTAGATGTTCTTTGCGATGATAGGGGCATCTCTGACCTTTTTAACCTCTCTCACCTCTCTGGGGAGGTTCCCATTGCTTGGAAGGCAGCCATGGTGCCTACTTTATTTCAAGGGGAAGATCTAGCTGATCCTAACTGTTATAGGCCAATTTCTATTTTGCCATGTTTATCAAAAGTGTTGGGATTCTATATGCTCAGGTTATGGATGTCACTGCAACCTTAGGTTGTAAATTATGTCACAAGTGTCCTTGATTCTAAGCAATGTTGTGCTGCTATTTTTATTGACTTGGCCAAATCTTTTAATACGGTAGACATTCCATTCCTTCGGGCTGGCTATGGAGTATTGGTGTCTCTGAGGGGTCTTTGTCCTGGTGCGCTAACTACCTCTCTCAAAAAGTGCAGTGTATAAAGTCAGAACATCTGCGGTCTTAGCCACTGCCTGTCACCAAGGGAGTACCCCAAGGCTCAATTCTATGCCCCACACTCTTCTCAATTTACATCAACAACATATCTCAAGCAGTAGGAAGCTCTCTCATCCATTTATATGCAGATGATAGTCTTTTACTCAGTCGGCCCCTTCCTGGATTTTGTGTTACATGCTCTACAACAAAGCTTTCTTAGTGTCCAACAAGCTTTCTGTACCCTTAACCTTGTTCTGAACACTTCCAAAACAAAGGTCATGTGGTTTGGCAAGAAGATTGCCCCTCTTCCCACAGGTGTTACTACGACCCCTGAGGGTTAAGAGCAAGTACTTGGGAGTATGGCTAGACAGTACACTGTCCTTCTCTCAGCACATATAAACCTGCAAGCAAAGGTTAAATCCAGACTTGGATTCCTCTATCATAACCGCTCCTCTTTCATCACAGCTGCCAAACTTTTTATTTATTTTATTTATTTAACCAGGAAGGGCTCATTGAGATTTAAAATATATTTTTCAAGAGCGTCCTGGCCAAGATAGGCAGCACCAAGTGAAAAACTACAAGTAATCTAGTAAAAACCATTGAATTCACAAGAGTATAACAAAATCAAAAACAGCAAATTAAAAACATTGACAGGTCAGGGAATCAGCCTCAAAATCCTTCATCAGTGATTTAAAAACACAGGGACATGTTCTCTCAGCTTAAAAGTATTTTGTAAGATTTTCCAAGACGATGGCGCAGAGTACATAAAAGCCCTTTTACCAAATTCAGTTGGGACATTTGGAATAGTTAGCAGGATAAGGTCCAACGAACGAAGAGAGTACCCACCAGATTTCTGAACAATAAAAATGCCCAAATAAAAAGGTAGTAAACCCAAAATGGCTTTGTAAATAAAAGTATACCAGTGACTGAGCCTACGAGTGACTAGAGAAGGCCAACCCTGGTATACAAAGTGCAGTGGTGCGTAAGGGTTTTGCAGTTTAAACTAACCCCGATTCAGATAACCACCCTACCCATGGTAGATTACGGAGACGTAATTTATAGATCGGCAGGCAAGGGTTGTCTCGAGTGGCTAGATGTTCTTTACAATTCGGCCATCAGATTTGCCACCAATACTCCTTACAGGACACATCACTACACTCTATACTCCTCTGTAAACTGGTCATCTCTGTAAACCCGTCACAAGATCCACTGGTTGATGCTTATTTATAAAAACCCTCTTAGGCCTCACTCCCCCTATCTGAGATACCTACTGCAGCCCTCATCCTCCACATACAACACCCGTTCTGCCAGTCACATTCTGTTAAAGGTCCCCAAAGCACACACATCCCTGGGTCGCTGCTCTTTTCAGTTCACTGCAGCTAACGACTGGAACGAACTGCAAAAAAACACTCAAACTGACCGTTTTATCTCAATATCTTCATTCAAAGACTCAATCATGGACGCTCTTACTGACAGTTGTGGCTGCTGCACATAATGTATTATTGTCTCTACCTTCTTGCCCTTTCTGCTGTTGTCTGTGCCCAATAATGTTCGTACCATGTTTTGTGCTGCTACCATGTTGTGCTGCTGCCATATTGTTGTCATGTTGTGTTGCGACCATGCTGTGTTTTCATGTGTTGCTGCCATGCTATGTTGTTGTCTTCTCTTTATGTAGTGTTGTGGTGTCTCTCTTGTCGTGACGTGTGTTTTGTCCTATATTTTTATTTTATTTTTAATCCCAGCCACTGTCCCCGTAGAAGACCTTTTGCCTTCTGGTAGGCCATCATTGTAAATACGATTTTTTTTCTTAACTGACTTGCCTAGTTAAATAAAAAAATACGATACTTTACTGTACTGAACTCTACTGTGGTGTAATGATGTCAAAACCTGTGAAACATAGACGTCTATGATTGGTTCAGATTTCGGCCATTCCGGACCAATCAAATTTGGTTTTGTTTGGGGGCGGAGCTCAATAGAATAACACACTACCGTTCAAAAGTTAGAGGTCACTTAGAAAAATCCTTGTTTTTTAAAGAAAATATCATTTTTGGTCCATTAAAATAACATCAAATTGATCAGAAATACAGTATGATCATTGGTAATGTTGTAAATGACTACTGTAGCTGGAAACGGCAGATTTTTTGTGGAATACATAGGCCAATTATCAGCAACCATCACTCCTGTGTTCCAATGGCACGTTGTGTTACCTAATCCAAGTTTATCATTTTAAAAGGCTAATTGATCATTAGAAAACCCTTTTCCAATTATGTTAGCAGAGCTGAAAACTGTTGTTCTAATTAAAGAAGCAATAAAACTTGCCTTCTTTGTACTAGTTGAGTAGCTAACACAACGTGCCATTGGAACACAGGAGTGATGGTTGCTGATAATGGGCCTCTGTACACCTATGTATATATTCCATAAAAAATCTGCCGTTTCCAGCTACAATAGTCATTTACAACATTAACGATGTCTACACTGTATTTTTGATCAACTTGATGTTATTTTAATGGACTAAAACTTGCTTTTCTTTCAAAAACAAGGACATTTCTAAGTGACCCCGAACTTTTGAACGGTAGTGTACATGCAATGGATGATATTGCATATTTCTACCTTTGTGTACCTATTCAGGATACATCACCATGAAGAGAATGACAATCATATCCATAATTATGCATTTCTGTGTAGTACCCATCAGCGACCAATGATGTATTTCCATTACCGTAAATCTGTTATCGGGTGTAAATCCACTTAACTTACTGTAGTTCAATAACCAATATATTACTGTATATAGTGCCTTCAGAAAGCATTCACACCCATTGACTTTTTCCACAGTTTGTGGTGTTGCAGCCTACATTTAAAATGGACTAAATATAGATTTTGTTTTTGTCAATAACCCATCATGTCAAAATGAAATAGTTTTTCTAAATGTTTACAAATTATTACAAAATGAAAAGCTGAAATGTCTCGAGTCAATAAGTATTCAACCCATTTGTTATGGCAAGCCTAAATAAGTTCTGGAGTAAACATGTGCTTAACAAGTCACATAATAAGTTGCATGGACTCGCTCTGTGTGCAATAACAGTGTTAACAATCTTTTTTTAATGACTACCTCCTCTCTGTACCCAACACTTCAAATAATCTGTAAAGTCCCTCAGTCGAGCAGTGAATTTCAAACACAGATTCAACCACAAAGACCAGGGAGGTTTTCCAATGCCTCACAAAGAAAAGCACCTATTGATAGATGGGGAAAATAAACAAAGCAGACATTGAATATTCCTTTCAGCATGGTGAAGTAATTAAGTCAACTTTGGATGGTGTAACAATACACCTGTAGTGGAATTTGACTGTCTCTTTCTGCTTACAGTCTCTCACACTTATCATACATGTTTTACCTGCTGCATAGACAGACAGGGTATTTGAGGTTTGCTCTTATAAGAATATTTTGAAGATAAATACACAACGCAGGGGATGACAGGACGACAGGACGAGAGGACTAGACTTAATTGTCAATGGGGAATTGTCAACGGAAATAGTTGGTTATCAGTTCAACAGCTGTTTAGAATGTGTTGAATGTCAGACCTGAAGTCAGAGCTACGTGTGCCATGTTTTCATTGGTTTCAACACTCTCACAAGGTCAGCTCAGCGGGAGTGGAATTATTGGCTGAATACCCAGACTGTGGTTGCCAGGTGTTTTCTTCCTGAGCAGGCGGTCTCTGGGAGAAAACACTTTGCTGAGACACAATGTATTTGGCGATCTTTGTGTAACAAGAGTTGATAGTATAAACATGCTGAGGGGGAAATACCTCATCAGAAAGTGCTGTTTGTCTGTAATCTCTCCGCTGGCCTGAATAAACAAATGTATTTAAGCTTGATGTTGGGGTCCTTAGTGGTCATTTCCACAACACACCCAAAGATACAGGCGTCCTTCCTAACTCAGTTGCCTGAGAGGAAGGAAACCACTCAGGGAATTCACCATGAGGCCGAGAGTGAATGTAAAACAGTTACAGAGTTTAATGGCTGTGATAGGAGAAAATTGAGGATGGACCAAGAACATTGGAGTTACTCCACAATACGAACCTCATTGACAAGAGTGAAAAGGAAGCAAGCCTGTACAGAATAAAAATTATCCACAACATGCATCCTGTTTGCAACAAGGCACTGTACAGAACAAAAATAATCCACAACATGCATCCTGTTTGCAACAAGGAACTGTACAGAACAAAAATAATCCACAACATGCATCCTGTTTGCAACAAGGCACTGTACAGAACAAAAATAATCCACAACATGCATCTTGTTTGCAACAAGGCACTGTACAGAACAAAAATAATCCAAAACATGCATCTTGTTTGCAACAAGGAACTGTACAGAACAAAAATAATCCAAAACATGCATCTTGTTTGCAACAAGGAACTGTACAGAACAAAAATAATCCACAACATGCATCCTGTTTGCAACAAGGCACTGTACAGAACAAAAATAATCCACAACATGCATCTTGTTTGCAACAGGGCACTGTACAGAACAAAAATAATCCACAACATGCATCCTGTTTGCAACAAGGCACTGTACAGAACAAAAATAATCCACAACATGCATCTTGTTTGCAACAAGGCACTGTACAGAACAAAAATAATCCACAACATGCATCCTGTTTGCAACAAGGCACTGTACAGAACAAAAATAATCCACAACATGCATCCTGTTTGCAACAAGGAACTGTACAGAACAAAAATAATCCACAACATGCATCTTGTTTGCAACAAGGAACTAAAGTAACACTTGAAAGAATTTGGCAAAGCAATTCACTTTTTGTCCTGAATATAAAGTGTTATTTTTCAGGACTGGGGAGTTTTTCAGGATAAAAACTAAACGGAGCTAAGCACATGCATAATCTTGGAGGAAAACGTGGTTCAGTCTGCTTTCCACCAGACACTGGAAGATGAATTCTCTTTTTATCAGGACAATAACCTAATAACCTGTATTTGCAACCATTTAAAAAAAACATGTTTTCACTTTGTCATGATGGAGTATTGTGTGTAGATGGGTGAGAAAAATGTGAACTTAATCCATTAATTCAGGATGTAACACAGCAAAATGTGGAAAACGTATCAAGGGGTATGAATATTTTCTAAAAGCACTGTATACTGTCTTCAGATTTCTCTCTCTCGTCACCTGTCTGTGAGGTTCCAGAGCTTCTCTCCTCGGCTTCCTCGTCAGCTCTCCCACAGTCCGCACACTTCCCCGTACGGCCGACCTCTCTGTCCCCATCCCTACGTCTGTTCTCCGACAACTGCAGCCGCTTCTTCAGTGACTCGACCTGCTCCCGGCTCCGGGACACCTCCTTGAGGAAGCTATCCTCCACCAGCCTGGTGATCTCGTACATAGCAGCCTTGAATACCGTCTCCATGACTCCGGAGAGCTGAGACTGGAAGGTTACAATGGCTTCAGACATCATAGCAAACTGTCTATGTGTAGCTAGCTACAGTTAAGAGTTGGTAACGTTTAGCTACTTTTGTTCAGGTGAGTCAGTGTTACGATCCAGTCTAGCAAAAGGCTAGGAAGCTATCTAGCTTACGTTAGCAGGCTAGCTACTGTCTCTCTCCATGGCGGTCCTAATAGCATTTTTTATCATTTCGAGATTTAAGTTGTAGCATTTACTGTATATGAAGCTATTCGAATAAATATAAATACCAGAGGTATTGAGAGAAAACAATGTTATGGTAGTTAGCTAACTAGCTACAGAGTCAACACAAAAAGCATCCACAAAACAACAGGACTTCCGGAAACAGACCTACGAATCGGGTAGTGGGACAATCTACATTGGAACGCTCCTTACTGGAGAGAGTAGACGACATTTATTTGAAGAAAAACTTTGTTTGTTCTTACGTTTACTGTAAATAATTTTCAAAATATAATAATGCTATTATTATCAAATCTGGATACTGATTAGTAGGCTATTTATCGTGGAAATTATTTACAGGAAATCTACACGGAAGCGATTCATCCCGCCCACCAGACCGTATATTATCTGGAAAAAACGATCAACCCCCATGCTCAGCAAGTGATTTCAACCTTTTGGTAATAACGATTTGAATCAATAATACATTATGGTGCAAAATATCCCTTTATTGACTAGCAACACGGCTGGTAGTAGCATGTTAGCTACCTAGCTATTTTTCTTTAGCAAGCTGGATACGACCCCAGACAAGTGTTACATTGTGAACCTTGCAATTTGATCGTCTTATTGAACCTTTGTTGCACTCTTTTACGCTGGACTGTCTTCGCCACTTGGTTGCTAGCTAGCTGTCACTCTTGTTGGACAGAGAAACAGATACGCGGTGTGTCAGTGATAGACATGGCATATTTCTACCCACTTATTCTGAATAACAGGGCTTTCGGAAGAGATTCACTTTAGGATCACACACAGTCCTGACTTGCTCCCACAAGCACAGATGTTTGGTGCAGATCCCACTGTGAATTGATCTGTAAAAAAAGACACACACGCAAGCAGTATGTCGGAGAACCTCGTCCTCACCTTCCAGACCCAGCTCTCGGGAGTCATGGAGACGGTCCTAAAGTCAGCCATATATGAGATCACCAGGCTGGTGGAGGACGGCTTCCTGGAGGAGGTGTCCCGAAGCCGTGAGCAGGTCGAGTCGCTGAAGAAGAGGTTACAGCGGTCGGAGAACAGAGAGGGAGGCCAGAGGGGGAAATGTGCAGACTGTGGGAAAGCTGATGAGGAAGGTGGAAGCTCTGGAAACTCACAGACAGGTGAGGAGAGCCACATCTAAAGACAATGGAGGAGGAATCACTCTAAAGTGTGACTGATGTAATCTGTATTTTTCATACTTTGGTGATCAGGCAGTATTGGTTTAAGAAAGGAGTTAGTGGTATCTCAATAAGAGGCCTCCTTTCCTTCATCTGCACTAATGCAAAAAAGACTCCACAGCATCCACAATGTTGCTCTCGCCTTTCCTTTTATGTAAATAAAATGTTCTCTTTGTTTACCTGTGGCAAGGTGCGGAGATGGGGTGTGGCCTGAAGCAGGAGAAGGTACCAGGGGAGGAGTGGAGCAGCTGTGGGGGCGTGGCCAGGGAAACAGCCTTCCATGATCTGGAGGCTGAGGCCACCAGCCTTAGGAGAACCTCTGAGGTATCTAGGTGACTAAACACCTGTGAAGGGTGGAGGGTGCAGTGTTACAGGACATTCAGGTAGAAATATATTTCAGAAAACATATTAAAACAGATAGTCTGTCAGGAATAATTGGGCAACCTTTGTCAAACCTCTCCTCATATTTGAACTGTTCCAAAACTAGCTCACTTGATTCAACTTGTCAACAAATCATCAAGCCTTTCACTACTCTAATCAGGTATGCTAGTTCAGGGCTATGACAAAGTTGTGAGATGTCTGGGGGTCCCTGAGGAGAGTTCTGAATAGAGAACCATCATGTCAGCTCTATTCAGTCACTGTCAGTTTATCAATCATTTAGTTAGAATCGACTCATTCATTTGCTCTTCCAGTCCACAGAGGTCACAGGTCAGAAGCTGGACAGCCTGCTGAAAGAGGAGCCTCTCCACAACACCGAGCTACAGGAGAGATGGGGTGTCTGCCTGGACGGTGAGTTGTTTACAACAAACATAACATAGACAAACATAACATTGCCTACCTTTAGGTTTAAGAGAATGATAAGAAGAGTAACTGATAATCTGCTGTGTCATTCCAAATGTATTCATTATTACACATGTAAAGTAAACTTGAAGCTGTAAGTACACATTTAACATTACAGTTACTCTACTACTGTTTCTACTAGTTCTAATGTCTTAAATATTAATGCTTCTAATGCCTCATGTCCCCTGTGTTTTCAGGTGCCGATGGTTCAGACGTCTCGGGGCCCAGTAAGAGTTTCAGTGAGCAGGAGCTGCAGCAGTGCCAGGCTGACTGGGGATCCGGTCTAGACCAGGGGCCTGAACCACCAGGCCCAGATGGAAACCCAGGGGACCCCAGCCAACCTCTCTTCCAACCCCGTTACAGCCTGGAGGATCTGGGGGGTGGCTTTGAGAAATCTGGTTACGGCGGTGCTGGTGGTGGAGGAGGCCATCGTCTAGACGTGGAAGGGCTGGATAGGCTTCCTGGTTCTCCGTCTCATCTGGGTGCGCTGAGCTACGGAGCTGTGGGTCACTACCAGGTGGACCTGGGGGGGTCTGAGGGGGGAGACCATCACCATCGCTCCCACATGCCTGGCCCCCATCGGAGCCGGAGGGAGCAGGTGGCGTCGCCAACGCCACCGCCCCACCCAGAGGTGGGTGTCCGGAACTGCCTGTTGATCAACGAGGAGGGTTACCTGCAGGACTCCAGTGTCTTGTACCCTGAACACGGTGTCACAGAGTCAGGTAGCAGAGCCGGCCACAGGGGGCTAACCTCCATCCACTCTGGAAGCTCAGCCCACAACAACAACACAGAGAGCCTGTATGGTGCCCCTGACAACTTTGGACACTCTCTAAACCTCAGAGATCGTTCACAAGAGCAGGTAACAGAAGGAGGAGTAATGGGAGGAGGGGGGAAGCGTCACGCCTGCAATCAATGCACCATGACATTCTCAGACTCTGGCTCCCTTGAGGCCCACAAGCAGACACACAAAACAGGTAGAGTCTCAGGGTCAGGATCTGGGCCTCCGTACTCCTGCACCAAGTGCGGTAAGTCCTTCACCCAGGCTTGCAACCTCAAGGTCCACCAGCGGCTCCACCAGGCAGAGGGACTCCACCTCTGCAGCCACTGCTCCAAGGGCTTCACCTCCTTCTCTGACCTGAAGAGGCACAAGTGCATTCAGACGACAGACAAGCCCTACTGCTGCTCCATCTGTGGGAACAAATTCAGTCGGCTCTGGAACCTCAAGCTGCACAGGCGCGTTCACACACAGGAGAAACCCCACCGCTGCACTATGTGTGACAAGAGCTTTGCTCGGGCAGACAATTTGAAGGTGCACCAGCGCACGCACACTGGGGAGAGACCGTACTGCTGCGCTGTGTGTGGACTCAGCTTCAAACAACTAAACCATCTGAAGTGGCACCAGCGTAAACACAGGCTGGATCTCCTGGCCTGAGCAGTGGTCTAGAAAACAATCTTTTTGAGAAATTGTTTATAAATAAGGACATTAAAAATATGAACTGTTGGAAATCTAACCATGTGTTGAATATGAATTAATGTCTTACATTATGGACTGTCTATAAATTGTCTGTTATAATGATCATGCGTAACCTATGAAACATTTGAATGATGGAACATTCATATGCTCGTGGGAAGTTGTACGTCTGACATGATTGTGTTCAAGTGCATTTGAAGTCAGACCAATTCTTTAACCAATAAGATTTTTGCTAGCTTGTTTGCTAGCTAATGTTGCTCATAATAAAGTTATCTAGTTTGCTTAACATTGACAGTACGGTAAAACTAGCTACATTATCCAAATTGCTAAGTTTGTAATTGTCAAAATTGGATTTGTTGTCAAGTTTTGGTTGAAACGGTATAAGTGCTTTCCCACTTGTAATTACGACTTAGAGGGTTGTTCAAGTGAAACTTTCCAGTCCAGTCCAGATTTTTACATACAAATAAAACAAAATAAAACACATTTTAAAGCAACTAGTTTCATCCCGCAGAACATAAAAACCAAGGCGTGAGACATGAACACAGTACACCTATATTTAAACTTGTTTTTAGGCTTCTAACTTTCCTAATAAAAAATAATAATAAAAACAAATTAGGACAAATAACCAGAATATGTTTCAAAAACAATTATTCAAGTCTCAATTCAAATTCCCTGTGCTCAAGAATGCCAAGGTAACCTGTCTAAATGACTATCATCCTGTAGTACTCACATCTGTAGCCTAAAATGCTTTGAAAGCCTGGTCATGGCTCACATCAACGCCATCATCCCAGACGACCTGTACCCACTCCAATTTGCATACAGCCCCAACACTTGGACAAAAGGAACAGCAACAGTACATGAGAATGCTTTTCATTGGCTAAAGCTCAGCATTCAACGCCATAGTGCCCTCCAAGCTCATCACTAAGCTAAGGACCCTGGGACTGAACCATGGACTGAAGACCTCCCTCTGCAACTAGATCCTGGTCTTCGTGACGTGAAGCCCCCAGGTAGTGAGGGTAGGCAATAACACACCCGCCACACTAACCATCAACACGGGGGGCCCTTCAGGGATGCGTGCTTAGTCCCCTCCTATACTCTCTGTTCACCCACGATGCCTGGCCACGCACAACTCAAACATCATCATTTAGTTTGCCGACAACACGATGGTGGTAGGCCTGATCACCGACGACGATCAAATCAAATCAAATTTTATTTGTCACATACACATGGTTAGCAGATGTTAATGCGAGTGTAGCGAAATGCTTGTACTTCTAGTTCCGACAATGCAGTGATAACCAACAAGTAATCTAACTAACAATTCTAAAACTACTGTCTTATACACAGTGTAAGGGGATAAAGAATATGTACATAAGGATATATGAGTGAGTGATGGTACAGAGCAGCATACAGTAGATGGTATCGAGTACAGTATATACATATGAGATGAGTATGTAGACAAAGTAAACAAAGTGGCATAGTTAAAGTGGCTAGTGATACATGTATTACATAAGGATGCAGTCGATGATGTAGAGTACAGTATATACGTATGCATATGAGATGAATAATGTAGGGTAAGTAACATTATATAAGGTAGCATTGTTTAAAGTGGCTAGTGATATATTTACATCATTTCCCATCAATTCCCATTATTAAAGTGGCTGGAGTTGGGTCAGTGTCAATGACAGTGTGTTGGCAGCAGCCACTCAATGGTGGCTGTTTAACAGTCTGATAGCCTTGAGATAGAAGCTGTTTTTCAGTCTCTCAGTCCCAGCTTTGATGCACCTGTACTGACCTCGCCTTCTGGATGATAGCGGGGTGAACAGGCAGTGGTTCGGGTGGTTGATGTCCTTGATGATCTTTATGGCCTTCCTGTAACATCGGGTGGTGTAGGTGTCCTGGAGGGCAGGTAGTTTGCCCCGGTGATGCGTTGTGCAGACCTCACTACCCTCTGGAGAGCCTTACGGTTGAGGGCGGAGCAGTAGCCGTACCAGGCGGTGATACAGCCCGCCAGGATGCTCTCGATTGTGCATCTGTAGAAGTTTGTGAGTGCTTTTGGTGACAAGCCGAATTTCTTCAGCCTCCTGAGGTTGAAGAGGCGCTGCTGCGCCTTCTTCACGACGCTGTCAGTGTGAGTGGACCAATTCAGTTTGTCTGTGATGTGTATGCCGAGGAACTTAAAACTTGCTACCCTCTCCACTACTGTTCCATCGATGTGGATAGGGGGTGTTCCCTCTGCTGTTTCCTGAAGTCCACAATCATCTCCTTAGTTTTGTTGACGTTGAGTGTGAGGTTATTTTCCTGACACCACACTCCGAGGGCCCTCACCTCCTCCCTGTAGGCCGTCTCGTCGTTGTTGGTAATCAAGCCTACCACTGTTGTGTCGTCCGCAAACTTGATGATTGAGTTGGAGGCGTGCGTGGCCACGCAGTCGTGGGTGAACAGGGAGTACAGGAGAGGGCTCAGAACGCACCCTTGTGGGGCCCCCGTGTTGAGGATCAGCGGGGAGGAGATGTTGTTGCCTTACCCTCACCACCTGGGGGCGGCCCGTCAGGAAGTCCAGTACCCAGTTGCACAGGGCGGGGTCGAGACCCAGGGTCTCGAGCTTGATGACGAGCTTGGAGGGTACTATGGTGTTGAATGCCGAGCTGTAGTCGATGAACAGCATTCTCACATAGGTATTCCTCTTGTCCAGGTGGGTTAGGGCAGTGTGCAGTGTGGTTGAGATTGCATCGTCTGTGGACCTATTTGGGCGGTAAGCAAATTGGAGTGGGTCTAGGGTGTCAGGTAGGGTGGAGGTGATATGGTCCGATGAGACAGCCTTTAGGGAGAAGATCAGAGACCTGGCAGTTTGGTGCCAGGACAACAACAAGACAAAAGAGCTGATTGTGGATTACAGGAAATCGAGGGCCTAGCACGCACCCATTCACATTGACGGGGCTGTAGTGGGTTGAGAGCTGCAAGTTCCTCGGTGTCCACATCACCAAACTATTTTGGTGGCAGGTAGCCTAGTGGTTAGAGCATTGGGCCAGTAACTGAAAGGTTGCAGGATCGAATCCCTGAGCTGACAAGGTAAAAATCTGTAGTTCTCCCCCTGAACAAGGCAGTTAACCAACTGTTCCCCGGTAGGCTGTCATTGTAAATAAGAATATGTGATTAACTGACTTGCCTAGTTAAATAAAGGTAAATAAAAAAATATCACGGTCCCAACACAGTTGTGAATTACTTTTATTATTATGTTTTACTTTTCTATTATTTCTGTATTTTCTTTCTCTCTGCATTGTTAGGAAGGGCCCGTAAGTAAGCATTTCACTGTTAGTCCACACCTGTATTTTACGAAGCATGTGACAAATAAAATTTATGAATTCAAAATTGTTCTTTTTTTCTTTTGTGCACTTTGCTACGTCATTCTCATAATTATTCCAAACAACAAAATCACCCCGAATGTTTACACAACAAAAGCTTTACATTTTAGTAATTTAGCAGATGCTCTTATCCAAAGGGACTTACAGTGGCTTGCCAAAGTATTCACCCCTATTGGCATTTTTCCTATATTGTTGCCTTACAATCTGGAATTAAAATATATTTTGGAGGGGCTTGTATCATTTGATTTACACAACATGCTTACCACTTTGAAGATGCAAAATATGTTTTCTTGTGAAACAAACAAGAAAAAATACACAAAAAAAACTGAAAACTTGAGCATGCATAAGTATTCACCCCCCAAAGTCAATACTTTGTAGAGCCACCTTTTGCAGCAATTACAGCTGCAAGTCTCTTGGGGTATGTCTCCATAAGCTTGGCACATCTAGTCAATGGATGGGTTCCGCTGGTGTACAGCAATCTTTGTCATACCACAGATTCTCAAATGGATTGAGGTCTGGTCTTTGACCAGGCTAGTCCAAGACATTTAAATGTTTCCCCTTAAACCACTTGAGTGTTGCTTTAGCAGTATGCTTAGGGTCATTGTCCTGTTGGAAGGTGAACCTCCATCCCAGTCTAAAATCTCTTGAAGACTGAAACAGGTTTCCCTTCAAAAAATCCCCTGTATTTAGCGCCATCCATCATTCCTTCAATTCTGACCAGTTTCCCAGTCCCTGCCATTGAAAGAGATCCCCAAATCATGATGCTGCCACCACAATGCTTCACTGTGGGGATGGTGTTCTCGGGGTGATGAGAGGTGTTGGATTTGCGCTAGACATAGCATTTTCCTTGATGGCCAAAAAGCTTCCACATGCCTTTTGGCAAACACCAAACGTGTTTGCTTATTTTTTTTCTTTAAGCAATTACTTTTTTATGGCCACTCTTCCATAAAGCCCAGCTCTCTGGAGTGTATGGTTTAAAGTGGTCCAATGGACAGATACTCCAATCTCCGCTGTGGAGCTTTGCATCTCATTCAGGGTTATTTTTGGTCTCTTTGTTGCTCTCTGATTAATTTTCTACTAGCCTGATCTGTGAGTTTTGGTGGGCAACTCTCTCTTGGCAGGTTTGTTGCGATGCCATAATCTTTCAAATGTTTAACAATGGATTTCATGGTGCTCCGTGGGTTTTTCAAAGTTTCTGATATTTTTTATTAACCCAACCCTGATCTGTACTTCTCCACAACTTTGTCCCTAACCTGTTTGGAGAGCTCCTTGGTCTTCATGGTGCCGCTTGCTTGATGGTTCCCCTTGATTAACGGTGTTGCAGACTCTGGGGCCATTCAGAACAGGTGTATATATACTGAGATCATGTGACACTTAGATTGCACGCAGATGGACTTTAACTAATTATGTGACTTCTGAAGGTAATTGGTTGCACCAGATCTTATTTAGGAGTGTCATAGCATCGGGGGTGAATACATATGCAGCACGCACCACTTTTCCCTTCTATTTTTTGTCCATTTTTTTTTACCAAATCATTTTTTTCATTTCACTTCACCAGTTTGGTCTATTTTGTGTATGTCCATTACATGAAATCCCAATAAAAATACATTTAAAATGACATGTTGTAATGCAAAATAATAGGAAAATTGCCAAGGGGCATGAATACTTTTGCAAGGCACTGTATAGGAGCAATAAGGGTTAAGTGTCTTGCCCAAGGTCACATCGACAGACTTTTCACCTAGCTCCGGGATTCAAACCAGCAACCTTTTGGTTACTGGGTCAACACACTTAACTGCTATGCTACCTACCTATAGGCTACCTGACGCTTTGATACTTGTAATCAATCAATACATAAAAACTATCATGACTCAAGGCGAAACCCCGATGCAGACACAGGAGGCAGATGGTTGGAGTCTTCCAATGTTTATTAATCCAAAAGTAGTAGGCAAGAGAATGGTCGTGGACAGGCAAAGTTCAAAACCAGATCAGAGTCCAGGAGGTACAGGGTGGCAGACAGGCTCGTGGTCAAGGCAGGCAGAAAGGTCAGGCAGGTGGGTACAGAGTCCAGGAGGTACAGGGTGGCAGACAGGCTCGTGGTCAAGGCAGGCAGAAAGGTCAGGCAGGTGGGTACAGAGTCCAGGAGGTACAGGGTGGCAGACAGGCTCGTGGTCAAGGCAGGCAGAAAGGTCAGGCAGGTGGGTACAGAGTCCAGGAGGTACAGGGTGGCAGACAGGCTCGTGGTCAAGGCAGGCAGAAAGGTCAGGCAGGTGGGTACAGAGTCCAGGAGGTACAGGGTGGCAGACAGGCTCGTGGTCAAGGCAGGCAGAAAGGTCAGGCAGGTGGGTACAGAGTCCAGGAGGTACAGGGTGGCAGACAGGCTCGTGGTCAAGGCAGGCAGAAAGGTCAGGCAGGTGGGTACAGAGTCCAGGAGGTACAGGGTGGCAGACAGGCTCGTGGTCAAGGCAGGCAGAAAGGTCAGACAGGTGGGTACAGAGTCCAGGAGGTACAGGGTGGCAGACAGGCTCGTGGTCAAGGCAGGCAGAAAGGTCAGACAGGTGGGTACAGAGTCCAGGAGGTACAGGGTGGCAGACAGGCTCGTGGTCAAGGCAGGCAGAAAGGTCAGGCAGGTGGGTACAGAGTCCAGGAGGTACAGGGTGGCAGACAGGCTCGTGGTCAAGGCAGGCAGAAAGGTCAGACAGGTGGGTACAGAGTCCAGGAGGTACAGGGTGGCAGACAGGCTCGTGGTCAAGGCAGGCAGAAAGGTCAAGCAGGTGGGTACAGAGTCCAGGAGGTACAGGGTGGCAGACAGGCAAGTGGTCAAGGCAGGCAGAAAGGTCAGGCAGGTGGGTACAGAATCTAGGAGGTACAGGGTGGCAGACAGGCTCGTGGTCAAGACAGGCAAAAAGGTCAGGCAGGTGGGTACAGAGTCCAGGAGGTACAGGGTGGCAGACAGGCTCGTGGTCAAGGCAGGCAGAAAGGTCAGGCAGGTGGGTACAGAGTCCAGGAGGTACAGGGTGGCAGACAGGCTCGTGGTCAAGGCAGGCAGAAAGGTCAGACAGGTGGGTACAGAGTCCAGGAGGTACAGGGTGGCAGACAGGCTCGTGGTCAAGGCAGGCAGAAAGGTCAGGCAGGTGGGTACAGAGTCCAGGAGGTACAGGGTGGCAGACAGGCTCGTGGTCAAGGCAGGCAGAAAGGTCAGACAGGTGGGTACAGAGTCCAGGAGGTACAGGGTGGCAGACAGGCTCGTGGTCAAGGCAGGCAGAAAGGTCAGGCAGGTGGGTACAGAGTCCAGGAGGTACAGGGTGGCAGACAGGCTCGTGGTCAAGGCAGGCAGAAAGGTCAGGCAGGTGGGTACAGAGTCCAGGAGGTACAGGGTGGCAGACAGGCTCGTGGTCAAGGCAGGCAGAAAGGTCAGACAGGTGGGTACAAGAGTCCAAAAACATGCAAGGGTCAAAACCGGGAGGACTAGAAAAAGGAGAAATAGTAGCAAAAATCAGGAGAACGAGAAAAATGCTGGATGACTTGGAAAAACATACAAGACGAACTATCACAGAGAGGAAACACAGGGATAAATACAGTGGGGAAAATAAGTTGGGAAAATACGCCAAAAGCGGTAGACGGTGGCCCTGTTGAAAGTAGTGGCCCTGCTGGTTGCCGTGGATGCCGTTTCAGGCCTTGAAATTGGGGAAGTCCTTGCCGCAGGCAGAGCAGGAGAGAGGAGAGGCTCTCTAAAGTGACAGTGCTGCTCAGGACACGACCGCCGTCTGCGCACTGGTTCTTAGCGAGATGTTTCTGCTGAAACTGGGGAGACTTGGAGCTGGAACGGCAACTACATCAGTTGTGATTGGCGGTACTGCCATGCCTGCTGGAATGTCAGCGGGCACTGGGAGGACACGAAGCCGGAGCGAGGGCTGGCGGTGATAATGAAGGGGGTAGGTCGAGGGCTGGAGGGAGACCATTTAAAATGCAAAGCCGCCACGGCCACCGAACGAGGTCTCAAATCAAATCAAATAATATTTGTCACATACATGTGGTTAGCAGATGTTAATGTGAGTGTTGCGACATGCTTGTGCTTCTAGTTCCGACCATGCAGTAATATCTAACAAGTAATCTAACCTAACAATTTCACAACAACTACCTTATACACACACAAGGGTAAAGGAATGAAGTAGAATATGTACATAAAAAATATATGAATGAGCGATGGCCGAACGGAATAGGCAAGATGCAGTATATGGTATAGAGTACAGTTTAAACATATGAGATGAGTAATGTAGGGTATGCAAACATTATATAAAGTGGCATTGTTTAAAGTGGCTAGTGATACATTTATTACATCAATTTTTCATTATTAAAGTGGCTAGAGATGAGTCAGTATGTTGGCAGCAGCCACTCGATGTTAGTGATGGCTGGTAAACATTCTGATGGCCTTGATATAGAAGCTGTTTTTCAGTCTCTAGGTCCCAGCTTTGATGCACCTGTACTGACCTTGCCCTCTGGATGATAGCGGGGGTGAACAGGCAGTGGCTCGGGTGGTTGTTGTCCTTGATGATCTTTTTGGCCTTACTGTGACATCGGGTGGTGTAGGTGTCCTGGAGGGCAGGTAGTTTGCCCCCGGTGATGCGTTGTGCAGACCTCACTACCCTCTGGAGAGCCTTACGGTTGTGGGCCGTACCAGGCGGTGATGCAGTTTCTGTAAAAGTTTGTGAGTGTTTTTGGTGACAAGCCGAATTTCAAAAGCCTGCTGAGGTTGAAGAGGCGCTGCTGCGCCTTCTTCACCACGCTGTCTGTCTTGGTGGACCATTTCAGTTTGTCCGGGATGTGTATGCCGAGGAACTTAAAACTTTCCACCTTCTCCACTACTGTCCCGTCGATGTGGATAGGGGGATGCTCCCTCTGCTGTTTCCTGAAGTTCACGATCATCTCCTTTGTTTTGTTGACATTGAGTGTGATGTTATTTTCCTGACACCACACTCCGAGGGCCCTCACCTCCTCCCTGAAGCCTACCACTGTAGTGTCGTCTGCAAACTACAATCATGGGTGAACAGGGAGTACAGGAGAGGGCTGAGAACGCACCCTTGTGGGCCCCAGTGTTCAGGATCAGCGGGGTGTGGATGTTGTTACCTACCCTCACCACCTGGGGGCGGCCTGTCGGGAATTCCGGGACCCAGTTGCACAGGGCGGGGTCGAGACCCAGGGTCTTGAGCTTGATGACGAGTTTGGAGGGTACTATGGTGTTAAATGCTGAGCTGTAGTCGATGAACAGCATTCTTACATAGGTATTCCTCTTGTCCAGATGGGTTCGGGCAGTGTGCAGTGTGATTGCGTCGTCTGTGGACCTATTGGGGCGGTAAACAAATAGGAGTGGGTCTAGGGTGTCTGGTAGGGTGGAGCTGATATGGTCCTTGACTAGTCTCCAAGCACTTCATGATGACGGATGTGAGTGCTACAGGGCGATGGTCTCCCTGGACAAGGGGTGGTGGAAGTGACCTTGAACAGGTGAGGCTGTGGGTGAGGAGGGGTGGCAGGAGAAGGGTTCATGTTTACCCCCATAGCCTGGCGAGGGCTGGTGCGGCATCGGCAGGAGTGGCATGGGCTGCGGCTTGAAGTGGAAGCAACGCGAAGGCTGGGGCTGTACGACCAGGGGCGCAGTGGGGTGGAAGGCAGAAATGGTGCAAGCACTGCAAGAAAGTCCCTGGAGTGACACAGTGCCTGCTGTGATTTCACAGTGCAGCTCACATCCCATGACCCCACTCCTAAAGCACCAGTTAGATGTCAATGTCATCACTCAGGCAGAATCTGCAGCATGGCACAGAGAAAATATGGATATTCAGAACTTCTTCTGAAAGAGGGGCAAAAAAAGTGAGCAGGTTGAGGCATTAGTGATTGAGGTGGAGAGGGCAGAACAGCCAGAAATCAAAGAGCCGCAGCAGTTACGCCTTTTTCACAACGGAGTGAAAACACAACACCCCCTTGTGGTTCAAGGTTCCGTTGCGAAACGTCAGTCAAACAACAGGATGTTACCAAAACAGAGAAGATGAAAATACCTGGTTGTCGGTGATGGCTTTATGAGACAGCTAGCAACCTGTTAACAATTACCCATTTGAGTGAGTACTATTTTAATAGTAATGTTAAATAATACACATTGGGGCCTCCCGAGTGGCACATTGGTCTACGGCGTCTCTACACACCCGGGTTTGATCACAGGCTGTGTCACAGCCGGGCCGTGACCGGGAGACCCATGAGGCGCACAATTGGCCCAGCATCGTCCGGGTTAGTGGAGAGTTTGGCCTGCTGGGATTACCTTGTCCCATCGCACTATACTTACTCCTTGTGGCAGGCCGGGCGCCTGCAAGCTGACTGGACGGTGTTTCCTCCGACACATTGGTGCATCTGGCTTCCGGGTTAAGCGAGAAGTGTATCAAGAAGCAGTGCGGCTTAGCAGTGTTGCGATTCGGAGGAGGGATGGCTCTCTACCTTCACCTATCCCGAGTCAGTAGGGGAATTGCAGCGATGAACCAAGACTGTAACTACCAATTGGATACCACGAAATTGAAGAGAATCGGGGGTAAAAGTACAACAATAAAAAATACACATTGGCTGTTAAGCCAATTAGAATAGTAATGTTAAATAATACACATTGGCTGGTAAGACAATTATAATAGTAATGTTAAATAATACACATTGGCTGTTAAGACAATTATAATAGTAATGTTAAATAATACACATTGGCTGGTAAGATAATTATATTAAATGACTGTTGCCTCCTGTTCAATTTTATTGTGATGGTAATAACGTTTTTTTAAGTGGAGGTCGCTAGCTGCAATAGTATCTTCAACCTAACCTAGCTTTCAGCTAGCTAGCGAACTGCTTTACTTGTAGTAATGTTGGAGAAACATGTTGGGGAAAAGTAAGTCATCAAAACATGTTTTATTATCACCTGAAACAATTATTATTTATTTATCCTGTTCGAATGAAAATGTGATTTTTGCAGTGTATCAAAATAAATGCAATCTCTGACGATAAACAGGCTCTCCCCATCTTGCATTACAAACACGAAATTAGTTAGTTCAGTAGGGAGAAGATGGCTTACTGCGTAATGAAATATGTCACGATGTGAACGGGGCATTATGCCACTTGCTAGTCAGAACAAGGAACTCTGACATTTTCGACATGCTAACTGGCTGTAGTTATACACGTGCCGCATTTAACCATTTAATCTTTAGGGAACTGGCCTCCACAGATCTCCAGATCATATTTGAGATCAAGCATATATCTGATTTTAGGGCTAATAAGCTATGGTTAGCACTCAGCATCCTTAAGCTAGTGGGTGTCAGTCAGAGTTATTTAACAATATATTAAGTGGATGGGCAAGCTAAGGATGTTGATATTAGGAAAAGTGTTTATTTCCAGCTAGTGTATTTGATGGGTTTCGTTTCTGTTAACTCGCTTGGCTGGCTAGTTCAGTAGCTACTGGCTGGCTAACTAGCTGAGACCGAGAAGAGAGAAAGTTTTTCTGACTGAAGCACATATCTTCTGACAGTGACACAGTGTGGACAGAAGCCGAACTTTACTGAAACATTATAATTCACCCTGTTCAAAATTAGCAATGTTGAGGTGGTAGAACTGACTAAATTATTACCTTTCCCATTCTACAAGCAAACATGTTTGGCTCATGTCTGTTATTTCCATACATTCCATATGCAATTATTTGTAAAAAAAAAATATATATATATATATACATATATATTTCATTAAGCATTAATTTCTATTACTCTTTTTATTCAATTAGCTACATACTTGTTCTATTGTTGTTGCGTTGTTGAGAGGTTAACCTGCAAGTAAGCATTTCATTGCACTGAGTATTCCATGTATATGAGATGTATATGACAAATTAACTAACTTTAACTTGCTATGCGAATGACACTACTACTTTTTTCAGAGGAAGGCCGTAAAAATTGTCAAAGACCCCAGCCACCCCAGTCATAGACTGTTCTCTCTACTACCGCATGGCAAGCGGTACCGGAGTGCCAAGTCTAGGTCAAAAAGGCTTCTCAAAAGTTTGTCACTACACAACTGATTGCCTCAAACGCATTAAGGAAAGGAATTCCACATATGAACTTTTAAGAAGGCACACCTGTTAATTAAAATGCATTCCAGGTGACTACCTCGTGTAGTTGGTTGTGAGAATGCCAACAGTGTGCAAAGCTGTCATCAAGGCAAAGGGTGGCTACATTGAATAATCTCAAATATAAAATACATTTACATTTTTTTAAACACTTTTTGGGTTACAAAATGATTCCACATGTGTTATTTCATAGTTATGACGTCTTCACTATCATTCTACAATGTAGGAAATAGTAGAAATAAAGAAAAACCCTTGAATGAGTAGGTGTGTCTAAACTTTTGACTGGTACTGTATATGTTCCAGAGGAGACTGTTCCAGAGTAGAGAGACCCACGTTAGTAATTGTACTTGAATACTTGCAATGTCTGCTTTGCAGGTGGGAAGATGCAAGTTAGTTACCTGAAAAATATTTAATCTCTCAATGTTCATCTTAAAGTGCACCAAATTCATGCATTTAGTTGTTGATATTACTTTTTTTGTTGGCAGCGGTTCTCTTCAACCCACACTTTCATATGAATCTACAATATATTAATATTTCCCCGGAGCAATTACAGGGTTGATCAGAATTGGCCTATGTTGGTGATATGACTTCTTTTATGGCCTCAGCGCACAGTGCTTTGTGTGACGCATTGAGTGATGGCTGAGATAAATTGCTTTGTACATTTCCTGTCAATTGACACAATAAAGGAAGGTCGTCTTTTTAACTCGAATAAGGTAACGTTCCAACGTAGAATGTCCCACTACCCGACCCGTTGGTTTGTTTCCGGAAGTACATTTTTGGGGGGTGGATGCTTATTGTTTTGACTGGCTAGCAAAGTAAGTGCCGAGCCAACTACCATAGCCTTGCTTTCTCTCAATACCTCTGGTATTTGTATTTATTCGAATAGCCTCCTATACTGTAAATACATATTCAGATATACAGATAGATATCTTATATCTCGAAATTATATATTTTTTAAATGCATTAGGTAGAGACCACAACATCCAACAGTAACGTTTGCTAGCATGCTAACACAGACAAAAGTGGTTTAGTTACCTGTATCTTTGCAGTTAATTTTAGCGATTTTTCCTTTTGATATACGGAATCGTAACACTGACCAACCTGAACAAAAGTAGCTAAAAGTTACAATCTCTTAACTGTAGCTAGCTGCTCATAGACACTTTGCAATGATGTCCGCAGCCATCATAACCTTCCAGTCGCAGCTCTCCGGGGTCATGGAGACGGTCCTTAAGTCAGCCATGTATGAGATCACCAGGCTGGTGGAGGATAGTTTCCTGGAGGAGGTGTCCCGGAACCGGGAGCAGGTCGAGTCACTGAAGAAGCGGCTGCAGTGGTCGGAGAACAGAGAGGGAGACCAGAGGGGGAAGTGTGGGGACTGTGGGAGAGCTGGCAAGGAAGGTCATGAGATAAGCTTAGGAACTTCACAGACAGGTGAGAAGAGAGACATCTAACGACACAGTACCAGTCAAAAGTTTGGACACACCTACACCACACATGCAGAGATCATCTGTTCACCTACTCTGCGTCTCACAATGACAGATGGCGGTTGGAACCAAAAAATCTCACATTTGAACTCATCAGACCAAAGGACAGATTTCCACCAGTCTAATGTCCATTGCTCGTGTTTCTTGGCCCAAGCAAGTCTCTTCTTATTGGTGTCCTTTACTAGTGGTTTCTTTGCAGCAACTCGACCATGAAGGCCTGATTCACACGGTCTCCTCTAAACTGTTGATTTTGAGATGTGTCTGTTACATGAACTCTGTGAAGCATTTATTTGGGCTGCAATTTCTGAGGCTGTTAACTCTAATGAACGTATCCCATGCAGTAGAGGCAACTCGGCGCTTTGCGACTGCACTTGAAGAAACATGACAAGTCCTTGACATTTCCTGGATTGACTGACCTTCATGTCTTAAAGTAATAATTGACTATAATTTCTCTGCTTATTTGAGCTGTTCTTGCCATAATATGGACTTGGTCTTTCACCAAATAGGGCTGTCTTTTACATACCTCCCCTACCTTTTCACAACACAACTGATTGGCTCAAATGCATTAAGAAGAAAATAAATTCCACAAATGAACTTTTAATAAGGCACACCTGTTAATTGAAAACCGACCTCAACTGGAATGAGTATGTTTGTCCAAACTTTTGACTGGTTATATTATATATATATATATATATATATATATATATATATTATATATATATATATATATTATATATATATATATATATATATATATATATATATGGAGGAATCACTGAAGTGGGGCTGCTGTAATGTGTACCTTTTATACTTTGGTGATCACTGATCAGACAGTATTGGTTTAAGAAAGGAGTCAGTCATTGGTGGTGGTGGCATCTTAATAAGATGTTTCCTTTCCTTCATCTGATGTGAGGAGACTCCATTATCCACAATGTTACTTACCTTTTACTCCAAATGAAATGTTCTCTTTGTTTACCTGTGGCCAGGTGTGGAGAAGGGGCGTGGCCTGAAGCAGGAAAAGGTACAAGGGGAGGAGTGGCGCAGCTGTGGGGGTGTGGCCAGGGAAACAACCTTCAATGATCTGGAGGAGGCTGAGGCCACCAGCCCTAGGAGAACCTCTGAGGTAGGTAGGGGACTGACTAAACACATGGAGGCTGAGGCCACCAGCCCTAGGAGAACCTCTTGTATCTAGGGGACTGACTAAACACATGGAGGCTGAGGCCACCAGCCCTAGGAGAATCTCTGAGGTAGGTAGGGGACTGACTAAACACATGGAGGCTGAGGCCACCAGCTCTAGGAGAACCTCTGAGGTAGGTAGGGGACTGACTAAACACATGGAGTCTGAGGCCACCAGCCCTAGGAGAATCTCTGAGGTAGGTAGGGGACTGACTAAACACATGGAGGCTGAGGCCACCAGCCCTAGGAGAACCTCTTGTATCTAGGGGACTGACTAAACACATGGAGGCTGAGGCCACCAGCCCTAGGAGAATCTCTGAGGTAGGTAGGGGACTGACTAAACACATGGAGGCTGAGGCCACCAGCTCTAGGAGAACCTCTTGTATCTAGGGGACTAAACACTTGTGACGGGTGGAGTGTTACAGAAAGTTCCGTTAGAAATGTTATTTTAAAGGATATATTAGAACAGATAGTCTGTGAGGAAGAATTGGCCTTTTTAAAACCTCTCCTCATATTTGAACTGTTCCAGTTCTGTGCTGCAGTTGGGAGATGTCTGGGGGTCCCAGAGGAGAATTCTGAGTAGAGAACCATCATGGCAGCTCTATTCAATCACTGTCAGTTTATCCATCATTTAGTCAGAATCATTTGTTCTTCCAGTCCACAGAGGTCGGAGGTCAGAAGCTGGACAGTCTGCTGAAAGAGGAGGCTCTCCACAACACTGAGCTACAGGAGAGATGGGAGTTCTGCCTGGATGGTGAGTCAGGAGTTTACAACAAACATAACAGACAATAGCCAACCTTAATGATGATGAGAATGATAAGGAGAGTAACTTATAGTAAGTATGCTGTGTCATTTCAAATGTATTCATTATTACACATGTCAACATGAAACTGTAAGTACACATTTAACATTACAGTTACTCTACTACTGTTTCTACTATTGCCAATGCCTTAAATCACGTGTCAAACTCTTTCCACAGAGTGTCTGGGTTTCGCTCCTTCCTTGTACTTGATTGATGAATTAAGGCCACTAATTATTAAGGAACTCCCCTCACCTGGTTGTCTAGGTCTTAATTGAAAGGGAAATTTAAAAAGAACAGCAGACACTAGGCCCTCTATGGAATGAGTTTAACACCCCTGTCTTAAATGTGAATGCTTCTAATGCCACATGTACCCTGTGTTCTTCAGAGGCTGATGGTTCAGACGTCTCTGGGCCCAGTAAGAGTTTTATTCAGCAGGAGCTGCAGCAGTGCCAAGATGAGTGGAGATCCAGTCTAGACCAGAGGCCTGAACTACCAGGCCCCGAGGGACACTCAGTGGACCCCACCGACCCTCTCTACCGCCCCCACTACAGCATGGAGGAACAAGGGGGTGACTTTGATAAGTCTGGTTACTGCAGTGGCGGTAGTGGCGACCATCTTCTAGACATGGAAGGGCTGGATAGGCTTCCTGGTTCTCCGTCTCGTCTGGGGGCGCTGAGCTACGGAGCTGTGGGTCACTACCAGGTGAACCTGGGGGGGTTTAAGGGGGGCGACCATCGCCATCGCTCCCACATGCCTGGCCCCCATCGGATCCGGAGGGAGCAGGTGGAGTCGCCAACGCCATCCCCCCACCCAGAGGTGGGAGACCTGAACTGCCTGTTGATAAACGAGGAGGGGTACCTGCAGGACTCCAGTGTCTTGTACCCTGAACACGGTGTCCCAGAGTTGGGTAACAGAGCCAGCCACAGAGCCATCCACTCTGGAAGCTCAGCCCACAACAACAACACAGAGAGCCTGTATGATGCCGCTGACGACTTTGGACACTCTTTAAACCTCAGAGATCGTTCACAAGAGCAGGTAACAGGAGTAGGGGGGAGGCGTCATGCCTGCAATCAATGTACCATGAGCTTCCCAGACGCTGGTTCCCTCAAGGCCCACAAGCAGACACACAAAACGGGGAGAGGGATGAGTTCAGGGTCTGGGCCTCCATACTCCTGCACCCAGTGCGGTAAGACCTTCACCCAGGCCTGCAACCTCAAGGTCCACCAGCGGGTCCACCAGGCAGAGGGACTCCACCTCTGCAGCCACTGCTCCAAGGGTTTCACCTCCTTCTCCGACCTGAAGAGGCACAAGTGCAGCCAGACCACAGACAAGCCCTACTGCTGCTCCATCTGTGGGAACAAGTTCAGTCGTCTCTGGAACCTCAAGCTGCATCAGCGCATTCACACGCAGGAGAAACCCCACCGCTGCACTATGTGTGACAAGAGCTTCACGCGGGTGGACATTTTGAAGGTACACCAGCGCACACACACTGGGGAGAGACCGTACTGCTGTGCTGTGTGTGGACTCTGCTTCAAACGACTGGCCCATCTAAAGTTACACCAGCACAAACACAGGCCGGATTTCCTGGCCTGAACGGTGGCCTAGAACAGTGATTTCAACACTGTGAGGCATGGGTTCCTCCAATTTCTTTTAAATATATATATATATATACTTACAGTCCATTCAAAAGTTTGGACACACCTACTCATTCAAGGATTCTTCTATATTCTTACAATTTTCCACATTGTAGAATAATAGTGAAGACATCAAAACTTTGAAATAACACATATGGAATCATGTTGTAACCAAAAAAGTGTTAAACATATCAAAATATAATGATTTATTTTTTCAATATACATTTTTCAAGTTTCTTCAAGTGCAGTGGCAAAACCATCAATCGCTATGATGAAACTGAATCTCATGAGGTCCGCCACAGAAAAGGAAGACCCAGAGTTACCTGGTCAATGACATTCGATGGATTGGACATTAGACCGGTAGAAATCTGTCCTTTAGTCTGATGAGTCCAAATTTGAGGTTTTTGGATCCAACCACATGTGTGTGTCCCACCGTGAAGCATGGAGGAGGTGGTGTGGTGGTGCTTTGCTGGTGACACTGTATGTGATTTATTTTGAATTCAAGGCACACTTAACCAGCATGGCTAGCACCACATTCTGCAGTGATATGCCATCCCATCTGATTTGTGCTTAGTGGGACTATCATTTGTTTTTCAACAGGACAATGACCTAACACACCTCCAGGCTGTGTAAGAGTTATTTGACCAAGAAGGAGAGTAATGGAGTGCTGCATCAGATGACCTGGCCTCCACAAACACCCGAGCTCAACCCAATAGAGATGGTTTTGGATGAGATGGACCGCAGAGTGAAGGAAAAGCAGCCAACAAGTGCTCAACATATGTGGGTACTCCTTCAAGACTGTTGGAAAAGCATTCCAGGTGAAGCTGGTTCAGAGAATGCCAAGAGTGTGCAAAGCTGTAATCAAGGCAAAGGGTGGCTATTTGAAGAATCTCAAATATAAAATATATTTTGATTTGTTTAACACTTTTTTGGGGTTATTACATGATTCCATGTGTTATTTCCTAATTATAATGTCTTCACTATTATTCCACAATGTAGAAAAAGAGTAGAAATAAAACCCCTTGATGTGTAGGTGTTCTAAAACCTTTGACCGGTAGTGTGTGTATATACATACATACAGTGCCTTCGGAAAGTATTCAGACCACATTTTGTTACTTACAGCCTTGCAAAATGGATTGTTTTTCCCCCTCATCAATCTACACACAATACCCCATAATGATGGGGAGTGTTGCTGCACAGCTATTTTCAGGTCTCTCCAGACATGTTTGATCAGGTTCAAGTCTTGTCTTGGCTGTGTGCTTCGGGTCATTGTCCTGTTGGAAGGTGAAACTTCGCCACCAGTCTGAGGTCCTGAGCGCCCGGGAACAGGTTTACATTAAGGATTGCTATGCACTTTGCTCCGTTCATCTTTCCCTCGATCCTGAACAACATCCCCACAGCATGATGCTTCCACCACAATGCTTCACCGTATGGATGGTGGCAGGTTAGATTGGAAGCTTGGCTTTTTTATTTCTTTATTTCACCTTTATTTAACCAGGCAGGCCAGTTGAGAAGAAGTTCTCATTTACAACTGCGACCTGGTCAAGTTAAAGCAAAGCAGTGCAACAAAAACAACATCACAAAGTTACACATAAACAGACGTACAGTCAATAACACAATAGAAAAATCTGTATACAGCGTGTGCACATTTAGAAGAGTAGGGAGGTAAGGCAATAAATAGGCCATAGAGGCGAAATTATTACAATTTAACATTAACACTGGAGTGATAGATGTGCAGATGATGATGTGCAAGTAGAGATACTGGGGTGCAAAAGAGCAAGAGGATAAATAATATGGGGATGAGGTAGATGGGTGTGTTATTTACAGATTGGCTGTGTACAGCTACAGTGATCTGGCATTCAGGCCAGAGTTCAATCTTGGTTTCATTAGATCAGATAATATTGTTTCTCATGGTCTGAGAGTCTTTAGGTGCCTTTTGGCAAACTCCAAGCGGACTGTCGTGCCTTTTACTGAGGAATAGCTTCTGTATGGCCACTACCATAAAGGCCAACTGGTGGAGTGCTGCAGAGATGGCTGCCCTTCTGGAATGTTCTCCCATCTCTACAGAGGAACTCCGGAGCTCTGTCAGAGTGACCATCAGGTTCTTGGTCATCTCCCTGACCAAGGCCCTTCTCACCCGATTGCTCAGTTTGGCCGGGCGGCCAGCACTAGGAAGAATGATGGGGACCACTGTGTACTTGTGGACCTTCTATGCTGCAGAAATGTTTTGGTACCCTTCCCAAGATCTGAGTCTCGACACAATCCTGTCTCGGCGCTCTACAGACAATTCCTTTGACCTCCATGGCTTGGTTTTTGCTCTGACATGCACTGTCAACTGTGGGACCTTATGTAGACAGGTGTGTGCCTTTCCCAAATCATGTCAAATCAATTGAATTTACAACGGGTGGAATCCAATCAAGTTGTAGAAACATCTCAAGGATGATTAATGGAAACAGGATGCACCTGAGCTCAATTTCGAGTCTCATAGCAAAGGGTCTGAATACATTTTTTTTGCACACATTCCTAAAAACCTGTTTTCGGTTTGTCATTATGGGGTATTCTGTGTAGATTTTAATTTATTTAATCAAGGCTGTAACATAACAAATTTGAAAAAGTCAAGGGGTATGAATCCTTTCCGAAGGCCCTGTATACACTCAGTCCAGCTCTGAAAGTTGTAATAGTGGAATGCACAAGGTGTAATTTCAAAATTGGGTAGTACATCATCAGTTCCTCTTTGTACACCCTAGAGAGCTATTTATAACTTGTCAGAAATGTCCAGATCAACGAGCCCATGTCAACTAACGTTTTTTAAATTTATATCTTTCAAAAATATAAACAACATGCAACAATTTTACTGAGTTACAGTTCATATAAGGAAATCAGTCAATTGAAATAAATTCATTTGGCCCTAATCTATGGATTTCACATGACTGGGCAGGGGAGCAACCATGGGTTGGCCTGGGAGTGCATAGACCGACCCACTGGGAGCCAGGCCCAGCCAAACAGAATGAGTTTCTCCCCACAAGAGCTTTATTACATACATAAATACTCCTCAGTTTCAACAGCTGTCTGGGTGGCTGGTCTCAGACAATCCTGCAGGTGAAGAAGCTGGATGTCGAGGTCTTGGGCTGGCATGGTTACACTTGCGGTTGTGAAGCTAGTTGGATGTACTGCCAAACTATTGACAAGTATGTTGGAGGCGGCTTATGGTAGAGAAATGAACATTCAATTATCTTGCAACAGCTCTGGTGGACATTCCTGCAGTCAGCATGCCAATTATACGCTCCCTTAAAATCTGAGACCTCTGTGGCATTGTGTGACAAAAATGCTAATTTTAGAGGCCTTTTATTGTCCCCAGCTCAAGGTTCACCTGTGTAATGATCATGCTGTTTAATCAGCTTCTTGATATGCAACACCTGTCAGGTGGATGGATTATCTTGGCATAATAGAAATGCTCACTAACAGGGATGTAAACAAATTTGTATACAACATTTGAGAGAAGTAAGCTTTTTGTGTGAATGGAACATTTCTGGGATCTTTTATTTCAGCTCAAGAAACATGAGATCAACTCTACATGTATTTACATTTTTGTTCAGTATAGGTTATTTAGCCCATAGATCTTGACAAGTTTGTCAGTCAAATAACACATGAATACATATTAGACATGGCCAAATGTATAGAATTGCAAGAAAAGGAGCTTTAAAACAGCAACATTTCCTTTGCATCGCATGACAAAATGTGTAGAATTGCAGGAAATAAGCTTTAAACCCAGCAACATTCTCTCCACCAAGAGCGGCGTGAACAGTTAGTGTCATGAACAGTGCCAATAGAAATAGACGTGTTAGATTCTGGGTTAAACTTTGAACATTGTTATACTCAGAAGAATAGTATCTAACGGTGAGGGACTGGTTTTTACTTCAGAAGTTAATGGTCTGTAGGAGCCAGATGGCTTTGGAATGTGTAGGGGAGACGGGTGGAGATCTTAGAACCTAACAATGTCACTGAGGGAGAGAAGGTAATGTATAATGTTTACATTATGTCAGGATATGTTATTGTTAGCCATCAGGGATCCTCTGGGAGAAGAGACACTGTCTATCAATCACCATGACAGCCTTGAGTTGAAGAGACTCTAGGAGAAAGGGTTGTCAGTACTTCTGTGAAATGTTGTTTGTCTGAATGCAGCTCTATCGACCCTTTGGGAAGAATTAAACTTGGATAAGCTTTCCTAGTGTCCGTGGAGTCATTAACTCAAAGAATTAGAACCTAACATGTGGTACGAGTTGAAAATATTTTGGATCCCTTGGTCTCGATTTTTATTTGACATTGAGAACATTTTTTTTTATGATCAATTGTTTATTAATAAGGACATTGCAAATATAAACTGTTGGAAACCATGTTTTGAATAAGAATGTATGCCTTTTATATCAGGAGTTCCCAAACTCTGTCCCCACGTTTTGTTTTTAGCCATAGTGTAAAGGACGTCACGCTGCTTGCTAAGCAAGTACCACATCCTCCTGATTCGGCCCATACCGGTTTTGAACTCCGGACCTCTCAAACACACGTGACCACCCTCAAGCGTCTTACCCGAATTCGCCATCTCAACAGTTACCTAATGAGGCGATGCAAGCGGGAAAAGTTTGGGGAAACCCTGCCTTAGCTTAGACGGTCGAGGAATCGTCTGTCATAATGATCACGCCAACCTACCAAACATTTCAAAAGCACTTAAACACGATCATGGCAGACTTACAACTTCCCACAAGCACATGAATGCCCCACCATATTCAAGTCTGACCAATTCTTCAACCAATAAGATTTTAGCTAGCTTGATTGCTAGCTAACTTTACTAATAATAAAATTAGCTCGTTTGCTTAACATTGGCTATATGATAAAACTAGCGACATTATCCGCATTAATACGTTTGTAATTGTCAAATGGATTTGTTGTCATGTTTTGGAGGAAATGTATAAGGTCAGTGGTGAAATGTAACAACCCCCTCCACAAGAAACATTACGACTTCGACGGTTGTTCAAGTGAAACTTCCGATGCCAGACCAGATTTTTAAGTACAAATACAATGTAATAAACACATTTTAAAGCAACAACTTCAAACCCGCAGAACATTTTTTTTAAAGCATGATGTGTGACATGAACACAGTACACCTACATTTAAACTTGGTTTTAGGCTTCTAACTTTCCTAATAAATAGAATGAAAAACAAAGGACAACCAGAATTAGTTTTAATTAAATTAATCAACTCAATTCAAATTCAACATTTTGCTACATTTTTTCGCAGCATGATTCTTCCAAACAAAAGCAAATTCACAGCAAACAGAACTATTCCCTCATCACCATCTGACACCCTTTTCCCTATATAGTGCTATATTTCTAGTCCAAAGTAGTGCACTATATAGAGAATAGGGTGCCATTAAAGGCTCGTCCTCTCTATCTGTCTTTGTGTATTGTCTTCAGGTGTTTCTTCAGATGGCCAGTCTGTTTGAAGTGCTTGCCACACTCAGAGCAGGTGTAAGGTTTCTCCCCAGTGTGGACAAATTTGTGCCTCTTCAGATTATTATAATCCAGAAAGCCCTTCCCGCAGTACGAGCACCAGTGTCTCTTCTCCCCGTTGTGCCACCTCAGGTGAACATTCAGCTCCACACGCCTCTTGAACCGCTTCACGCAGAGGGAGCAGGCAAACGGTTTCTCTCCAGTGTGAACGCGGAGATGCGTCTCCATGTCGCGCCGGATGACGAAGCGTTTGTCACAGATCGGGCAGATGAACGGGCGCACGCCGCTGTGGACCATCTGCTCGTGCTTAGTCAGGCCGAAGCGGTAGACAAAGGTCTTGTCGCACTTCGGACACTGGTGGCCCCGCTGATCACCGTGGACGCGGGCGTGGCGGTTGAGGCCCTTGAGGTTGGGGAAGTCCTTGCCGCAGGCAGAGCAGGCGAACGGGCGCTTCCCTGTGTGGAGGGAGGCGTGGCTCTCTAAAGCAGCGGCGCTGCTCAGGACACGACCGCAGTCTGCACACTGGTTCTTGGTAAAACGTTTCCGTGGAGACTTGGGAGACTGTTGTAGCTGGAACGGTCCTGGCGGCGACCACATCGGTTGTGACTTGCGATACCGCTGCGCCTGCTGGAATGTCAGCGTGCATGGGGGGGACTTTTTGAATCCGGAGTGAGGGCTGACGGTGACAATGAAGGGGATAGGTTGAGGGGTGGAGGGAGAATGTTTCAAATTCAATAACGCCGCGGCCGCCGAGCGAGGTCTGCCGCGACGAGGGGTGGCAGAAATGACCTTGAACTGGTGAGGCTGTGGGTGAGGAGGGGTGGTAGGAGAAGGGTTCACATTCTCCTCCGTAGCCTGGTGTGGGCTGGGGGTACCGTGAGGACTGGTGCAACGCGGGCTGGTGCGGCGTGGGCTGAGGCTTGAGGTAGACGCAGCATGAGGGCTGGGGCTGTACGACTGGCGGCGCTGTGGGGTGGAAGGCAGAAACGATGTCTGTGTGACCAGACCTCTAAGCTCTGACCTCTGACCTTGCTGTGAGGTCTTAGTGACCTTCGACCTACTCCTCTTAGCCTGGGCTAACGCCAAACCTCTCTGAGCCTGCACCCAGGTCATGCCTCTCTTCTTGGATTTGGACACACCAACACCTCCACCAATAGGTGATTGTCTGGTCAGAGAGGTCACATCAGTGTTAGCTCCTCCCTCTTCCTCACTGATGATGTGGTTACTACTTCCTTGTCCACTAGACTTGTCGTCAGCCATCTCACCGTTAGCTGTGTCCTCTACTACATCCTGGTCAACGTGTGATTCCCTGGACTTTTCTTCTCCGTCCTCCATCACCTTTGAGTAGTCGTGGTCTAGAGGGGCGGTTCTCTCTCCTCTGGGTTTCTTAGCAACCACTGGAGATGGCGTGCTGTCCTGGGGGCGGGGCCTTAAGCGGAGGCGGAGACCAGAGAGGAGCGCTTCACGTCGACTTGACTTTCGCTTGCTGCCTAACTGGACAACAATCTCCTCCTTTTTCTCACCGACGGGGGTCGTTTCCGTAGCAACAGACCTGGTCATCACAGCTTCCATAGACGTGGCAGAGAGGGGGGAAAGCCTCTCCCCCTCATCTTCCTCCTCCTCTTTTTCCTCCACCCTCGGTAGGGAGCGTACTAAGGGTGCTACTGACAACTGAGCTGAAAACTGTGTCATAAACATCTGACAGGGGCCAGAGGGTGTGGTTACAGCAGGGGCTGACAGCTGTAGAGGGGCTTCATCAGACGTCCTCTCTGGGACAACAGGGGACTTCGGTGATGGCAGAGTGGGGGACGGTTGCACATGCTCAGTGACCAAGGACACCTGCTTCTCAGAGGGGCCGGCAAGTTCTTCAGACAAAGTTAGCAACTGAGCGGACTGGACCGGTGTTGGCGGAGTTGCCGTGGCAACATCCGACTTCTCCAAAACTGTAGGCGGTAGCGGTTGTGTTGGTGGTGCGGCCGGTGGTCCATCAGGTACAGCTGTAGGCCTAGCTGGTTGTGTTGAGGGCACTGCTATTGGACAAGCTACAGGTAGAACGTTTGTGTGGGACTGTGCTGGTGATGGTCGAGGAGATGGGGATGGACGAGGGGGTACGGGGCTGGGCTGTGTATTCTGAAGAGGGGTTCTGGGTAACCCGGAGATGACAGATGGCGGGCGCTCTGACGATGCTGCTGTCGACTTCACCGCTACAGTCGACTGGACCGCCGTGGTCGTTTGGACAGTTTCTTTTGACAGAGTAGTTACCATGGACTGGGCCATTACAGTAGACAGGACAGTTGTTGTAGACTGGATAGTGGCTGCTGATTGAGGAGATGCTGTCTGGTATAATGTTGATGGAGACTTTGCTGCTGGTATTACCAGTGACTGCTGTTCTGCTCCAGGGGCCTGGCCTGCACTGCCACTGGTAAACTCTCTGGTCCTGGGCTCGGATGGGCTGAGAGCCTGGGGGGTCTCCTGGGTGTCTGGTTCTCCCTGGAGGGGGGCCTCTGCTGAGGTAGGCTGGGTGGTAGGAGGCCTTTCCTGGATGTAACGGTTGACCAGGGCTACAGAGGGAGGGAGATTGACAGGATGGAGAAAGGTAGAGGGGAAAGTTGTAAGGGAGAAACAGAAAGAAAAAAAGACAGAACAACAGTGGAGAGATTATTATAGATATTATTAGAGCCTGGTTCTCATCCCAATCCTGTTTAATACATTGTAATAAGATGCAGGTCTCCCTAGTTCCTACCTCTGCCTGGTAACTCTCTGAGAGGTTGTCTGCGGACCAGAGTCGGGGGCTCTCCCCCCTCCTGCTTTAGCAGTATGTACCCGGGGGAGTAGTCATCAGAATAGTCTGCCTCCTGGGGGGGGGGGGGGGGGGGGGAGAGAGAGACAACCACAATAGGGTCAACAAAAACTCTGATGAAGGCTGTGAGGTCAATATGTACGCTTAAATACACAAGTGATTCTAGGGAGAGCAGTGTTAAGGTTTTTCTTTTCACTGGGGTCGACAACAACAGGTTGAGTATAGAGGTAGATTATTTGGCAAGACAGCACCCACAGATCTGGGACTCAGGCTTGAAGCCTCGTCTTACCCAGTCCACCTCCTGTTTGATCAGTACAAAGGCCATCTGTGGGTTGTCCTCCTTGTCGTAGGCCCCACGGTGCAGGCCCTCCTCGCGCAGGTGCTGTTCCACAGACAGAGGCAAAGCTTGCACTGTCAGAACTGGAAATACCAGATTAGGAGAGACAGTGGTTAGGAGATGAGGAAATGTAGAGGTGAAGATGACATGACAACATCCTGTGTTGCAAAGTGACTACCATTATTAAGGTTATCAGTAATTTATGAATGCATAATATAGGCTACACCTCTCAAACATGTTCTGTTTAATATTGTAGTCTATACAAATTAAACATAGGTACATGAAGCAGTTTTGTTAAATATTCTCAACTTTGAGCCTTCATATGCTCAACTGAATAGCTAGCTATCAGGATGTGTGATCACTTGAACGTAGCTAGGCTAGCTTGTCCAAAGGTGTATTCATTCCACCGATTCTGTTGCAAAACGTTTCTTGAAAGGGAGCAAACGAAACGGGAGGGACCTACCTGAATTTGTACAATATCTACTCATTTTAAACTCAAAACAAACTGTTTGGAGGGAACAAATAACCCGTTTCTACTCACCACATTGGACACCAATGTCACGTTTGCCGATACGTGATGTTCTTTGACTCGGTCCAGGCTCTGCGGTTTGTCTTTCACTTTCACCCGTCGATTTCTTCACATTTTCAGGGGATCGAAGCCTCGATTTGAGGTCCTCGTTCTCTTCTTTTATTCTGCATATTTCGAATCGCAGCTCCTCAATAGTTGTTTCGAAAAGTTGCGTTGTCTCCATGACTGCCGTCTTCAGCACCTTCTCCATAACAGAGGCGAACTGGGTTTCAAAACCTTCTTTCGCCATGTTAGCGGCGGCCATCTTCAACCCACACACACACGCATATAAATAATCTTCTTCTATGGTATATTGGCGAATGTACAATTTAATCTGTATCCCGCCACCTACTGTGCGGGATGGAAACATAATTCCCCAAAAGTGTAACAAACTACCAAACATAAAAAATATAATAGAGGTAAAATCGTCCAACAAACGTTTCTGCAGCAGCCACAATAATGTCAAGTTTCTTAGACTTCTTTGAGATTTGAGCAGCACAGTTTATAACTGTGGCAATGAACGCCACAAAATCCACCTTTTTTCCACACACAGCATCTTTTGACTGGCAGCACACTTACTAGAGGCTGTGGTGCTTCCACTATCATATCTCCAGGACCATCAACTGTTCTCAATTATTTTAATTACCTCCTCATAGGAGATTGATAACTTTTGCAACCTCAATTTTCTTCACCCTGTATGCAGGGCACTCGGATCATGATCCCCACCACAACTGCAACAACATCCTTCTACACACCGTTGAAACATGGCCAAATCCTTTATAATTCTTAGACTGCAGTGGTTTGGGGATGAAAGCTCTTACAGCACATCTTACATAACCAAGCTTCACATGCATAGGTAGGTGTTCTTTATCAAAAAACAACAGTACCGACAGACTTTCTTTGTTTTCTCCATTCACCCAGCGGGTCAGACGCTGGGCACCAACCACACCAGGAATTCTCTTCAGGTATTCAACCTGAACATCTGTCGTCACCCGAAGTTTAAAGCACAAAATGTTTTCCGGATTAATTTGACCCACTGCAATCTTCCTCTGTTCTTCATAAATACAGTTAATCATTATAAGACCATTCTTGGTCACTCATAGGCCTACTTCACAATTTGTTACACCTCAAACGGGTCTCCCACATATACATCCTTACTTAACAAACGCATCCCAACAAGAAGCGATTCAATATCATCCACACACGTGTCCTCCACTCCAATTTTAGACCATTTCCTTTCTGTTCCAGTTCGACACTACTGTTATCCATTCAGAACATTCATCTTCACCAACTTTGATCGACGCGCTGCTTGATTCGAACTCAGTATCCACTTCCGCCATCTTACTTGTTTTTATTTGTTATTGCAACAATAATAGCAATATTACACATCAATACAGGGACATTCCTGTGAATACAATTTAAAAAATGTATTTATAGAACACCAGTCGACCACAAAAAAAATCATAATAATTTGGAATTTGTGGCTGTGACAACTAGTGAAAACTGAAGCCATTTTCTGATCAATCCTGTCTATTATATTCGAAACAATAATATAGTTACCACAAACACAAAGTCAGAAGGCCAAACTACTCAAACCCGACCAAACAGATGCACAGCCTTTGGCAGGGAAAAAAAAACCTCAGTTGGGTGTGTAAAAGTCTCCCATTCAAAAGGTTTCCGTTTCAAGATGTGGGCACAAAGACGTCTGAATGGCACCAGGGGAAAGACGGACAAACAAAAGCCAAAGAGAAAAATGCTGCTGAAATGGCAGTAAGTTCAAAGACAGATCATTGTAATTTATACCATACACTTTTACAAAAAACGTCCTTTTAATACGGTACTAACTGTCAAAATAAAGAATGTTGCACACTCCATGTGTAATCTCCCAGCAATTTAATGGGTATTTACCAACCCCCCGAGGAAGGCACAGTGATGGCACGTTTCTCAATAAAATTGAAGAAAGTGGGACTTTAAACGGGTGGCCTAACTATGTGGTCACTAAAGATCCAACGGCACTTATTGCCAGAGCACGTCATGATGAGTACCATTGTAGGTGTACTGTGTTTATCAAACTGTATTCCTATCAGTAACATGTATGTTAAGTGTATGAATAATGTATATTAGACAAAATATCTGTAAAAAAATCAAATAAACAAATACTCATGTAAAATAGTTAATTTTGTCCTCCAAAGAGGGAGGTGGATGGGACAATACAATAAGGTTAGGATGGTGTGTTCCCCCTTAAGCTGTGAAGAGCTTTGGGTGTTTAGAAAAGTGCTATGTAAGCCCAATCAATTATCATTATTAATACATGTTTTGCCATCTTCTGTAGCCTGAATACCATGCCTTTCTCAAAAGATGTAAACTGGTACAAAATACCAAAAAAGGTAGACTGCAAGGCTGTGTAACGTTAATGAATAAATGACTATAATAAGTGCCTATGTCACAAATAAAGTAACATGGTTTAAGTTTTCATCTTAAATCAGCCATAATTCTGCCAATTTCAAACATTTACCTTCATCTGAGCATTTCTGTGAAACCGTGTACGTTTTACTTGTGGCTTACGTGTGGGTTCTCATTTGTTTGCCTACATTCCATTTTTAAAACAATGCCGATATTGGAGTAAACCTATTTTGGGTTAAGACACGACTCCAACACCATCACTAAGTTTGCCGACGACACAACAGAGGTAGGCCTGATCACTGACAACAATGAGACAGCCTATAGGGAGGAGGTCCGAGACCTGGCAGTGTGGTGCCAGGACAACAAGCTCTTCCTCCACATGATCAAGACAAAGGAGATGATTGTGGACTACAGAAAAAGGAGGACCGAGCACACCCCCATTCTCATCGACGGGGCACGACAACACCTATTCCCCCTCAGGCAACTGAAAAGATTTGGCATGGGTCCTCAGATCCTCAAAAAGTTCTACAGCTGCAGCATCGAGACCATCCTGACTGGTTGCATCACCACCTGATATGGCAACTGCTCGGCCTCCAACCGCAAGGCATTACAGAGGGTAGTGCATACGGCCCAGTACATCACTGGGGCCAAGCTTTTTGCCATTCAGGACCTCTATACCAGGCCGTGTCAGAGGAAGGTGCCTGACGGGGCCCCCCCTGAGGGGTCCCCGTGTTGAGGGTCAGTGTGGTAGATGTTGTTGCCTACCTGGGCACCTGGCGGTGTCCCGTCAGGTGATCCAGGATTCAGTTGCAGAGGGAGGTGTTCAGTCCCAGGGTCCTTAGTTTAGTGATGATCTTGGAGGGCACTATGGTGTTGAACACTGAGCTGTAGTCAATGAACAGCATTCTAACATAGGTGTTCCTCTTGTCCAGGTGGGAGAGGGTAGTGTGAAGTGCAATAGAGATTGCGTCATCTGTGGATCTGTTGGGGCGGTATGCAAATTGGAGTAGGTCCAGGGTGCCTGGGATGATAATGTTGATGTGAGCCATGACCAGCCTTTCAAAGCATTTCATGGCTACTGATGTGAGTGCTACGGGGCGATAGTCATTTATACAGGTGACCTTGGCGTTCTGGTACAAGTTAAACCCTTTGTTTGCGCCAAATTCTACATAAGTGTGGGAAAGAGAATTATTACTTCACTTCATCTAAGGTAAAACATATAGAGGTAAGCTATAGAAATGGCTAAAAACCTATTTACCAAATGTAATTAATTAATTATATATTAACTGAATACATGGGGAGTATTATGCTTATTGTACAAAAAGACCAACCATAGAACTCCATGAAACACAATTCAGGTCAGATTTTCCATCCAGTTAACATAAAGTATTATGCACAGTAAGACAATGGATGGTTGTAATATGGTGAGTGATTGGGGGAGAAAGCAAGCATGATGCTTGATGAACAGAAAATATACTTATTCTAGTTTGGTCGGGTGGCTTTAGTCTGACTACCCATACAAATCACTCCGGCCAAAAGACACGCCCACTAAGGTTTCTACTGGAGCGATCGATAGAGCAGCAGAACTGAATTCAAGACGAGTCTTCTAATAACCAAGATTAGACTAAACTAGAGCTTGCAGAACTTGATTTTTGTAGTTTGGTGTCAAAAAAGCAGAGAATCTCTTTATTACGGCTTTACAAACATTGAATCTATATGTTTTGACCATGACAGTTTAAAATCTAAGGTAACGCCAAGTAATTTAGTCTCCTCAACTTGTTCAACAGCCACACCATTCATTACCAGATTCAGCTAAGGTCTAGCACTTAAGGAATGATTTGTACCAAATACAATGCTTTTAGTTTTAGAGATGATCAGGGCCAGTTTATTACTGGCCACGCATTCTAAAACAGACTGCAACTATTTTTAAGGGTTTCAGTGACTTCATTAGCTGTGGTTGCTGATGCATATATGGTTTAATCATCAGCATACATGGACACACATAATTTGTTTAATGCCAGTGGCAGGTCATTGATAAAAAAATTGAAAATAGTAGAGGGCCTAGAGAGCTGCCCTGCGGTACACCACACTTCACATGGTTGACATTAGAGAAGCTTCCATTAAAGAAAACCCTTGGAGTTCTATTAGATAGATAGCTCTAAATCCACGATGAGGCAGAAGTTGAAAAGCCATAGCACATATGTTTTTTCAGCAACAGGTTATGGTCAATAATATCAAAGGCTGCACTGAAATCTAACAGTACAGCTACCACAATCTTCTTATTAACATTTTCTTTCAACCAATCATCAGTCATTTGTGTCAGTGCAGTCAATGTTAAGTGCCCTCCTCTATAAGCATGCCGAAAGTCTGCTGTTAATTTGTTTACAGAGAAATTGCATTGTATTTTGTCAAACAATTTTTTCCAACAGTTTGCTAAGAGCTGGAAGAAACCTTATAGGTCTGCTGTTAGAACCACTGAAGGCCGCTTTACCACTCTTGGGTAGCAGAATTACTTTGGCTTCCCTCCAGGCCTGAGGTCAAAGACTTTCCTCTAGGCTAAGATTAACAATATGACAGATATGAGTGGCTATAGAGTCAGCTACCATCCTCAGTAGCTTTCCATCTAAATTGTCAATGCCACGAGGTTTGTCATCATTGATCGATAACAATAATTTTTCCACCTCTCCCACACTAACTTTACAAAATTCTAACTAGCACTGCTTTTCTTTGATTATTAGTTATTTTTATGCATGAATACAATTGCTCACTGTTTGTTGTAGGCATTTCCTGCCTAAGTTTGCCCACTTTGCCAATGAAATAGTCATTAAAATAATTGGCAACATCAAATGGTTTTGTGATGAATAAGCCATCTGATTCGATGAAAGATGGAGATGAATGTCTTTTTGCCCATAATTTCATTTACAGTACTCCAAAGTTTTTTTTCCATAATTATTTGTGTCATTGATCTTGGCTTCATAATAAAGTTTATTTTTCTTTAGTCACATAATTTCTCAATTTGCAGTAAGCAAGCCTGTCAGATGTGCAGCCAGACCTATTAGCCACTCCTTTTGCCCCATCTCTTTCAACCATACAGTTTTCAAATTCCTCATCAATCCATGGAGCCTTAACAGTTCTAACAGTCTAAACAGGTGCATGTTTATCAATAATTGGAAGAAGCAATTTCATAAATGTATCAAGTGCAGCGTCTGGATGCTCCTCATTAATCACATCAGACCAACAAATATTTCTAACATCCACATAAGAGTCACAGCAAAATATTTGGTATTATCTCTTATACACTATTAAATGACTTAAATGTAAATGTAAATGTTTTAGGCCCAGCTGTTGGAACTTTGTCTTTCCTGGATATAGCCACTCTACAGTGGATTGCAGCAATTACAGCTGCAAGTCTCTTGTGGTATGTCTGTATAAGCTTGGTACAACTAGCCACTGGGATATTTGCCCATTCTTCAAGGCAAAACTGATTCAGCTCCTTCAAGTTGGATGGGTTCCACTGGTGCACAGCAATATTTAAGTCATACCACAGATTCTCAATTGGATTGAGGTCTGGGATTTGACTAAGCCATTCCAAGACATGTAAATGTTTCCCCTTAAACGACTCGAGTTAGCAATATGCATAGGGTCATTGTCCTGCTCGAAGGTGAACCTCTGTCCCAGTCTCAAATATCTGGAAGACTGAAACAGGTTTCCCTCGAGATATTCCTTGTAGTTAGCGCCATCATTCCTTCAAATTTGACCCGTTTCCCAGTCCCTGCCGATAAAAAACATGGTGTTCTCAGGGTGATGAGAGGTGTTGTGTTTGTGCCAGACATAGCTTTTCCTTGATGGCCAAATAGCTACATTTTAGTCTCATCTGACCAGGGTACCTTCTTCCATATGTTTGGGGAGTCTCCCACATGCCTTTTGGCGATCACCAAATGTGTTTGCTTATTTTTTTCTTTAAGCAATGGCTTTCTTCTGGCCACTCTTCCGTAAAGCCCAGCTCTGTGGAGTGTACAACTTAAAGTGATCAAATGGACAGATACTCCAATCTCCGCTGTGAAGCTTTGCAGCTCCTTCAGGGTTATCTTTGGTCTCTTTGACAGCTCTCTGATTAATACCCTCCTTGCCTGGCCCGTGAGTTTTGGTGGGCAGCCCTCTCTTGGCAGGTTTGTTGTGGTGCCATATTCTTTCCATTATTTAATAATGGATTTAATGGTGCTCTGTGGGATGTTCAAAGTTTCTGATATTTTTTTTATAACCCAAACCTGATCTGTACAAAGTCCACAACTTTGTCCACGACCTGTTTGGAGAGCTCCTTGGTCTTCATGGTGCCGCTTGCTTGGTGGTGCCCCTTGCTTAGTGGTGTTGCAGACTCTGGGACTCTTTCAGAACAGGTGTACAGTGGGGCAAAAAAGTATTTAGTCAGCCACCAATTGTGCAAGTTCTCCCACTTAAAAAGATGAGAGAGGCCTGTAATCTTCATCATAGGTACACTTCAACTATGACAGACAAAATGAGAAATAAAATTCTCCAGAAAATCACATTGTAGGATTTTTAATTAATTAATTTGCAAATTATGGTGGAAAATAAGTATTTGGTCACCTACAAACAAGCAAGATTTCTGGCTCTCACAGACCTGTAACTTATTTTTTTAAAGGCTTCTCTGTCCTCCACTCATTACCTGTATTAATGGCACCTGTTTGAACTTGTTATCAGTATAAAAGACACCTGTCCACAACCTCAAACAGTCACACTCCAAACTCCACTATGGCCAAGACCAATGAAACAAAATTGTAGACCTGCACCAGGCTGGGAAGACTGAATCTGCAATAGGTAAGCAGCTTGGTTTGAAGAAATCAACTGTGGGAGCAATTATTAGGAAATGGAAGACATACAAGACCACTGATAATCTCCCTCGATCTGGGGCTCCACGCAAGATCTCACCTCGTGGGGTCAAAATGTTCACTAGAACGGTGAGCAAAAATCCCAGAACCACACGGGGGGACCTAGTGAATGACCTGCAGAGAGCTGGGACCAAAGTAACAAAGCCTACCATCAGTAACACACTACACTGCCAGGGACTCAAATCCTGCAGTGCCAGACGTGTCCCCCTGCTTAAGCCAGTACATGTCCAGGCCCGTCTGAAGTTTGCTAGAGAGCATTTGGATGATCCAGAAGAAGATTGGGAGAATGTCATATGGTCAGATGAAACCAAAATATAACTTTTTGGTAAAAACTCAACTCGTCGTGTTTGGAGGACAAAGAATGCTGAGTTGCATCCAAAGAACACCATACTTTCTGTGAAGCATGGGGGTGGAAACATCATGCTTTGGGGCTGTTTTTCTGAAAAGGGACCAGGACGACTGATCCGTGTAAAGGAAAGAATGAATGGGGCCATGTATCGTGAGATTTTGAGTGAAAACCTCCTTCCATCAGCAAGGGCATTGAAGATGAAACGTGGCTGGGTCTTTCAGCATGACAATGATCCCAACGAAAGAGCAACGAAGGAGTGGCTTCGTAAGAAGCATTTCAAGGTCCTGGAGTGGCCTAGCCAGTCTCCAGATCTCAACCCAATAGAAAATCTTTGGAGGGAGTTGAAAGTCTGTGTTGCCCAGCAACAGCCCCAAAACTTCACTGCTCTAGAGGAGATCTGCATGGAGGAATGGGCCAAAATACCAGCAACAGTGTGTGAAAACCATGTGAAGACTTACAGAAAACGTTTGACCTCTGTCATTGCCAACAAAGGGTATATAACAAAGTATTGAGATAAACTTTTGTTATTGACCAAATACTTATTTTCCACCATAATGTGCAAATAAATTCATTAAAAATCCTACAATGTGATTTTCTGTATTTTTTTTCTCATTTTGTCTGTCATAGTTGA
The DNA here is from genome assembly GCF_034236695.1 of Oncorhynchus nerka. Classification (NCBI taxonomy): domain Eukaryota; kingdom Metazoa; phylum Chordata; class Actinopteri; order Salmoniformes; family Salmonidae; genus Oncorhynchus; species Oncorhynchus nerka. Next base: position 18,522,269 of record NC_088413.1, on the reverse strand, counting down.
TGTGTACCTATGATGAACATTACAGGCCTCTCTCATCTTTTTAAGTGGGAGAACTTGCACAATTGGTGGCTGACTAAATACTTTTTTGCCCCACTGTATATATACTGAGACCATGTGACACTTAAATTGCACACCGGTGGACTTTATTTACCTAATTATGTGACTTTGAAGGTAATTGAATGCACCAGATCTTATTTAGGGCTTTCATAGCAAAAGGGGGTGAATACATATGCACATACCACTTTTCAACTGTTTTTTCAACAAGTTTTCTTTTTTTTTCACTTCACCATTTTGGACTATTTTGTGTATGTACATTACATGAATTCCAAATAAAAAAAATATATTTAAATTGCAGGTTGTAATGCAACAAAATGGGAAAAAATGCCAAGGGGGATGAATACTTTTGCAAGGCGTGGTATTGTGATCACGGCATCTAATGGGTACACATACACCTTTAGAACAAAGTCCTACAGCATTAGTAACAATGTGATCGATACATGGGGATGATCTTGTTCATGTAGTGTTTGTAAACACCCTGGTAGGTTGATTAATAACCTGAACCAGATTACAGGAAGAAGCTTCCTCTTGAGCGGACAGCTTAATGAAAACCAGTCAATATTCAGGTCCCCAAGAAAGTAGACCTCTCTTTTAACATCACATACACTATCAAGCATTTCAGACATATTATTTAGATACAGACTGTTAGCACTTGGTGGCCTAGAGCAACACCCCAAAAGAAAAGGCTTTAGATGTGCCAAGTGAACCTGCAACCACAACACATAAGATATTCTCTAAGCATTACAGGGATATGTCTCTGAATATAACAGCAACACCTCCCCCATAAGCATTTCTGTCTCTTCTATGGATGTTATATCCTTGTATTGCTACTGATGTATCATCAAATTAATTATCTAAGTGAGTCTCAGAAATGGCTAATATATGAATGTTATCTGATTTCATGAACCTTATTTCTAAGGCTACATATATTAATATGGGCTATTTTCAGCCCTTTCCTGGGTAGCTTATCAGAGATAGACATAATAATGAAAAGAGCTGACAAAGCAAGAAAAAAAAAAACATACAATCAGCAGTCCATTAATCAATTGGTGTGTGTGTGTGTGTGTGCGCACTGTGGGGTTGAGGCTTTGAACCATAGGCTTGGCTCTCTCATCCCTTCCAGGCTTCTGGGAGGGAGGGTGGACAGTGAGCCTGTCATAGCGGATGTACGCAATGTCCCCACGCGCTCTTGCCGCTTTCACTGCTGGGATCAGTTCTTTCCTCTTGTGGCACACTGCTTCAGGATAGTCCTCATTAAGGAAGATGTATGTTCCTCTCTGGTTCTTGGCTCTTTCCAGAACAGCTACCTTGTCCTTGAACCTCAGGAACTTGACCACTATCGGCCTGGGCCTATCACCTGGGCCGGTGGTGGGTTTTCCAGTCCTGTGGGCGCACTCCACCTGAATCTTCCTGTGGTCCATCTTAAATTTCTCAGAGATCATTTCCCTCACTTTGTCCTCAGACTCTGTCCAAGTCTCATGTGGATATTCTGCAATTCCGTCCACAACAATGTTGTTCTGCCTTGATTTATCTGTCATTGCTATCATGGATTCACACACAGAACTGATGTCCTCTCTCAATGACTTACAGATTGCTGTCATCTTGCCTTTCTCCTGTTTCAACTCATCGTTCTGACCCTGGGAGAACTGTAAACTGTTCTTCAGGTCCTGGACCTTTCTGGTCAAGTTGTCCATTATTTTATTAGTAGAATCCACAAGTATTTGGACAAAACACTTGAAACTATTTTCTTGTTGTTGTAACAACTGCTTGTAGGTCTCTTTTTGTTAGTTTAAAAGATCCTTTACGTGTGATAGAGAGACACCACTCTCTTCAACAGTACTCCCGCTGGCTTTGGTCTTTGTCATGGTAGCTAGCAATGTCTGTTACCCTGTTCCTCCTCGCAGTTCCAGACAGGGCAGGGGAAAATTGAAAACAACAAACAGCAGGGATCTAGACAGCCACAAACCCGGGACAATCCGCGGTCCCAGTCACAATGTCTAACCGCATCGCGGGCTGCATTCAAGTGAACCTCGCTAGCTTGATATGCTGCTAGCTATCAGCTAAGCTAGCTGCGACGCCAAATAGCTCCACAGACCCGTCCTTGGTTGGCAGGATCACTGGAAAGAGACAAGCCAGCAACTGATGATGCCAACTGCATCGCAGGATCCTAACGAAGAAGGTAGGTCGCTACCAAGAACTTTCCAATACACTTTCAAATAACAAACTTTCCAAACAAACAAAACCGAGCTCTTTCTCATTCTGCGTTCAACAGGAAGTTACATAGCAAGTATCTTTTAGAAGCGTGCGTGAACTCGATTGTAATTTTATATGTGAAGTTGTGACGGAAGTCCCACCTTTGCGGGAATCCCATGTGGCTTTGGCCTTAGGGATAAGTGACCCTAATGGTGAATATACCCTAACATTTGAACTACTGGTTACACTTATGATAATCCAGACAATCTCAGTTGATTGGATATCATCACCTCATTCAATTTAATAAGAAGCAACACTTTCAGGTTCATCAAAGTTGAATTCCCAGACATGATTATTTATTATTTTATTGATCCGTTATTTTACCAGGTAAGTTGACTGAGAACACGTTCTCATTTGCAGCAACGACCTGGGGAATAGTTACAGGGGAGAGGAGGGGGATGAATGAGCCAATTGTAAACTGGGGCTTATTAGGTGACCGTGATGGTTTGAGGGCCAGATTGGGAATTTAGCCAGGACACCGGGGTTAACACCCCTACTCTTACGATAAGTGCCATGGGATCTTTTAATAACCTCATCGAGAGTCAGGACACCCGTTTATCGTCCCATCCGAAAGACGGCACTCTACACAGGGCAGTGTAAGAGTGCGTCTTTCAGCACTGCCCTGGGGAATTGGGATATATACCAGAGGAAAGAGTGCCTCCTACTGGCCCTCTAACAGCATCTGGTCTCCCATCCAGGAACTGACCAGGACCAACCCTGCTTAGCGTCAGAAGCAAGCCAGCAGTGGTATGCAGGGTGGTATGCTGCTGGCACATTAATTATTATCATCGATTTATCAATTACATTTGCTTTTGCAAATGAATTCCCGTTCAACTACCACATTACGGATACAGTAGTGATGGTTCATTACAGATTCAATCATTTTTTGCAGCTTCCAACGAATTCCAAACCCACACTTTGAAAAAAATAGTAACAGTCTTCTCAGTTGTTTCAAATATTTTGCAAGCTATCAGAGGGGGTGGTCCCCACTCCCCCGCTAATTAGTGAACACTCAGAAAGGATTGACTTCTGACCTCAGCAGCGATACCAACCCTAACTATGCTATTAGCAGAAAAACAGTAGAAATCACTACAAACTCTCTCCAAAATCAACCATCGGGCGCAGGCCTTTTCCAGTTTAGCCCTGATGTCTTGCCATCCAAGATTGACATCGGTCCAATACCACAGTTCTCAGCCGAAGCACGAGCAGGAAACGATAGACAAAGGGACAGGTGGAGAGGACTGGGGAACTAATGACAAAAGCAGAAAAGCAAGCATTCTGATAGCTAAGGAACTGCGTTTGAAAACTGAACCATTAAATGTAATTGCTAAAACGTATGACGACGAACGAGCACAAACTCTTCAACAAAATCGTCTTCTATAGGAACAAAATAGTTTTCTACAGGAAACAACTCGATTTAGCCCAAAATAAATACGACCATGTCCACGCCAATCTAGATAAATGTGACGGGTAAACTACTAACAGGAGATAACATGCAGGCAGTTTTGTTGAATGTTATTCAAGGTAACAATGTTCTACTCCAAATTCTGCAGACCAAAGACAACCAATTAGTGAACACAATGACTAAGTTGGATGACAAATCAGCAGAACTCATTGAAGTTGCTGACCTAATGAATGATGAGAGAACTCAGGTGATGAAGTTGGAAATAGTGATTTCTAGACTAGCGGAGGAAATCTCCTCACTGAATCTCTCGCTCTGTACTCAAGAACTCTATCTGCAAACCATGACAGATAAGTATGAGACCGAAAGGAGCAAGTGCGACACTCATGTGTCCAATATCAGTACTCTAAGCGCTCAAGTGGACTCTGCAATGCAGCAGAATACCATCCTTAGGAACAATCTGGTTGAATTCCAGAACAGTCACGCGCTACAACGTCACTACCCAACCAAGCAACCGTAGCCCGGCACTCAGAGGAGTGAAGACGATAGTAGGTTTCAGACTTTGCCTCCCTCCTCTGTCCCTCAGTATTTTTCTCTTAGCCATTTAGCACTGAATAATGTGGCGCCTCTTCGCCAACAAAGCCAAGCTTCTCCTCTTGGCCTTTCGCCCCCAATTTCCCCACAGGGTGAAGCCAACCCTCTCCGCCCTCTTGGCGCGGAACTCCTTGACAAACTTCATCAAGAATTTCCCCACCTTTGACCCTGTTCCAAGTCAGCCAAATGATACTGAGACGTTCGTAGCTGACATAGCAGACGCATTGGATGGCTACCCAGACGCTACGGGTTCTGACAGGGTTTACCTGTTGAAGTGAACGTCGAATAGACACGTGACGAGGTTCATTTGTCTACAACAGCAACACGTGCTAAACGACTACGCTAAACTTGCCACAGCTTTGAAATTAGAATTCAGTGGTTCTGCGACTCGCAAACACGATAGCTCACTGGCTAACAGTATAAATCAAGCTCAGAAAGAACACCCACAAGCTTACTGTCATAGGCTTCGTTCAGCTTACTTTGGCCTACTCACCGAAACAGGATGGAAGAGCTGTTACCATTCAAACAAATGTTTCTGTTTAACATGTATCCCACCTTCATTACCTACTTGAGCCCTACAGCCCACGTTGGCTTGCCAATCTTATAACTCAGAGAGCTTGAAGCACAGCTTTTGAGGAATCAAAAGCTCGCCACGCTAAGAGCCCTGACAACTCTGTTTTGAAGTTTGACCAGGAGCACTCACTCCAGTTAGAGGGTGCATTATCAGGTATTGGAGCATTGAGAGATGACGCACAACAAGGGTTTCTACGACGAATCCAATAACCACCGCGGTCGAAATAACTATAAAGTGCGTCACCATCGAAACGACTACCGCTACAATCGACCTGTTCACTACGTTCCTGCACCCAACCAAAACAAAGTGTCAGAGCACAAGGGTAACAAAGGGTTAAAGGACGATCAAAAAGTAGACCAATGTTCTTAGAAGCTCCACTTTGTGAAGAACTAAAGCAATAATTATGTTGAGAAAAGGGTAAAAGATAAGTCACAAGGACTAGACGGGGAATTGCTGGGCACCAGGTCCGCAGGAATTAACACCCTTAGCAAGTTAAAAATCGAATTTCTCCCGCTCTCACTCGAGACCCTATCCAAGGCCTGCTCGATCAAGAAACAAGCCCACAGGCTGTGTCTATAGACTCTGATACAAAGGTTGCGAAGAAAAAGGTCAAAAGCTTCACTAAAACAAAGCCCACCCAAAATCAGAAGTCGATCTGTTTTCACCTTGAACAGAAATGGCACATCACGTCGTTGCGAATGACCACTCCCCTTTGTGGGGAATGTGTCCACTAAACGTAACTCTAAACGACCATACCTGGAAACAGTCCTGGAGGACTGCTTAACTTGTCATGTGCTAATTGATTCGGGCACGACAATATCACTCACCAATCAAACATTGTTCAATGATCTCAAAATGGCTTTGAAGCCAACTAAACATTGGTTAAAAGTGGAACGATGCGATACTACACTTCGAGGTTTCACTCAGACTACCTCACCTCTCACATTGAGAATCATGCAGAAACTAGACTTCCAGGACGTATCGCTTGTTCACGCTGTGTATGTTACCAGCCTTGAATCTGAACCCCTGCTACTTGGAGCAGACTTGATGGATCAGTTACTCCCACTGATGGATTGGAAAACCAACCATGTTGTCACAGTGCCTTCTCTAATGACCACGCTTTCTTCGCTTAACGCAAGTTGCAATGCAGTAATCCACGAGGGGGTATCTGTCAAAAGCACCCCTTGGTAAAAAGACGTTTAGAAATCTCTTGGTGTAGAATCCGACCCAGGGAGATATTACGATATCTCGACACATTCAATCAGCAAACCTGATTGACCATTCTTTTCATGATTTTGAGCCAGAAGTGTCTGTGAATGAGTAACTTCCCTCCTCCTTGATGTTGTGCAATACTGTAGTTGAGATTAACTTCTCTGGCCCTTCGGACACTTCTGCAAGCACCGCGGCTGTCTCAGCAAGTACAACATCGACTCGCAGAGTGTACTCTCAAAACAACGGGGAAGCTGACAACTCGTACATAGGATCCAAACTTGTCCTTTGTGCCTCGGACACCAATACCAACCTCTGGTGGGGGGGTCCCGAGACATGAAGGGGGGGAATGCTAGCCCAGACCCATGATGAGCCTCATCGAGGCCGATGGGGGGGGGTTTAAGACTATGTGCAACACTGTACGAGGCCGCCAGAGCAGAAAACAAATTTAGTTGTAAACTTTCCCATGAGAACAGAGAGGAGTGGACAGGATATTGGACAAGATATTAGGAATCGCCAGAACAGTCTTCTGATGGTTAACACACATGCCACTAATAAATAGAACCATCCATTCCTTCAGGAGGAAAGTTATTAGAAGTCATGAACCATGATCACACTGCGTATGACTGATTGAGTGCTTAGAGAGCACTTCCGTCGTGATGTTAGCTCCTCCATAGATAATATCGCTATGAAAGGGACTCCTTCATATCTATCACCACTACAATGGTGTGAGACACATTGACGTGTAGTAAAATTAAACTCTTTTAGTTTGATTTCCTTTGACACTTAGGAAGTGATAGAGTCATAAACAACTTCCCCATACAACCATCACTTAGTGCCACAACACCGCTCATTTGGGAAGAAATGTAATGATGTATTTCATGAGTGTGTGTGTGTTGTTAACATCTGCCTAAGTTACTGCCTAGATCCACCAGCCTGGACAACGGGTCCAGAACGACGATCCCAATCTGGACAGCCGCTGCCATCCTTGTGGTGGCCTGCTCCATTTGCAGAAATCCTACCCGGGTCAACCACAAGAGGGGGACTGCAACGGTGATCACCAACCAGACATCCACCACCCATCCTTGTGGTGGCCTGCTCCATTTGCAGAAATCCTACCCGGGTCGACCACAAGAGGGGGACTGCAACGGTGATCACCAACCAGACATCCACTGCCCATCCTTGTGGTGGCCTGCTCCATTTGAAGAAATCCTACCCGGGTCAACCACAAGAGGGGGACTGCAACGGTGATCACCAACCAGACATCCACTGCCCATCCTTGTGGTGGACTGCTCCGCTCTCAGAGAGCCTACCAAGTTCAACCACCAGAAGGGGACTGCAACCAGGACATCACGTGGTCATTATTTTTATGTTGGTTTGCAACTTGCAGGATAATCACAAGATTGAACCCACCAGAGGAGGACTGTCACGACATGGCCCTTTTGGGTGTATATCGTGGCTCCCCCTCTCACTCTCTCTCCCACATCAGGTTTTACAACGGTCATAAATTCCTGATAGAAACTCTGAATATGAAGGGAGAGCCTACAGAGAACAAATACAATATCCTTGCCAAACATCCTAATCCCCAAAATGGGAGAATTAAACAATATTTATATTTTTGAGAATGTGGGAATGGTCCATGGACACTTAAGGGACAGTCTTGTGGAGTGTGTTTCATTTGGTGATCTCATGAAGGACAGGAAACACACATTACTGTGTCTTTGGTTGCGTATATTTCTCAATTATGGGGTTTACATCTAAATGTTGTGAAACGTATATGATTACATATGAATCTATTTGTGAAAAGATGAAATGTGATGTTAGCCTTCTAAATGCGAGTATGGGTTTTCATATAAAGTTTAACTAGTCAGTGGCCAAGCCCCCGTGAGCACAGCCATGACACAGCGTCATGGAACGTCCCCTTTTCTATAGAGTATAAAACCACTTCTGACAAAATGTACATTAGTTCAGAAAACATGAGGCAGTAGCTACATGTTGAACTGGTTAACTTCTCTAGGGTAGGATGCAGCATTGGGAATTTTGGATGAAAAGCATGCCCAAATTAATCTGCCTGCTACTTAGCCATAAAAGCTAGAATATGCATATAATTAGTAGATTTGGATAGAAAACACTCTGATTTGATGATGTCTGTGAGTATAACAGAACTCATATGGCAGGCAAAAACCTGAGAATAAATCCAACCAGGAAGTGGGAAATCTGAGGTTTGTAGTTTTTCAACTCTTTGCCTATCGAATACACAGTGTCTATGTCGTCATGTTGCACTTCCTAAAGCTTCCACTAGATTTCAGTCTTTAAAACCTTGTTTGATGCTTCTACTGTGAAATGGGGCAAATGAGAGGGGATTGAGTCAGAGGTCTGCCAGAGAGCCATGGATAGTTAGCTTGCCTTCCATTGCATTTCTGAAGACAAAGGGATTCTCCAGTTGGAACATTATTGAAGATTTATCTTAAACATCCTAAACATTGATTCTATACATCGTTTGACATGTTTCTATGGACTGTAACGGAACTTTTTGACTTTGTCTGCACCTAGTGATCATGCCTCATGAATTTTGATTACTGGGCTAAACACGCGAACAAAAAGGAGGTATTTGGACATAATGATGGACATTATCGAACAAAACAAACATTTATTGTGGAACTGGGATTCCTGGGAGTGCATTCTGATGAAGATCATCAAAGGTAAGTGAATATTTATAATGCTATTTCTGACTTCTGTTGACTACATAACATGGCGGATATCTGTTTGGGTTGTTTGGGCTCTGAACTCAAATTATTGCATGGTGTGCTTTTTCCGTAAAGTTTAAAAAAAATCTGACACAGCGGTTGCATTAAGGTGAAGTCGATCTAAAATTCCATGCATAACAGTTGTATCTTTTAGCAATGTTTATTATAAGTATTTCTGTAAATTGATGTGGCTCTCCACAAAATCACTGGATGTTTTGGAATTACTGAACATAACACGCCAATGTAAACTCCGATTTTTGGATATAAATATGAACTTCACCAAACAAAACATACATGTATTGTGTAACATAAAGTTCTTTGAGTGTCATCTGATGAAGATCAAAGGCTAGTGATTAATTTTTTATCTCTATTTCTGCTTTTTGTGTCTCCTCTCTTTGGCTGGAAAAATGGCTGTGTTTTTCTGTGACTTGGCTCTGACCTAACAATCGTTTGGTGTGCTTTCGTCGTAAAGCCTTTTTGAAATCGGACACTGTGGCTGGATTTACAACAAGTGTATCTTTAAAATGGTGTAAAATACTTGTATGGTTGAGGAATTTTAATTATGGGATTTCTGTTGTTTTGAATTTGGTGCCCTGCAGTTTCACTGGCTGTTGACGAGGTGGGGACGCTACCGTCCCACATACCCTAGTGAGGTTAAGAACTACAGCTCCCCCAAAGGACAAGACCAGAGAATGTGGAGATCATTCCCACATTGAAATGGCAATGAAATCTACAAACTAAAGAACAAAACATACACTCAGAAATGGCTATTTCTTTTAGAATGAGCGGTTGTTCATGTTCAAAGTATTAGCAATTTCTATGAGTGCAGTTATCCTCTATGAGTTTCCCGCTCTTGAGCGGTCCCCACCCCTTTCCTTTGTCTACCAAGCCGCCATATCAGTTTTGTCCATTAGGGACTTTTTCCTTGTATCATCTAGTAACCAATGTATGAACTATTTGTATGCGTTTATGTAATTCTGTGATTGATTAAGTTAGTTAGTAAATAAATATTTAAGCCAAATGTATATATCGCTTATTCATGATTCTATGCTAGGGTTCGTGCAGATATCCAAAGGTTTGCGACATTCAGTAATGAGACTGATGAGGTCAAAATTCATTAATAAGCAACTGTTTTGATAAGATATGAAAATATCTGAAGAGTTATATTCAGGAAATTGAAACTCTAAACATGTTCCCGTGGTACCCCGACTTCCTAGTTAATTAAAGTTACATGTTTAGTTTAATCGCAAAATTAAATGACACAGAATTTATTTGATAATATACAGTCTTCACATTTAGTGATAGTCAACGACACGACATACTCATTCAAGGGTTTTTCTTTATTTTTACTATTGTCTACATTTTAGAATAATGAATGATGAAGACATCAAAACTATGAAAAAACACATACGTAATCATGTAGCAACCAAAAAAGTGTTAAACAAATCAAAAGGTATGTTACCTTTGAGATTCAACATAGCCACCCTTTACAATGATGACAGCTTTGCACACTATTGGCATTCTCTCAACCAGCTTCATGGGATAGTCACCTGGAATGCATTTCAATTAACAGGTGTGCCTTGTTAAAAGCGAATTTGTGGAATTTATTTCCTTCTTAATGCATTTGAACCAATCAGTTGTGTTGTGACAAGGTAGGGGGGTATAGCGAAGATAGCCCTATTTGGTAAAAGACCAAGTCCATATTATGGCAAGAACAGCTCAAATAAGCAAAGAGGAAAGACCGTTCATCATTACTTTAAGACATGAAGGTCAGTCAATTCGGCACATTTCAAGAACTTTGAAAGTTTATTCAAGTGCAGTCACAAAAACCATCAAGCCCTTTGATGAAACTGGCTCTCATGAGGACCACCACAGGAAAGAAAGACTTCAAAGGATAGGTTCATTAGAGTTGCCAGCCTCAGAAATTGCAGCCCAAATAAATGCTTCACAGAGTTCAAGTAACAGACTCATCTCAACATCAACTGTTCAGAGGAGACTGTGTGAATCAGGCCTTCATGGTCAAATTGCTGCAAAGAACCCACTACTAAAGGACACCAATAAGAATACTTTTGGGCCAAGAAACACAAAAAAAATGGACATTAGACCGGTGTAAATCTGTCCGTCTTCGTGAGACGCAGAGTAGGTGAACGGATGATCTCCGCATGAGTGGTTCCCACGTAAAGCATGGAGGAGGTGGTGTGATGGTGCTTTGCAGGTGACACTGTATGTTATTTATTTTGAATTCAAGGCACACTTAACCAGCATGGCTACCACAGCATTCTGCAGCGATAAGCCATCACATCTGGTTTGCACTTAGTGGGACTATCATTTGTTTTTCAAAAGGATAATGATCCAACACACCTCCAGGCTGCATAAGGGCTATTTGACCAAGAAGGAAAGTGTTGGAATGCTGCATCAGATAACCTTACCTCCAAAATCACCTGACGTCAACGCAATTGAGACGGTTTGGGATGAGTTGGACCGCAGAGTGAAGGAAAAACAGCCAACAAGTGCTCAGCATATGTGGAATCCCCTTCAAGACTGCTGGAAAAGCATTTCAGTTGAAGCTTCCATATGTGTTATTTCATAGTTGATGTCTTCACTATAATTCTACAATGTAGAAAATAGTCTAAATAAATAAAACCCTTGAATGAGTAGGCGTGTCCAGACTTTTGATTGGTACTGTATATATTTTTTTAAACAAATTCATTTCAAGAGATCCGGCCTGTGTTTGCGCTGGTGTGACTTCAGATGGTCCAGTTGTTTGAAGCGGAGTCCACATACGGCGCAGCAGTACGGTCTCTCCCCAGTGTGGATACGCTGGTGCACCTTCAAATTGTCCGCCCGTGTGAAGCACTTGTCACACATAGTGCAGCGGTGAGGTTTCTCCTGTGTGTGAATGCGCTGATGCAGCTTGAGGTTCCAGAGCCGATTGAACTTGTTCCCACAGATGGAGCAGCAATAGGGCTTGTCTGTGGTCTGGCTGCACTTGTGCCTCTTCAGGTCGGAGGAGGAGGTGAAGCCCTTGCCGCAGTGACTGCAGAGGTGGAGTCCCTCTGCCTGGTGGACCCGCTGGTGGACCTTGAGGTTGCAGGCCTGGGTGAAGGTCTTACCGCACTGGGTGCGCAAGTATTGAGGTCCAGACCCTGACTCGGTGCTCAACCCTCTACCCATTCCGTGTTTCTGCTTATGGGCCTTGAGAGAAACGGAGTCTGGGAAGGTCTTGGTGCATTGATTGCAGGCGTGACACCTCCCCCCTCCTCTCACTCCTCCTGTTACCTGCTCTTGTGAACGATCTCTGAGGTTTAAAGAGAGTCCAAAGTCGTCAGCGGCATCATACAGGCTCTCTGTGTTGTTGTTGTGGGCTGAGCTTCCAGAGTGGATGGAGGTTAGCCCCCTGTGGCCGGCTCTGCTACCTGACTCTGGGACACCGTGTTCAGGGTACAAGACGCTGGAGTCCTGCAGGTACCCCTCCTCGTTTATCAACAGGCAGTTCCGTTCTCCCACCTCTGGGTGGGGGGATGGCGTTGGCGACGCCACCTGCTCCCTCTGTCTCTGATGGGGGTCAGGCATGTGGGAGCGATGGTGATGGTCTCCCCCCTCAGACCCTCCCAGGTTTACTTGGTAGTGACCCACAGCTCCGTAGCTCAGCGCCCCCAGACGAGACGGAGAACCAGGAAGCCTATCCAGCCCTTCTATGTCTGCAAGATGGCCGCTACCACCACTTCCGTCGCAACCAGACTTCTCAAAGCCGCCCACCAGTTCCTTCATGCTGTAACGAGGGCGGTAGAGAGGGTCAGTGGGGTCCCCTGCGTCTCCCTCGGGGCCCGGAGGTTTAGGCCCCTGGTCTAGAACAGATCCCCAGTCAGCCTGGCACTGCTGCAGTGCTTGCTCACTGAAACTCTTACTGGGCCCCGAGACGTCCGAACCGTCAGCCCCTGAAGAACACAGGAGACATGAGGCATTGGCAATAGTTACTCTACTACAGTTTCTACTAACGCTTAAAGTTTCAAGTTGACTTGTTATAATACCAGTGACAACGTATTAGAAGCTACTCTCCCTTGCATTCTCATCATCATAAAGGTTGGCTATTGTCTGTTATGTTTGTTGTAAACTCCTCTTCTCACCGTCCAGGCAGAACTCCCATCTCTCCTGTAGCTCAGTGTTGTGGAGAGGCTCCTCTTTCAGCAGACTGTCCAGCTTCTGACCTCCCACCTCTGTGGACTGGAAGAGGAAATTAATGAGTCGATTCTGACTAAATTATGGATAAACTGACAGTGACTAAACAGAGCTGACATGATGGTCCCCTATTGTTCCTGACAATCAGTTCTAATCTGTTCTGTACAATATAGTTCTGAACGAACATTCCGTTACACAGGTGTTTAGTCAGTCCCCTAGCTCCCTCATAGATTCTCCTAGGGCTGGTGGCATCAGCCTCCATGTGTTTAGTTAGTCCCCTACCTACCTCATAGATTCTCCTAGGGCTGGTGGCCTCAGCCTCCATGTGTTTAGTCAGTCCCCTAGCTCCCTCATAGATTCTCCTAGGGCTGGTGGCCTCAGCCTCCATGTGTTTAGTCAGTCCCCTACCTACCTCATAGATTCTCCTAGGGCTGGTGGCCTCAGCCTCCATGTGTTTAGTCAGTCCCCTACCTACCTCATAGATTCTCCTAGGGCTGGTGGCCTCAGCCTCCATGTGTTTAGTCAGTCCCCTAGCTACCTCATAGATTCTCCTAGGGCTGGTGGCCTCAGCCTCCATGTGTTTAGTCAGTCCCCTACCTACCTCATAGATTCTCCTAGGGCTGGTGGCCTCAGCCTCCATGTGTTTAGTCAGTCCCCTACCTACCTCAGAGATTCTCCTAGGGCTGGTGGCCTCAGCCTCCTCCAGGTCATGGAAGGTTGTTTCCCCGGCCACGCCCCCACAGCTGCTCCACTCCTCCCCTGATACCTTCTCTTGCTTCAGGCCACACCCCCTCTCCACACCTGGCCACAGGTAAACAAAGAGAACATTTCATTTCAAGTAAAAGGAAAGGGCCTGGATTGAAACAGACTGAGCAGATCAGAGTGCGATGACGGGTAAGTGTAAAAATGTCTCCTGAATAGAAACCAAGTAAAAGTTCCTATAAATGTACTTGTTATTTTGAGAACCATGAGTCAGTCAGCAGTAGTGAGCGCTCTGAATTTGAGATAGACCAGGGTGAAGCAGGCGCTCTGAATTTGAGCCAGACCAGGGTGAAGCAGGCGCTCCGAGTGCCAGACCAGGGTGAAGCAGGCGCTCTGACGTCGAGCCAGACCAGGGTGAAGCAGGCGCTCTGACGTTGAGCCAGACCAGGGTGAAGCAGGCGCTCTGAAGTTGAGCCAGACCAGGGTGAAGTAGGCGCTCTGAAGTTGAGCCAGACCAGGGTGAAGTACCTGTGACTACAGGTGTGGTAGACATTCAGAGATGATTTTGGACCGGTAGGAGCGGCCTACCCGTGCGTTGTGTCAGGTTGGGTAAAGGACAAACTGGGAGCGGTTACATCTGTGACAGTTTCGAGAAGTAGAATTGTTTAGAGTTTTGTGCTTCCTCCGCCCAAAGGCAGGGGGCGCTGCACATCACACGTTTCAACTTGTGTCGTGCTTTGCTCTCTGGAGCAGGACACCACTCAAAGGAGTGACCGGTAGAGGTGGATCAGATGAAAAGGAATACTCCTAGTATTTGTGACGCCCGCCATTTGGTGAGTTGTAGACCCGGTGGCAATGGTGAAACAGAGTTTCTACCTGATAAAGGTCAGGTTATATTTGATATTCTGTGAGGGCCCATGTTCCGAACATGCTATGGTGCTTCAGGTGTCAAGGATTTGGATATTGCAGCAGTGTGTAGAAGGGACCGTCCACAATCTCAGAAGTGTGCAGGAGGGTGTAGTCAGACAGTGTAACAAAGAGAAACACTGTGTCAACTCTGGGGACACCCATGCAGCTGGGGATCCCAAGTGCCCTGTGAGAGAGACGGCTTGAGATTGCCAGAGTTCGAAAGGGACAAAATGTTCCTTATTCTGAGGGAGAGTAGAGGATAGCCCAAGGATACACACCCCCCCCCCCCCCCCCATCCTCCCAGGCCGACAGCCAGGTGTAGGATCTTTTAGGGCCAAAGTAGTGGGATGGGGTGGTGGGTTTTTGAAGATAGTGTATAGGTGCAGGGTTAGATGGTGGTGCAATTTAAGATATTCCTCTTCCTCGTTTCCCTTTTTTTTGTGATCAAAATCTGCAATCTGCACTCCGACCTGCGAACGGCAGCAATCTAGTCTGCCGGAAAAACACACGAAGAAGAAGTAGTAAAAGGAAAGGAAAGAAACAGTGTGGATAATGGAGTCTCCTCACATCAGATAAAGGAAAGAAAACGTGTTTATTAAGATGCCACCACCAATTCAACTGTCTGGTCAGTGATCACCAAATGATGGATGCTAAACATTACAGCAGCCCCACTAGTGACTCCTTCATATATACACTGAAAGTACAAAACATTAGGAACACCTGATCCTTCTATGACCAGGTGATATTCCATACTTACAAAAAACATTTCTCTCAAATTTTGTGAACAAATTTGTTTACGGTCGCTGATAGTGAGCATTTCCACCTGACAGGTGTGGCATATCAAGAAGCTGATTAAACAGCATGATCATTACATAAGTGCACATTGTGTTGGGGACAATAAAAGGCCACTAAAATCTGGAGTTTTGTCACACAATGCCACAGATTGGCATGCCAGGAATGTCCACCAGAGCTGTCGCCAGATAAATGTAATGTTAATTTCTCTACCATATGCCATTTTAGAGAATTTGGCAGTACGTCCAACCGGCCTCACAACCACAGACCAGGCACTCTGACAGCTGATGAAACTGTGGGTATGCACAACCGAAGAATTTCTGAACAAATTGTCAGAAACCATCTCAGGGAATCTCATCTGCGTGCTCGTCATCCTCACCAGGGTCTGGTAACCGACTTCAGTGGGCAAATGCTCACATTCGATGGCCACTGGCACACTGGAGAACCGTACTCTTTCAACTGTACTGGGCAGATGGCAGACAGCGTGGATGTCGTTGTGTGGGCGAGCGTTTGGCTGATGTCAACGTTGTGAACAGAGTGCCCCATGGTGGCGGTGG
Organism: Oncorhynchus nerka; assembly: GCF_034236695.1. Lineage (NCBI taxonomy): Eukaryota > Metazoa > Chordata > Actinopteri > Salmoniformes > Salmonidae > Oncorhynchus > Oncorhynchus nerka. The sequence goes on along the minus strand of NC_088413.1, from coordinate 18,506,294 downwards.
GGTTATGGTATTGGCAGGCATAAGCTACGGACAACGAACACAATTGAATTTTATCGATGGCAATTTGAATGCAGAGATACCGTGATGAGATTCTGAGGTCCATTGTTGCGCCATTCATCCGCCGCAGTCACCACATGTTTCAGCATGATAATGCTTGGCCCCATGTCGCAAGGATCTGTACACAATTACTGGAAGCTAAAAATATCCCAGTTCTTTCATGACCTGCATACTCAGATATGCCACCCATTGAGCATGTTTGGGATGCTCTGGATCGGCGTGTGTACGACATTGTGTTCCATTTCCCACCAATATTCAGAAAATTTGCACAGCCATTTTTTGAGGAGTGAGACAACATTTCACAGGCCACAATCAACAGCCTGATTAACTCTATGTGAAGGAGGAGTATCGCACTGCATGAGGCAAATGGTGGTCACACACAGATACTGACTGGTTTTCTGATCCATGCCTCTACCTTTTTAATAATGATATATGTTACCAACAGATGCATACCTGTATTCCCAGTCATGTGAAATCCATAGATTAGTGCCTAATGAATTGATTTCAATTGACGGATTTCCTTATGTTTACTGTAACTCAGCAATAACTTTGAAATTGTTGCAGATTGCGTTTATATTTTTGTTGAGTAGATATATTGTCTTTAAAAGTCTCTCACTCCTCACCTGTCTGTGAGGTTCCAGAGCTTGTCTCCACGTCAGCTCTCCCACAGTCCGCACACTTCCCCCTCTGGCCTCCCTCTCTGTCCCTCTCCTTGCGACTGTTCTCCGACCACTGCAGCCGCTTCTTCAGCGACTCGACCTGCTCTCGGCTCCGGAACACCTCTTCCAGGAAACTATCCTCCACCAGCCTGGTGATCTCGTATATGGCTGACTTTAGGACCGTCTCCATGACTCCGGAGAGCTGAGACTGGAAGGTTACGATGGCTTCAGACATCATGGCAAACTGTCTACGTGTAGCTAGCTACAGTTATGAGATCGTAAAGTTTACCTACTTTTGTTCAGGTTGGTCAGTGTTACGATCCAGTCTATCAAAATGATATGAAGCTAGCTAATTAGCTAACCTTAGCAGAAAAGATACTGGTAACTAAACCGCTTTTGCTTCCACTAATAGCTGTCCTATTGCAATTGTTTTACCATTTTGAGATATAAGCTGTAGTACTTACTGTATATGAGGCTATTCTAATAAATATAAATACCAGATGTATTGAGAGAAATTAAGGCTATGGTAGTTGGCATGCTACTTAGCTAGACAGGCAACACAAAAAGCATCCATTAAAAACAGTCGAACTTCCGGAAACAAACCAACGGGTTGGGTAGTGGGACAATCTACATCGGAACGCTCTTTACTGGAGTAAAAAGACAACCTTTATTTAAGCAATAGCTTTGTATGTTACACGTTTACTGTTATTGACGTTCAAAATATAAATCAGAATTATTATACATTAGGATACAGACACTTACAGTATTTATTGTTTCATATATATATATATATTAGTTATTACATCACACGAACATTGTACAAAACCAAACAATATACAAATATCACAAATCATTTTGACAAATACTGTGGACAGTTCTTTGACAAATTGCTATTTATACCTTTCAGGGATGATAAATAATATTCTAAATAGATTAGAAAAATATTGAAACGTTTTTTTTTAAAACTTATTTTAATGGATGAAACATTTTCCCAATAAAATGAAAAAATATAATTAATGTATTGACAGTCACTTCGCATGTATGTAAAATAAAAAAGATAACATTTGGTAATGCTTACAGGTTTACCCATTTTATCACTAATGTATATTTTCATATCTACCAAAAATATTTCACTATCAAAACAATCAGAAAATAAATGCCCTATAGTCAAATTTTCCAATTCACAAAAGCTACACTTATTTTCTAAATTAATTGCATATTTAGAAATAAGACTATTAAAATGATAACATCTGTAAAGAATCTTGTAAGAAACGTATCTTACTTTATTAGTTATCAAATAACTATGTGGATTATGTGAAATGGGAACGCGGAAAAATACGACATCAATTCATGCCGTCAGTGATCTTCAGGTCAGAGCTCTATAAAGAGGCCCGAGCTGAATGACCGTTCAAATCGATTTTTCAAAGTCGGAGCTAGTTTTTAAATGTCTTCTTCGATGACGTTTAACAGCCGGTTGGCATCCAATATGTTGCATTACCGCCACTTACTAGACTGGAGTACAACTCCTTTATACTTTGCCTGAAAATAACAGTAAAAAACAACCCTACTCCACTATTTAAATTGATTTAGTCCTACCTCATGCCAACAACCTGAAAGAGACATTACCACTTAACACACCCTGTAACTCTTCTGATGGCAAGTCTCTCACACCCAAATACCTCTCTGCAGCTGCCACCACAAACTCAATTGTCTGCGACTTACGTTCCATCCCTGCAGTACAGTTGATAACCATTGCTATAAATGCTAAAAATCCAATCTTACTGAAACATATATCACTTGTTGGTTTATCCCTCTGTACTGGTACAGATCTACTAGTCACAACACTCCTCTCAGGATCCCTCCCTCTGTACTGGTACAGATCTACTACTCACACCACTCCTCTCAGGATCCCTCCCTCTGTACTGGTACAGATCTACTAGTCACACCACTCCTCTCAGGATCCCTCTCTCTGTACTGGTACAGATCTACTACTCACACCACTCCTCTCAGGATCCCTCCCTCTGTACTGGTACAGATCTACTACTCACACCACTCCTCTCAGGATCCCTCCCTCTGTACTGGTACAGATCTACTACTCACACCACTCCTCTCAGGATCCCCCCTCTGTACTGGTACAGATCTACTAGTCACAACACTCCTCTCAGGATCCCTCCCTCTGTACTGGTACAGATCTACTAGTCACACCACTCCTCTCAGGATCCCCCCCTCTGTACTGGTACAGATCTACTACTCACACCACTCCTCTCAGGATCCCTCCCTCTGTACTGGTACAGATCTACTACTCACACCACTCCTCTCAGGATCCCTCCCTCTGTACTGGTACAGATCTACTACTCACACCACTCCTCTCAGGATCCCCCCCTCTGTACTGGTACAGATCTACTAGTCACAACACTCCTCTCAGGATCCCTCCCTCTGTACTGGTACAGATCTACTAGTCACACCACTCCTCTCAGGATCCCCCCCTCTGTACTGGTACAGATCTACTAGTCACACCACTCCTCTCAGGATCCCCCCCTCTGTACTGGTACAGATCTACTAGTCACACCACTCCTCTCAGGATCCCTCCTCTGTACTGGTACAGATCTACTAGTCACACCACTCCTCTCAGGATCCCTCCTCTGTACTGGTACAGACCTACTAGTCACACCACTCCTCTCAGGATCCCCCCCTCTGTACTGGTACAGATCTACTAGTCACAACACTCCTCTCAGGATCCCTCCCTCTGTACTGGTACAGATCTACTACTCACACCACTCCTCTCAGGATCCCTCCTCTGTACTGGTACAGATCTACTAGTCACAACACTCCTCTCAGGATCCCTCCCTCTGTACTGGTACAGATCTACTAGTCACAACACTCCTCTCAGGATCCCCCCCTCTGTACTGGTACAGATCTACTAGTCACAACACTCCTCTCAGGATCCCCCCCTCTGTACTGGTACAGATCTACTAGTCACAACACTCCTCTCAGGATCCCTCCCTCTGTACTGGTACAGATCTACTAGTCACAACACTCCTCTCAGGATCCCTCCCTCTGTACTGGTACAGATCTACTAGTCACAACACTCCTCTCAGGATCCCCCCCTCTGTACTGGTACAGATCTACTAGTCACAACACTCCTCTTAGGATCCCTCCCTCTGTACTGGTACAGATCTACTAGTCACAACACTCCTCTCAGGATCCCCCCCCTCTGTACTGGTACAGATCTACTAGTCACAACACTCCTCTCAGGATCCCTCCCTCTGTACTGGTACAGATCTACTAGTCACAACACTCCTCTCAGGATCCCTCCCTCTGTACTGGTACAGATCTACTAGTCACAACACTCCTTTCAGGATCCCCCCTCTGTACTGGTACAGATCTACTAGTCACAACACTCCTCTCAGGATCCCTCCCTCTGTACTGGTACAGATCTACTAGTCACAACACTCCTCTCAGGATCCCCCCCCTCTGTACTGGTACAGATCTACTAGTCACAACACTCCTCTCAGGATCCCTCCCTCTGTACTGGTACAGATCTACTAGTCACAACACTCCTCTCAGGATCCCCCCCTCTGTACTGGTACAGATCTACTAGTCACAACACTCCTCTCAGGATCCCCCCCTCTGTACTGGTACAGATCTACTAGTCACACCACTCTTCTCAGGATCCCCCCCTCTGTACTGGTACAGATCTACTAGTCACACCACTCTTCTCAGGATCCCTCCCCCTTGATCCATCTTCCTCTACTTTCTTCACTGCCTCAGCATACGACAACTTCTGCACTACTCTAACCCTGGAAACCTCAACCTGCCTCTCACGAACGGGACATTTCTGATCCCCAGCCCCATGGGCACCACTACAATTAACACATACCACTACTTTCCCAAATGCTACACATTCCTTTGTCTCATGCCCTTCTGCACACTTCTCACACCTAGGAACCTCCCTCCTACACACTGCTGTCACATGCCCTTCTGCACACTTCTCACACCTAGGAACCTCCCTCCTACACACTGCTGTCACATGCCCTTCTGCACACTTCTCACACCTAGGAACCTCCCTCCTACACACTGCTGTCTCATGCCCTTCTGCACACTTCTCACACCTAGGACCCTCCCTCCTACACACTGCTGTCTCATGCCCTTCTGCACACTTCTCACACCTAGGACCCTCCCACCTACACACTGCTGTCTCATGCCCTTCTGCACACTTCTCACACCTAGGACCCTCCCTCCTACACACTGCTGTCTCATGCCCTTCTGCACACTTCTCACACCTAGGACCCTCCCTCCTACACACTGCTGTCTCATGCCCTTCTGCACACTTCTCACACCTAGGAACCTCCCTCCTACACACTTCTCACACCTAGGACCCTCCCTCCTACACACTTCTCACACCTAGGACCCTCCCTCCTACACCCTGCTGCCACATGCCCTTCTGCACACTTCTCACACCTAGGACCCTCCCTCCTACACACTTCTCACACCTAGGACCCTCCCTCCTACACACTTCTCACACCTAGGACCCTCCCTCCTACACCCTGCTGCCACATGCCCTTCTACACACTTCTCACACCTAGGACCCTCCCTCCTACACACTTCTCACACCTAGGACCCTCCCTCCTACACACTGCTGCCACATGCCCTTCTGCACACTTCTCACACCTAGGACCCTCCCTCCTACACACTTCTCACACCTAGGACCCTCCCTCCTACACACTTCTCCCACCTAGGACCCTCCCTCCTACACACTTCTCACACCTAGGACCCTCCCTCCTACACACTTCTCACACCTAGGACCCTCCCTCCTACACACTGCTGCCACATGCCCATAAGCTTGAAACCTGTAACAACGTAATGTATTCGGTACAAAAGCTCGTACAGGATAACTTGTATATCCTAACATCACTCTGTCGGGCAAAGACTTAACATCAAAACTCAAAAGAACAGACAATGATGCTTCTGTTTCACCACCCTGTCTGTGTCGCACCAAACAATGAGCATCTTCCCCTTCAGTTGGTCAACTTTTATATTTACTGCTACCCCAGTAATCACTCCTTTCAATAGCCCCCTTTTCTTGACAGCGAAACAATTCAAATGTCTTGCCCCCATTCGTTTAACGCCGACCGCCTTCTCCCTCTGACCAACATAAACACAAACAATTATCACAAGACCATTTCTGGTTACCTTCACCGATTCCACAGTACCCAACTCCGTTTTCACCAACCCTGAAACCAGAAATGGATCAGACAAAGGGGCAAGGGTCCACTTTCCCCCAAAACGTCACTCTTACTGTCAGACTCATCTCTATCCTGGGCCTCTGTGAAAGCCTCAGGGTCCGAGAACTTCACCACACCTACCACCTCCGATACTTCGCCCTCATTCACTTCCATTTCTCCTCCTGTCTTCAGTTCACTCTGCTTACACTTTCTACCATTCTTCTTTAACAAACATTCACCCCATTTTTAACCGACCCAAGCTCACCATCTTCCTCCCTCTCTCTCAGACCTCCTCTGCCTCTTTTTCCCCTCCCACGTATTCCAAGTATAAGACTCCTTATGACAATACTGCACTTCTCCTGACACATATACATGTATACATACATACATACAGTTCTTGATTTCTCAAGGGACGCCATTTAACCAGCTGTCACAATATCCGTACAATCAGCACAAACCCCTCGGGATGTAGCGCTCAACAGTACATCCCACTGAAAATGCAGCTGCTTCGTCATGACGTTATTCAAAAGCTACCGCGACACTTTTCAATTTCAAACAAGCGCGCTCCCAAAAAAACGCCCCCACTACTCTAGTCTCTCTACCCCCACCTGTTATTTTGAAAGCACTGAAGTCCCCAGTTGTATTTTAACGAGACAATAGTCCACGCACGCTGCCAAATGAAGATTACGTTGAAAAATTGTTGCAGGGGTAAACATCCTGTTTATAATTTATCTGACTAAATTGTTGTTACATTTATCTAATATATCGACGCCATTAACTTCTACATGATCACCAATGAAAAGCTTGACCGATCCTTCAGTAAATTGACAGAAACATCTACACTGAAGCGGTTTATCCCGCCCCACCACTCAGAACGTCACACTATGCATTGTGCGCAGAGTTCCATTGCCTTCTTGTACATAACATCCATTGAATTATTAAAATGTTTGTCGCTGAGGCAGATTTGTTCCCCATCATTCACAGACGAACATATTGGCCGTGTTCGAGAGGATCAAAACTGCGAGTATCATGGATACATTTTCTGACTAATCTACCAATCATAATTAGTCGTTATTTATGATGCAAGGTGATTTGTGGATCAGTCAGCTTGCAGTTACTTTGTGGCTCTCGAACACGGCTTTCTGAGCTGCTCCCCCTGAGTGCTAGTGCGCATGTGATGTTGGTCTGTATAAACCGGATGCAAACGGACAACCCGGATATGGACCGTCCATGAGTCGGCGTATGCGAACGTGGGTAGATGACCTAAAACAGCGATCGGCCATCTTGCACTCAGTCTCCATTTAATATCATACCTAGGTGGTCCACAGTGGAAAGAGAAACCATGATGTCACGGACATAGGCCGCCAATTCTGATCAATCCTGTACATTACATTGGAAATAATAATCGAACGTGTGGGGTGAAGCTGGTTGCCGCCAACATGTCGAAAGAATGTTTTCAAACCCAGTTCGCCTTTGTTATGGAGAGTGTATTGAATACTGCAGTCACCGAGACAACGAAACTTTTTGAAAAAACTATTGAGGAACTGCGAGCCGAAATATCTAGAATAAAAGAAGAGAACGAGGACCTCAAAACGAGGCTTCGATCCCTCGAAAATGTGAAGAAATCGACGGGTGAAAGTGAACGCCAAACCGCAGAGCCTGGACCGAGTCAAAGAACATCACGTATCGGCAAACGTGACATTGGTGTCCAATGCGGTGAGTAGAAAACGGGTGTATTCATTCCGCCACACAATTTTATCATGGTTTTACAACAAACGAGTTTCTATTTGACAAATTCAGGTAGTTCCCGCCCCGTTTGTTTCCGAAACATTTTGCAACAGAATCGGCGGAATGAGTACGCTCCTGGACTAGTTAGCAAAGCTAACTTCAAATTAACAAAAATCCTAATAGCCTAGATATTTAGCTGAGCATGAAGGCTCAACGCAGAGAATATTTCCTCAAACTGCTTAATGTATACGTTTAATTTGTATACACCTTTTTTGGAACGTAACCAGTAAACTCTACATCAGGCTGATAGCTTCCCTGGAGAACTCAACATGTCAGGTGTATGTTACAAGCGGAAATGAAGCCAAGTCAGTGTATGGAGAAGTTGGAGGCGAAACTAGCCAGACACTTCAGATGATGTGGGCTGCTTGGCCTGGATAGTGGCGAGAAGCAACGGGCGGTCCAGGGGGGAGGCGACTCCAAGTCGATAATCACGTCATAATAGGGAATTCCCCTCGACCACAAATGGGTGGAACCCGACATTCGTCCCAACTGATCACTGCTGCGTTGTTCGATGTACATGTAGCCTGGTCAAAAATCCCGACCTACAGTTCACAAGGGGCGGCAGGTAGCCGTTGAGCGTTGGGCCAGGAACCGAAATGTCGCTGTACAGTTCACACGGGGCGACTAAGAGCGTTGGACCAGGAACCGAAATGTCGCTGATTCAAATCCCCGAACCTGCAAAGTGTCACAAATCTACCGTTTTTATTTTCTTCTGCCCTTGACCAAGGCGCGGTTGATGTCGATGTAAGCCTGCAGCGCTGATTCAGAGGGGTTGGGTTAAATGCGGAAGACACATTTCAGTTGCGCAACAGACTCCCTTTTGTTTCCCTCTCATGTTCCCAATGCTCTCACATAGGGACATGGAGTTTGCGACAAAGCCCTGTGGCTTCAGGCTAGTTGTTGTGGGGGGACACGGTGTCCAAGTAGGCCGTTTTGGTCTTGTTGGTCTCGGCTAACATTATAATAAAAAATAGACCAGAGCCTGTCATTTCCAAATGGGAGCAAATGAATCAGAGTGGGCAGAACAAGCAAGGAGGACTGCAGAGCCTTGCACCAGCTAGTGAGATCCTATAGAGTCCCACAGTGGAGGTGTCAATGATGGACTGGCCATCTGGAGCACCAGGAGTTTTCCCAGTGGGTCCGCTTGGCAGTTGGGGCCGATGCAACGTAGAATATAAATAACCCCAGCCCCTACTTAAATAAAAGTAACAAAGTGATGTGTGTCTGACTGGCCCAGGGGAGTGGGCTGTCGGCCCTCTGCCACTGTGGTTGGGTATTACATCTGTCAACTTCTCTCTCCCAGCCAATTACTTTTGGTCCAGTCCATTCTATCTTTACCTGGGCCCCGCCCCTTTCCCATCTCTGTTAGGTGGTGACATTTGAATACATAGTGGAGTAGGATGGACAAACAGAGAACAAACGTAAAGGTGCTGAAAAGCGGAGAGAGAAGTGGTTGAAGTCCCTTTAGGCTGATGAAGCCAAATATTTAAAAATAACAAATGATTCATTTGGCGCCATTACCAGTCAATCATCTCAGCCTAGTTAGCCTGAAGGCACTGGCAGCACAGAGGAGAGAGAGAGCAGCCCATTGAGCCCAGTGATACCAGTCAATCATCTCAGCCTAGTTAGCCTGAAGGCACTGGCAGCACAGAGGAGAGAGAGAGCAGCCCATTGAGCCCAGTGATACCAGTCAATCATCTCAGCCTAGTTAGCCTGAAGGCACTGGCAGCCAGAGGAGAGAGAGAGCAGCCCATTGAGCCCAGTGATACCAGTCAATCATCTCAGCCTCACTGGCATGAGCCCAGTGATACCAGTCAATCATCTCAGCCCAGTTAGCCTGAAGGCACTGGCAGCACAGAGGAGAGAGAGAGCAGCCCATTGAGCCCAGTGATACCAGTCAATCATCTCAGCCCAGTTAGCCTGAAGGCACTGGCAGCACAGAGGAGAGAGAGCAGCCCATTGAGCCCAGTGATACCAGTCAATCATCTCAGCCCAGTTAGCCTGAAGGCACTGGCAGAGCCCAGTGATACCAGTCAATCATCTCAGCCTAGTTAGCCTGGGCACTGGCAGCACAGAGGAGAGAGAGAGCAGCCCATTGAGCCCAGTGATACCAGTCAATCATCTCAGCCTAGTTAGCCTGAAGGCACTGGCACACAGAGGAGAGAGAGCAGCCCATGGCCCAGTGATACCAGTCAATCATCTCAGCCTAGTTAGCCTGAAGGCACTGGCAGCACAGAGGAGAGAGAGAGCAGCCCATTGAGCCCAGTGATACCAGTCAATCATCTCAGCCCAGTTAGCCTGAAGGCACTGGCAGCACAGAGGAGAGAGAGAGCAGCCCATTGAGCCCAGTGATACCAGTCAATCATCTCAGCCTAGTTAGCCTGAAGGCACTGGCAGCACAGAGGAGAGAGAGCAGCCCATTGAGCCCAGTGATACCAGTCAATCATCTCAGCCCAGTGGCAGCCTGAAGGCACTGGCAGCACAGAGGAGAGAGAGCAGCCCATTGAGCCCAGTGATACCAGTCAATCATCTCAGCCTAGTTAGCCTGAAGGCACTGGCAGCACAGAGGAGAGAGAGAGCAGCCCATTGAGCCCAGTGATACCAGTCAATCATCTCAGCCTAGTTAGCCTGAAGGCACTGGCAGCACAGAGGAGAGAGAGAGCAGCCCATTGAGCCCAGTGATACCAGTCAATCATCTCAGCCAATCATCAGTTAGCCTGAAGGCACTGGCCCAGCACAGAGGAGGCACTGAGCAGAGGAGAGAGAGAGCAGCCCATTGAGCCCAGTGATACCAGTCAATCATCTCAGCCTAGTTAGCCTGAAGGCACTGGCAGCACAGAGGAGCCTGAGGCACTGAGAGAGGAGAGAGAGAGCAGCCCATTGAGCCCAGTGATACCAGTCAATCATCTCAGCCTAGTTAGCCTGAAGGAGCCCAGTGATACCAGTCAATCATCTCAGCCTAGTTAGCCTGAAGGCACTGGCAGCACAGAGGAGAGAGAGAGCAGCCCATTGAGCCCAGTGATACCAGTCAATCATCTCAGCCTAGTTAGCCTGAAGGCACTGGCAGCACAGAGGAGAGAGAGCAGCCCATTGAGCCCAGTGATACCAGTCAATCATCTCAGCCTAGTTAGCCTGGAAGGCACTGGCAGCACAGAGGAGAGAGAGAGCAGCCCATTGAGCCCAGTGATACCTAGTTAGCCTGAAGGCACTGGCAGCACAGAGGAGAGAGAGAGCAGCCCATTGAGCCCAGTGATACCAGTCAATCATCTCAGCCTAGCCTAGCCTGAAGGCACTGGCAGCACAGAGGAGAGAGAGAGGAGAGCCCATTGAGCCCAGTGATACCAGTCAATCATCTCAGCCTAGTTAGCCTGAAGGCACTGGCAGCACAGAGGAGGCAGAGAGGAGAGAGCAGCCCATTGAGCCCAGTGATACCAGTCAATCATCTCAGCCTAGTTAGCCTGAAGGCACTGGCAGCACAGAGGAGAGAGAGAGCAGCCCATTGAGCCCAGTGATACCAGTCAATCATCTCAGCCTAGTTAGCCTGAAGGCACTGGCCCAGCACAGAATCATCTCAGCCCAGTTAGAGAGGCACTGGCAGCACAGAGGAGCCCCATTGAGCCCAGTGATACCAGTCAATCATCTCAGCCCAGTTAGCCTGAAGGCACTGGCAGCACAGAGGAGAGAGAGCCCATTGAGCCCAGTGATACCAGTCCATCTCATTGAGCCCAGTGATACCAGTGAGCCCAGTGATACCAGTCAATCATCTCAGCCCAGTTAGCCTGAAGGCACTGGCAGCACAGAGGCCCAGAGAGCCCAGTGATACCAGTCAATCATCTCAGCCTAGTTAGCCTGAAGGCACTGGCAGTGAGGAGAGAGAGCAGCCCATTGAGCCCAGTGATACCAGTCAATCATCTCAGCCTAGTTAGCCTGAAGGCACTGGCAGCACAGAGGAGAGAGAGCAGCCCATTGAGCCCAGTGAGCCAATCATCTCAGCCTGAGCCTGAAGGCACTGGCAGCACAGTCAATCATCTCCCAGCCTAGTTAGCCTGAAGGCACTGGCAGCACAGAGGAGAGAGAGAGCAGCCCATTGAGCCCAGTGATACCAGTCAATCATCTCAGCCTAGTTAGCCTGAAGGCACTGGCAGCACAGAGGAGAGAGAGAGCAGCCCATTGAGCCCAGTGATACCAGTCAATCATCTCAGCCTAGTTAGCCTGAAGGCACTGGCAGCACAGAGGAGAGAGAGCAGCCCATTGAGCCCAGTGATACCAGTCAATCATCTCAGCCTAGTTAGCCTGAAGGCACTGGCAGCACAGAGGAGACTGAGCACAGAGAGCAGCCCATTGAGCCCAGTGATACCAGTCAATCATCTCAGCCTAGTTAGCCTGAAGGCACTGGCAGCACAGAGGAGAGAGAGCAGCCCATTGAGCCCAGTGATACCAGTCAATCATCTCAGCCTAGTTAGCCTGAAGGCACTGGCAGCACAGAGGAGAGAGAGAGCAGCCCATTGAGCCCAGTGATACCAGTCAATCATCTCAGCCTAGTTAGCCTGAAGGCACTGGCAGCACAGAGGAGAGAGAGAGCAGCCCATTGAGCCCAGTGATACCAGTCAATCATCTCAGCCTAGTTAGCCTGAAGGCACTGGCAGCACAGAGGAGAGAGAGAGCAGCCCATTGAGCCCAGTGATACCAGTCAATCATCTCAGCCCAGTTAGCCTGAAGGCACTGGCAGCACAGAGGAGAGAGAGAGCAGCCCATTGAGCCCAGTGATACCAGTCAATCATCTCAGCCCAGTTAGCCTGAAGGCACTGGCAGTGAGGAGAGAGAGAGCAGCCCATTGAGCCCAGTGAATCAATCATCTCAGCCCAGTTAGCCTGAAGGCACTGGCAGCACAGAGGAGAGAGAGAGCAGCCCATTGAGCCCAGTGATACCAGTTCAACTGTTAGTCAGGGTTTTGCAGCTGAAGCGGTAAGACCGAAGACAACAGGGATAAGAAAAGCACGAGTCTGGGTCAAGAGGGGACAGAGGCTCTCTAATCACTCTATCAAAGACTACCACCGATAACGTCATTACCACCATCCAACACACAACGCAGGCCACCATAGCAACTGAAACCCAGGAAGCTGGTGTGTTTTCAGCCCAGTTTGACACTATGCAGGACATTACAACACAAGATCAATGCTCTGTCAGAGTCCGATATGTAACGAACATCCTCCATGAGAGGCTTGTGGCTGTGGTGAAATGTGAGGCATCCATTGGACAATACTTTGTCCAGGCACTGAGTGAAGTACTGGAAAACATGAAGCTTGACATCAGCAAGTGCCTTGGCAAATCCACTGATGGAGCCTCCAGTAAGGTCAGTATAAAGGATTCTCCGCCCGGCTCTCTGCAAAGTCAACCAATCAAGTGCATGTGTGGTGCTGTGCACACATTTTGAACCTTGTTTTGACAGACACAACAGAAAGTGTCTTGGCAAGTGGGTCAGGTTTCTCTCATTAACAACATAGTTGTGTTCTTCTGTGAAGACCAGAGGATGAACATTTGGGAGAAGCAGAGCAAGGACCCAAGACAGACGTCTTGCTCCAATTGGAGAGACACGCGGGTGGGCTAAATACATGAGCTGAAATAAAAGATCCCAGAAATGTTCCAATACACACAAAAATAATATTATTCTCAAATGTTGTGCCTAAACTGGTTTACATCCCTGTTAGTGAGCATTTCTCATTTGCCAAGACAATCCATCCACCTGAGAGGTGTGGCATATCAAGAAAATGATTATACAGCATGATCATCACACAGGTGCACCTTGTGCTGGGGACAATAAAGGCCACGCTAAAATGTGCAGTTTTGTCACAATGCTACAGGTGTCTCAGGTTTTGAAGGAGTGTGCAATTGGCATGCTGACTGCAGGAATGTCCACCAGAGCTGTTGCCAGAGAAGTGAATGTTAATTTCTCTACCATAAGCCGCCTCCAACATTGTTATAGAACATTTGGCAGTATGTCCAACTGAAGACCACATATAACCATGCCAGCCCAGGACCGCCACATCCGGCCTCTTCACCTGTGGGATTGTCTGAGACCAGCTACCCGGACAGCTGAGAAATTCTCTTCCGTTTCATGTCTGTAATAAAGCCCTTTTGTGGGGGAAAACTAATTCTGACCCTACCAGGCCCACCATGGCTGCAACCCTGTCAAGTCATGTGAAATCCATAGATAAGGGCCTAATGAATTTATTTCAACTGACTGATTTCCTTTTAAACTGTAACTCACCTAAATCGTTGAAATTGTTGCATGTTGCGTTTTATATCTTTGTTCAGTGTGTGTAAAGATATTCATATACAAAATCACTTTAAATTAAATTAGTCCTTGACCATGTGACCTAGTCACCTCGAACCAACTTTGGATTGTTCAGAGGGTAGGGGCAAACAAAAAATAAATATATATATTTTACCTTCATTTCGTTGTCACTTTTTTCCTTGAACACCCACAGATGAATATTAATGTGTCTCAAGTCAAAGCATCCTTTAAGTTTCTCATTCTCATCAATATATATTTATAAACTACTGGAAAGATGTGCATGCCACTTTCACGTAGCAGCGGCAGCCGTAGTAGCGGTAGTATTGATTGTAGTAGCAGTAGACACATTAGGCTTGTGATTATGGGCTTAGATCTTTAGCTAACAGTTGTAGGATTTTTTTCAAAGGTCTACAGACTACAATATATCACAGAAGAAAACTGGGGTTTGAGAGGTGTGGTCTATCGGTACGGTGTGTTACAACATAATGTTCTGTCAGGCGTATGTCCTAACCACTCTCTCTCTCCCCTGATCTGGTATTTCCAGTCCTGACAGCGCATGCTTTGCCTCGGGCTGGGGAGCAGCTCCGGCGGGAGGAGAACCAGGGGACGGAGCTGCACCGGGGGGCCTACGACGACGAGGGCAACCCACAGACTGCCTTAGTGCTGATCAAACAGGAGATGGACTGGGTAAGACAGCCTGAGTCCCCGATCTGTTTGGGTCAGTGCTATCAAGGATCGTTGGGACGTCCCTGTCCTAAACCCCTACCTAACCATTTCACATTTCAACTTCAATGGGGTAGGGAAGTCCTAAAGATCCCGGATAGCACGGACCAATCTGTTTTCTGTCTTCCCAATTCATCCACCTCTCTGCTCAACCTATTGTTGTTGACCCAAGAGAAAAGGAAACACCTGTACACTGCACTTGCTGGAATCTTCTTATTTTTATTTAAACTTACGTACATGGGCCTAACAGCCTTTGTCAGAGTTTATGTTGACACTAATATAGCCTGTTGTTGTTGGCATTGTCCCCCCCAGGAGGAAGACTATTCTGATGACTACATCCCTGGGTACATACTGCTGAAGAAGGAGGGGGGAGATCTCCCGACTCTGGTCCGCAGACAACCTCTCAGAGAGTTACCAGGCAGAGGTAGGAACTAGGGAGACCTGCATCTTATTACAATGTATTAAACAGTATTGGGATGAGAACCAGGCTCTAATAATATCTATAATAATCTCTCCACTGTTGTTTTTCTTTTTTTTTCTTTTTTTTTCTGTTTCTCCCTTTCAACTTTCCCTTCTACCTTTCTCTATCCTGTCAATCTCTCTCCCTCTGTAGCCCTGGTCCCACCTGGAGCCGTCAGAGCCCTGGTCAACCGTTACACCCAGGAAAGGCCTCCCACCACCCAGCCTACCTCAGCAGAGGCCCCCCTCCAGGGAGATCCAGACACCCAGGAGACCCCCCAGGCTCTCAGCCCATCCCAGCCCAGGACCAGAGAAGTTACCAGTGCCAGTGCAGGCCAGGCCCCTGGAGCAGAACAGCAGTCACTTGTAATACCAACAGCAGAGTCCCCAACATTACACCAGACATCATCTCCTCAATCAGCAGCCACTATCCAGTCTACAACAACTGTCCTGTCTACTGTAATGGCCCAGTCCACGGTAACTACTCTGTCAAAAGAAACTGTCCAAACGACCACAGCGGTCCAGTCGACTGTAGCGGTGAAGTCGACAGCAGCATCGTCAGAGCGCCCGCCATCTGTCATCTCCAGGTTACCCAGAACCCCTCTTCAGAATACACAGCCCAGCCCCGTACCCCCCCGTCCATCCCCATCTCCTCGACCATCACCAGCACAGTCCCACACAAACGTTCTACCTGTAGCTCGTCCAATAGCAGTGCCCTCAACACAACCAGCTAGGCCTACAGCTGTACCTGATGGACCACCGGCCGCACCACCAACACAACCAGCTAGGCCTACAGCTGTACCTGATGGACCACCGGCCGCACCACCAACA
This sequence comes from Oncorhynchus nerka, assembly GCF_034236695.1. Classification (NCBI taxonomy): domain Eukaryota; kingdom Metazoa; phylum Chordata; class Actinopteri; order Salmoniformes; family Salmonidae; genus Oncorhynchus; species Oncorhynchus nerka. The sequence continues at coordinate 18,490,257 of NC_088413.1, read as the reverse complement.
CAACCAGCTAGGCCTACAGCTGTACCTGATGGACCACCGGCCGCACCACCAACACAACCAGCTAGGCCTACAGCTGTACCTGATGGACCACCGGCCGCACCACCAACACAACCAGCTAGGCCTACAGCTGTACCTGATGGACCACCGGCCGCACCACCAACACAACCAGCTAGGCCTACAGCTGTACCTGATGGACCACCGGCCGCACCACCGACACAACCGCCTACAGTTTTGGAGAAGTCGGGTGTTGCCACGGCAACTCCGCCAACGCCTGTCCAGTCCGCTCCATCTCCTACTGAGTTGACAGAACCTGCCGGCCCTCCTGAGAAGCAGGTGTTGTTGGTCACTGAGCATGTGCAACACTCCTCCACCGTGCCCGGACCAAAGTCACCTTCTGTCCCAGAGACATCTTATGAAACCCCTCTACAGCTGTCAGCCCCTGCTGGAACCACACCCTCTGGCTGCTGTCAGATGTCTAAGACACAGTTTTTAGCTCAGTTGTCAGTAGTACCCCGAGTATGTGCTCCACCGAGGGTGGAGAAAGACCAGGAGGAGGAGGAAGATGAGGGGGAGAGGCTTTCCCCCCTCCCTGCCACATCTACGGAAGCTGTGATGACAAGGTCTGTCGCTACGGAGACGACCCCCGCCAGCGAGAATAAGGAGGAGATTGTTGTCCAGGTAGGCGGCAAGCGAAAGTCAAGTCAACGTGAAGCGCTCCTCTCCGGTCTCTGCCTCCACTTAAGGCCCCGCACCCAGGACAGCATGCCTTCTCCAGTGGTTGCTAAGAAACCCAGAGGAGAGAGAACCGCCCCTCTAGACCACGACTACTCAAAGGTGATGGAGGACGGAGAAGAAAAGTCCAGGGAATCACACGTTGACCAGGATGTAGTAGAGGACACAGCTAACGGTGAGATGGCTGACGACAAGTCTAGTGGACAAGGAAGTAGTAACCACATCATCAGTGAGGAAGAGGGAGGAGCTAACACTGATGTGACCTCTCTGACCAGACAGTCACCTATTGTTGGAGGTGTGTCCAAATCCAAGAAGAGAAGCATGACCTGGGTGCAGGCTCAGAGACTATTGGCGCTAGCCCAGGCTAAGAGGAGTAGGTCAAAGGTCACCAAGGCCTCACAGAGAGGTCTGAGGTCAGAGCTAAGAGGCTTGGTCACACAGACACAGTTTCTGCCTTCCAACCCACAGCGCCGCCGGTCATACAGACCCAGCACACAAGCTGCCTCCAGCCCACGCCGCACCAGCCCTCGCCAGGTTACAGGGGACAACACAAACCCTCCTCCTGCCACCCCTCCTAACCCACAGCCTCACTCCTTCCAGGTCACTTCCACCACCCCTCGTCGCGGAAGACCTCGTTCTGCGGCCGTGGCGACTTTAAATTTGAAACGGTCTCCCTCCACCCCTCAACCTATCCCCTTCATTGTCACCGTCAGCCCTCGCTCTAACTTCAAAAAGTCCCCCCAGTGCCCACGGACTTTCCAGCAGGCGCGCCGATACCGCCAATCACAACCGATGTGGTCACCACCGGGACCGTTACAGCTCCAACAGTCTCCCCAGGCTCCACGGAAACGTCTCGCCAAGAACCAGTGTGCAGACTGCGGTCGTGTCCTGAGCAGCGCCGCTGCTTTAGAGAGCCACGCCTCCCTCCACTCAGGGAAGCGCCCGTTCGCCTGCTCTGCCTGCGGCAAGGACTTCCCCGACCTCAAGGGCCTCAACCGCCACGCCCGCGTCCATGGTGATCAGCGGGGCCACCAGTGTCCGAAGTGCGACAAGACCTTTGTCTACCGCTTCGGCCTGACTAAGCACGAGCAGGTGGTCCACAGCGGCGTGCGTCCGTTCATCTGCCCGATCTGTGACAAACGCTTAATTACACAGCGTGACCTGGAGGCTCATATCCGCGTTCACACTGGAGAGAAACCATTTGCCTGCTCCCTCTGTGTGAAGCGGTTCAAGAGGCGTGTGGAGCTGAATGTTCACCTGATGTGGCATAACGGGGAGAAGAGACACTGGTGCTCATACTGTGGGAAGGGATTTCTGGATTACAATAATCTGAAGAACCACAAACTGGTCCACACTGGGGAGAAACCCTACACCTGCTCTGAGTGTGGCAAGCGCTTCAAACAGACTGGCCATCTGAAGAAACACCTGAAGACTGTACACAAAGACCGATAGACGGCGGGGGAAAAATATTCAATGACACCCTATTCCCTATATAGTGCACCTCTTTGGACCAGAAACAGTGTCAGGCCCTTGTAAAGTAGTGCACTAGATAGGGTGTCATAGGAGCTATTGAGGGGGGTGTCATAGGAGCTATTGAGGGGGAATAGTTATCTCCATTTGCTGTGAATTCAAAACCCAGCCGTGTTAGTGTTTTAATGAGGCAGGGATCCCAATCTATTCTGACAGTGATTGGGAAGGACTTGTTATTTTATGTATTGATTAATTAAAAGTATCAAAGCTTTTGTTTTATAAACATTTGGTGCCGCTTTTGTTTAGAAGAATCATGCTACGAGAGAATGACGTAGTTAAGTGTAAAAAATGTTTTTACAAGTTTTATTTTAGTTGAGACTGAGTTGGTTATTTGTATCTAAAACATGAATTCTGGTTATTTGCTATAATTTGTTATTCATTAGAAAAGTTTGAAGCCTTAACAAGTTTAAATGTAGGTGTACTGTGTTCACATCATGGTGTTCATGTTCTGTGGTTTTGAACTACAATGAACAAAAATAAACGCAACATGTAAAATGTTGGTCCCATGTTTCATGAGCTGAAATAAAAGAACCCACAAAAAGCGTATTTCTCTCAAATATTAAACACATATTTGTATCCATCCATGTTAGTGAGCATTTCTCCTTTGCCAAGATAATCCATCCACCTGACAGGTGTGGCATAATTATTACACAAATGCACCTTGTGCTGGGGATAATATGTCCACTTAAAATGTGCAGTTTTGTTAAACAGTATCCCATGGTGGGGTTATGTTATGGGCAGGCATAAGCTAATTGCATTCTATCAATGGCTATTTCAATGCACAGAAAGACCATGACGAGATCCTGAGTCCCATTTTTTTTTTTCCCCCTGTGACGAACACATGCATATGTCTTCCCAGTCGTGAAATCCATAGATTAGGGCCCAATGAATTCAATTCAATAAAACTATTACTTTAGTGTTTTTATATAAAAATCTGGGCTGGACTTAACCCTCCAGGTCGTAATTGCAAGTGGGAAACTGACAAAATATTGTTCCCGGAGTTGACATTTTACTACTGACCTTTCACCCAAAACATAAAACAATTAAGTTTGACCATATTGTCAATGGTAAGCAAGCTTTTTATTGGTCTGACATCAAAAGCACTTGAACACAATCATGGCAGACTTACACCATGCCATAAGCACATGAATGCCATATATTCGAATGTTTGTTAGGTTGACATGGTCATTATGACAGACAATTCATAGTCTAAATTTAAGGCATACATTCTTATTTAACACGGATTTCCATATTTTCAATGTCCTTATTAAAAAGCAATTGATCACCCCAAAAATTGTTCTCAATGTCAAATTAAACAGTTTTCTAGACCACCACTCTGCTCAGGAGATCCGGCCTGTGTTTGTGCTGGTGTGACTTCAGATGGTTCAGTTGTTTGAAGCGGAGTCCACATACAGCGCAGCAATACGGTCTCTCCCCGGTGTGGGTGCGCTTGTGGACTTTCAAAATGTCCGCCCGTGTGAAGCTCTTGTCACACATGGTGCAGCGGTGGGGTTTCTCCTGTGTGTGAATGCGTCGGTGCAGCTTGAGGTTCCAGAGCCGACTGAACTTGTTCCCGCAGAGAGAGCAGCAGTAGGGCTTGTCTGCAGTCTGGCTGCATGTGTGCCTCTTCAGGTCAGAGAAGGAGGTGAAGCCCTTGCCACACTGGCTGCAGAGGTGGCGTCCCTCGGCTTGGACCTTGATGTTGCAGGCCTGGGTGAAGGTCTTACCGCACTGAGTGCGGGAGTATGGAGTCCCTGGCCCTGTATTCGACCATCTCCCAGTTTTGTGTTTCTGCTTGTGGGCCTTGAGGGAACCAGAATCTGGGAAGGTCATTGAACATTGATTGCAGGCATGATGCCTCCCCCCTCCTCCTGTTACCTGCTCTTGTGAACGATCTCTGAGGTTTAAAGAGAGTCCAAAGTCGTCAGCAGCACCATACAGCCTCTCTGTGTTGTTGTTGTGGGCTGAGCTTCCAGAGTGGATGGAGGTTAGCCCCCTGTGGCCGGATCTACTACCCAAGTCCGGAACACCGTGTTCAGGGTACCCCTCCTCGTTGATCAACAGGCAGTTCAGGTCTCCCACCTCTGGGTGGGGGGATGGCATTGGCGACCCCACCTGCTCCCTCTGGCTCCGATGGGGGCCAGGCGTGTTGGAGCGATGGTGATGGTCTCCCCCCTCAGACCCCCCCAGGTCCACCTGGTAGTGACCTGCAGCTCCGTAGCTCAGCGCCCCCAGACGAGACGGAGAAGCAGGAAGCCTATCCAGCCCTTCCATGTCTAGAAGATGGTCGCCACTACCACTACTGCCGTAACCAGACTTTTCAAAGCCGACCCCCAGTTCCTCCATGCTGTAGCGGGGGCGGTAGAGAGGGTCGGTGGGGTCCACTGAGTCTCCCTCGGGACCCAATGGTTCAGGATCCTGGTCTAGACCAGACCCCCAGTCATCCTGGCACTGCTGCAGCTCCTGCTCACTGAAACTCTTACTGGGCCCCGAGACGTCTGAACCGTCGGCCCCTGAAGAACACAGGAGACATTAGGTATTAGAAGCATTAGCATTAGAGGCATTGGCAATAGTAGAAACTGGTAGAATAACTCATGCTAAATTTGAACTTAGTTTCAAGTTGATTTATTATAATACCAATAACAACATCTTAGAAGCTACTCCTTTTCATTCTCATCATAAAGATGGCCTGTTGTGTTTGTTGTAAACAACTCACCGTCCAGGCAGACGCCCCATCTCTCCTGTAGTTCAGTGTTCTGGAGAGCTTCTTCTTTCAGCAGGCTGTCCAGCTTCTGACCTCCGACGTCTGCGGGCTGCAAAAGGAAATTAAGAAGTTGATTCTAACTAAACGATGGATAAACTGGCAGTGAATGAATAAACCTGGCATGATGGTCCCCTATTCCCCCTGAAAGACAAGTTCTAATCTGTTCTGCACAGTACATTTTTATCTGAAGGTTCTATAACACTGGTGTTTCGTCAGTCCCCTACTTACCTCAGAGGTTCTCCTAGGGCTGATGGCATCGGCCTCTTCCAGGTCATGCGAGGCTGTTTCCCCGGCCACGCCCCCACAGCTGCTCCCCTCCTCCCCTAGTACCTTCTCCTGCTTCAGGCCACGCCCCCTCTCCACACCTGGCCACAGGTAAAAAAAGAGTAACATTTATCTCAATTAAAAGGAAAGCTGAATTGTGAATAATGGAGTCTCCTTGCATCAGTGCAGAGGAGGAAATAAAGCATCTTACCACCAACTCAACTGTCTGGTCAGTGATCACCAAAGTATGGAAGGTACACATTACAGCAGCCACATTTCAGAGTGATTCCTCCATATATACAGTGCATTCGGAAAGTATTCAGACCCTTTGACTTTTCACACAATTTGTTACACTACAGCCTTATTTCAAAACGGACTGAATTGTTTTTTTACCCCTCATCAATTACACACAATACCTCACAATGACAAAGCAAAACAAGGTTTTCAGAAAAGTTTGCAAATGTATTAAAAATAAACTGATATCACATTTACATAAATATTTAGACCCTTTACTCTGTACTTTGTTGAAGGTATGTTGCTACAAGCTTGGTACACCTGGATTTGGGGAGTTTCCCCCATTCTTCTCTGCAGATCCTCTCAAGCTCTGTCTGGTGTGAAGGGGAGAGTCGCAGCACAGCTATTTTCAGGTCTCTCCAGAGATGTTCGATCGGGTTCAAGTCCGAGCTCTGGCTGGGCCACTCAGAGACTTGTCCCGAAGCAACTGCATTGTCTTGGCTGTGTGCTTAGGGTTGTTGTCCTGTTGGAAGGTGAACCTTCGCCCCCAGTCTGAGGTACTGAGTGCTCTGGAGCAGGTTTTCATCAAGGATCTCTCTGTACTTTGCTCCATTCATCTTTCCCCTCGAACCTGGCTAGTCTCCCAGACACTGCTGCTGAAAAACATCTCCACAGCATGATCCTGCCACCACCATGGTTCACCGTAGGGATGGTGACAAGTTTCCTCCAAACGTGACACTTGGCATCCGGGCCAAAGAGTTCAATCTTGGTTTCATCAGACCAAAGAATCTTGTTTTTTTAGGTGCCTTTTGGCAAACGCCAAGTGGGCTGTCATGTGCCTTTTACTGAAGAGTGGCTTCCGTCTGGTCACTCTACGATAAAGGCCTGATTGGTGGAGTGCTGCAGAGACGGGAGAACCTTCCAGAAGGACAACCATCTCCACAGAGGAACTGTCAGAGTGACCATCGGGCGGCCAGGTGGCCAGCTCTAGGAAGAGTCTTGGTGCTTCCAAACTTCTTCCATTTAAGATGGAGGCCACTGTGTTCTTGGGGACCTTCAATGCTGCAGAAATGTTTTGGTGCCCTTCCCCCAGATCTGTGCCTCGACACAATCCTGTCTCGGAGCTCTATGAACAATTCTTTCAACCTCAGGGCTAGTTTTTGCTATGACATGCACTATCAACTGTGAAACCTTATATAGACAGGTGTGTGTCTTTCCAAATCATGTCCAATCAATTGAATTTACCACAGGTGGACTCCAATCAAGTTGTAGAAACATCTCAAGGACGATCAATGGAAACAGGATGCACCTGAGCTCAATTTCGAACCTCAGAGCAAAGGGTCAGAATACTTATGTAAATAAGGTATTCCTGTTTATGTTTAATACATTTGCAAACATTTCTAGAAACTTGTTTTTGTTATTATGGGATATTGTGTGTAGATTGTTGAGGAAAAAATGTATTTAATACATTTTAGAATAAGGCTTTAACATAGCAAAATGTGGAAAAAGTCAAGGGGTCTGAATACTTTCCGAATGCACTGTACAGTTGTGGCCAAAAGTTTTGAGAACGACACAAATATTAATTTCCACAAAGTTTGCTGCTTCAGTGTCTTTAGATATTTTTTTTCAGATACTGAAGTATAACTACAAGCATGTCATAAGTGTCAAAGGCTTTTATTGACAATTACATGAAGTTTATGCAAAGAGTCAATATTTGCAGTGTTGACCCTTCTTTTTCAAGACCTCCGCAATCCGCCCTGGCATGCTGTCAATTAACTTCTGGGCCACATCCTGACTGATGACAGCCCATTCTTGCATAATCAATGCTTGGAGTTTGTCAGAATTTGTGGGGTTTTGTTTGTCCACCCGCCTCTTAAGGATTGACTACAAGTTCTCAATGGGATTAAGGTCTGGGGAGTTTCCTGGCCATGGACCCGAAATATTGATGTTTAGTTATCACATTTTTTCCTTTTTTTTTCCCTCCTTCCACAGTCCCCCCCCCCCCCAGAAGAAAATAATAATAAAATACAATTCATTCCATTCCCCACCTCCAAGAACCCCCCAAAACACCAACAACCAAGAGAATGAACTACAGAGAAAAAAAAGGAAAAGACAGAAGAAAACAGCAAACAAATAAAACAAAATAATACATTTAAAAAGGACATCAAGGACACCTGAAATCATAACAGCAATGACTACTGTATATGTTTGTGTGCATGTCTGGCACTAATACATGAATGTATGTGATCTTGTATGTGTGTATTTGAATGAGAGTGTTTGTATATGCATGTGTACAAACACCTGCATGGCATCAGCCTCAGGCAAACCGGCATTAGTTGTAAAAACACTGCCACTTAGTGGCCTTATGGCAAGGTGCTCCATCATGCTGGGAAAGGCATTGTTCGTCACCAAACTGTTCCTGGATGGTTGGGAGAAGTTGCTCTCGGAGGACGTGTTGGTACCATTCTTTATTCATGGCTGTGTTCTTAGACAAAATTGTGAGTGAGCCCACTCCCTTGGCTGAGAAGCAACCCCCACACATGAATGGTCTCAGGATGCTTTACTGTTGGCATGACACAGGTCTGATGGTAGCGCTCAACCTTGTCTTCTCCGGACAAGCTTTATTCCGGATGGCCCAAACAATCGGAAAGGGGATTCATCAGAGAAAATGACTTTACCCCAGTCCTCAGCAGTCCAATCCCTGTACCTTTTGCAGAATATCAGTCTGTCCCTGATGTTTTTCCTGGAGAGAAGTGGCTTCTTTGCTGCCCTTCTTGACACCAGGCCATCCTCCAAAAGTCTTCGCCTCACTGTGCGTGCAGATGCACTCACACCTGACTGCTGCCATTCCTGAGCAAGCTCTGTACTGGTGGTGCCCCGATCCCGCAGCTGAATCAACTTTAGGAGAGGGTCCTGGCGCTTGCTGGAGTTTCTTCGGAGCCCTGAAGCCTTCTTCACAACAATTGAACCGCTCTCCTTGAAGTTCTTGATGATCCGATCAATGGTTGATTCAGGTGCAAACTTACTGGCAGCAATATCCTTGCCTGTGAAGCCCTTTTTGTGCAAAGCAATGATGACGGCACGTGTTTCCTTGCAGGTAAACATGGTTGACAGAGGAAGAACAATGATTCCAAGCACCACCCTCCCTTTGAAGCTTCCAGTCTGTTATTCGAACTCAATCAGCATGACTGAGTGATCTCCAGCCTTATCCTCGTCAACACTCACACCTGTGTTAACGAGAGAATCACTGACATGATGTCAGCTGGTCCTTTTGTGGCAGGGCTGAAATGCAGTGGAAATGTTTTTTGGTGATTCAGTTAATTTTCATGGCAAATAGGGACTTTGCAATTCATCTGATCACTCTTCATAACATTCTGGAGTATATGCAAATTGCCATCATACAAACTGAGGCAGCAGACCTTGTGAAAATTAATATTTGTGTCATTCTCAAAACTTTTGGCCACGACTGTATGTATGTATGTATGTATGTATGTATGTATGTATGTATGTATGTATGTATGCATGTATGGATAGATGGATAGATTAGGTAAGAGTACCAGTCAAAAGTTTTTCTTTATTTGTACTATTTTCTACATTGTAGAATAATAGTGAAGACATCAAAACTATGAAATAACACATATGGAATCATGTAGTAACCAAAAAAGTGGCCACCCTTTGACAGATTTGCACACTCTTGGCATTCTCTCAGCTTCTGAGGTAGTCAACTGGAGTGCATTTCAATTAACATGTGTGCCTTGTTAAAAATGTATTTCCTTCCCTCTCCTCACCCCTACCTGGGCTCGAACCAGACACCCTCTGCACACATCAATAAGTCACCCACAAAGCACCATTACCCATCGCTCCACAAAAGCTGGGGCCCTTGCAGAGCAAGGGGAACAACTACTTCAAGGTCTCCGAGCGAGTGATGTCACTGATTGAAACGCTATTAACGCACACCCCGCTAACTAGCTAGCCATTTCACACTGGTTATATAAGGGCTATTTGACCTAGAATGAGAGTGATTGAGTGCTGCATCAGATGACCTGGCCTCCACAATCAAATCAAAGTTGATTTGTCACGTGCGCCGAATACAACAGGTGTAGTAGATCTTACAGTGAAATGCTTACTTACAGGCTCTAACCAATAGTGCAAAAAAGGTGTTAGGTGAACAATAGGTAAGTAAAGAAATAAAACAACAGTAAAAAGACAGGCTATATACAGTAGCGAGGCTATATACAGACACCGGTTAGTCAGGCTGATCACCCGACCTCAACCCAATTGAAATGGTTTTGGATGAGTTGGACCACAGAGTGAAGGAAAAGCAGCCAACAAGTGCTCAGCATGTGGGAACTCCTTCAAGACTGTTGGAAAAGCATTCCAGGTGAAGCTGGTTGAGATAATGTCAAGAGTGTGCAAAGCTGCCATCAAGGCAAAGGATGGCTACTTTGAAGAATCTAAAATATTTAAATTTATTTAACACTTTTTTGCTTACTACATGATTCCATATGTGTTATAGACAATAGTAAAAATAACAAAAAACCCTTGAATGAGTAGGTGGGTCCACACTTTTGACTGGTACTGTGTGTGTGTGTCATATATATATATAATATATAATATTATATATTTATATTATATATATATAAATATATATACACTGCTCAAAAAAATAAAGGGAACGCTAACATATCACATCCTAGATCTGAATGAATGAAATAATCTTATTAAATACTTTTTTCTTTACATAGTTGAATGTGCTGACAACAAAATCACATAAAAATTATCAATGGAAATCAAATGTATCAACCCATGGAGGTCTGGATTTGGAGTCACACTCAAAATTAAAGTGGAAAACCACACTACAGGCTGATCCAACTTTGATGTAATGTCCTTAAAACAAGTCAAAAAGTGTGTGTGGCCTCCATGTGCCTGTATGACCTCCCTACAACGCCTGGGCATGCTCCTGATGAGGTGGCAGATGGTCTCCTGAGGGATCTCCTCCCAGACCTGGACTAAAGCATCCGCCAACTCCTGGACAGTCTGTGGTGCAACGTGGCATTGGTGGATGGAGCGAGACATGATGTGCTCAATTGGATTCAGGTCTGGGGAACGGGCAGGCCAGTCCATAGCATCAATGCCTTGCTCTTGCAGGAACTGCTGACACACTCCAGCCACATGAGGTCTAGCATTGTCTTGCATTAGGAGGAACCCAGGGCCAACCACACCAGCATATGGTCTCACAAGGGTTCTGAGGATCTCATCGCGGTACCTAATGGCAGTCAGGCTACCTCTGGCGAGCACATGGAGGGCTGTGCGCCCCCCCCCCCCCAAAGAAATGCCACCCCATACCATGACTGACTCACCGCCAAACCGGTCATGCTGGAGGATGTTGCAGGCAGCAGAACGTTCTCCACGGCGTCTCCAGACTGTCACGTCTGTCACGTGCTCAGTGTGAACCTGCTTTCATCTGTGAAGAGCACAGGGCGCCAGTGGCGAATTTGCCAATCTTGGTGTTCTCTGGCAAATGCCAAACGTCCTGCACGGTGTTGAACTGTAAGCACAACCCCCACCTGTGGACGTCAGGCCCTCATACCACCCTCATGGAGTCTGTTTCTGACCGTTTGAGCAGACACATGCACATTTGTGGCCTGCTGGAGGTCATTTTGCAGGGCTCTGGCAGTGCTCCTCCTGCTCCTCCTTGCACAAAGGTGCAGGTAGCGGTCCTGCTGCTGGGTTGTTGCCCTCCTACGGCCTCCTCCACGTCTCCTGATGTACTGGCCTGTCTCCTGGTAGCGCCTCCATGCTCTGGACACTACGCTGACAGACACAGCAAACCTTCTTGCCACATCTCACATTGATGTGCCATCCTGGATGAGCTGCACTACCTGAGCCACTTGTGTGGGTTGTAGACTCCGTCTCATGCTACCACTAGAGTGAAAGCACCGCCAGCATTCAAAAGTGACCAAAACATCAGCCAGGAAGCATAGGAACTGAGAAGTGGTCTGTGGTCCCCACCTACAGAACCACTCCTTTATTGGGTGTGTCTTGCTAAATGCCTATAATTTCCACCTGTTTTCTATTCCATTTGCACAACAGCATATGAAATGTATTGTCAATCAGTGTTGCGTCCTAAGTGGAGTTTGATTTCACAGAAGTGTGATTGACTTGGAGTTACATTGTGTTGTTTAAGTGTTCCCTTTATTTTTTTGAGCAGTATATATATATATATATATATATATAAATAAGAGAGAGGGAGAGAGATGTCTCTCTCTATACCTGTTTGTGAGGCTCCAGAGCTTCTCTCCTTGGCTTCGTTAGCTCTTCCACAGTCCGCACACTTCCCGATACGGCCTCCCTCTCTGTCCCTATCCCTGCGTCTGTTCTCCGACCACTGCAGCCGCTTCTTCAGCGACTCGACCTGCTCCCGGCTCCGGGACACTTCCTTCACGAAGCTATCGTCCACCAGCCTTGTGATCTCGTACATAGCAGCCTTGAATACCGTCTCCATGACTCCGGAGAGCTGAGACTGGAAGGATACGGTGGCTTCGGACATCATAGCAAACTGTCTATGTGTAACTAGATACAGTTACGAATTCGTAACGTTTAGTTACCTTTGTACAGGCGAATCAGTCCTGCGATCGAGTCTAAAAAAATGATAGGAAGCTAACGTTTGCAGCAAATATACTGGAAACTAAACCCTTCTGTCTGTGTTAACAGGCTAGCAAATCTAGCTACTATTGGAAGTTGTTGTCTGACTCAGTGACTGTCCTAGTAATACATGTTTTTATCATTTCGAGAGATAAGATGCAGCAGTTAATGTATATTAGGCTATTGTAATAAATATAAATAATAGAGATAATGAGAGATGGCAGTTAGCTAGTTAGAGCCAACGCAAAAAGCATACACAAAAACAATAGAATTTCCGGAAACAAACCTACGGATCGAGTAGTAGGACAATCTACATTGGAACGATGAGAGAAAATACGACCTTTCTTTGAACAAAACATCTGTACGTTTACTGTAAATAAGATTCGAAATTTAATTCGGCTATTATTATACGATTCGAATACTGATCAGTGCCGTAGTAGGCTATTTATTGTGTAAATGATTTACAGGAAATCTACACTGAAGCGATTTATCCCGCTCTCCACTCAGCCCTATGCGGGCCCTGGTCCAAAGTGGAGTGGACTAGGAATAGGGTGTCCAAAACTAGGTTTCTATCCAATTGACGACATAACTGTTAGGTTATATCAGTTATCCTGTTAGAAATGTTGTGCAGAATCCACTGCGCTGTTTCAGATGCAACGTTTATGGTCATGTTGCAGCAGTGCCCTTACGAAAAAAGATTGCAGTCACAGTGCAGTATAACTGCAGTATGCAGCAAATACTGCGTTCAAAATAACCGTTTTTTTAATGTCAGAATTGATTTGTAATTTAAGCTTTAAGCTGAATCCATGAATTAAATACACGTATATTTATAATTCCATTCTCAGTCCTTTCTTCATTGTCTATTACTGTAACTCAACCATAGTCTTGTGTACATATTCATTATCTTTATGGAGTCAGATACACATTTTAATAGGCTAACTGCTTAGTCTCATGTGATGTGTATATAATATACTGTGTGTTAACATATCAAATATTAGTGCCCACTATAGTGCTCCCTCTCTCTTAGCTGTGAATACAAAACCCAGCTGTGTTAGTTTTCATTAAACAGGGATCCCAATAATGCATTGCTTGCTGTTTGGGGTATTAGGCTGGGTTTCTGTACAGCACTTTGAGATATCAGCTGATGTATGAAGGGCTATATAAATACATTTGATTTGATTTAGTCTCACAGGGATTGAGTAGGACTTGTACTTTTATGTTTTTATGTATTGATTGATTACACGTATCAAAGCCTTTGCTGATTAACATTTACATTAGCTTTTGTTGTTTGGAAGAATCATGCCATGACAGAAAGATGTAGTAAAAGTGTAGAAAATAAAAAGTTGATTTTGAATTAGCAGTTGATTAATTGTTAAAAAAAAAAAATCTGGTTACTTGTCATTTGTTATTCATTAGGTAAGTTAGATGCCTGAAATCAAGTTTAAATTTAGGTGTACTGACTTCACGTCTCACGTCATGGTTTTTATGTTCTGCAGGTTTAAGCTACTTACTTGAAAGACTGGGAAGTTTCACTTGAATGACCCTCTAAGTCATAATTAAGAGTGTGTGGGGGGGGGGGGATGTTGTTACTCCAGTTGCACGTTTCACCACTGACCCTTCATCTTTTCAACCAAAAGATGAGAACAAACAAATGTTTGACATCTACAAAATGTATCAATGTGGATAATGTATACTGAACAAAAAATATAAACGCAACATGCAACAATTTCAAATATGTTGCAGAGTTCCATTTCATATGAGGAAATCAGTCAATTGAAATACATTAATTTGGCCTTAATCTATGGATTTCACATGATTTGGAATACAGCTATGCATCTGTTGGTCATATACCTTTAAAACAAGGTGCCTCACAATGGGCCTCAGGATCTCGTCACGGTATGTTTTTGCATTCAAATTGCCATTGATAAAATGCAATAATTGTGTTCGTTGTCCATAGCTTATGCCTCCCCATACAATAACCCCACCACCTCTATTGGGCACTCTGTTCACAACGTTGACATCAGCAAACTGCTAGCCCACACAACGCCATACACATGGTCTTCGGTTGTGAGGTCGTTTGGATATACAGCTAAATTCTCTAAAACGATGTTAGATGTGGCTTATGGTAGAATAATGAACATTCAATTCTCAGGCAACAGCTCTGGTGGACATTCCTGCAGTCAGCATGCCAATTGTACGCTCCCTCAAAACTTGAAACATCTGTGGCATTGTGTTGTGAGACAAAACAGCACATTTTAGAGTGGCCTTTTATTGTCCCCAGCATGTGGTGCACCTGCATAATGATCATGCTGTTAAATCAGATTCTTCATATGCCACACCTGTCAGGTGGATGGATTATCTTGGCAAAGGGAGAAGCGCTCACTAACAAGGATGTAAACAAATGTTAAAGTAAGCTTTTTGTGCATATGGAACATTTCTGGGATCTTTTATTTCAGCTCATGAAACACAAGACCAACACTGTACATGTTGCATTCATATTTTTTGTTCAGTGTACTGTAGGTAGTTTGACCATATTGTCAATGTCAAGCTTATAACTAGCTTTACCAAGAAAGCATAATGTGAAAGTGAAATGAAACATTGCCCCTAAAATAAATCAAAATAATGTGTTGCTGTATGTACTTAGTCTTGTCCATGTTAATGTACTGTGTTGGGAATATAATTGCCTATTATGCAGTTGGCCTTTAAGGTTGCAGATATGGGTGTGGTGGGGAGGCGTGTCCACCCCACAGGTGCCATCTTGAATTGACTGCAGAGAGAGGTAGCATTGTTTGCTGTGTGCTAAGAGGGATTTGTAGGCCTCTTTCCTATCACAGTCCACTGTTTTGATGAAAATTAGAGGCCTGGGGCCTGCCTGGGGCCAGGATATCTTGGTGATCCTGGCTCACAAAAAAGATGGATAGGGGGCTAGGATAAATTACCATGGAGATTTATTCTGTGGAGCTAGCCTGGATATCTTCCAGGATCTATTTAATCCTGGCTCACCACAAATGGAAACCAATAGTCACTGCTAATACATTGTTATCACATATAACTAGACCCACTGTTATTATTTAAACGCATCATTAAAGATGGATAAAAAATGATTTTTAGATGATGTTGCTATCATTAGATAATTTACAGGACTATAAGTTATGATAGAATATTAGGGCCACAGAGGGGAAAAAAACACAAGTCAAATTGTAAACCAGTTGGAGATTTATTCTTCAGTGGTTTCATAAACAAAGACATGCTGAGCTGCAGAAAGCTCCAGACCATAAATTCCAGGATCTATTTAATCAAATCATTCCATATGAATATAAAAACTAATGTCAGTCAAAACAAAGCAGTCACTGAAGTCACAAATGGAAACCAATAAGTTATTTCACTTCAAAGCTCATATACATTGTTATAAAATAAATGCAGGACAAATCCATATAACTAACAGACAAATTAATGTTATTATTGTAAACGTTTGTCATAAGATCATTAATTTCAATGATTTTAACCAAAATTGAAAGATAAAAAAATAATTTTTGGTCCCTCAGATGATCAGGGAAGATTGCTTGTCCCAGTCCATTGGTGGCACTAATCTCCTTCCTCAGTTTCCAGCACAAGCCACAGTAATATCACATGCCCTAACAGGGCTATAATTTGTGAAAAAAGCGATAGAGGCCAAAGGTATTTCAGGGCCCTGGTATGGGCATGGTTGTAGGCCTGCTGTGCTTCCTGGGGGTCTGTGAAAAGGAGAAAAGGCTGGCAGCCATACCCCTGTCTCCCAGCAACACACCAGAGAATCACCTGTCAACACAAAATCTCATCATTACTACCTCATAAACACAGTGATATTCTTGACACAGCCATGATGGTTATAAAGTGTGTGGCTTACCTTGTGATAATGATAGATTTCAGAGGCCCGAAAGATTCTGGAGTCATGGATGAGCCAGGCCATTTTGCCACAACATTGCTGATCACACAGTCAGCATTGCAGACCATCTGAAATCATAAGATGAAATATTACACCAATCAATGCACATCACTGGCAATGCAGAGTGTTCGTCAATGGACAATATCAAAAAGTTATGTTTGAACATTAATGCTGTGAAAGGATTTCCTATTCACAAAATCGGCCTCATGGGCACCTGAGGGGGCTTTTATCCTTATGTGTGTGCAGTCCACTGCACCAATGACATTGGGGAAACCTGTCACACAAAGTAATGAGTATCCTACTATGTGTTAACAGTTTACCTGCAATCCTATAGAACTCCTCTTTGATGTCACATCTTCTGTGGCAGGGAAGGAGATGAAGACATCTGCAATGCTTTGAAGCCAGACACACACTCCTTATTGTGCGGCAAATTGTGGCCTTGTTCTGTTCTGCATCCCCCACTGAACAGGAAGGCTCTACTAGCAAAAAAGCGCAACACAAACCATTTGCTCCACACAGTGCATGGCTCCGTGCAGTGCGGTGCTTAATCCTGGGACCCAGTAGTCTGCATAGATACCTGATGCCATCTGCAGAAAACCTGTATCTTTCATATAGATGGTCATCAGGGAAGGCCAGTGGGTCCAACCGGTCCCTGAAGACCCTTTCTCGCCTGAAGGCTCTCTTGCTTCTTCATCCACCACATCTCGCACTGCCATTGTCAGAGCAGAAAGGAACACACCATTTTGGGCCTTCATATAGGCTAGTGGCCACACCTGGTGCTGGGGGTGGGCAAAAGAGGGCGATGCCTTATAACGATGACTTGGCCCAGGCACACTTGACTTTACTCTGTATACATAATAATCTTCTTGGACACATGAGCTCATAGGTCATGGCTCAAGAAGAAATATAATGATTGGGGAAAAGAAAATAATGATTAATACATTTGTGTTACAGTTAGCATACAGTGTACATTGAAGGCATATCTCACCTCCCTCTGTTTTTTTATTTCAAGTTTCATTGTCCTATTTTATTTCTCCAGTGCAAGATTTTCCATCTTTTTCTTCTTGTACTGAATGTCTATGTCTGCCAATTTGGCAAAGGTGGTTGCCAAAACTTTCTGATAGCTTGTGAGCTCTGTGAACACAATACAATTAGCGCAGCTGGAATTTGGCAGGATGTGGTGTCCTTTTATTAATACGCACTATGTTGCCAGGCTGGTTTTCCCACTGTATAGCATCTGGGTCCTGTAAAAGAAATTAGATTTTTTGATTTTGATGAGGACTCCTCACCATTGTAGAGTGGTACTTTCACAGTCTTAACATGATACCTCATGCCTTCTGGAATCCAGAGAGATGGTCTCCTCCTCATCATCGTCTCCATCATGTGCTGTTGCTGCTGCACTGGGGCCTTCACCCTATCACATTTAATCGGATTCATATTGAAGCTAGTAGACAAGACATGCCAGGCCTACAGTATGCCTTTGATGGAGTACTCACTGGATCAGCATCGTCTGGTGCTTGTGCTGGTGGCTCTAACAGGAACACAGTGCTGCCAGGCACTGCAAGGCAATAGGTAAACCAAAGTCAGACAGTCCAAATTGATTCAATATGAATGTGGTTGTATCCCATGTAGAGATGGAAGGACATACCTTGAATGAAGCGGGTGGCATCTTGGGAGGAACCTATGCTCTAATCCCCTCTAAGACGGGCCTGCCTTTATTTAGCTCCATGGCCATGTCCTCTGCTGGGGTAAGGTCAGCCTTTGGTGACCCACCACCCGTGCCTTGTCTGAAAGAGTACAGACAATGTGTGAGCAGGCACCTTCTGGGTACAATATATGCTTGTGCTTTGTTAAATATTAGTCAGGGACCATACCATTCTGCAGAATGTTCTTGTATTTGATTTTGACCTGCTGCCATGTCCGTTTTGGCCCGTTCATGTTTAATCTACACACACACACACACTGCAAAAAATTACTTGGTATTTTTGTCTTGTTTTCAGTAAAAATATCAAAAAATGTATCATAGCTTTATACAGTGTGATGGAGTTACTTTACACAATTTCACTCATATCTGCAGTGCATTTCAATTAAAAATTTAACCGTTTCATAATTACAGTACAACTGCATTTTTGGAGATGTGAATTAAATATTTGAATTGTAATTGTGATGTTTCAGCGGAGCGGTGAGTGTGTAATTGTGCACTACTTACGCATTCAGGCGGTCTGCAATACTTTGCCACGCTTTTTCTCTTTGCTTTATCACTGTGGCGGTGTTGCCTTTCTTCTTAATTATATCTTTTACCTCCTCGTATGCCTCCATGAGGATTTGTGCTTCCGACGGGGAAAAGTACGCGGCTCTAGTTGCCATGGTAAATCAGTTCATCTGTGATCTGTGGCGGGGTCTATTTGAGTGAGCCGTGAGCGCGCACCTATCCAGGATTGGTTTCACCTGGCTTTAATGAATCCGTGTCTGCTCATCCTGGTTTGGTCTTTGTGCAACCAATTAAGCCTGGACGCACATGTTTTGGCTTCATTGAGCTCAGCTGAGTCATTTATCCCGGATGTCTTAATTCTACTTTTGTGCAACAGGCCCCTGGATGACACCAGTGTCGTGATAAGGAAACAAAACACTAAAGTGGAGTTCTTTAGCAAAACAGTCCTAAACAAACATCACTATGTTGTCATCCAGAGTCCCATGTATTTCTTTTCCAAGCTATAGCACACAGTATTTTACATACAGCAGGTTTTTAAAGGACTAAAAGGTTAAGTCTGCTCCATGTTTTTATTTTTGTCATCTAAACAAATATCTCGATACTGGTGTTGTCCTGGCGCTAGTGAAAATATCTAGACATAGTGCAGGGGAATGTGGCCCATTGTGTCTTTTCTGTTGGATTATTGCTTTTAAATTTAGATCTCGTTGGATTACTTTTTTTGGGGGGGGCTTCCTTTGGGTTACAAACATTTATTTGGTCTTGGACTTCCATTTAAGGACTCACACTCAACCAAAGGTTCTGGTAGGACTAAGGTTTCGAACTGAGACTGTTGACTCTGACAGGACTATACTATCTTATTGTTGATTGATTATTTTGTTGTTCATGCTGAACCGTCCTATCAACACGTCACAAGCTAACTTTATTTTTAGCAATGTTAGCTAGCAATCCAGATATCT
This sequence comes from Oncorhynchus nerka, assembly GCF_034236695.1. Classification (NCBI taxonomy): domain Eukaryota; kingdom Metazoa; phylum Chordata; class Actinopteri; order Salmoniformes; family Salmonidae; genus Oncorhynchus; species Oncorhynchus nerka. Next base: position 18,470,995 of record NC_088413.1, on the reverse strand, counting down.
AAAATCTTATTGGTTGAAGAATTGGTCAGACTTTAAATGCACTTGAACACAATCATGGCAGACTTACGACGTCCCACGAGCACATGAATGCCCCATATTCAAATGTTTGTTAGGTTAGCATGATCATTTTGACAGACAATTCATAGACAGTCCATGTATGGTGTGAATTCTTAACCAACACACAGATTTACAACCGTTCATATTTTCATCAAAAAGAAAGGAGGACCAAGGCACTCTGAAAATAATTAATTTAAATGCCTTCATTTGTATGGCATGTTAAATGAAAACAAAGATTAAACTCTGACGCGTTTCGGCTGCATGGCCTTAGTCAGGGAGTACAAAGATTTGATAATGCATGTCCTCATTTGAACAGAATTTTCCAATCAAACTTGATTTAAAGAGAGGTACAGAATTAATTGGACAACACCTAGTAAAAACTATACATATTAAAAAGTGAAATACTGTATATGTTATAAAAATGAAAATCAAGGCTAGAAGGATCAGAACTCATAGAAAAGTAGTTCCGCCTTTTTGACTGGGCAAAGTTGTAAGAATAGCAGAGCCTCCTAATTTATTGTACACTAGATCACAGCAAACATGTTCATATTTTCAATGTCCTTATTAATAAAGAACTGATCACAAGAAATGTTCTCAATGTCAAATAAAATAATAAAATTAGCTGTCCGAAGATTAATGTAGCAATTGTAAGTGTCTGCTATATAACAAAAAAATGTATCAATAAAAAAATCAGTCCAGGAGATTTGGCCTGTGTTTGCGCTGGTGTGACTTCAGATGTGCCAGTCGTTTGAAGCTGAGTCCACACACAGAACAGCAGTATGGTCTCTCCCCAGTGTGGGTGCGCAGGTGCACTTTCAAAATGTCTGCCCGTGTGAAGCTCTTGTCACACATATTGCAGCAGTGGGGTTTCTCCTGCGTGTGAATGCGCTGATGCACCTTCAGGTTCCAGAGCCGACTGAACTTGTTCCCACAGATGGAGCAGCAGTAGGGCTTGTCTGTGGTCTGGCTGCACTTGTGCCTCTTCAGGTCGGAGAAGGAGGTGAAGCTCTTGCCGCAGTGGCTGCAGAGGTGGAGTCCCTTGGCCTGGTGGACTCGCTGGTGGACCTTGAGGTTGCAGGCCTGAGTGAAGGTCTTACCGCACTGGGTGCAGGAGTACAGAGGCACAGACCCTGACCCTGTACTCGACCCTCTCCCCGTTTTGTGTTTCTGCTTGTGGACCTTGAGAGAACCAGAGTCTGGGAAGGTCATGCTGCACTGATTGCAGGCATGATGCCTCCCCCCTCCTCCTGTTACCTGCTCTTGTGAACGATCTCTGAGGTTTAAAGAGAGTCCAAAGTCGTCAGCGGCATCATACAGGCTCTCTGTGTTGTTGTTGTGGGCTGAGCTTCCAGAGTGGATGGAGGTTAGCCCCCTGTGGCCGGCTCTACTACCTGACTCTGGGACACCGTGTTCAGGGTACAAGACGCTGGAGTCCTGCAGGTACCCCTCCTCGTTGATCAACAGGCAGTTCAGGTCTCCCACCTCCGGGTGGGAGGATGGCATTGGCGACCCCACATGCTCCCTCCGGCTCCGATGGGAGCGAGGCATGTGGGAGCGATGGTGATGGTCTCCCCCCTCAGACCCCCCCAGGTCCACCTGGTAGTGACCTGCAGCTCTGTAGCTCAGCCCCCCCAGACGAGACTGGGAACCAGGAAGCCTATCCAGCCCTTCCATGTCTAGAAGATGGTCACCACTACCACTACTGCCGTAACCAGACTTCTCAAAGCCGACCCCCAGTTCCTCCATGCTGTAGCGGGGGCGGTAGAGAGGTTGGCTGGGGTCTCCTGGGTCTCCCTCGGGGCCCGGTGGTTCAGGATGCTGGCCTAGACCAGAAGCCCAGTCATCCTGGCACCGCTGTAGATCCTGCTGAATAAAACTCTTACTGGGCCCCGAGACGTCTGAACCATCGGCCTCTGAAAACACAGGGGACATGAGGCATTAGAAGCATTAATATTTGAGACATTAGAATTACTAGAAACGGTAGTAGAGTAACTGTAATATTAAATGTCTACTTACAGTTTCAAGTTGACTTTCCATGTATAATAATGAATACATTTTAAATGAAACAGCATACTATAAAAGTTACTCTTGTTATCATTCTCATCATCATAAAAAGTAGGTTATTGTCTGTGTTATATTTGTGGTAAACTCCTCAACTCACCATCCAGGCAGACACCCCATCTCTCCTGTAGCTCAGTGTTGTGGACAGGCTCCTCTTTCAGCAGGCTGTCCAGCTTCTGACCTCCCACCTCTGTGGACTGGAAGAGCAAATGATTCTGACTAAATAATGGATAAACTGACAGTGATTGAATAGAGCTGACATGATGGTTCTATATTCACAATTCTCCTCTGGTACCCCCAGACATCTCACAACTTTGTCGTAGCCCTGAACTAGCATACTTGATTCAAGTAGTGAAGGGCTTGATGATTTGTTGACAAGTTGAATGAAGTGTTTAAGTTCTGGAACAGTTCAAATATGAGGAGAGGTTTGAAAATGGCTGCCCTATTCTTTGTGACAGACAATCTGTTATGTACAATATATTTCCACCTGAACATTCTGTAACACCACACCCCCCACAGGTGTTTAGTCAGTCCCCTGCCTACCTCAGAGATTCTCCTAGGGCTGGTGGCCTCAGCCTCCTCCAGATCATTTAAGGCTGTTTCCCTGGCCACGCCCCCACAGCTGCTCCACTCCTCCCCTGGTACCTTCTCCTGCTTCAGCCCACGCCCCCTCTCCACACCTGGCCACAGGTAAACAAAGAGAACGTTTCATTTGGAGTAAAAGTTAAGTAACATTGTGGATAATGGAGTCTCCTCACATCAGATGAAGGAAAGGAAACATCTTATTAAGATGCCACCACCACCCATGACTGACTCCTTTCTTAAACCAATACTGTCTGATCACTAAAGTATGGAATGTACACATTACAGCAGCCCCACTTCAGAGTGATTCTATATTTATCACAGGAGGTTGGGGGCACCCTAATTGGGAAGGACGGGCTCATAGTAATGGCTGGAGCAGAATCGATGGAATGGTATCAAATACTTCAAACATGGTTTCCATGAGTTTGATGTCATTCCATTTACTCTGTTCCAGCCATTATTATGAGCCTTCCATCCCTCAGCAGCCTCCACTGATTGTATGTATGTACAGTACCAGTCAAAAGTTTGGACACACCTACTCATTCAAGGGTTTTTCTTTATTTGTACAATTTTCTACATTGTAGAATAATAGTGAAGACATCAACACTATGAAGAAACACATATGAAATCATGAAACCAAAAAAAAGTGTTAAAGAAAACAAAATATATTTTATATTTTAGATTCTTCAAAGTAGCCACCCTTCTCCTTGATGACAGCTTTGAACAGTCTTGGCATTCTCTCAACCAGCTTCACCTCCTACAGTCCTGTAGGAGTTCCCACATATGCTGAGCACTTGTTGGCTGCTTTCCTTCACTCTGTGGTCCAACTCATCCAAAACCATCTCAATTGGGTTGAGGTCAGGTGATTGTGGAGTCCAGGTCATCTGATGCTGCACTCCATCACTCTCCTTCTTGGTCAAATAGCCCTTACACAGCCTGGAGGTATGTTGGGTCATTGTCCTGTTGAAAAACAAATAATAGTCCCACTAAGCGCAAACCAGATGTCATATCGCTGATATCGCATATTGCTGCAGAATGCTATGGTAGCCACACTGGTTAAGTGTGCCTTGAATTCTAAATAAATCACAGACTGCGTTACCAGCAAAGCACCCCCACACATCACACCACCACCTCCATGCATGGAACTACATATGCAGAGATCATCTGTTCACCTACTCTGCGTCTCACGAAGACATTGCGGTTGGAACTAAAAATCAAATTTGGACTCATCAGACCAAAGGACAGACTTCCATCGGTCTAATGTCCATTACTTGTGTTTCTTGGCCCAAGCAAGTCTTATCAGTGTCCTTTAGTAGTGGTTCCTTTGTGGCAATTTGACCATGAATTCGCCGACGAGTAGGTAAACCACCACTACTCCCTGTCAGGACGTCCAGGATCCAGTTGCAGAAGGAGGTGTTTAGATGTGCTTTGTGGGCACTATGGCATTGAATGCTGAGCTGTCGTCAATGAACAGCATTCTCACATAGGATGTTCCTTTTGTCCAAGTGGGAAAGGGCAGTGTGGATTGTGATTGCATCATCTGTGGATCTGCTGGGGGTGGTATGCAAATTGGAGTGGGTCTAGGGTTTCCGGCATGATGGTGTTGATGTGAGCCATGACCAGCCTTTCAAAGCACTTCATGGCTACAGACGTGAGTGCTACGGGGCTCTAATAATTTAGGCAAGTTACCTTCCCTTTCTTGGGCACAGGGACTATGGTGGTCTGTTTCAAACATGTAGGTATTATAGACTCGGTCAGGGAGAGGTTGAAAGTGTCAGTGAAGATACTTGCCAGTTGGTCCGTATCTTGGTAATCCGTCTGGCCCAGAGAGTTTGTGAATGTTGACCTTTTTAAAGGTCTTGCTAACATCCGCTACGGAGAGCATGATCACACAGTCGTCCGGAACAGCTGGTGCTCTCGTTAATGTTTCAGTGTTGCTTGCCTCGAAGCGAGCAGATAGGCATTTAGCTTGTGGCTGGGTTTCCCCTTGTAGTCCGTAATATTTTTCAAGCCCTGCCACATCTGACAAGCGCCAGAGCCGGTGTAGTAGGATTCAATCATAGTCCTGTATTGAAGCTTTGCCTGTTCGATGGTTTGTCTGAGGGCATAGCGAGATTTCTTATAAGCATCCGGATTAGTGTCCCGCTCCTTGAAAGCGGCAGCTCTAGCCTTAAGCTTGGTGCGGATGTTGCCTGTAATCCATGGCTTCTGGTTGGGGAATGTATGTACGGTCACTGTGAGGATGACATCGTCGATGCACTTATTGATGAAGCCAGTGACTGAGGTGGTATACTCCTGAATGCTATTGGATGAATCCCGGGACATATTCCAGTCTTTGCTAGCAAAACAGTCCTGTAGCGTAGCATCCTTGTCATCTGACCACTTCGTATTGAGCGAGTCCCTGGTTCTTCCTGCTTTAGTTTTTGCTTGTAAGCAGGAATCAATATGGTCAGATTTGCCAAATGGAGGGAGAGCTTTGTATGCGTCTCTGTATGTCGAGTAAAGGTGGTCTAGAGTTTATTTCCCTCTACTCTAACCGCAGTGTCTTTGTGAGACGCGGAGTAGGTGAATGTATGATCTCCGCATGTGTGCTTCCCACCGTGAAGCATGGAGGAGGTGGTATGATGGTGCTTTGCTGGTGACACTGTCTGTGATTAATTTAGAAAGGGCTATTTGACCAAGAAGGAGAGTGATGGAGTGCTGCATCAGATAACCTGGCCTACACAATCACCCGACCTCAACCCAATAGAAATGGTTTGGGATGAGTTGAACCGTAGAGTGAAGGTAAATTAGCCAACAAGTGCTCACCACACGTGGGAACTCCTTCAAGACTGTTGGAAAAGCATTCCAGGTGAAGATGGTTGAGAGAATGCCAAGAGTGTGCAAAGCTGTCATCAAGGCAAAGGGTGGCTACTTTGAAGAATCTCAAATATAAAATATTTTCTGATTTGTTTAACACTTTTTTGGTTACTACATGATTCCATATGTGTTATTTCATAGTTTTAGTGTCTTCACTATCATGCAAAAATGTTGAAAACAGTAAAAGAAATAAAGAAAAACTCTTAAATGAGTAGGAGTGTCCAAACTTTTGACTGGTACTGTATGTATGTATGTATATAGTATACATACATACATACATACACACATATATATTGATTTGCAACCCCATTTTACCCTCAGAACAGCATTCATTTGTCTGGGGCATGGACTCTAGAAGGTGTTGAAAGCGTTCCACCGTTCCACAGGATGCCGGCCCATGTTGACTCCAATGCATCCCACAGTTGTGTGAAGTTAGCTGGATATCCTTTGGGTGGTGGACCATTCTTGATACACATGGAAAACTGTTGAGCATGAAAAACCCAGCAGCATTGCAGTTCTGGACACACTCAAACCAGTGCGCCTGGCACCTACTACCATACCCATCAAAGGCACTTCAATATTTTGTCTTGCCCATTCACCCTCTGAATGGCACACATACACAATCCATGTCTCAAGGCTTAAAAATTAATATTTAACCTGTCTCACCCCTTTCATCGACACTTAAAGCGGATTTAATAAGTGACATTAGGGGAAATAGCTTTCCCCTGGTTAGTCGGTCATGGAAAGAGCAGGTGTTCCTAATGTTTTGTACATTGTAGATATGTGTTTTGATGTCTCTCTTTTCACCTGTCTGTGAGGTTCCAGAGCTTCTCTCCTCGGCTTCCTCGTCAGCTCTCCCACAGTCCGCACACTTCCCCCTCCGGTCTCGCTCTTTGTCCCTATCCCTGCGTCTGTTCTCCGACAACTGCAGCCGCTTCTTCAGTGACTCGACCTGCTCCCGGCTGCGGGACATCTCCTTCAGGAAGCTATCGTCCACCAGCCTGGTGATCTCGTACATAGCAGCCTTGAATACAGTCTCCATGACTCCGGAGAGCTGAGACTGGAAGGTTATGATGGCTTCAGACATCATAGCAAACTGTCTATGTGTAGCTAGCTACAGTTAAGAGTTCGTAACATTTAGGTACTTTTGTTCAGGTGGGTCAGTGTTACGATCCAACTCAGCAAAAGGCTAGGAAGCTAGCTAGCTACCGTTAGCAGGCTAGCTACTGTTGGATGTTGTATCTTTCAATGACGGTCCTAATAACAATTTTAATACTTTCTAGATATAAGATGTAGCATTTACTATATGAGGATATTCGAACAAAGAAATACCATAGGCATTGAAAGAACGCAAGCTTATGGCAATTAGGTAACTAGCGTTTGATAGTTACAGAGCCAACACTAAAATCACAGATAGAACAATGAGACAGACATTTCACCGGATGTATAAAATGTAAAGCATCCGCTTAGCCTTTCCATTCACTACCAAATATGGTAGTGACAGGAACTCTACTGGCCGTTAGTGGGAGAATATGGAACGACATTTTGCTCGTCGATGAAATTTGAGATTTGATCTCAAAACAATTTTCTGTTCCCCAAACTATTTCATGTTATGAACAGAGTGTACCATGTGCGAAAGTTTTTTAAAAATCACGTTGTTTACAAGGAACTTCAAGGCGAGGAGGGGAAAGTAACGGAAATATGCAGATAAATGCTAGAACGCGCCAATAGGATCTTGCTAGTTCGTGATTGGCTCTAACCACCTCTTTACTTGTTCTGCCCACTATGACAAATTGTTCCCATTGGAAACAACAGGCTGTGTCTATCTCGGTCTAGTTATAACAAATCTTTGCTAAAGTCATTCCCAAAAAAACAATAGCACTTCCGGAAACAAACCTACGGATCTGGTAGTGGGACAATCTACACTACGCTCCTCTCTGGAGAGATGTCTTTATTTGAACAAATCCTTTGCATGTTCTCACGTTGACTGTAAAAAAGGTTGAAAATATAATCCGGCTATTTTTATAAAATGGTGTAAAATATTTACAGGAAATCTACACACCACTCAGTGCGTCACACAAAGCACTGTGTGCCGTGTCCATAGAAGAAGAAGCCATGTTCTGATCAATCTTGCAAGTTATATTCGAAATAATAATCGATTGTACATGTATATGAGTGTTGGTTGAAGATGTCTGCCACCCACATGTCGAACGAAGGGTTTCAAATTCAGTTCGCCTCTGTTATGTAGAGTGTATTGAATACTGCAGTCACCGAGACAATGAAACTTTTCGAAACAACTATTGAGGAACTGCGAGCCGAAAGATCCAGAATAAAAAAAGAGAACAAGGACCTCAAATCGAGGCGTCGATCCCATGAAATAACGAAGAGATGGACCGGTGAAAGTGAACGCCAAAACCACAGACCGAGTCAAAGTGCAACACGTATCGGAAAATGTGACATCGGCGTTCAATGCTGTGAGGTGAAAACGTTATCCACTGTAGCTAACCATCTATCTATGTTCTAATTACTCACCCATGATCACACATCTTGATAACTAGCTAGCTGACCATGTAGAATCACAGCTCATTTTTCCAAAACTACTTCATGTAGCTACGTTTAATTTGTATAGACTACAATATTAGGCAGAACATATCGTTTTGAGAGTTATCTATACTATTATGCATTCATAAATGACTGATAAGAGATCCTTTCATAACCTAGGGATTTATATGTCACCCAAAATGATAGGTATGTTGCAACCATAGAAATAGATGAAATAGAACGTACCTGGAACCTCAAACACTGGCAATTTGACGGGATTCTATTTGTATGGTTGCAACACAGGATGTTGAAATGTTCTGTCACATCAGTTGGTTTCTAAACTTTAACTCAGAGTGTTTTTTGTGCCTTTTATCCTAAGTACAACTCTCTTCTGGTCTGGTATTTTCCGTTCTGACAAAGCAGGCTTTACCTCGGGCTGGGGAGCAGCACCTGCGGGAGGAGGACCAGGGGACTGAGCTGCACTGTGGAGTGTATGACGAGGAGGGCAACCCACAGATGGCCTTTGTTCTGATCAAACAGGAGGTGGACTGGGTAAGACAGGCTTCTAGCCTGAGTCCCCAGCTAGTCTAAGTCCCAGATCTGTTTGTGCTGTCTTGTCAATTCATCCACCTCTCTATACTCAACCTGTTGTTGGTGAACCCAGAAAAAAAGAGAAACATTCACACTGCGCTTGCTAGTATCACTTGTTCATTTAAGCTTATGTACATCGGCCTCACAGTCTTTGTCAGAGTTTTTAATGGCCCTAAGCTTTTGTTGTTGATTGTGCCATTGCCCCCCCCACCCACCACCATCAGGAGGCAGACTATTCTGATGACTACTCCCCTGGGTACATACTGCTGAAGAAGAAGGGGGCAGGCCCCGACTCTGGTCCGCAGACAACCTCTCAGAGAGTTACCAGGCAGGGGTAGGAACTAGGGAGACCTGCTTCTGAATCACACATCTTATTACAATGTATTAAACAGTATTGGAATGAGAACCAGGCTCTAATAATATCTATAATTATCTCTCCACTGTTATTCTCTCTGTCTTTTGTTCTTTCTCTGTCTCTCTCTGCGTCTCTCGCTTTCCACTATCCCCGCCACCTTTCTCCATCCTGTCCCTCTGTAGCCCTGGTCCCACCTGGAGCCGTCAGGGCCCTGATCAACCGTTACACCCAGGAAAGGCCTCCCACCACCCAGTCTACCTCAGGAGCCGCAGCGGCCGTCTTCCAGGGAGATCCAGACACCCAGGAGGCCCCCCAGGCACTCAGCCCATCCCAGCTCAGGACCAGAGAGTTTACCAGTGATAGTGCAGGCCAGGCCCCTGGAGCAGAACAGCAGTCACTGGTAATAGCAGCAGCAGAGTCTCCATCAACATTACACCAGACAGCATCTCCACAATCAGCAGCCACTATCCAGTCTACATCACCTGTCCTGTCTGCTGTATTGGTCCAGTCCACGGTAACTACTTTGTCAAAGAAACTGTCCAGTCGACCGTAACGGTGAAGTCGACAGCAGCAGCGTCAGAGCGCCTGCCACCTGTCCTCTCCGGGTTACCCAGAACCCCTCTATCAGATACACAGCCCCGTACCCCCTCGTCCACCCCAATCATCACCATCGCAGTCCTTCACAGACGTTCTACCTGTAGCTCGTCCAATAGCAGTGCCCTCAACACAACCAGCTAGGCCTACAGCTGTACCTGATGGACCACCGGCCGCACCACCAACACAACCAGCTAGGCCTACAGGACCACCGGCCGCACCACCAACACAACCGCAACCGCCTACAGTTTTGGAGCAGTTGGGTGTTGCCACAGCAACACCATCGGTCCAGTTTTAATTTTATTCTAGGGTTTAACTTATTCAGTGCTGTTGAACGTTTAAACCAGACATTTTTTTTATTTTTTTTATTTCACCTTTATTTAACCAGGTAGGCTAGTTGAGAACAAGTTCTCATTTACAACTGCGACCTGGCCAAGATAAAGCGTAGCAATTCGACACATGGAATAAACAAAACATAGTCAATAATACAGTAGAACAAAAGAAAACAAAAAGTCTATATACAGTGAGTGCAAATGAGGTAAGTTAAGGAAATAAATAGGCCATGGTGGCGAAGTAATTACAATATAGCAATTAAACACTAGAATGGTAGATCGGCAGAAGATGAATGTGCAAGTAGAGATACTGGGGTGCAAAGGAGCAAAATAAATAAATACCAGTATGGGGATGAGGTAGGACATGACTTGTTTTAATAATTTTTCAGAGCTATTAGATATGCTTGGGAGGGTGCACTGTCTCAGCGTCCAGGCACATGTTGGGCCCAACACTATCAGTCATTTGAAAGTTTAAACCGTCTAGGATAGGCACCCTATGACATTGCAATATCAGATTTGCTACTTACACTGAAAATAAATCTGTCTCATCTCTCTGGGTCAGTTAGCAAGAACCAATTAAAGTTCATATTTTGGTTTGGCTATTGTGCTTCTATGTTGGAAATGTATTATTTCTCATATCAACTAATGGCAGTTGGACATCTACAGTGTTTTCAGAAAGTATTCATACCCCTTGACTTATTCCACATTTTGTTGTGTTAAAGCCTAAATATCTCATTTACATAAGTATTCACACCCCTGAGTCAATACATTATTATAATCACCTTTGGCAATGATTACAAATGTGAGTCTTTCTGGGTAAGTCTCTAAGAGCTTTGCACAGCTGGATTGTACAATATTTGCACATTTATTATTTTCAAAATTCTTCAAGCTCTGTCAAGCTGATTGTTGATCATTGCTAGACAGCCGTTTTCAAGTCTTGCCATATATTTTCATGTAGATTTAAGAACATTCAATGTCGTCTTGGTAAGCAACTCCAGTGTGTTTTAGGTTATTGTCCTGCTGAAAGCAGAATTTGTCTCCCAGTGTCTATTGGAAAGCAGAAAACTAGGTTTTTCTCTAGGATTTTGCCTGTGTTTAGCTCTATTCCATTTATTTTTATCCTAAAAAACTCCCAAGTCCTTGCCGATGACGAGCATACCCATAACGTGATGAAGCTACCACCATGCTTGAAAATATGAAGAGTGGTACTCAGTGATGAGTTGTTTCGGGATTTGCCCCAAACATAGGGCTTTGTATTCAGGATAAATACAGTTTTGTAATATTTTTTTCTTTACAGGTTTCCTTTTCACTCTGTCATTTAGGTTAGTATTGTGGAGTAACTACAACGTTGTTGATCCATCCTCAGTTTTCTCCTTTCACAGCCATTAAACTATGTAACTGTTTTAAAGTCACCATTGGCCTGAGCTGTTTCCTTCCTCTCCAGCAACTGAGTTAAGAAGGATGCCTGTATCTTATCAGGGTCACCAGGGTCTAGCCCACGCATGTTATTCTTGTTCATATATGGTGACAAATAAGATACAAAAAAATCATGCCAAACAGAAAGTATTCAAACATTGAAAAACCCAGGTTGTATTATAAGAAAGCTCAAGAAATGGTGTTTTAACCCAAATTTGATGTCGTGTTCACGTGCTAGTCGGAACTAGGAAATTCTTAAATGTTCTAACTGGTTGCAGTTAATCACAGGCTGTGATCAACGATTTAGCAAGTCTCAAATGTCGGAGTTTCCTAGTTCTGACTGGCATGTGAATGTGGCATAACCCCTTTTTTTGGCACTAGTGTACTTCCACATTCAGTTTTGAAACTGGTACCAGGTTACCTTCTGATAAGGCTTATGGGTGTTTGTTTGTAGAGCAAAACAACAGAAATGTCTGAGAGTCTCACCGTTTGATGGTGGATCATATTAGTTTGTAGCAGTGGAGGCTCCTCAGTGAATTAAATACATTTTAAATTGTAAAACAATAAAAAAATATGTATTTTTTAGATAAAACAATACTAAATATAATCACGTCACCAAATAATTGATTAACACACACTATTTTGCAAATAAGGTCAACAGTAGCCTCGAGCAGTCTGTAGGGTCGCACATGATGTAGCCAGAGGACAGCTTGTTTCCGTCCTCTGGGTACATTGACTTCAATACAAAACCTAGGAGGCTCATGGTTCTCACCCCCTACCATAGACTTACACAGTAATTATGACAACTTCCGGAGGACCTATCACTGCTCTTGCAGCATGTTGTCCACCCAATTAAAGGATCAGAGAATAAATCTAGTACTGAAAGCATAAGCTACAGCTAGCTAGCACTGCAGTGCATAAAATGTTGTGTATAGAAGACGGTAGTTGAACAGTTTTGAACAAATTCATTTATTCCAAAATGAAGGAGAAGCAAGAGAAATAGAGAGTATTTTTTTTTCAGTTTCACTTAGCTTGCAAATGCAGCAAGCTAGATTAGCCTACTGAATGGCAGATGCTATGTTAACTAGCTGGCAATGACTTTAACACAACACTGGAACTCTTCCAAGTTAAGGTAAGATTTCGGTGTTACTAATGTATTTCCACCGAGGCCCGCCGGTATAATTGCTTACTGACTGTACATTGTAACATTACTGCATGATTCTAGCGATTTTACTAAGTGTTAGTTATATTAAGTATAATTGCAAGCATTTCATAAGTGTCAACGGCTTTTATTGAGAATTACATGAAGTTGATGCAAAGAGTCAATATTTGCAGTGTTGACCCTTCTTTTTCAAGACCTCTGCAATCCATGCTGGCATGCTGTCAATTAACTTCTGGGCAACATCCTGACTGGTGGCAGCCCATTGTTGCATAATCAATGCTTGGAGTTTGTCAGAATATGTGGGTTTTTGTTTGTCCACCTGCCTCTTGAGGATTGACCACAAGTTCTCAATGGGATTAAGGTCTGGGGAGTTTCCTGGCCATGGACTCAAAATATCGATGTTTTGTTCCCCGAGCCACTTAGTTATCACTTTTGCCTTATGGCAAGGTGCTCCATTATCCTGGAAAAGGCATTGTTCGTCACCAAACTGTTCCTGGATGGTTAGGAGAAGTTGCTCTCGGACGATGTGTTGGTACCATTCTTTATTCATAGCTGTGTTCTTAGGCAAAATTGTGAGTGAGCCCACTCATGAATGGTCTCAGGTTGCTTTACTGTTGGCATGACACAGGTCTAATGGTAGGGCTCACCTTGTCTTCTCCGGACAAGCTTTATTCCAGATGGCCCAAACAATCGGAAAGGGGATTCATCAGAGAAAATGACTTAACCCCAGTCCTCAGCAGTCCAATCCCTGTACCTTTTGCAGAATGTCAGTCTATTCCTGATATTTTTCCTGGAGAGAAGTGGCTTCTTTGCTGCCCTTTTTGACACCAGGCCATCCTCCAAAGGTCATTCGGCTCACTGTGTGTGCAGATGCACTCTCACCTGCCTGCTGCAATTCCTGATAAAGCTCTGTACTGTTGGTGCCCCGATCCCGCAGCTGAATCAACTTTAGGAGATGGTCCCAGCGCTTGCTGGACTTTCTTGGGTGCCCTGAAGCCTTCTTCACAACAATTGAACCGCTATTCTTGAAGTTATTGGTGATCCGATAAATGGTTGATTCAGGTGCAATCTTACTGGCAGCAATATCCTTGCCTGTCAAGCCCTTTTTGTGCAAAGCAATAATGACGGCACCTGTTTCCTTGCAGGTAAACATGGTTGACAGAGGAAGAACAATGATTCCAAGCACCACCCCCCTTTTGAAGCTTCCAGTCTGTTATTCAAACTCAATCAGCATGACAGAGTGATCTCCAGCCTTGTCCTCGTCAACACTCACACCTGTGTTAACGAGAGAATCACTGGCATGATGTTAGCTGGTTCTTTTGTGGCAGGGCTGAAATGCAGTGGAAATGTTTTTTGGGATTCAGTTCATTTGCATGGCAAATAGGGACTTTGCAATTAATTGTCATTCATCTGATCACTCTTCATAACATTCTGGAGTATTTGCAAATTGCCGTCATACAAACTGAGGCAGCAGACTTTGTGAAAATTAATATTTGTGTCATTCTCAACTTTTGGCCACGACCGTAGTAGCCTAAACCTATCGCTGTTACATGAACTGGGTGAATGAAATATGAATGACAGTTATCAAATATGTTGTAATAGAAATAAGGCCATCCTCGTCTTAAACAGCATTGACCGCCACTGGTTTGTAGCCCAAACTGTTTGGACGCTACAAATGTTTTCGTGAGAAGACCGATTTTTGGGATGTTTGCTGGTCTGAAAAACACCCCTGTAGGTGTTACCTTCCACCACACATGAGGACATCGGCAGATTGAGAAGCAGACCATGCAAAAAACACATATCTTTAGTTTAAACAGATGGATTTTGATGGGGATTTCTTTATTATGCCAATTATGCTGCTGCTCCCTAGGGGTGGGAGGTGTGCAGTCAAAGCATCATTTACCCTAAACTGTGTCCTAAACTGTGTCCTGAGCACTAAACTACTAGCCTAGTCAAGCAGACTGACCACTATTTAGTTTCACTGATATGTGAAATCAGAATTCACATTGCTACTAAACTACCTCAGGTTATTTGTTTTGTTATAATACAGAGTCAGTCGGAAAGCAGAGATGTTTTATTCATGACAGATGTAAACTAAAGACTTACATTATGCTACAAAAATGAAAACATCTTACAGTGCAATAACATGTTGAGAAAGTGCCTAGAGAGAGAGAGACTGTTGGCAGTTTGTTACAAAAGGGACATTCATTTTCACTGTGGCTTTGGCCATGTTTCAGGCTGACTACCAGAGTTCACACGTGGATAGGTGTTCAACATATCAGCTTCACACATCACATAGCAATCTGATGCATCATTTAGCATTAAGAGGCAGTGTCGGGAAGGCAGAGTTCACACGTGGATAGGTGTTCAACATATCAGCTTCACACATCACATAGCAATCTGATGCATCATTTCACCGACAATGATGTATCACGCAAAGCATTTGCTGATGCAATGCAATGTCTGCAATATGGTCGGCCTGGAACGTAACCGTTAACATTAAGAGGCAGTGTCGGGAAGGCAGTCAACACATGAGCCTTACCCTATTACCATAACCAAGTGGGAAGGTGGCATTTACCACATAAGACAGAGGAAAATCCACTTGAACGCCCCTCCAACTAGTAATTACTAGTCTATCACCCATGAGCTACAACTTCTCCCAAATGCTGACCTCTGATGTCACCTGCTAAGGAAATTAACTCGATAACAGCATTTTCAGCAGTTAAATGCAACGGAACCTTATTAAAAGCAATCTATGTATCTATCTATCTAATCTAATATGGCTTTTGAAATCTATAATTAGTTGGCAAGCATGATGGCTGTACTTTGTGTTTATGGTTGTCGCAGCTGGTTGGCCATTAGCCAAATCAGTGTTTCCCAACAAGTTCTAAGCATGTGAATGCACTTCACAACGTTTACATGACAGATTCCCACTTGGTTATGAATGCAGCATTAGATCAAATAAGTAGGTCTCTGAGGGACGTAGTGAAGAAGGCAGAGACCAGCAGACACACCAACAGTGG
Organism: Oncorhynchus nerka; assembly: GCF_034236695.1. Taxonomy (NCBI): domain Eukaryota; kingdom Metazoa; phylum Chordata; class Actinopteri; order Salmoniformes; family Salmonidae; genus Oncorhynchus; species Oncorhynchus nerka. The sequence continues at coordinate 18,455,422 of NC_088413.1, read as the reverse complement.
GAGGGACAGAGCGATGGAGGGCGGTCCCGCGTTGCGGACGATGGAAAACCGACAGGTGCCGACATTCATGGCTTTGTCCACCGCCACCAGCTCCACGGTCAGAGAGCAGCACGAAGCGTTGAACGCTGCTGCAACAACCATCTGCTTCAGGTCCGTGTGGGTGAGGCTGCCTACGCCCTGGCGGTGTGTGAGGCTGGTGATGCCTGTGCCATTGACGCCGTCTGTCAGGTTGGCAGAGAGCTGCCAGAAGGCGGAGCTGCAGGCTGCTGGGTCAGCTGGGCAGTCGACCACCGAGACGCTGACCACCTCACACTGGGGAGGGGTGAAATCTGTCACCTTGGTGGGGGGAGATTAAAGTGATGAGGAGAAAGAGAGACTTGGGTTCTATCAGTCTAATTTTGGCCCAGAGATTTGGTAGCACTTTCTCTGACCACCAGAGTACTTGTGCGGCTGAGCTTCAACACTCTTAAAGAGGAGCTGAACTCAAAAAAATACTTACTTGGTTGAAAATGGCCTACAAGGCATCGCTATTAGTCAAATACATGTTTTATTAAACAATATATATTATTACATATTATAGGTAAGTCAGTTAAAAACAAATTCTTATTTACAATGACGCCTTGTCCAGATATCTTTTGTTGCCAATTTGCATAGAAAATAGATGCCTGCTACAGTGAGTTTCCACTGAAGGTCTTGTCAATAAAAAAAGATGGACGGAATGACGTCACACCTACAACAACTTTTTAGCTAAAAACCTAGTGTTGGTTAAAATAATAAAGTAGTTGAGTTGATCCATTTAGGGAAATTGATGAATGAACTGCAGACAGCCTGTTTGCCCTCCCACCTATCTGGTTCATGTCTCAGGGAGCCTGCAAACGCCTGCATGGACAGAATGCAAGAATTGACTCATATCTGGCATATTCTAATCATTCTAATGTGCCAACGTGTCGCCACAGTCAGCGCCATGATGAAACTTGCACTCTAGTAGATCTGAAATAATTGGATGTTGAAACTTGTATCCAGCCAATCAGAAAAGCAAGGCGAAGCAATTCAGGCATTCTGGAAAGTCAGGACAAGTATCCTGCAAAGAAACATTATTTTTGATAGTTGAAATATAGATTTAGCAAGCTGTTAGAATCACATGCCCTGCATACCTTCACAATTATTATTCATCATTTATGTTTTTGTCGAATTAACCTGGATCAATAGAACTCGCCTATTGACTACAAAGTGTAAATAGGATAATTTTGGTCATAGAGTCAGTTTTGATCAAAACAGAGATGAGTAATTGAGGTCATGGCTTTTTACCTGAGGGTTGGGTTTTGATTTCAAATCTCTAGCCTACACGGGACCACTGCCAGGCACAGTCTAATCACAGTTGACACTAATTATACAGAGTACAGGTGCCAGTTTTGCTGCAGCACAATTATTTCACAGCCGATCTAACCATTAGCATGCAGAGCTTTGGAATTCTTCATACAACAATATATTGTCACAAATGTTAATGTTGAAAGAATTTGTTTTTTAAATTAATTTAAAAAAAATAAAAGGCTTGTAATTTTCTGCAACTCACACATCTTCACATTCGTGAGCTACGGTTAGCATCAAACAACTTTCATCAGAGATATGGATATATGATGATGCTTATGTCTCCGCCCTAACAATAAGATTCTTTGTCCACGAAACAGAACGGCGGGCTGTCAAGCACCTGCCTTTTACAGGTTCTGATTCCTTCATTTATGTTTCGAGGTTGGACTTTAGCACACTAGCACGGTTAGCAGTGTGCTTAAGGTTAAGATATATTTTTTTAAGAAGATAAATTGTAGAAATAGGCGGAGTTGATTACTTTGTGGCTGTGGTAACTTGTGACGACCAGGCACAAAGTGTTTTTTCTCAAAGTTGCAGAGATGTCACATGTCCTACTTATAACAGTACACTCATAAACTAATCACTGCAAAACTTAGAGTAGATCAAATAAGCCACATGTAGCAAATAAGCCATTACATTTTCTGTTAATCAAATTCAACACTTATTGACCTCCATACAAAAACTCCTCATTTGGTGAGTGAACAAAACAAAAACCGCCACCTGCCAGAGTAAACAGATTTTGGGACCAGTTATCCCTCTCTTCACCTCTTTCTCTTTGATTACGCTCAGCGCATGGGATTCTTGACCAAACACGTCACGCGGTTGCTAAGCAATTCGTCACCCAATGTACTGTGGCCTGTTTGGGACTGTGACTCGAGGGACAAACAACAATTGCTGTCAGGATACGATATAGCGAACATAACACACCCACATTGAACCACACCCCCAGGTGGCTCCTTAATTGGGGAGGACGGCTCATAGTAATGGCTGGAACGGTATCAAACACGTGGTTTCTATGGTTTCCATGTGTTTGATAACATTCCATTCACTCAGTTTCAGCCACTGTTATGAGCCGTCCTCCCATCACCAGCCTCCTGTGATGCCAGGTTACCTTGGTGGTGTATAGACAGGTGCCGACATTCATGGCTTTGTCCACCGCCTCCAGCTCCACTGTCAGAGAGCAGCACGAAGCGTTGAACGTTGCTGCAACAACCGTCTGCTTCAGGTCCGTGTGGGTGAGGCTGCCTACGCCCTGGAGGTGTGTGAGGCTGGTGATGCCTGTGCCATTGACGCCGTCTGTCAGGTTGGCAGAGAGCTGCCAGAAGGCAGAGTTGCAGAATGCTGGGTCAGCTGGGCAGTCGACCGATGAGACACTGACCACCTCACACTGGGGAGGGGTGACATCTGTCACCTGCAATGGGGGGGAGAGATTAAGTGATGAGGAGAAAGAGAGACTTGGGTTCTATAAGTCTAATTCTGGCCCAGAGATTTGGTAGTACTTTCTCTGACCACCAGAGTACTTGTGCGGCTGAGCTTCCAAAAAACGACTTACTTAGTTGAAAATGGCCTACAAGGCATCGCTATTAGTCAAATATGTTTTATTAAACAATATATACATATTATTTAACTAGGTAAGTCAGTTAAGAACAAATTCTTATTTACAATGACGCCTTGTCCAGATATCTTTTGTTGGCAATTTGCATAGAAAATAGATGCCTGCTACAGTGCGTTTCCACTGAAGGTCTTGTCAATAAAAAAAGCTGGACGGAATGACGTCACACCTACAACAACTTTTTAGCTAAAAACCTAGTGTTGGTTAAAATAATAAAGTAGTTGAAGAGTTGATCCATTTAGGGAAATTGATGAATGAACTGCAGACAGCCTGTTTGCCCTCCCACCTATCTGGTTCATGTCTCAGGGAGCCTGCAAACGCCTGCATGGACAGAATGCAAGAATTGACTCATATCTGGCATATTCTAATCATTTTAATGTGCCAACGTGTCGCCACAGTCAGCGCCATGATGAAACTTGCACTCTAGTAAATCTGAAATAATTGGATGTTGAAACTTGTATCCAGCCAATCAGAAAAGCAAGGCGAAGCAATTCAGGCATTCTGGAAAGTCAGGACAAGTATCCTGCAAAGACACATTATTTTTGATAGTTGAAATATAGATTTAGCAAGCTGTTGGCATTTAGAATCACATGCCCTGCAAACCTTCACAATTATTATTCATCATTTATGTTTTGGTTGAATTAACCTGGATCAATAGAACTTGCCTATTGACTACAAAGTGTAAATAGGATAATTTTGCTTAAGGTTAAGATACAACGGCGGGCTGTCAAGCACCTGCCTTTTACAGGTTTTGGTTCCTCCATTTATGTTCCGAGGTTAGACTTTAGCACACTAGCACGGTTAGCAGTGTGCTTAAGGTGAAGATATATTTTTTTAAGAAGATAAATTGTAGAAATAGGCGGAGTTTATGACTTTGTGGCTGTGGTAACTTGTGACGACCAGGCACAACTCCTCCCCTCACCAGCCTCCTGTGATGCCAGGTTACCTTGATGGTGTATAGACAGGTGCCGACATTCATGGCTTTGTCCACCGCCACCAGCTCCACTGGTCAGAGAGCAGCACGAAGCGTTGAATGCTGCTGCAACAACCGTCTGCTTCAGGTCCGTGTGGGTGAGGCTGCCTGCTCCCTGGCGGTGTTTGAGGCTGGTGATGCCCGTGCCATTGACGCCGTCGGTCAGGTTGGCAGAGAGCTGCCAGAAGGCGGAGCTGCAGGCTGCTGGGTCAGCTGGGCAGTCGACCGATGAGACGCTGACTACCTCACACTGGGGAGGGGTGAAATCTGTCACCTACAGAAAAGAGAGAGAGAGAGAGTGAGTAATCATGGTGAAGAGGGAGAAGAGATGAGGAAAGGAGGCTATTTAGAAGTGGACGGGCCCATACGGTGGAGACGGGCCCATACGGTGGAGACGGGCCCATACGGTGGAGACGGGCCCATACGGTGGAGACGGGCCCATACGGTGGAGATGGGCCCATACGGGGGAGACGGGCCCATACGGTGGAGATGGGCCCATACGGGGGAGACGGGCCCATACGGTGGAGATGGGCCCATACGGTGGAGACGGGCCCATAGAGTGGAGATGGCCCATAGAGTGGAGATGGCCCATAGAGTGGAGATGTCCCATACAGTGGAGATGTCCCATATAGTGGAGACGGACCTTATAGGCCTGTCAGCTCTCTAGTGTATCTTTATATATCCACATTCTAGCATATCTAATAAATCTATTTGTATATACACTGAGTGCACAAAACATTAAGAACACCTTCCTAATATTACGCCCCCCCGCCCCTTTGCCCTGAGAACAGCCTTATTTCGTTGGGGCATGTACTCTACAAGGTGTTGAAAGCGTTCCACAGGGATGCTGGCCCATGTTGACTCCAATGCTTCCCACAGTTGTGTCAAGTTGGCTGGATGTCCTTTGGGTGGTGGACCATTCTTGATACACATGGGAAACTGTTGAGCGTAAAAAACCCAGCAGCATTGCAGTTTTTGACACAAACCAATGCGCCTGGCACCTACTACCATAACCCACTCATAGGCACTTCAATATTTTGTCTCCACCCTCTGAACGACACACATACACAATCCATGTCTCAATTGTCTCAAGGCTTATGAGTCCTTCTAACCCGTCTCCTCCCCTTCATCTACACTGATTGAAGTCGATTTAACAAGTGACATCAATAAGGGATCATAGCTTTCACCTTGATTCATCTGCTCAGTCTATATCATGGAAATACCAGGTGTTCTTAATGTTTTTTTACACTCAGTGTAGATATATCTACATATCTGAGGTTACCTTGGTGACGACAGAGAGGCGCAGGACGGCGTAGTTGGAGTCGGACGCCCCGGGGGCCACAGCCTCGATGGTCAGGGTGACGTCTGTTCCTGAGGGGGTGTTGGCGGGCACCGTGATGGTCAGTTCACCGGTGGCGTTTCCTCCGGTGGTCACAGCGATGCTGATAAGTTAGCAGCAGCAATGGGTTAGCATTAAGTGTCAATGCAAGTGATGCCAAGAGAGGACAATCATTAATAATGTTGAGTCATTTTGCTAGCAGAGAAGGAGCTCATTTTAACCAGATAACCTGGACCAGTCTCAGGATATTCCAGCCCTGATCCCTACCTGCCAGGGACGTTCATTTTGAAGTCTCGGTCATTTCTGGCACTGATTTTGTAGCTGCCTCCAGTGGCGTCGGTCATGACGGTGAAAGGAAGGGTGAAGGGTTTACCAGGCTCCATGCTTCTGTCCACCACGGCCTGAGAAAACAAGAAGAACAAGAAAGAGGAATTGTTGAGGAGTTGTTGTGAGGTCCACTTTTTGTTTGTTGGCTCATTTACAGAGACACTTTTCTGTGCTTAGAAAGTCCATGTTGTAATTTGTAAGTATGCCCACAGTACTACATGTTTAGGGAGTAATAGTCAGTCACGTTTTTCTTTCTGATATGGTCTATAATTGTCTATGACCATGGTTTTTGTCTGACACTATCCCAACATGCAGTATAGACTCCTTCACCATTTACAAATGAAAGTCGTTTTTCAATGTAAACTTACCTTGATGGTAACCTTGGAGACGGACATCTGAGTGGTGGACTGTCTCTGGAACACGGTGGAGGAGACCACATCTGTCCCGTTCAGCAGCACCACAAACTCCCCCGCAGGGACCTTGGTTACCGTAACTAGGAACTCCCCGTTGCCCATGTCTTCCAGGGCCCCACTTACGACCTCTGACCCTGACACTGTCACCAAGGCAACGTTGGCCACCTTGACAGAGGCTGGGCCCTTTCTGCCCAACACTGATACCAACAGCATGGCAGGCATACCTGGGAAAAGGAGAGAAGAGAGGAGGAACGGAGGGAAAGAGAGGGAGAGAGAGAGAGGAGGACGAGTGTAGGGGTAGGGAGAGAAAAGGAGGGAGAGAGAGAGAGGAGGACGAGTGTAGGGGTAGGGAGAGAAAAAGAGGGAGAGAGAGAGAGGAGGACAAGTGTAGGGGTAGGGAGAGAAAAAGGGAGATTGAGAAGGGGACGAGTGTAGGGGTAGGGAGAGAAAAAGAGGGAGAGAGAGAGAGGAGGACGAGTGTAGGGGTAGGGAGAGAAAAAGAGGGAGAGAGAGAGAGGAGGACGAGTGTAGGGGTAGGGAGAGAAAAAGAGGGAGAGAGAGAGAGGAGGACGAGTGTAGGGGTAGGGAGAGAAAAAGAGGGAGAGAGAGAGAGGAGGACGAGTGTAGGGGTAGGGAGAGAAAAAGAGGGAGAGAGAGAGAGGAGGACGAGTGTAGGGGTAGGGAGAGAAAAAGAGGGAGAGAGAGAGAGAAGGAAAATTATCTTGAAGGTTGTGGCTATGTAACTGTTGACATCGATTATTACAAATTACAATTAATGGCTTTTTATGACTTTGATTAAGTCGGCTTTATAAATGAACATAATGCATTGTTTTGACCAACACAACATCAAAGAGGGCCAGCCTACTTTCTGATAGAGAATGCAGCGATGCAAAACCTCTCGCCAGTGAGAAAAACGATGTGCGCAATGATCATAATGATCGCAATGATCAAGCCTCTAACGGCTTTACAGAAGTGGCAGCTGCATTCATGTAGATGATGTCGCCATGATGTCGCCTTAGTAAAATTGTGATTGACAGATTACCTGCTTGATATGGTAATGATGATGATTAAGATGATGTTGTAGTGTTTTACCTGCTTTTGGACGGCCAGAGATGAGGGCGTATCCTGGGTGAGGTCCCTCGAAAGTCTCCACAAAGTCATAAATGAAGGCAATGGTACTCTGACCTGGACACACACACACACACACACACACACACACACACACACACACACACACACACACACACACACACACACACACACACACACAGTCAGGGCTGTATTCTCTCCCTTCTCTTATGGCTCTAACAGACCTGGGGTGAAATACTTTTTGACATATTTGTACATGATTTAAAATAGTTACGGTTAGGGTTAGGTAATGAGTTAGCTAAAAGGGTTAAGGTAAGGGGAAGCGTTAGCTAACATGCTAAGTAGTTGCAAAGTTGCTAATTAGCTCAAATTGTTCTGGTGAGTTATGAACAAGCAACCTTTGGGATGCGAGACGATTGCGTAATACACCCACCCATCCACCACGACCAAACATTTTTTCATGTATAATTCAATGTATCACAAATCCAGTGGGTCAGAAGTTGACATACACTATACATACAGCTTGGAAAATTCCAGAAAAATATGTCATGGCTTTAGAAGCTTCTTATAGGCTAACTGACATCATTTGAGTCATTTGGAGTTGTACCTGTGGATGTATTTCAAAGCCTACCTTCAAACTCAGCACCTCTTTGCTTGACATTATGGGAAAATCAAAAGAAATCAGCCAAGACCTCAGAAGACAATTCTAGACATCCACAAGTCTGGTTCATTATTGGGAGCAATTTCCAAACGCCTGAAGGTACCAAGTTAATCTGTACAAACAATAGTACGCAAGTCAAACACCATGGGACCACGTAGCCATCATACCGCTCAGGAGGGAGGCACGTTCTGTCATCTAGAGATAAACGTACTTTGGTGCGAAAAGTGCAAATCAATCCCAGAACAATAGTAAAGGACCTTGTGAAGATGCTGGAGGAAACAGGTACAAAAGTACCTATATCCACAGTAAAACGAGTCCTATATCGATATAACCTGAAAGGCCGCTCAGCAAGGAAGAAGCCACTGCTCAAAAACCGCCATAAAAAAGCCAGACTATGGTCTTGGGCTTGTAGTAGATTGTTTCACAGGTGGCAGACAATGTGAGAAGGCTTGTGAACTATATTTCCATTGTATCTGAGAGGAGGAGGAGGGACATTTATGACGAAATGAGCGGTATATAAACCTTTGTACATGGTATTATGACCAGAGCTCCCAAAAAATAAACATTCCTAGCTGGGCCTCCGTCGGATTCATTACAACCAGTTTCCTACAAATTCTGGGTATCAGGCTGAGTAATCAATTCAAATTGGGTTTATGAACACTGAGAACTTAATTCTCTTGACATTACCTCAATTACCTCGACGAACCTTTACCCCTGAAAATTGACTCAGAACTTGGTTTTTTTCTTGCTTTTTCTTACTTACTTTTTAAAACTCTGAATTGTTGGTAAGGGCTCATGAGTAAGCATTTCACGGTAAGGTCTACCTACACCTGTTGTCAACTCAGAAAAAATAGAAACGTCCTCCCTGTTAGCTGCGTTTATTTTCAGCAAACTTAATGTGTAAATATGAAGATGTCAAGATTCAACAACTGAGACATAAACTGAACAAGTTCCACAGACATGTGACGAACAGAAATGGAATAATGTGTCCCTGAACAAAGCGGGGGTCAAAATCAAAAGTAACTGTCAGGATTTGGTGTGGCCACCAGCTGCATGAAGTACTGCAGTACATCTCCTCCTCATGGACTGCACCAGATTTGCCAGTTCTTGCTGTGAGATGTTACCCCACTCTTCCATCAAGGCACCTGCAAGTTCCCAGACATTTCTGGAGGGAATGGACGTAGGACTCACCCTCTGATCCAACAGGTCCCAGACTTCCCAATAGAATTGAGACCTGGCTCTTCGCTGGCCATGGCAGAACACTGACATTCCTGTCTTGCAGAAAATCATGCAAAGAACGACTAGTATGGCTGGTGAAATTATCATGCTGGATGGTCATGTCAGCATGAGCCTGCAGGAAGGGTACAACATGAGGGAGGAGAATATCTTCCCTGTAACGCACAGCGTTGAGATTGCCTGCAATGACAACAAGCTCAGTCCGATGATGCTGTGACACACCTCCCCAGACCAACTCCAAATCGATCCCGCTCCAGAGTACAGGCCTCGGTGTACTGCTCATTCCTTTGACGATAGACGTGAATCCGACCTTCATCCCTGAGACAAAACTGCGACTCATCAGTGAAGAGCACTTTTGCCAGTCCGCAGTCTGGTCCAGCGACGATGGGTTTGTGCCCATAGGCAACGTTGCTGACGGTGATGTGATGTCTGGACCTGCCTTACAACATACCTACAAGCCCCCAGTCTAGCCTCTCTCAGCCTATTGCGGATAGTCTGAGCACTGATATGGGGATTGTGAGTTCCTGGTGTAACTCGGGCAGATGTTGTTGCCATCCTGTATCTGTCCCGCAGGTGTGATGTACGGATGTACCGATCCTGTGCAGGTGTTGTTACACGTGGTCTGCCACTCCGAAGACAATCAGCTGTTCGTCCTGTCTCCCTGTAGCACTGTCTTAGGCGTCTCACATTACGGACATTGCAATGTATTGCCCTGGCCACATCTGCAGTCCTAAGGCACGTTCGCACAGATGAGCAGGGACCCTGGGCATCTTTCTTCTGAGTCAGTTGAAAGGCCTCTGTAGTGTCCTAAGTTTTCATAACTGTGACCTTAATTGCCTACCGTCTGTAAGCTGTTAGTGTCTTAACGACCATTCCACAGGTGCATGTTCATTAATTGTTTATAGTTCATTGAACAAGCATGGGAAACAGTGTTTAAACCCTTTACAGTGAAGATCTGTGAAGTTATTTGGATTTTTACGAATTATCTTTGAAAGACAGGGTCCTGAAAAATTGACATTTCTTTTTTTTGAGTTTATTTGGTGCATGTGACACATTTGAATGGATTATTTAAACCCAGGTCTGGGCTCTGTGTGTATCCTGGCTGCCATCTAGTGTTGAGCGTGAGCATAACACACATATTTAATAGAACAGACGTATCTCTATGGTAACTCACCAGTGACCTTCAGTGTGTAGGGCTGGTTGGAGTTCATGCTGATTTCCCATAATCCTGTCTGTTTGTTGGAGGCCAGACGGACCCGGAAGAGGTTTCCCACCGTCTGGACAGTCCCCAGTTCCCCGTTGGCCTCATTCTGTTTCTGGGTCACACCTGTAGGGGCAAGGAGGGTGACAGTCAAATAGGATGACAGTCAAACATACTGTCAATGGGATATACCTGGTTCATGATACCTTGTTAAAATGTGCTTTGTGCTTTAAAAACATTAAGATAGATACATACGTAAACACGCAAAACAGGTCAACTGTAACCCTTAAGGAGGGAAAACTAACCTTAGATCAGTGTCTAGGGGAAATGTCATCCTATTCAGTTAGGTGGACCTTTACCTGAAAACTGATATTAGATCAGTGTGTAGGTGTTGGAGGTTCCCACCTGCAGGGTTCTTCAGGGTGAAGGTGAGGGACTTTCCAGTGATGTAGATGGTGATGTTGTTCAGAGACTCGTCCAGCAGGAAGGAGAATGTCTCAGCTCTGCCTGGGTTCCTCGCTCGCTGTAGGACTGTCACCTGAGGAGGAGGAGGAGGACAGAATGAGAGAGGAGGATAGAAATGGTATGTTGTTGTTTTATTGTAACGTGGAGGATTTAATTTTCATAGATATAACAATTATGTCTAGGCATTTCTAAAATTCTCACCAGAGCGGAGGTGGAGGAGTCGATGATGACGTCAGTGGCCTGGGGCAGATTTTCCTTGGTGACTCCAATGGCCTGACCACCAGACGCCAGCGCCAGGTCCTTGTAGGTCTCGAATGTAGCTGCCCTGAACTCTACTCCACGCCTCCTCCTTCTAGCACCAGCACCATCACCAGTCATGAAGAAAGACACCTGGAGAGACACATAGGTGTGTTTGAGAGAGTTTGCCTGCTCGTATTCATTAGGCACCAAATGAAGAATGAAAGAAAAAAGGGAGTGACTACCTCTCCAATAAGAATGGCTTGTTTTTGTTTGCCGTTGGAAAACATTTTGCTGCGTTTTGCTACTGTGTGCCCTAATTAATAAGATCCTAAACTGCAGGACATGGTTTCTTCTAAAACAGGAAGTGTTTGAGGAAGTGCTCACGGCTGACTTGGTGCTCCTGATCAGGGCCAAGATGGTGTCCCTTAACGCAATGTCCTTGGCAACGGCATCTGTGAAAACATAGATGTGGGACGACGCAGGGGCACCGGTCAGCGCCAACTGGAGAGAGAGAGAGAGAGAGAGAGAGAGAGAGAGAGAGAGAGAGAGAGAGAGAGAGAGAGAGAGAGAGAGAGAGAGAGAGAGAGAGAGAGAGAGAGAGAGAGAATGCTTAGTATCTTTATTTATTGTCAGGTGCATTATAAAGAAAGAATGGGATTATATCTGAAAGCTGATTGGAATATAGCCATGTCAATCACTGTACCTGTAGGCCTGATAAGCACATCTCAGGGAGGTCTCCGCCTCCATCAGCTTTGAGTTTAGCGATCTCTGTTTTCATAACATCAGGGTTTGTCGTTCTTATCAGGGGTCCAAACACTACACACAAACACACACTGATCACTAACCACTTCCTGACTTAACTACAAACCGCACCAGCATTTCGGTGAATGCCAGAGTTTGTCAGTGATGTTTTGCTAAGGAGAATGCTTGGTGGAGTGTAAAGCCAGCCTTACTTGGGTCGTTGAATGGGACCAGGATGTACTGGGATGGCTCATCCTGCGTTCCCTTTTTGCTGTCGATGATCTCATTGACGACTCTCTTGGCTTCAAGGATGTCATCCTTCATGCTCCCCGTGGTGTCGATCACAAAAGCAACCACTGCCGATCGCGCTATGCCCATGAAGCTGTGGGAGAGAGAGAGAGATAAGAGTGAGATTGTGAGTAACTTCAACATGGGTAAATCCCTCTTCCCCTCCACTCCTGCCCTTCACCCCCTCTATCCTTCTCCTCCCCTTCACCCCCCTCTACCCCTCTCCTCCCCTTCTCCCCCCTCTGCCCCTCTCCTCTCCTTCACCACCCTCTACCCCTCTCCTACCCTTCACCCCTCTCCTCCCCTTCACCCCTCTACCCCTCTCCTATCCTGCACCCCTCTACTCCTCTCCTGTCCTTCACCCGCCTCTACCCCTCTCCTCTCCTTCAACCCCCTCTACCCCTCTCCTCCCCTTCACCACTCTACTCCTCTCCCCCTCTACCCCTCTCCTCTCCTTCACCCCCTCTACCCCTCTCCTCCCCTTCACCCCCTCTACCCCTCTCCTCTCCTTCACCCCCCCTCTACTCCTCTCCTCTCCTTCACCCCCTCTACCCCTCTCCTCCCCTTCACCCCTCTACCCCTCTCCTTTCCTTCACCCCTCTACCCCTCTCCTCTCCACCCCCTCTACCCCTCTCCTCTCCCTTCACCCCCTCTACCCCTCTCCTCTCCATCACCCCTTCACCCCCTCTACCCCTCTCTCTCTCCATCACCCCTCTACCCCTCTACTCTCCTCTCCTTCACCCCTCTCTCCCCTCTTCACCCCCTTCCCCCCCCCCTTTACCCCCTCTCCTCTCTCCTCTCCTTCACCCCTCTACCCCTCTCCTCCCCTTCACCCCCTCTATCCCTCTCCTCCCCTTCACCCCCTCTACCCCTCTCCTCCCCTTCACCCCCTCTACCCCTCTCCTCCCCTTCACCCCCTCTCCTCCCCTTCACCCCTCTCTACCCCTCTCCTCCCCTTCACCCCTCTCCTCCCCTTCACCCCCTCTCCTCTCCTTCACCCTCCTCTACCCCTCTCCTCCCCTTCACCCCCTCTACCCCTCTCCTCCCCTTCACCCCCTCTCCTCTCCTTCACCCTCCTCTACCCCTCTCCTCTCCTTCACCCCCTCTACCCCTCTCCTCCCCTTCACCCCCTCTCCTCTCCTTCACCCTCCTCTACCCCTCTCCTCTCCTTCACCCCCCTCTACCCCTCTCCGTACCGTAGGTAGTTGTTATCACCAGCGGCTCCCCGGATGTCGTCCAGCAGCCGGAGGGTTGAGGTCGTTGCCACGGTGACGGCAGCAGTGTGCAGGGCCACGTTGTCAGAGCGACGCTCGTCCTTGCTGATGCCCCCGCGAGGAACTCAGAGCTGGTCAGGTCAGCTGCACCTCCATGACTACACTTACCTGGGGGAGGAGAGGTGATGATGGGTGTTATACAGAGAGTGTGTGGGTATCTGGGGAAGGTAGTGTGTGTGTTGGTGTGTGCGTGTGTGTGTGTGTACCTTTAGGCTTAGCTGTGGAGAAGATCCCCATGTACCCAGAGGTGAGTTTCTTCTCATTAAGGATGTTAGGAAGGATGGAGTTGGAACAGAACCCCCCACTGACACAGTCACTGCAGGTCGGGGTGCTGACATCTACCGAACCAAATCACAACGTAAGAGTCGGTCTTGAATTACGGTGACAGTAAAAATATATATACATATATGTTTTATTTATTTTATTTATATGAATGCATGTTACCATTCTAAATGAACCAATATGGCAGCTTAATAACTTTAAATAGTTTTTTTTTTACCATTATAATAACATTGTACCACCTGTAGGAGTAGTAATATCAATGATGGTAATTTTAAGTAAAGTCAGATTTTCAGAAATGGAGGCTACAAATGCTCAAATCTTTAAAAATGAATTTCTAGTGATGTGATTAATGATTTTGCTCACAGTGTTATTTCCCTTCATTTAAATTGACTAACAGCAAGTGACACATTGGATTGAGCAACACCAAATTATCCACGGAATCAAGGGATAAAAGTGTGTGATTAGCTAATCACGTTCTTTAAAATATAGACTCCTCCCAACTAACAGTTTGCCGCTGGGGAGAATGAGCAAGGACCTTGAATATCTTTGTCATCAGAGATATTAAGGTGGTGACACCAATGACGTAAATCTGAGGGACACACATTATACTAGCAACAAAATAGGTATTTTAACAGCCTTTGTTTTTAAATTATTTTATACAATATATTATATCATTTTGTTCACTATCTATTCAAAATAATAGATAGATATGTCTAAATCCCCAAAACATTTCACTACACCTCAACACACCACCAATGGGACGAGCCAATTTACCAGTCAAAAGTTTTAGAACACCTACTCATTCAAGGGTTTTTCTTTATTTTTAATATTTTCTACATTGTAGAATAATAGTGAAGACATCAAAACTATGAAATAACACATGGAATCATGTAGTAACCAAAAAAGTGTTAAAGAAATGAAAACATATTTTATATTTGAGATTCTTCAAAGTAGCCACCCTTTGTCTTGATGACAGCTTTGCACACTCACTTGGCATTCACTCAACACACACCCATAGGTCATGATTTTCAATCTTTACTGACGATTGAGTAAAGCCAGTGTGTCTATGTATGCGGATGACTCAACACTATACATGTCAGCTACTACAGTGACTGAAATGACTGCCACACTTAACAAAGAGCCTCAGTCAGTTTCAGAACGGGTGGCAAGAAATAAGATAGTTCAAAATATTTCACAAACTAAAATCATTGTATTTAGGACAAATCATCATAATGCTTGATGGTTTTTGCGACTGAACTTGAACTTGAAACTTTCAAAGTTCTTGAAATTTTTCCGTAATGACTGACCTTCATATCTTAAAGTAAGGATGGACTGTCATTTCTCTTTGGTTATTTGAACTGTTCTTGCCATAATATAGTGGCACGCTAACTGCTAGCTTGTTTAGCCCAGGTCCGCTAACTACTACCTTGTTTACCCTGGCCTGCTAATCTGTTAGCTTGTTAGCACAGGCCTGCTAACCGTCCCGCCGCGTCCCAAAAACGCAGTGGCCCATATGTACTCTATCTCTTCCCGATTTAATTTTTTTTTTGTTTATACCTTCCGGAAACTTGCCTCACCCAATGTGATACGGAATCGCTGTTATCTTTATTTTTAGAACACACTCAAGAAACTCCAGAAGCTAACCAGCTAGCTAGCTACAAGCTATTTAGTCATTGTTAGTTTTCTTAACCTGGATAACACTCGCCAGCCCAGCCCCCTGCCCCATCCACCGCTGCCCCCTGGACTCTGATCACTTGGCTACATAGCTGATGCACGCTGGACTGTCCATTACCACGGTACTCCATTCTGCTTGTTTGTTTTATCTGTCGGTCGAGTTGCCTAGTCAATGCCATCTCACCTGCTGTTGTTATGCTAGCTGATTAGCTGTTGTCTCACCCACTGTTTTAGCTAGCTTTCCCAATTCAACACCTGTGTTCACTGTATGCATCGCTGTATGTCTCTCTCAAATGTCAATATGCCTTGTATACTATTGCTCAGGTTAGTTATCATTGTTTTAGTTCACAATGGAGCCCCTAGTCCTATTCCTCACACCCCTGATACCTCCTTTGTCCCACCCCCCACATATGCGGTGACCTCACCCATTACAACCAGCATGTCCAGAGATAAAACCTCTCTCATCATCACCCAGTGCCTGGGCTTACCTCCGCCGTACCCGCACCCCACCATACCCCTGTCTGTGCATTATGCCCTGAATATATTCTACCATGCCCAGAAACCTGCTCCTCTTATTTTCTGTCCCCAACGCTCTAGGCGACCAGTTTTGATAGCCCTTAGCCGCACCCTCATACTACTCCTTCTCTGTTCTGCGGGTGATGTGGAGGTAAACCCGGGCCCTGCATGTCCCCAGGCACCCTCATTTGTTGACTTCTGTGATCGAAAAAGCCTTGGTTTCATGCATGTCAACATTAAAAGCCTCCTCCCTAAGTTTGTTTTACTCACTGCTTTAGCACACTCTGCTAACCCTGATGTCCTTGCCGTGTCTGAATCCTGGCTCAGGAAGGCCACCAAAAATTCAGAGATTTCCATACCCAACTATAACATCTTCCGTCAAGATAGAACTGCCAAAGGGGGAGGAGTCGCAGTCTACTGCAGAGATAGCCTGCAAAGTAATGTCATACTTTCCAGGTCCATACCCAAACAGTTCGAGCTACTAATTCTGAAAAAAACTCTCTCCAGAAATAAGTCTCTCACTGTTGCCGCCTGCTACAGACCCCCCTCAGCTCCCAGCTGTGCCCTGGACACCATTTGTGAATTGATTGCCCCCCATCTAGCTTCTGAGTTTGTTCTGTTAGGTGACCTAAACTGGGATATGCTTAACACCCCGGCAGTCCTACAATCTAAGCTAGATGCCCTCAATCTCACACAAATCATCAAGGAACCCACCAGGTACAACCCTAACTCTGTAAGCAAGGGCACCCTCATAGACGTCATCCTGACCAACTGGCCCTCCAAATACACCTCCGCTGTCTTCAACCAGGATCTCAGCGACCACTGCCTCATTGCCTGTATCCGCTACGGTGCCGCAGTCAAACGACCACCCCTCATCACTGTCAAACGCTCCCTAAAACACTTCTGTGAGCAGGCCTTTCTAATCGACCTGGCCCGGGTATCCTGGAAGGACATTGACCTCATCCCGTCAGTTGAGGATGCCTGGTCATTCTTTAAGAGTAACTTCCTCACCATATTAGATAAGCATGCTCCGTTCAAAAATGCAGAACTAAGAACAGATACAGCCCTTGGTTCACTCCAGACCTGACTGCCCTCGACCAGCACAAAAACATCCTGTGGCGGACTGCAATAGCATCGAACAGTCCCCGCGATATGCAACTGTTCAGGGAAGTCAGGAACCAATACACGCAGTCAGTCAGGAAAGCTAAGGCCAGCTTCTTCAGGCAGAAGTTTGCATCCTGTAGCTCCAACTCCAAAAAGTTCTGGGACACTGTGAAGTCCATGGAGAACAAGAGCACCTCCTCCCAGCTGCCCACTGCACTGAGGCTAGGGAACACGGTCACCACCGACAAATCCATGATTATCGAAAACTTCAACAAGCATTTCTCTACGGCTGGCCATGCCTTCCGCCTGGCTACTCCTACCTCGGCCAACAGCTCCGGCCCCCCCGCAGCTCCTCGCCCAAGCCTCTCCAGGTTCTCCTTTACCCAAATCCAGATAGCAGATGTTCTGAAAGAGCTGCAAAACCTGGACCCGTATAAATCAGCTGGGCTTGACAATCTGGACCCTCTATTTCTGAAACTATCCGCCGCCATTGTCGCAACCCCTATTACCAGCCTGTTCAACCTCTCTCTCATATCGTCTGAGATCCCCAAGGATTGGAAAGCTGCCGCAGTCATCCCCCTCTTCAAAGGGGGAGACACCCTGGACCCAAACTGTTACAGACCTATATCCATTCTGCCCTGCCTATCTAAGGTCTTCGAAAGCCAAGTCAACAAACAGGTCATTGACCATCTCGAATCCCACCTTACCTTCTCCGCTATGCAATCTGGTTTCCGAGCCGGTCACGGGTACACCTCAGCCACACTCAAGGTACTAAACGACATCATAACCGCCATCGATAAAAGACAGTACTGTGCAGCCGTCTTCATCGACCTTGCCAAGGCTTTCGACCCTGTCAATCACCATATTCTTATCGGCAGACTCAGTAGCCTCGGCTTTTCGGATGACTGCCTTGCCTGGTTCACCAATTACTTTGCAGACAGAGTTCAGTGTGTCAAATCGGAGGGCATGTTGTCCGGTCCTCTGGCAGTCTCTATGGGGGTGCCACAGGGTTCAATTCTCGGGCCGACTCTTTTCTCTGTGTATATCAATGATGTTGCTCTTGCTGCGGGCGATTCCCTGATCCACCTCTACGCAGACGACACCATTCTATACACTTTTGGCCCGTCACTGGACACTGTGCTATCTAACCTCCAATCGAGCTTCAATGCCATACAACACTCCTTCCGTGGCCTCCAACTGCTCTTAAACGCTAGTAAAACCAAATGCATGCTTTTCAACCGATCGCTGCCTGCACCCGCTTGCCCGACTAGCATCACCACACTGGATGGTTCCGACCTTGAATATGTGGACACCTATAAGTACCTAGGTGTCTGGCTAGACTGCAAACTCTCCTTCCAGACCCATATCAAACATCTCCAATCGAAAATCAAATCAAGAGTCGGCTTTCTATTCCGCAACAAAGCCTCCTTCACTCACGCTGCCAAGCTTACCCTAGTAAAACTGACTATCCTACCGATCCTCGACTTCGGCGATGTCATCTACAAAATGGCTTCCAACACTCTTCTCAGCAAACTGGATGCAGTTTATCACAGTGCCATCCGTTTTGTCACTAAAGCACCTTATACTACTCACCACTGCGACTTGTATGCTCTAGTCGGCTGGCCCTCGCTACATATTCGTCGCCAGACCCACTGGC